>NC_088685.1:176620388-177286103 GCF_028017835.1 Emys orbicularis | reverse complement strand
TTCAGACTGGACCCTGTCTTTGTCTGGACTCCTCCCCAACTTTCCTTCAGGTGGCTTCAGCAGTCTTTCTTCTTGGGCGGACAGGCCATGGAGAGGAGGAGTGCCGTTTGCCTTCTTCCCCACACTTAAATAAGATATACATAAGGCGGGAATCCTTTGTTTCCCAAACTGGACCCCCTTTTCCCTTCCAGTGGAAGGTTACAAGAAATCCTAGGTAATGTTTAGTATCAGTTGACAAGACCACCTGACCTAGTAGTCAGGAGCGCTGCCAGCTTTTCTGCCGCCCTTGGCGGTGGAAGGTCCCGCCCTGAAATGCCGCCCCCCACAGAGGCAGCGGAAGGTCCCGCCGCCAAAATACCGCCGCAGTCGCCGCCCCCCAAATTGTAGTGCTCTAGGCGACCGCCTAGGTCACCTAATGGGTTGCGCCGGCCCTGCTAGTAGTGTCACAGTTACGTCCCTGGACGTGTCCCAGGAGGGAGAGAGATTAGTATCTTCCCAGTCTTGTTGTTTCTTCCTGATGGCTCATCATATCTGCTGGCCTGCGGTCTGGTGGGTGTCTTCTCAATACACATTCAGTTGTAATTTCTTACATAGTCCATATTCCTAACTTTAGATGCAGAAATGATACAGGCATACAAATTGGATAATCACATTCAGTAAATCATGACCTTTGTAATGGTACCTTGCAAGACCCCTCTTGCATAAAGTATATCTCAGTTATGTCCTTCATATCATAAGCATTTTCATAAAGAATATGGAGTGAAACGTCAGTCACTGTTCACCTGGGCTGGATTTGAACTGGCAGGGCTGGCTCCAGGGTTTTGGCCGCCCCAAGCAGCCAAAAAAAAAAAAAAAAAAAAGCCGCGATCTGCGGCGGCAATTCGGCAGGAGGTCCTTTGCTCCGAAGCAGAGTGAGGGACCGTCCGCCGAATTGCCGCCGAATACCTGGACGTGCCGCCCCTCTCCGGAGTGGCCGCCCCAAGCACCTGCTTGACAAGCTGGTGCCTGGAGCCGGCCCTGTGAACCGGTGATCTAGAGGCAAAAAGCTGTGGTATTCTTCCTCTTCCAAAGTTTCACCATTTTAAAAAAATGGCATCTCAGAGGGCTTCTCAAGTTGAAAACGGAACTGAGTAGGAAACATTTTCAGGGCAAGCAAGCTTTCCTACTGATACCACTGCAATTAATCTGACTCAGCCTTCTTAAAACCTTTTCATTTTTGTGAACACTTGGAATATATTTTGAATTTTCTGGCAGTCTGATCTTATTGTAACAGCAAAGAGCAAGGGGTGGAGGGAGGTGTAATTTTGTGCCTGGGATCTCAGTGGTCATCTCCGCACTGGCATTAATCACAGAGAATCTGCACTAAGCTTAAGAATTGTTTTATTTTTTTAATAAAATAACTAAGGACAAATTAGTCAGACATTCAGATGCTAAAAAAATAATCTGAAAAGGGTAAAAAACGAATGCTTGATAAGTTAGGAATATTTGTTCTTTGGAAAAGCAATATTCATTGATTCACTGGGGAGAAGCTAGACTGGTGCTGGGTGGGGTTTTATTAGTTTTGGATTTTTGTTGATGAGAAATAGTTTAGGGTCATATTCTGATACCCTTACATTGAGCAGTACCTTAAAGCATACATAATTCCCTTGAAATTCAGCTGGCCCCTTTGTGGAGTAAGGTGCTACCCATGTTCAAACTTAGTATCTCTCCCTTAAAAGAATCCCTTATAAATGTTAGGACTCTGCTCCTCACCCACCACTAACTTTTGCAAAGAGTGTTAGATCAGCTCTCATGATTTTTTGCCATACGTATCTTAGTGGTTTTTGGCCTCTTCTGATTCCTCAGCTCTTGTGGTGCAGTCTCAGTGATGGCAGCTGAAAGTCCATCATTCAACACAAAATGGCAGTTTTCAAACATCTTCTGCTGGAATCATCTTAAATTCTAAGCTCTCCTGGGCAGGGTTGTGGTCTTTGTATGTGTTTATACAGGGCCTAGCACAATGAGGCACTGATCCTGATTGAGGTCTCTGGGTGCTACTACAGCAATGGCTTTGATAGTTAAAATCCAAAATAGTCTGTAAATAAGATGAGACTGTAATACATAGTAAGAAGTTTGGTCCTTCAGAGGGTAGGTCTCGTCCAAGTTAAAACATTTGGGCTGAGATTTTCAATACCTCCTAAGGGATTTGGATGCCCCATTCCCATTGGGAATGAATGAAAATGAACCAACCAGATCCCCTAGGTGGCTTTGAAAATCCCACCCTTAGGGCCTAATTCTCCCAGGTTACAAGGACCTGCCGATGGAAACCAATGAGGGTAATGTGCATACATCTGAGAGAATGATCAGGCCCCTGGTTACAACAGGGATGAATTACCACTTTAATTTTCTATGAGCCATAATGGTTCTAGATTGAATGGTACTCTCCCTGAATGTTCCTACAGCAGACTCACAGCTCCACAGACTAGCATTCTTTCCTTCAAACTATAACATTCTGTCGTCCTATCAGTGTCCCCTGTAGTGTGTGAATGTGAAGTCACCAGTTACAAGGAACAAGAATTCAAGGCAGATGCTCCAGTGGTGGGTGGAAAGGAGTGAATCTTGGAGGTCATGCAGCCAAAAGCACAGCAAGAGGGACTGTGCATAATCTGTGATATTTACAAAAATCACCATGACAAACTTTCAAGTCTTAGACCCCAATCCTGAAAAGAACTGATCAGGCATGTAAGTTACTCCAGTGAGTATCCCACTGAAGTCCACGTGATCTCCTCAGGACTACTCACATGCTTTAAGCAGGTGTATAAGTCTTTGCAGGATTGGGATCCAAGTGACTAATATTTGTAAGGCTTTTTGCAATGAAAAGGGGTAGAAACATACTCTTGTTTTTTTAAAGAAATGTTAGATGATGTGGGATGAAGCTTGTGACTCGCATCAGACTTAATGCATGCAGACCATACCTTTAAAAATGTTTGCAGTCATGCTTCGTCCTATGTGCCAGTTCCTTTAAAGGATTGTGCAGAAAACAAGTTTGATGTATGAGCCTCACCCTTTTAGAATTCTGAGTGGACCAACAAAAAAACAAACAATTTTGAGAACTTTGAAAACCCATCACTTTCCAAAGCCTCATAACTCACAAACAGCTTTTCTGGTTCATCTCTGACTTGTCTGAAAAATTTTCCATGTGGGGGAGGCTAAGCGTGAGGAAGGCTGGATCAGATCATCAGCTGGTTTGAATAGAGTTTCTCCACTGAAATCAGTGGAGCAATGCCAGATGAGCATCTGGCCCATTATGTGGAAAAGATGATGATAGAAACTGGAGTGAAACTGGAGTGATATTGTGATTCAACCATTAAAGTGCCATTTTCCTTTGTTAGCCATTTTGACTTCTCATGTGAACTCTTACGCAATCTGCTGTGGGTAGTTAGAAAATAATTTTCTTTAAAAGAGGAAACTAAACCAAAAACAACTATTTTGAAATCTTGTTAAAGGGCTGACATAGAATTGCCAAATCCCCATTTTAGAGTTGATAAACCACTTCTGTGTTCCTAGATCCAGCCCCGGGTTTTTCAAAAGCTATTTTAATTTTTGTGGCATTTGAGATCCACGTGGATGACTCTGAGCCTGTCCTTCGTGTGACTTTTCCACTGCAGCATTGCTTGACCATGTGCTCGTCAGATTATGACACCAGCATTACAGCTGGTTGGAATTTTTTCAATAAAATGATTTTTTTTTTGGAAAATGCTGATCCATTGAAACCAAAACTTTTAATGGGAATGTACCAGTTGTGTTGAAACTTTTGCCAAGAAAAGTTTCTCAAGTCCAGGATGGCATTTCTGGTCAAAACATGACCAAGAGGGGAACTGAGGAATAGACAATAGCCTGGTGGTTAGGGCACTTAGCTGAAATGCAGGAGACCCAGGAGTAACTGTGCCTCAGTGGGCCACAACTGAGAACACCAAATTCAGGACAAACACACACACTCTCTCTCGCTCGCTCTCTGGCTTTTCACAAAAATCTTCAAAGAGTCTCAGTTTTGTCAGATGTGGAATGGAAACATTTTTGAGGAATGGGAATTAGTGGCCATTATTCAAGCATCATCATCTTCTTCTCACCATCCTTAGGCCAGATTCCCTTCCGCTGTTCTTTCCATTATGCATCACTCTGGAGGCACAAAATGGCAGAATCTGGCCTTAGCTGGCCAGCTGAGGATTCCCCTGGCATAAAGGGATGTTGACAACTCCTGCAACAACTCCCCCTGCCCGGCAGGAGGGCATGTATTGGGAGTGGGAGGGAACATGATAAATTATAAATAAATAAATTGAGATATCCCATCTCCTAGAACTGGAAGGGACCTTGAAAGGTCATCGAGTCCAGCCCCCTGCCTTCATTAGCAGGACCAAGTAGTGATTTTGCCCCAGATTCCTAAGTGGCCCCCTCAAGGATTGAACTCACAACCCTGGGTTTAGCAGGCCAATGAACACATCTTTATTCTGCCAAGTCTCAGTCGATATATGGTCCAATAGTAACAGTAGTCAGATGATGCATTAGAGTAGCGTCTTAAGATGCTCTAACTTATGCTTATGAGCTAGGTCCAGTGGAGAAGCATCAGGAGAATCAAGCCGTGTAGATTGCTCCTTCCTGGCTCCCCACCTCTCTTGCCTAGAGTGGATCTTGGTGCAAGAGGCTATCTGGCCCCTTCTGTCTTTCTCTCTCCAGCAGTGTGTTTGCAGGTATGTAAGAGAAAGCAGTGGTTCTTTCTCTCCTCACAGTACAACAGAGACCTAGTGACTTCCACATCTTCCAGAGTTGCTTGTGTGGGGATTGCTTTGATGGCTGCCATTCTGATCTCTGCCTAAGACCCTGCCAACCTGGTAGATTGAGAGCTTCTCAAACCACAGGATATGCATGTAAACGCCTGTAGCTATTAACTTCTAGTTTAAAATGGAGTGGTTCTGCTGCCATTCCCTTTCACCTTGTAGTTTGGAGGCTACTAAAAAGTAAGATGAGACCCTGAGCAGCCTTTTCCTATTCTGCTACCAAGAGAGGTTGCGGGTATCTGCTGTAGTAGAGCTTGTGGAAGAGTTTAACATGAAGATTGCTGGGGTAAGGACAGGGAAAGGGGCAGGTATAATAGCATAGATGAGTGAGACAGCTGGTACAAAAAGGTGCATGATGAAGCAAAAGGTGTGGTGTTTCCTTGACACAGTTTTTGTCCTTTATATGGTGTTAACTCAGGCTCAGAGATTATATGGGTTCAAGCCAGCCACAAACTTCAGACTTGGATTGAGATTCTAACTTTCCAAAAGTTTGTGAGAATTCAGACCTGGGCTTTTAGCCTAGGTCCCATCTCTAATTTACACTGTCCTGAACCCACTTGCTGGTGCCTAGTCATAACGGTGGTTTGTAATTGGCAGTACCATGTTTTCTGTGGTGGTTTTCACCACAGTTCTGTGCAGGACACACTGCCTCCTGGAGCTTCCAGATGTGCGGGGCAGTGTGCCCTCTGCTATGCCACTCCAAAAGATTCAGTATCCCCTCCTTTGCATTGCCGGCCAGCTTCACAGATGGAGGCCTATTTCCCTTTCCTCCTTCCCCACTCTTTCCCACCATGATTAGGGTCGATAGTGATCTAGTAGCTGTTCTTAGGGAGCCTCCTTTCCCGCCTTGCTAATCTGTGTAGTGGTCAGCTACAATGTAGCCTCAATTGCGTTCTTTGGTACCTAGTTCCATTATAAATATTTCTGTTGTGTGTAGGGATTAGTGGGTCCAATACACTCTGCATTCTTGAAGAGGATGAGGGCTATGGGCTATCCTCCATCCTCCTTAGAGAAGACTAGGAGTGCTGGTTTATCTGGAACCATCGCAGAAGGATTTCACTGTCGCTTAAAAAATTGTGGCAAAACATACTAGTTTTTCTCCTCTTCTGTACATCAGCGCTTCAGAATGTACTGTGCTTAGAAATTTTCTCTGTGTGCAGGATTTAAACAGAATCACTTACTTTCATTCCATTTTCTGAGATGATCGATAATCCCTTACTCCCACTGGTGAACAGTTACTCCAACATGTAATCCCATTGATTTCCATGAGATTACTTGTAAAAGTAAATGCTGCAGGAGAAACAATATATTAGCATTTCCCCTACTTCTCTCCTATTAATAAAAAGCTGAGATGATTCAATTTGAAAACTCTAATTTGCTTTTCACATTTCTCACAGCTGGGACAATAAACCCAGGCTGATCATTTTTACTTCTGTTTATAGTCACTTCTTGATTTTCATGGATCCAGTTGTCATATAACTCCAGTAGAAGATTTCCTACAGTACAGGCCGAGCAAAGACTGAATAAGAACTTCAGAATCTGGCCCCTGGATCTCTCCTTATTAACATATTCCTTCATATTCAAATTCCCGCTTTTTATATATATATATATATATATAAAATCAAACTTCAGTTTTGGCAGAGCTGTAGAATTGCAAAGGTTAGCAAACTTTTTGACTGTTCCCGGTTCCAGTGATTACTTTGATTCAAAATCATTCCGGAAAAACCAGCTGCTCTCACATGCTCATGCTAGAACAATCCCCTGGGGACCATTTCACTAGCTGGGGATTGGTGGAGTGCCTTGTTCTCTGGCTCAGCTTCTCTCCCCAGGAATGTTGCTCTTGCCTCAGCCAGTGCTGACATGAATCCCTGCTCCTGTGGGGAGGAGGGTGTGGGGCCAGGTGGAGCCAGAATAAAACTCTCCTGACTCTGGGAGACTCCTCATCAGCCACTTTAGGGCTAGTTTGCAGCACTCCAGCAGCACAAAGCTATCTTATCAGGGGCTGGCAATCTGGTCCTTGGTTTTGTGCAGATCTGACAAAACCTGGTGAAACATAATGGGATGGACAGAATTTTGCTTTGCATCCTGTGATTTGTTTGTACCTGAAATTTAAAGTAAGGCAAGCCCATAGTAAGTGAAAGTTATCAGAATGTCCTTGGGAGCCGCTGAACACTGAGATTGCTAAAAAGTGTCACACCATTCTAACTTTGGATGTAAACTGAGTTGACAGTGTCCCATTAACCCAGTACTTGGAAAGAAGCGCAGACCTTTGGGGCAAGCTGAAGCACAAACACAACTAAATACTATATGTAAACACAAGCTATCAAGCCATGCACACTAAATATAGCATGCTGCGGAGTGGCTTTATAACTTCTTCTTCATTTAATCATTTAGAATCCGTTCCTTTCAGTTTTTCTTGAACAAAAATGTCTTTTTGGATATAGGCATTTAAACAAATCAAAAACAAAAACCCTAAACTTTCCTGGACAGGACTTCTCCACATAGCGGTAATTTTTTTTTACTTCAACTCAGAAATTAGAAACAATTCCAGGGTGCAAAGGGAACTGATCACAGTGCTAGTTATCCCTTAGCTAAAGCAACAGATGCATCATGCAGATGAGCTCCAAGAAGGGTGAAGCATGTGTCCAAGGTTGCTATTTTACCCATGGGTGACTGAAATCCTTAGGGAAATCAGTCTTACCAAATCATATTTAACCTCAGTGACTTGCAAAACATTACCCAGGATGCCTCTTGTTTCCCAAATTCCACTTTAAAGTGAGATGTCCCTAACTGCCTGTTTCATAACCAGCTTTGGCTGAAGAAGATTACTGTATTTTGTCAGACCCTCAATAGTGGCGATAAATGTGTCCCCGTAAAGAAGTAATGAATGAGATGCGTCTGTGCAGGCACACGTGTATGTATCAAATAGACACAAATTCCCACTGACTTCATTTAAAGTGATAAACACTTATTTTAAAAGTGAAGCAAAATGAGTAAATATCACAATCTTGAAAGAGAAAAGAGAACCACACTGATTGCTCAATTTAAACTTCTCTTCACTGTGGTGGAGGGGGGGGGGGGAAATCCCACTATAGTTTCATGGATTGTTTTGAAATGCTGCACTATTTTCTTTCTCCATCTTCCCTGGTCTTTTTTTGAACAAACTGCTCCTTGTCACCCCGAATGGTCAGTGACACCCCATAATTTACTGTTAGGAATGCAGACATGAAGGAAGACGAAGGGATGAAATATGGTGTCAAGTTTTATCTACTCACATTTCACACACTAAAGAGACAAGTCCCTTTGGCCAGTTGCCATGGAGAATTTTCTTTTAGAAGTAAATAACTCAGAACAGAAAGAACTCAAATTCATTCTACCCCAGCTGCAGAAAGTCATTAAGTCTCAATGGATGCTATGTGCGTTGTGTGAAAGGAATTTTGTAATCTGGATATAACAGCAGTTGCAAAACTACATTTGAGTTTAAATCTTTATTTTGAACCTTTAATTATCGGCTTTGTTTTTTTGCATACTGATTAAAGCTCATGTATTTACAAATAATTTCTATTTTTGAACTACAAACATTTAGATGAGAAGTTTCAGTAATTGACGAATGGTTGATTTTTGTTTTATTTTGCTGCTTTCTTTCTTTCTATGCCATCCGCAATTTGAGTCCCATTTCCTAACTTGCTTTTTAAAGTGTGTTTAAAAAGGGAAATAGTTCTACCAAAGCCCTAAAAATGATTTTAAAGTGACATCCTAGACAGCTTTTCTTAAATTGCTATTCGCATGACTTTTTGACTTCTCTGACCTTCCCAGTCTTTCGTCCCACCTTTCCCCCCCATCATTTTAAATAGCTTTGAGAAGGTAGAGCTTTTCTTGCCTTCCAGTTGCATTCATCCAACTCTCCAGCCACATTTAGGACTGGAGTCTGCAGTCACACCTGTGTAACTCAATGGAGTTGCTCCTGATGTAAATCAGAGCTGAATCATGCCTTAAGTCAGCACTTCTGAAGCACAAACTGATGTTGTGCTCACCTGCTATGCAGATGTTGCATCTAGATAGGGTGACCAAACAGCAAATATGAAAAATCGGGACAGGGGATGGGGGGTAATAGGAGCCTATATAAGAAAAAGACCCCAAAATCGGGCTGTCTCTATAAAATCGGGACATCTGGTCACCCTACATCTAGAGTTGAGCCAGGTTAGATCAGTTGCAGAGATGGGAACTATTGGGGATGGAGGTACTGTAGGCAGAGGGTAATGAAAGCTTTATAAATGATAAAATACTATTGAGAAAGGGTCTGAACATATTTCCATAATGCCATAGACGTCTAGAACAGCTGGCTCAGTCCTAAAAAGCCTGCAAAGTTGAGGTTTTGGATTGGCTTAACTTATACTTTTACACTGTCAATCTTTTTTAAAAATGAAACCAACCAAACAAAAATATTAGTTCAAAAGCATTTAAAAATTAAATTACATTTAAAAAAAAAATAATGCTCTCTCAGTGCCTGATGCTGCACTCCTGGAGTAGTGCACAATGAATCAACAGCTGCTACTGTTTTTTTTACTGGTACATCATGTGCTCCCTGCTGCACCCTGCTATGGCTCACACAGAAAGGAAGTGGGGTTCTGCTAATGCCTCATCACACTCTTTGAACTGTTCAGTGGTGGCATGGACTCTTCCCCATATCTTGTTCACTCTTGAGCAGCAGATCTACCAAGTGTTACTTGTCTTGTGTGACACTTGCTCATTCAGCAGGTCTGTCATGCTTTCCTGCATCTCAGGCCTGGTCTACACTACGACTTTAATTCGGATTTAGCTGCTTTAATTCGAATTAACGCTTGACCCGTCCACACAACGAAGCCATTTAATTCGAATTAAAGAGCCCTTTAATTCGATTTCTGTACTCCTCCTCGACGAGAGGAGTAGCGTCAAAATCGGTATTGTTAATCCGAATTAAGGATAGTGTGGCCGCAATTCGAAGTTATTGGCAATTCAATGTTATTGGCTACCCACAATGCAACACTCTGGAAATCGATGCTACTACGGTAGCTTGGACGCACACCACCGAATTAATGGTGCCTAGTGTGGCCGAATACATTCGAATTTATAAAATCGGTTTCCTAAATTCAAATTATATAAATTCGGATTAATCCTGTAGTGTAGACATACCCTGAGGTATGGGAGAAGGGGGAGAGAGAATGTGTGTGAGAGAGACATTTTCTAGCAATCTACAGCCTAGTGAAGTGTGCCTTCAACTGCAAGCAAGAAGACCACAAGTCCTAGTCCCAGGTCTTCTTCCTGACTGCTGTTAACATTTTTGAGCATTTCATAACTATTTTTAAGCAAGGCTTTTTATTCCTATATGAGGGGAAACAGGGGTCCACTTATTTTTCAGAAACGCTAACATACACAAACTTACTGGAGGCAGAGCTGAAAACAGAACTGATACAACGGATTTAAGTATCATTTACTTTGCCACAATGCTTTCAAAAAGCACGTCAAACTATGTGCATCCATATGCTGTCTCTAACCACTAGACTGTAATGTATTCCCAGAGCCAGGAATAGACTCCAGGAATCCTGGTATCCAACATTCCAGTGCTGTCTCACAAATAGTTGCCTAGCAAAATATGTGTTGTCTCACTCTAAAGTTTGGATAAACAGCCTGCTCTCACCACTAGGTATTTCTAGAGCTCAGATGGAAGAGGTTTCTGCTTCATCTTAAAGTTGTAGTCCGCTGATGACCCACCTGGGGAAATATGACACCCTCCATTATTATGAGGACCTTGGAATAAATGTAATTCTTGAACAATATTATATTACCAAATATTTTGTGTAAACTGAATGTGGATGTTGTGTTTGTTTTTGTTGTGTTTTTAAGGTTTGTATGATGGTTAATGGGAGCTGACCCTTTAAGAACAGAGTGGGGCAACATATTATAGGGTGTTTGAAGGAGCTCAAGCCCAGTGTATTGGAGATTTTGCATGTGTGTCCAAATAGTCACGCAGAGTCTCAGGCTAAGCTCCAAAAAGTTCAGAACTGGATTTAATAAATTTGTCTTTCCAGAAAGGAAACCTCATTCTCAAAG
Organism: Emys orbicularis; assembly: GCF_028017835.1. NCBI lineage: Eukaryota > Metazoa > Chordata > Testudines > Emydidae > Emys > Emys orbicularis. The sequence goes on along the minus strand of NC_088685.1, from coordinate 177,275,199 downwards.
GTGCTGCTAGCTCTTATTGGAGGACTGGCTGCCCAGAGCTTCCTAAGGAGTTATAGAACCTTTCACCCATAGGTCACCATGTCAAATCAATCCCATTTTAGTAGGGATTAAAAGTTGCTCTCATCTTCTTGGTGCTTGATGGATCTCAGCCCCCACAACACAAATTCAGCCCCTGACTTTGCACTAATCGATTGTTTTAGCAGAGAGGCCAAGATCTGCAAGGGTCATGGAAACTGAACTACCCATTACCCCTTGAGGAAGTTCTCCTCATCATGGTAGAGGTAGGACAGTGTATGTGTGTGGGAAGCTTGCCCTGTAGCTAAATGAAGGACCTCATTTATCAGGATCATCAAACTGACACCTCTCACCAGCACTAACACCATGCAGGTATATTTCAACTGACATTTCTAGGCCACATGTACATTATTTGCAAATCGGCATATTCTTATGAAGTAACTTGCATAAAATGTCACACATGGGGTAATGTGATAATTGGCACCTCTGGTGCAGACATGGACAAGGCCTCTGCACCTGTTTAGCCCTCAGAATAGGGCTTACGTGGGACTTAAGTAATGAAGCATTACATAGACCTTGGGCAAGCTCTCTGCATGGGGTGAGTTTTACCCTTTGAGAGCAAGGTGCAGACTTTTTGACTGCCCCTAGAACAGGTGCATGTGGGTTGGCGGAGAAGTGCTTTCTCTTCCTGCTTGTTCCAGAGTAAAGTTTAGACCGAGTACGGCTCAAACACTTGATTTTGGGGGGGTAGGGGTGGGGAAGGGATTTTGTATGTGCTCATCAAGTGTTTGTAAATAAGGCATTGTCTATACTACGGGGGTAAGTTGACCTAAGTTACGCTACTCCAACTACGTGAATAACATAGCTGGAGTCGACATAGCTTAGGTCAACTTACTGCGGTGGAGTACCAGAGTCAACCGGAGAGCGGTCTGTGGTCTTCACTAGACCTGCTAAATCAACCCCATCTGCATCGATCACAGCAGCGTCTATCCCTGGTAAGTGTAGACATGGCCTTAGTATATTCAATACCTCATTGTACCAGGATTGCTATGTCCCGAGCATCCTCTTGTGGTCACTTTTCAGGCACCCTGCCTCTGGGAGCCCCCTCTTGCGGGTCCCTTAAAGCACTCCACATAGTCTCTCTTGTGGCTAACAGCATCCCCATCTGTTATCAAGGGAAATTTAACTGAATGAAATGCTGTATTCTGGACTCAGGAACAGTATCTCTATCGCCTTGTTTACAGTTAAGTAATAGTGACTCAATGTTAAGGTGCAAACCAAAAAAGGGTTTATTTGACAAACAAGGCAAACAGCCTGAAGGGAAATTTAACAGTATGACAGGAAAATAGTAAAATAGCTTGTAGGTTTATTCCCACAGACAATGAAGCCAAGGTCCCACTATAAACCCTTAACAAGTTATGGGCATACTAGCACAACTTTACTTGCAGGTAGATAACTTCTGGCGCATGGATGGAGATGAGCAAACAGCTGGATGTGTCTCACATGTGTCACAGCTACCAGTCGAATCTGGACCTTCAACTGCGCTCTGGTGGGACACAGGAGGAACACGGATCTGGATACAGGAGATGGTCTTCCAGGTAAGTAACAGAGATGGGTCTTGACTCACGACGCGCGCACAAATAAACAGAACATGGGCTGCCTCTCAGATGGACAGCACCCTGTGCTGGGCGCGGTGGCTATTTATACAGTCTAGTCACATGCCCTTTTCCTGCCCTTTCTTCCCGCTGTTTGGAGAAAAAGGCGCCAAAGTTCTAACAAGAAGGACACTCAAAATGGAGTCCAAACAACAACTTGTATGAATCCAAGATGGCAATTCAACAAAATGGTGAATATAAACAAATAAACCTTGCACACCCACGGCTGGTTTAATAACAGAAATGGTTCAAACAGTCCTCAGGGTCCCCAAAATAAAATCCATAATCAGAACATACAAACATTCCTACTCAGCCCTGGTTCTTGTGCCACACCCAGAGCTCTTCCTCCGTCACAATGTGCTCCACCCAAAGCCACCAGTCCCAGCCCTCTCTGTTGGAGCACAGCTCTCTGGCCCTGGTGTCCTCCTCTTCTCAGCCACACCCTATTCCCGGGACTGTCTGGGGCTTTTTCAGCTTTGGCAGACCACTCCCAAGCCCTACTTGGTTTGAGCCTCTGGTTCTCAAACCCTCTGGTGCAGCAGGGTCTTCCCTGCAGAACCCTTTCTTAATTCTTTCAGTGTCCTCTACTCTGCCTTTACTTCAGCTAGCTGCTGCCTTTTATAGTGAATTATCTGATCCAGCCCAGGTATGCCTTCTTCATAATTAGGGTTGGCTAGCCCCAAGCCCTCAAGGGCAAGCCACCCTGTGACACTCATATAAATACGCAAACACCATGCATGCTTAAAGATCAGATTTCCATAGCTCAAGTACATGGCTCTGGTAATGATCTCTGACCTCTCTCCCAGCAACAGTAGAAGTGATGGAAAGTGAAAGGACAATTGGGAAAGGGATTGGGGCCATTTTAGTGCATTCTTTTAGTGGAGAAGACATAACAGTAGGAGTTTTAGGTATGGGAAGAAGGATTTGGGCCATAAATTGGCTCCAAGTGTTGAGATAAAACTGGAACATACTATTGCTTATTTAGATTCATAGATTCATAGATTCTAGGACTGGAAGGGACCTCGAGAGGTCATCGAGTCCAGTCCCCTGCCCGCATGGCAGGACCAAATACTGTCTAGACCATCCCTGATAGACATTTATCTAACCTACTCTTAAATATCTCCAGAGATGGAGATTCCACAACCTCCCTAGGCAATTTATTCCAGTGTTTAACCACCCTGACAGTTAGGAACTTTTTCCTAATGTCCAACCTAGACCTCCCTTGCTGCAGTTTAAGCCCATTGCTTCTTGTTCTATCCTTAGAGGCTAAGGTGAACAAGTTTTCTCCCTCCTCCTTATGACACCCTTTTAGATACCTGAAAACTGCTATCATGTCCCCTCTCAGTCTTCTCTTTTCCAAACTAAACAAACCCAATTCTTTCAGTCTTCCTTCATAGGTCATGTTCTCAAGACCTTTAATCATTCTTGTTGCTCTTCTCTTCTCTGAAATTTCCAATTTCTCCACATCTTTCTTGAAATGCGGTGCCCCAAACTGGACACAATACTCCAGCTGAGGCCTAACCAGAGCAGAGTAGAGCGGAAGAATGACTTCTCTTGTCTTGCTCACAACACACCTGTTAATACATCCCAGAATCATGTTTGCTTTTTTTGCAACAGCATCACACTGTTGACTCATATTTAACTTGTGGTCCACTATAACCCCTAGATCCCTTTCTGCCGTACTCCTTCCTAGACAGTCTCTTCCCATTCTGTATGTGTGAAACTGATTTTTTCTTCCTAAGTGGAGCACTTTGCATTTGTCTTTGTTAAACTTCATCCTGTTTAACTCAGACCATTTCTCCAATTTGTCCAGATCATTTTGAATTATGACCCTGTCCTCCAAAGCAGTTGCAATCCCTCCCAGTTTGGTATCATCCACAAACTTAATAAGCATACTTTCTATGCCAATATCTAAGTCGTTAATGAAGATATTGAACAGAGCCGGTCCCAAAACAGACCCCTGCGGAACCCCACTCGTTATGCCTTTCCAGCAGGATTGGGAATCATTAATAACAACTCTCTGAGTACGGTTATCCAGCCAGTTATGCACCCACCTTATAGTAGCCCCATCTAAATTGTATTTGCCTAGTTTATCGATAAGAATATCATGCGAGACCGTATCAAATGCCTTACTAAAGTCTAGGTATACCACATCCACAGCTTCTCCCTTATCCACAAGACTCGTTATCCTATCGAAGAAAGCTATCAGATTGGTTTGACATGATTTGTTCTTTACAAATCCATGCTGGCTGTTCCCTATCACCTTACCACCTTCCAAGTGTTTGCAGATGATTTCCTTAATTACTTGCTCCATTATCTTCCCTGGCACAGAAGTTAAACTAACTGGTCTGTAGTTTCCTGGGTTGTTTTTATTTCCCTTTTTATAGATGGGCACTATATTTGCCCTTTTCCAGTCTTCTGGAATCTCTCCCGTCTCCCATGATTTTCCAAAGATAATAGCTAGAGGCTCAGATACCTCCTCTATTAGCTCCTTGAGTATTCTAGGATGCATTTCATCAGGCCCTGGTGACTTGCAGGCATCTAACTTTTCTAAGTGATTTTTAACTTTTTCTTTTTTTATTTTATCTGCTAAACCTACCCCCTTCCCATTAGCATTCACTATGTTAGGCATTCCTTCAGACTTCTCGGTGAAGACCGAAACAAAGAAGTCATTAAGCATCTCTGCCATTTCCAAGTTTCCTGTTACTGTTTCTCCCTCTTCACTAAGCAGTGGGCCTACCCTGTCTTTGGTCTTCCTCTTGCTTCTAATGTATTGATAAAAAGTCTTCTTGTTTCCCTTTATTCCCGTAGCTAGTTTGAGCTCATTTTGTGCCTTTGCCTTTCTAATCTTGCCCCTGCATTCCTGTGTTGTTTGCCTATATTCATCCTTTGTACTCTGTCCTAGTTTCCATTTTTTATATGACTCCTTTTTATTTTTTAGATCATGCAAGATCTCGTGGTTAAGCCAAGGTGGTCTTTTGCCACATTTTCTATCTTTCCTAACCAGTGGAATAGCTTGCTTTTGGGCCCTTAATAGGAAGAATGCTGTTACTTCTCTTCCTCCCAATTCAATCACTGAGGCTAGGTCTACACTACAGCGGGGGTCCGACCTAAGATACGCAACTTCAGCTACGTGAATACTGTAGCTGAAGTTGCGTATTTTAGGTCGGCTTACCTGGCTGTGAGGACGGGGGAAAGTCGACCGCTGCCGCGCTGCCGCCGACTCCGCTGCCGCCTCTTGCCGTGGTGGATTTCCGGAGTCGACGGCAGAGCGATCAGGGATCAATTTTTATCGCGTCTTCACTAGACGCGGTAAGTCGATCCCCGATAGACCGATTGCTACCCGCCGGATCGGCGGGTAGTGAAGACAAAGCCTGAGATATTTCAGTTGACAAAAGCTGTCTTAGCTCACTTTGTTTTCTGTTTATAGCATTAGTGAAGTTGTTAAATTATATTGTTGATGCTACTTCTTTTCAACAGAAGGCATTCCAATGTAATGTTTTGTGGACAGAGGATCTGATCCATCAGATTCCATCTCCTCTACCTCTGTGTGGAAAATATTTTATCTTAAACCTAGTTTAAACAAACAAACAAACAAACAAACCCTGCAAGTTTTAACTTTTATGGAACACAAAATAGCTTTCCCCTATCCTTGCTGTGTCACCTGGCTCCCAATGTCATTGTCAGTGAAGTTGACAAGCTGAGACATTTTCCTCTGGATATAATTGATGTTGCCTTAGTACTGGACAAGAACATGCTTGTAAAAATAACAAGAACCAGTTTACAAGTACAAGATCCATAGAGGCTTTGGGCCAATACACTTATGCCTCTAATTTTTTTCTGTAGCTCTTTATCCTTAGCTTTACTTTAGGTTTTAATGCATGAATATATAAACCACAGATTTCAGCATGATTAAAAGGAGCATTAAATCAAAACTTTGAAGTTAGCAGTTCTACATCCTGGAGTTATTTTGTATGCACAATTAAACATAGCTGAGTGAGAGCCTCACATTAATTTTCCTATTTTATTAGGCAACATCTCAGTTTTTTGATGCCTAATTTAGACTTGCTTGAAAACATTGAGTAACTTCCTTTCTTAGGCTCAAACTTTGGTAAGCTATTATTTTTCAATGGTTTAGATTAGGAACAGATGGTCTATGTGAGCTCATGCAGTTTGTAGTTTATGGGGGACACATTTTGAAACAAAGTGGAGCTACAAACAGTCAGGGCTGGATTAACTCTCCTGTGGGCCCGGGGCTATTAGATTTTGTGGGGCCTCTGGGGGTCTGGAGTGGGGGAGTGGGCTCAGGGCTGGGGCAGGGAATTGGGGTGGAGGAGGGGGTGCAGCTCCAGCTTGGGGGAGGGGGGGAGGGTTGGCTCTGGGGTGGGGCCAGGGATGGGACAGGGGGTTGGGGTGCAGGAGTGGGTGCGGGGTGCAGGCTCCGGCCGGGAGGTGCTTACTTCAGGTGGCTCCTGGTCGGCGCGCAGCAGGGCTAAGGCAGGATCTCTGCCTGCCCTGGCTCCGCACTGCTCTGCTCCCCAAGGTGGCCAGTATGTCAGGCCCCTAGGCAGAGGGGCCAGGCTGCTCTGCAGGGTGCACGCTGCCTGTGCCCACAGGCGCTGCCCCCACAGCTCCCATTGGCTGCGGTACCCAGCCAATGGGAGCTGTGGAGCCAGTGCTGGGGGCGGGGGCAGCGTGAAGAGATTCCCTGGATGCCCCTCACCTAGGGGCCGCAGGGTCACATCAGCGAGCCGAAGCTCGCGGCTCCAGCCTGGGGGGTAGGGAGGGCGCCGAGGCTCAGGGACTGGTGTCCAGCCTGCAGCGCAGAGACTTGCCACGGGCCAGATGAAAAGAAGCAGCGGGCCACATCCGGCCCATGGGCCTGTGGGCCTCCCTTAGCTCGAGGCCCTGGGCTGCAGCCCCTAAAACCCCTGCTTTAATCCGGCCCTGCAGACCGTATATGTTAGATAGTGAGCTGTGCAGGATGTTTTTTGGATAACCAGACCTGTTTTAGAATACTTCTGTGTCTTCATTCAGTACAGTGGAATTTTTGGAAATTTCATATAAAATTCTCTTATAAAATTACTGTATGGTTCTATATGGCAGAATTTCTGCCTGCTTTGGAAAATATAAGGGCCTGATTTTTCCTTCTACTTTCTTCAGTGTAAATCTGGAATGAGTCCACTGAAGACAATGGAGTTACACTGGTGTAAGTCAGAGAAGAACTGGACTTACAGTTTGAAATATGAGCTTGGAGATCTCTTGGTCACTTTTGAATCTGAAAAATCTTGATTTTGATTTACAGAAGCCCTGCAGAAGAGGGACAAAGGGAAGGGAGCAGGCACAAAAATTAACACTCTCTGTGTGTACTTTCTGAATGTGGAGTGGACATTAGGGAAGGACAGTGACTGGCCTATTCCTATTCTATCAGGCAGTAAGTGAATCTTGAGCAAATATCAGATGTGCTGAACTATAAGAGACAAGAGGTTGTTGATTGAAAGAAGCAGGGTTACTTTTTGATGTTTAGAGCATGAAGTGAGTCCACAAGTCATATGTAAAAAGCATTGAATTTTTGCAGGTTGAAGTGGCTTCTTAATATCTAGTTAAAATAAACTGGTCAAAAACGGAGTTAATGTTTTTTCAACAGGTAAGTTAAATCCTTTAGTAAAATGAGCGGTTACGTTTGCATTGATCTTCTTCTGTAGAATACAGACTTTGTAAAGATACAGCATGCATCCTACCTAAGATGAATGTTGAAAATGATAGGGCTAGGAGGCAAGAAAAGGCAAGGGCCCAGATTATCAAAAATGCCAGCTCCCATCAAGCACAATAGGCGAGAGCATGGCCCAGCAGACAAGGCGCTAAATGGGGATTTGGGAGCCCAGGGTTCTAGTTCTGGCTGTGCCACTAGCCTGTTGTGTAACCTTCCCCTCTCTGCCTCTGTTTCCTCATTTATAAAAAGGGGATAACGATAGTAAAGAACTTTGAGGTCTATGTATGGAAAACACTAAGAAATAGATGTTATCATCTAGGCACTTCCATTTCTAGTGCTGAGTATTGCAGTTTGGAAGTAGGCAAATTTATTTTCATTTCCATATTATTTACGTATGCAGGGTCTGAATGAGCTCTCCCCTGATATCTAGTGGTGGGAGGTGAACTCTGGGATGAACCTCTGGGGCTGCACTGGCCAAGGACAGCAACTATGAGTGGGGTGCAGAGAAGGGATGGGCACGTTAAAGGGACTTTTGGGTTGCTGGACTTAAGAACTTGAGGGGGAAAAGGACACTGCCCAACTTACTTGCGGGTGGGTCTTTTGCTCATCGTTTGTGTTTATGAACCCTAGTTGCAATGTTTTCCCAAATTAATGCTGAGTTAATTCCCTCCTTTTAAAAAAAGTTTTTGCTACACTCAGACTCTGTGCTTGTGAGCGGGGAAGTATTGCCTCTTAGAGATGCCCAGGGGGTGGTGTGTAATTGTCCCAGGTCACTGGGTGGGGGCTCGAGCTGGTTTTGTGTTGTATTGTTGAAAAAGAGCCCCTAAATACTGAACCCAGCCCTTGCTGCTGCTGGCTGCACCTGGCAGAAGGGTTACATTTATTCTTAACCTAGTTTTGTGTCCATCATTTGTTCTTCTGCATTTTATGGTCATGGCTGGAAGTAATGAAGTACTGCAGGGAAAAAAGCAGTTCTTCGTTTTAAACACAAGTGGGCTAAAGCCTACAAAACCTCAAACTTCAATTGAGTTCATCATAGGACAGCACGAAACGGAAAAAAAACTCTTCTTCTTTTTTGTTGTTGCTGTTGTCACAAAAATCAGGTAGTTGATACCTTTTGGTAAAATTTCCCATTCTTGCTCCAGTCCCTATAGACTGCTTTGGTGGCATACAGGGGCTGTTAGATTCCAGGAAAGAAGTTCCCTACATCCTTACATTGATCTGCCCTACACTCTCTAATGCAAGGGGCATGCCAGAGCAGACTGATGGGGTTGGAGTGGGTGGAGCCATAGTGTTCAGAACTACACAGGAGATTAAGAGCTGCTATGGACTGATGAGCAACCCATGGCATCCTTGGAAGGCTGCCATATGTTTTAATTTATGTTGGCAACCCCACTGGCCACCAAGAGCAGCCCAGAATCCAGAGGTTGCAAATGTGGTTTATATCTGCCTTTTGCCTACTTTCCTCCTGGGCTGGACCTTCTATGCTGCGCCTCCTGGCAGAGTCCAAACCCTGATTTCACTCTCAGGTACCGGAGGCCTAGAAATAAAGAGAATACGAGTTTAGTGCAGCTGCTACTGTTATTACTACTGATGGACAATGGAGATTATTCTTGAGCTCAAGTGAATCAGCTTTTGCTTTGGGATCCACTTTTTTTTTTAATTCTCAGTAGGGGACCTCAGAAGCTGTACAAGTAACTCTATCCTCATGGATTAACATCATTCAGGATACATTAATCCAGGTTTCTTCCTTCTCACCTTCTCACCTTTTGGTTAGGTGGGCAATGTACTCTTTCAGTGTGCCCTCGAGAAAGGGCAGCAGAGTCACTGAAGAAGTTTATTTTAGAAACCTGTTGGGTTACTGCTTGAGGTCAAAATTGCAAATGTGGTACCTCAACATGCATTAAGAGTCCAAGGACTGAGGAGAGGGTATGACCTTTAGTTACAACACATTGCCCTCACTCCATATTATGCTGGTTGGGAAAGAAAGCCCGGTGGCATTGACATCACTTTTTCCCATGCTTCTGAAAATAAAGGATGAGTGTGAAGTGATACTTTATTGAATGCATTTTATATAATAAACATTTTCATGTTTGTGCAGCATGTGAACTGTTACCTACATGTAACTTTAAAGGTGTACAAAGAAATAACATATTTTTGCCTGAAAGAGTTCCACTGATTTGCAAGATTCTATTAAATTTTGGGGGTTTTCTCCCTCAAAGTCTGGTTAATTTGCAAGCACGAAAAATATAAAACAGCTGCATTATTATGTAACAACGGCCATATTTGGTCAGGCCAATGGTCCACCTAGCCTAGTAGCCTGTCTTCCGACAGTGGCCAATGCCAGATGCTTCAGAGGGAATGAGCAGAACGGCAACTATCGAGTGGTCCATCCCATGTCATCCAGTCTCAGCTTCTGGCAGTCAGAGGCTTAGGAACACACAGAACATGGGGTTGCGTTCCTGACCATCTTGGCTGATAACCACTGAGGGACATATCCTCCAAGAAATTGTCTAATTCTTTTTTGAACTCAGGTCTATTTTTGGCTTTCACAACATTCCCTGGCAATGAGTTCCACAGGTTGACTATATGCATTGTGCGAAGAAGTACTTCGTTATGTTTGTTTTAAACCCACTGCCTGTTAATTTTATTGTGTGACCACTGGTTCTTGTGTTATGTGAAGGGGTAAATAACAGTATCCTTATTCAGTTTATCCACACTATTCATGATTTTATAGACCTCTATCATATCCCCCCTTAGTCATCTTTTTTTCTAAGCTGAACAGTCCATTTTTTAAATCACTCCTCACATGGAAGCTGTTCCATACACCAATCATTTTTGTTGGCCTTCTTTGTACTTTTTCCAATGTATATCTTTTTTGAGATGGGGCGACCAGAACTGAACGCAGTATTCAAAGTGTGGGCATACCATGGATTTATATAGTGACATTAAGATATTTTCTGTCTTATCCCTTTCCTACTGGTTCCTAATATTCTGTTAGGGTTTTTGTGTGTGTGTGTGTGTGTGACTGCCACTGCACACTGCGCAGATGTTTTCAGATAACTATCCACAATGAAGCCAAGATCTCTTCCTTGAGTGGTAACAGCTACTTTGGACCCCATCATTTTGTATGTATGGTTTGGATTATGTTTCCCAGTGTGAATTACTTTGTATTTACCAACATTGAATTTCATCTGCCATTTTCTTGCCCATTCACCCAGTTTTGTGAGATCCCTTTGTAACTCTTTGCAGTCAGCTTTGGGTGTAACTATCTTGAGCAATTTTGTATCATCTGCAAACTTTGCCACCTCACTGTTTTACCCCTTGTTCCAGATCATTTCTGAATACATTGAAGAGCACTGAGTCCCAGTACAGATCCTTGGGGGATCCTGCTATTTACCTCTCTCCACTCTGAAAACTGTCCATTTATTCCTACCCTTTCCCCCCCGTCTTTTAACTAGTTATTGATCCATGAGAGGACCTTCCCTCTTATCCTTTGCCTGATTACTTTGCTTAAGAGCCTTTGGTGAGGGACCTTGTCAAAGGCTTTCTGAAAGTCCAAGTACACCATATTGACTGCTTTACCCTTTTCCACATGTTTGTTATACCCTCAACCAATGTGCCTGCTACTGAAGTTAGGCTTACTGGCCCATAAGTGCCAGGCTCACTTTGGGAGCCTTTTAAAAAAATCTATTCTATGGCAACTGTTCTGACAATGGCCTAATGATGATAATTAATAATGGAAAATAACATCACTAAACACAAACTGTAACAACACAATTTGAAAATTGTCTATCCAGTTAGGATTGTCTTGACTAGTATTTGTAAATAGTTGTAAATTTTTATGCCCTTTTAAAAGATATTTTGGTAAAATCAAAATGGGATACTATTCGTATTGCATGCTCGGTTCCTTACTAGGAGACAGAGTACTGAAAACTGCTACACCCAGTTTTTACATCATGGAAGCGTATGAGTCCCTAGTGACTTAATTTTGGGAAGACTTGCATGGGCTTTATGCAGAGAATTGGGTGCGCCTAACTGTGTGTCCTTGACAAATGTCCTTCATCCTGGAGGCAAGTCCAGAAAGAATGGATCTGAACAGCTGTGCTTCCCTGTGGAATTTTACCTCCCACTGCTTCATGGTGTATATCAGAGACAGAAAAGAGAAGGAAGGAGAGAGAACCAATTATCCAGTTTTTATTACAGCTTTTGTATTTTACAATTCTGATGATGTCTGTGGGAGCATTGCCTGTAAGGGGACTGGCCATACCATATATGTTTATTTAATTTCTTCTCTGTAGAAGGTAAAATCCAATAAGCTTGTCTTTTTCCTTTTGTTGCTGTCACAATGACACACTTCACATTCTAAGCAGCATGTCAAAATATAGAAAATTATGATTATGGAGAACATAGCTTTTTTTTCTTGAATATTTCTGAAATTAGCTGGCCAAATTCTTTGCTCAGTAACTTCATTTGACTTCAGTGGGGTTGCACAAGTGTGACTGGGCAGAATTTGGCTCAGGGATTTTGAAGTCTGAACATCAAGTTTCATGTTTGTAGGGCGAGGGCAGCATAGGGGATGGGGAAGGAATTAGAAGTAGTAACACCTCAGTGAGCCACCCACCTTCCCAATAGAACTGTAATTATTTTCCAGTGTGGGCTTGTCTATATTTGAAATGCTACAACTGTAGCACTTCTGTGTAGACACTAGCTGCACCGACAGGGGGTTCTCTCATTGGCGTAGGTAATCCACCTCCCCTAGAGGCAGTAGCTAGGTCAACGGAAAAATTCTTCTGTCAGCCTACCATGGTGTACACCAGAGGTTAGGTCACCTTAACTATGCCGCTCCGGGGTGTGGATTTTTCACACCCTTGAGCAACGTAGCTGGGTCAACCTGCGTTTTTAGTGTAGACCCGGCCTGAGTGTTCTAAAAAGTCTGATGGTAAACTGAGCAATATTCAGGCGCATGCCAAAACTATGGTGAAGTATACAATAGGCGAGAGCATGGCCCAGCAGACAAGGTGCTAAATGGGGATTTGGGAGCCCAGGGTTCTAGTTCTGGCTGTGCCACTAGCCTGTTGTGCAACCTGCATTTTTAGTGTAGACCCGGCCTGAGTGTTCTAAAAAGTCTGATGGTAAATTGAGCAATATTCAGGCGCATGCCAAAACTATGGTGAAGTATACAATAGGCGAGAGCATGGCCCAGCAGACAAGGCGCTAAATGGGGATTTGGGAGCCCAGGGTTCTAGTTCTGGCTGTGCCACTAGCCTGTTGTGCAACCTGCGTTTTTAGTGTAGACCCGGCCTGAGTGTTCTAAAAAGTGTTCTAAAAAGTCTGATGGTAAATTGAGCAATATTCAGGCGCATGCCAAAACTATGGTGAAGTATACAAGAGGAGCCAGTGATCTGGGCAGCCTCACTAATGGACTGTCGCAAATGAGCTTCTGGGTAAGAAAAGCAGGATGCTGGCTCTTAACATGACTGAAGGTTGTTTTGGGTCAGAGGCTTTTAATTGCAATGCACTTAGCATAATATTTAAAAACTTACTCCTTACATTTTAGATTCAAACAGGAGAGATATTTATCAAATCCCTGGCATGAAATGATAAGAATTATGGTTTGTAAATCAGGCCAGGTTTTGATACAAAAATCGCAATGCCAAAACCCAAAGGTAGACACAACAGTTTTTCTGAAATACTAACAATAATCGTTGCTAACATTCTTCAACATACTGACTTACTTCAAGTTTTTAAATGCTTCCTTCGTTTTGTTACATGAACTTGCATAGTTTCTCTCAGTTGCCATATGAAAATCTTCTACAAAGTTTTGATGAGCTTTATCGACTTCAGAATGAGCTTTCCCTCTCCTCCCCTTACTTACTTTCTAATCCAATTTAGTCAGATAGTTACTTCAAATCCCTCAGAGGACTGCAGTTTGTTCATTCTCCCACAGTGCTGAGATTTCCCTCCAGCCCAGCTGGCAGGAGTTTTTAGAAATAACAAGATCTCAGGGGGAAGGAGCTAAAGACTGAATGGGGTCTTTTGTCCAGGTCTCTATGAAGCCAGATTAATTATGCATTGCAGAACACAGTTTAAAGCTCTGAATTAGGTCCTCATTGCAATGAAAGGAGAGTACAGGCTTGAAACTGAAAGAATTCCCATTTCCATCAGAGGGGCAGACTTATAATGACTGAAAGCAGGAAGAATTTTTGAAAATTGCAATTAAACAGTATTTTGTATTTACCACTCAGTAGCAGTTGTCTTTAGCATTTACAAAAGTGATTCTTTGACATTTTTTCACATGATCACTCCATAGGTGGCTGGACTTTGAGGATTTTCAAGTCCTTTCTGTGTTACTAGGCTACTTTTGAAAGTACTTGTGCTTTGATGAATGAGAATGTACAGGGGTTTTTTTTGGCCAGCACTTACCTGAATAGATGTCTTTAAAGCTTCACCCTTACAATTAGCGATCAGTCTGATGATACTAATGGTACAGGAGAAAAGCAAATGGTTTCTTCCTTTACTGCTGAGACTTTTCTAAAGCTGTCTGTCCCCGTGCGATATGTGAAAACATTTTTCTTCATTTCTTAATGCACTTTAATTCCAGCTCATGCAAAGTAGATAATGAGTCAGTAATGTTATACAGCTGCCAAATAAAAAGCTGTTCCAAGGCACTTTTATTCATATGGGCATTTTCCATCAGGGCGGAGGGAGAGAGGGAGTCCTTGTGTTTGTGTGTGTGTGGGGGGGAGGGATGGGTTAGGGGAAAGGATAAATATGAAATATTCTACTTCGTAACTTCTTGTCAGTATCAGATGTGAATAGGGTGGAATGTGATCAAAATGAGCTTAACATATTCCTTGTGAGCATCAGCATCTTGCAATGGTGTGTGTGAATACTGATATATAACAATAACTAACACCTTGTACTTTGCTCAATTCATTTTTTTTTTAAATATAGACTGTAAACATTTTAGGAAATGAGTTAATGCATATTTGGAGGGATGCAAATCCTTTTTTTGTTGTTCCCACATCTCTGAGACAGGAGAAAATATTTATATAATCACTCTGGAAATCTCCATGATAGGAACATCTTATCCAGTGTTGTAGTTATTTGATATGAACATTCTGCAGGAGAGGCATTCTCTGCATAGCAGATGTACATATTAAATCACAACACTCTATTGGTGGCAGACATAAGCATAGTCAAGTACCAGCAATCTGTCTGTCTGTCTGCTATGCTGTGAAAAAAATAATGGATTCATTAATTAATTTCTTTTTGTTAATCTAGCAACCTGGGCACAACTTGAATAACTCTTGTAACAGATCTAAAGTCACTATGGCTGTGCAGGCTAAAAGCAGTCAGCCTCTTTCTTCCCTGGGAATACCTGGAGACAGTGACCTTTGATCAGGCTTCCATCTTGAGGTGGAGCATCACCAGAAACACGTGAATTAGAGCATTAGTCCACTTAGTTTGTGAGCACCCTAGGGCAGAGATTGTGGTGCAGATTCTCTCCTCCAGCTCTGGCCACTGTGCATTGCAGGAAGTACAAAGTAGTGGAATCTGGCACTAATTAGTTGAGAATTTGTCTGATGCAGGGAAACTTTCCGGTATAAAGTGATATAGCTGGGTCCTTTGCCAACTGCAAGGGGGTGGAGGGAGGGGAGGAGATGAAGCATTGGGGGCAGGGATCAGCCTCCCTGTGCTACACCACTTCACAACCAGCATATTGTACAACAGAGATGCAGCTAGGTGACATAAATTGGAGCTGCTCCTAAAGTACCCTAAGAGCTTTGGGTCTGGTCCTACATAACGGGCTTAAGCTATAGCCTTTAGAGTCAGGATGGGAAAATCTTGTTTTCCCCATGCCCATGTTTAACTCCTCTGAAGAGTTGGCTGAGCCAGTTCAGATAAAATAAGAACCTACCAAGTCTTTGTCCAAAACTGTAACAAAATGAACCAAACCTATTTTGAGGTTTTAAAAAGCATTAATAACTCCCCCCCACACACATTATTTCATTTGTATGCATCTGTGCCATGGCAGGATAGGAGTAATTCCACTGACTATGAACACAGGTTAAATAACATGTCCAAGGTCACACACGGAGTCAGTGTCAGAGCTGAAATTAGAACCAAGATCTCCTATTTCCAGTCCTATGCCACCTTTCTACCTGCTAATATTCATTGTCTGCATGCACAAGTCATTCTTTTGGAACCATATGCAATCACTATGCACATGCACATAGGCAATGTGTGTGTGTGTGTGAAACTGACCCTCTGTAGATAAATATTAGTAATTTTTGGTATAACAGGCAGGCCCACCACCTTGTAAACCAATACTGAGAAACAGAACCCAGTGGTCAGGCTTTTCAAAGTGACTAGTGATTTTGGGTGTTCCAATTTTTGTGTGCCCAACCTGATGCACTTTAAAATGACAATTTGTAGAAAGTGCTGAGAACTTGCCCTCCTGAGATCAGGCCCAAAATCGATAGCCACTTTGGCCAGTTTTGGCCAGTATGTGAATACCACCCTGTGAAAATAGTCTTGCACATCAGGTTCTCCTCACTGTTCAATAAAAGCAATATTTTTTCCCAGTAGTGACAAGAAAAGAGAACTTAGGGTGTGTGGCAGCAAAAGCCTTTTGGGGGCCCAATGTGCTACTGGCGGCTCAATGTAATTTTTGGGTAACATCACCTATAAGTGTCAGTGATAATAATCAAAGGTGAGGGGGGGAAATATTGTCTGTTAGACCTGCATTTCAAAGTAACAGACCTACAACTTCAAAGGATGTGTGTGTGTGTGCGAGGGATATAAAAGGGTGACTTGTCTACCAAGGACAAGATTTAAAACATTCCTGAAGCCTAAAATTAGACTCCTCAAACCACAGGGAGACTCCTACCTGATCTTTTAAAAAATGCTGAGCACCCTGTTGACCTGAGTGGGAGCTGCTGGGTGCTCAGCACTTCTGAAAATCAGGCAGATTCCTGTAAATGAATTTACGAGGCTCCTGATGGCTGCTTTTTTTGGTTAATCTTGGCCCAAAGAACCAATCTGTTTTAGTTCTTTGCCCTTTAGTTGGCATATTCTATTTGATGTTAACACCCACCCACCACTCAAACATTTTTGTATTGCAAGCTGTCCTTCCTGCCTTACTATTGTTACAGTCCTTTACTGGAAGCTAAAGTCTAATTTAACATCATCGTAAGCACCACCTACATGTAACTTTAAGGAATCAGATATTACAGCTGGAAAGTCTGAGATCCGTTTTGTCACTGCACTGCTCTCATTGCATGAAAAATGCACACACAGCTCTCTTTCTAAAGGTTGCCAGCAAGCAGTGGGAGGGTGAGACAGCAGGGGAAAAGTGTTTTTTTTGTTTCTGTTTTTCTCCAAAAAGAAAGAAGGTCAATTACTTTGGGAAACTAAAACCATTTGGCAATTAGAAGAATTATTTTGTTCCTCTTCAATGATTAGAGAATTCTGCAAGCGAACATTAATACTACTAACTGCAAGAAGCAGTAGAGATGGCCTGAAGAATACTTATTATCTGGTAAATAATGTAATGGGCAAGGTAGACGATGTGATACTTTTTGTTGTACCAACAAATACATTATAACACAGAGGGTTTTAGACTGAGCAAGTCAGTTCTTCTAGTGCAATTATTCTACCGTAGCTATTAAAAGACACGACTGTAGTGGAGACATAACATCCTACTGTTATTTCTAGATCATCTCAGTTATTCTATTTCTTAATGCTGTGCTCATCTAGGATACGGGGGACCGTGAATATTGGGCTAATTCTTACCTGGGCCTTGATACATAACAATTGCAAACAAATATAAACTGAATTCAAGGTGGAAAAAAGACAAATTATCATGTGGAAAATCTTTCATTTTCCTGCCTGACCAAAGAAACTATGCGATGCCCAATAATGCAGCTTCACTGGAGGGGGTCTTGTGCTAACTCTACAGCCTGCCTAGAATTCAGAATCTTTCCTGAGCTTTATTGTTCTTTGGTGACTAGACCCTCATAGGATTCAGTAACAGAAGAAATAAAAAAGTTTTCCATGACGACCTTCATTTTCCTGTGAGGTAAATAATTAGCCCCTCCCCCCAGCTTCTACCTTGTGTCAGTCCAATTTTGTATCATCCAGCTAACACTAATGGAGGATAGAATCTCAGAGATCAGTTACAGAACAGACCTAATAGATTGTGCAGTCTCTTAGCTTGCCAATACGGGGTTGCTCTCTATGGAATATTTTACAGTGTTTTGTCCAATCTAGTCTCAAAAGTTCTGTGAGCTGGGGATTCCTTTACATTCCTTGGGAGGCTATTCCACAGCCCAATACATCTGGTGGGAAGATTTTCCTGGTACTCAGCATCAATTTTCCATGTATACTATCCTAATTGATTCCTGTCCACATTGCAAATATTACCAAACTTATCATATTCCTCCTTTGACAGCTCTCAGTCAAAGCTATATAGACATATTTTTTTTTTTTAAATCTCTTATCATAAGTCGTTTCCACCAGCTCCTGGACTTCTTCAGTTTTCTCCTATTATTCTGGTAATGTGGTACCCAGAACTGAATACAACATTCCATGTGAGGACATACTAGAATTGTATCAAAGTGGACCATCCTTCTTAACATCTCTGCATCATGTCAAGATGCCTGTATGTGGGCAAATGAAAATTGCATTGCCCTTCATTACAGCCACGTCACATTGCAAATATATCTGATTTGCCACTACCACTTCTAGGTCTCCTTCAGCATTACTGCTCTCCAAGTTTTTCCCTCTCATTGAGGATATGCATTGGATTGTTTTCCCACCCCAGATTTTTCCAAGATGATTATCATTTTGTTGTGTTTTTGCCCACCTCTTTAATCTTTCTGGGTCCCTTTGTGGCTGCTACTCTTCATTTAACAACACCTAAGAAATGCATTCATGTAATTTTCACTCCTTCTTCCAGATCATCTATGAAAATATTAAATAAGGCTAGATCTAACACTGATTCCTGCGGTACCTGACTGGATAGTAGCCCTCCAAACCCATCCTTTTAGCTAGATTTTAGTCCAGATATCTGGAAAAGAAGTTCAAATAATTCCTTCCAGTGTACATAACCTTGCATTTGCCAACACTGACAGTCTCCATGGAGCACGGCTCTGCAATGAACAGTAAGGGCTCATAATAGTGTGTGACATGCCTTTCTTAATTGGAACTCCTACTAGAATGTGCTCTACAGTCTGAGCCATGGCACCAGCTGCTTCTTTCTTCATCTTGAAGATGAAATGATAACATGCTGAAAAGTACTCTAATTAAGACCTACACCATGCTATCCAATGGCCTGCAGTGTTGTGCTTGTCATTCAGTAGCTTTACAGGCTATGAATACTCAGTGGTGTACTCAGGAACAAACACCAGTGAGGAGTAGCCAGCAACTTCCGAGGCATTGGACACTCCTCTGTGACCTTGTCTACAGTAGCCTTTTCCTTCCCAAAATTTCGCACTGTTGTTACCACCAGTTTAGGTTCACTGGTGGTAGCAACAGCAGGAATGCTAATGGAGAGAGGGCTCTAATGGCCACTGGTGTTTTTACCACCATGTTGTATCCCTTCTCAAAGCAGGTCTAAACAATATGTATAGTAAAAAGGGTGGTGGCCAGGGGTATCTTGTCTAGCATAGTTATTGATGCTAACAATGGGGAAAAGACAAGTGTGAACAAAACCTAAAACAGCTGTTTTTTTTCTACCAGTCCTAACCCTGTTTTCTGAGCTCACATTCCCTCCCTATAGATTATTAAAATAGTTTGAATGCTAAAGGGAGCAATTTTAGCCACTGGTTAGATGGTTGCTTCAAGACCTTTCATCAGGCAATGCTTGTACTTCTCCACTTTTGATCACAAGATATTCTAAAAAGGCAATAAACTCTGTGAGACTGATACCACCTGCACATGTCTGCATCTTGCATTGAAATTTCCAGGGTGTTTGTCAACCCCTGGGTCATCATCCTAAACTGTGAATTCACCAAGGATGTACATTTATTTCAGTTGGAGTTCATTTTCATGTTTTTTTCTGACTGGGTAAATTCCTCAGATGCCACAATAGTATCACCAGTAGGCAGGGGAGTGGGTGGAAGGACATGGAAAAAACCCACTAGATGGCAGAAAGGTCCCTATTGTTGAAAATTAAAAATAATAATAATAAATCTAAATGTTCTTTCTCTCAACGCTAATCATGTCTCCTAATACGATGTTTCACAATATGAATGCAATCTGACAAATCAGAAAAAATGCCCCAAACAAATACTTATTCAGAATAGACAAGATTCGTTAGGCATGATTTTGTCCACGTATAGATAGACTGCTTTGTCCCATTCATTATTTAGTTGACATCCTATTTTTTGAAACTTCTCCAATATTAGACTTCTTCAATGAAGGGAAAAAATTGTTTTCCAAAATAAACATTGTAAAGATGCCAAACAATGGATTTTCCACAGTCATCATTTCATAGGACCTTTTGTAATTAATGTTATTACTGATGCAAAATTCTTTCTTGTGCTGTTTCTCATTAGTAGATGGAGATCAGGTGTGATAGATCTCAAAGGATCTGATGCAAAGTCAATGGATAGACTCCTATGCTAAGATACTCGACGGTAATTAAGCGCCTAATGCCCATTGAAATCTGGGCCATAATGACTTTACTGGACTTTGAATCAGGCCCTGAAGCAGCAACACGCAACAAAGAGAAAAATCTGGACCCATTATTTTAGGTACCTACTATACAAGAATTTTACTTCTAAGGGTATGTCTACACTACCTGCCGGATCGGCGGGTAGTGATCGATCTATCGGGGATCGATTTATCGCGTCTAGTGTAGAGGCGATAAATCGATCCCCGATCGCTCTGCCGTCGACTCCGGAACTCCACCACAGCGAGAGGCAGAAGCAGAGTTGACTGGGGAGCGGCAGCCGTCAATCCCGCGCCGTGAGGATGCGAAGTAAGTGATTCTAAGTCGATCTAAGATACGTTGACTTCAGCTATGCTATTCTCGTAACTGAAGTTGCGTATCTTAGTTCGATCCCCCCCCCCCCAGTGTAGACCAGGCCTAAGAATAATGTTCAAAGTGCAGTAATGTTACAGTATATATTGTAAAGCACAGTTTGTTTTGATAATAGAATTAAAAATACAAGTTGGTTAAAACGAAAGACTTTTTGAGATATGTTTCAGAGTAGCAGCCGTGTTAGTCTGTATCCGCAAAAATAACAGGAGTACTTGTGGCACCTTAGAGACTAACAAATTTGTTAGTCTCTAAGGTGCCACAAGTACTCCTGTTATTTTTGAGATATATTTCTCAGAAACAGGGATATGTTTAACTAAAAATATAATTAGGTTAATCTGAACAAAAACTTGTACTTTTATATTTACACTGTACCCATGCTAGATAGATGCTATAGTCCATTGACAATTTACACAGAATAAATGTGGTTGATTTGGATACTGAATACTGGAGCTATGAGAAACAGTTGTAAATGTTTATTCTGATACAATTCAAATTTGCAGAAAGTACTTTGAAATAGTAGAAATTTCACTAAATTTTTCTTCCTTCTCAAAATCTACAACTAAAATTTCATGTGGAAAATGTGATTTTGAATTTTTCACATCTTGATGAAAATCATAGAATCATAGGACTGGAAGGGACCTCGAGAGATCATCTAGTCCAGTCCCCTGCACTCATGGCAGGACTACATAATAACTAGACCATTCCTGATATGTGTTTCTCTAACCTGAACTTAAACACCTCTAGTAACAGAGGTTCCACAACCTCCCTAGGCAATTTGTACCAGTATTTAACAACTCTGACAGTTCGGAAGTTTTTCCCTAATATTCAACCTAAAACTCCCTTGCTGCAATTTAAGCCTATTGCTTCTTGTCCTATCCTCAGAGGTTAATAAGAACAATTTTTCACCCCTTTCCTTGTAACAACCTTTTATGTCCTTGAAAATTGTTATCATGTCCCCCCTCAGTCTTCTCTTCTCCGGGCTATACAAACCCTATTTTTTCAATCTTTCCTTATAGGTCATGTTTTCTAGACCTTTAATCATTTTTGTTGCTCTTCTCTGGACTGTCTCCAATTTGTCCACATCTTTCCTGAAATGCGGTGCCCAGAACTGGACACAGTACTCCAGTTGAGGCCTTATCAGCATGGAGTAGAGCAGAAGAATTACTTCTCATGTCTTGCTTACAACACTCCTTCTAATATATCCCAGAATGATGTTTGCTTTTTTGAAAAAGTGTTACACTGTTGACTCATATTTAGCTTGTGATCCACTACAAGAGAACCTGAGAGTTACAAATGCCAGAGTTATGAACTGACCAGTCAACCACATACCTTATTCGGAACTGGAAATACACAATCAGGCAGCAGCAGAGACAAAAATAATAATAAAAATGGCAAGCATAGTACAGTACTGTGTTAAATGTAAACTACTAAAAAAATAAAGAGAACCCAGCATTTTTCTTCTGTGTAGTAAAGTTTCAAAGTCAATGTTCAGCTGCAAACTTTTGAAAGAACAACCATAATGTTTTGTTCAGAGTTATAAACATTTCAGCGTTACGAACAACATCCATTTCTGAGGTGTTCGTAACTCTGAGGTTCTACTGTATGACCCCTAGACCCCTTTCCAAAGCAATCCTTCCTAGGCAGTCATTTCCCATTTTGTATATGTGCAATTGATACTCCCGAGGGAACTCTCCCCCCCCAAAATTAAAAATGTGGCACCAAAAAAAAAATAAATAAATAAAAATTCTACACATTTTAAAATTCTGCAAATGTTTATTTGTCAATACACAAATGTGGAGGCTCAAGCATGGCAGTGGAGAGCACAGGCCACTGGCTACACGGAGGTGGGAGATCACCCTGCAGTTTCCCCCCCCGGACAGGGACACAGCGGTGAGGCTGCTCCCAACCCATGACACAGCGCAAGGGCTGGGCCTGCCCCAGAAACACTCTGGGACTCTGCCCCTCTGTGCCAGGTGCACCAGGTGTAGGCAGGTAGGCTCAGCCTTGCAGGATCCAAGTGTGGAGGGGCTTAGTGTGGGGGGATCAAGGTGTGGGGTGAGAAGGTACTGTCTGTGGTAATCTGGGTGTGGGTGGCTCAGTGTGGGATCTGGATGCACATTGGCTTGTTAGGGGGGTTCCAGGTGCAGGGGCAATGGGACTGTGCAGGGGAGTCCAGGTGAAAGTGGTTGGGACTCAGCAGGGGTGTGTGTGTGTGTGGGGGGGCGTACGGGGGTCTGAGTGTGGGGGTGTGTATGCTGGAGGAGTGGGGCTTGGTAGGATGGGGGTCCTGATGCCAGTGGTCCAGGTGCATAGGGGTTGGGGCTCACCGGGGTTGGAGTTTGAGTGCAGGGGGTGGTTTGGGTGCAGGGATGGGGGGTATGGATGCAGGGGGTGGGACACTGTGGGGGTCTATATGCAGGGGGTGGGGCTTGACAGAGAGGACCAGGTGTGGGGGGGAGGGGACTCCAGATGCAGGGGGTAAAGCTCAGTGGGATGGAGATTTGGGTGTGGGGGGCTCTGGGTGTGTGTGAGGGTCCGGATGTATGGGGCTTGGGTGGATGAAGGATCAGCTCACTGTAATGGGACCCCTTGCCCTGCAGCTGAGGAGCAATGGGGGCAGGAAGTGGGGGAGGGAAGGGTTTGAGCCAGGGGAGGTTTCTGGGGGTGGGTCTGACCTGGCCCCAGCTGCTTTGTGCGGGGGAAGTGCACTCCAATCCCACCCCCAGCCAGCCTATCCTATCCGGGGCTAGCAGCTGAGCATGCACAGGGAAGGAGCCACTATTTGGTCCCCAGCCCCTCCCGCAGAGATTTTCCTCTCCGCAGGCTGCTCCAGGCACCAGAAACAATACTCCCACATTGCTAGGGAGGGGAACATGACCACTTTTGCTTCCCCATCAGAAAGTCATTTTTCTGCGGGGAAGCAAAGAAATCTGCAGAGGACAGGAATTCTGCGCATGCTCAGTGGACAGATTCCTCCCAGGAGTAAATTGAGTGTTCCTTCTTGAGTGGAGTGCTTTGCATTTGTTCTTATTCAGACCAGTTTGTCCAGATCATTTTCAATTTTAATCCTATCCTCCAAAGCACTTGTAACCCCTCCCAACTTGATATAATCCACAAACTTGTTAAGGTTATTCTCTGCCATTATCTAAACCACTGATGAAATTATTGAACAAAACCAGACCCAGGATCGATCCTTGCAGGACCCCACTCAGTATGCCCTTCCAGCTTGACTGTGTACCACTAATAACTACTCTCTGGGAGTGGTTTTCCAATCAATTATGCACCCATGTTATAGTAACTTCATCTAGGCTGTATTTCCCTAGTTTGTTTATGAGAATGTAATGTGAGACAGTAGCAAAAGCCTTACTAAAGTCATGATCTACCACATCTACCGCTTCCCCTGTATCCACAAGACTTGTTACCCTGTCAAAGAAAGCTATCAGGTTGGTTTGACATGATTTATTCTTGACAAATCCATGCTGACTGTTATTTATCACCTTATTATCTTCTATGTGTTTGCAAATTGCTTGATTATTTTCTCCATTATCTTTCCCGGTACTGAAGTTAAACTGACTGGTCTGTAATTCCCTGAGTTGTTCTTATTTCCCTTTTTATAGATTGGCACTAAATTTGCCCTCTTCCAGTCCTCTGGAATCTCTCCCATCTTTCATTGTTCATGAGTTTTTGAAGATAATTGCTAATGGCTCAGATATGTCCTCAGTCAGCTCCTTGAGTATTCTAGGATGTATTTCATCAGGCCCTGGCAACTTGAAAACATCTAACTTGTCAAAGTAATTTTTAACTTGTTCTTTCCCTATTTTAGCCTCAGATCCCACCTCATTTTCACTGGCGTTCACTATAAAGATGTCCAATCGTTACTAACCTGTTAAGTGAAAACTGAAACAAAAAAGTCATTTAGCACTTCTGCCATTTCCACATTTTCTGTTACTGTCTTTTCCGCTTCATTGAGTATCGGGCTTACCCTGCCCTTGGTCTTCCTCTTGCTTCTAATTGTTACCCTTTATGTCTCTAGCTAGTTTAATCTCATTTTGTGCATTGGCCTTTTTAATTTTGTCCCTGCATGTTTGTGTTGTTTGTTTATATTCATCCTTTGCAATTTGACCTACTTTCCACCTTTGCAGGACTCTTTTTTTTTTTGAGTTTCAGATCATTGAAGATCCCCTCGTTAAGGCAGGGTGGTTTCTTGCCATCCTTCCTATCTTTCCTAGGCAGTGGGATAATTTGCTCTTGTGCCCTTAATAATGTCTCTTTGAAAAACTGCCAACTCTCTTGAACTGTTTTTACGCTTAGACTTGCTTCTCATAGAATCTTACCTAACAGCTCCCTGAGTTTGTTAAAGTCTGCCATCTTGAAACCCATTATCTTTATTCTGCTGTTTTCCCTCCTACCATTCCTTAGACTCATGACCTCTATCATTTCATGATCACTTTCACCAAAATTACCTTCCACTTTCCACGCTCAACCAGTTCCTCCCTATTTGTCAAAATCAAATCTAGAAAAGCCTCTCCCCTAGTTGCTTTCTCCATCTTCTAAAATAAAAAATCATCGCCAATGCAGTCCAAACACTTGTTGGATAATCTGTGACTTTCGGTATTATTTTCCCACAGATGTCTGGGTAGTTGAAGTCCCCCAGGTCATAAAGTCATGTTTGGTCTCTTCTGATATTTCGTTTAAAAAAAATCAGAATGCCAGGAATTGAAAAGTTGGCCAGAATGAACTTGTGAAAATATTCATGTAACTTTTCACAAAAAGATTGTCACCAATTTTTCCCAGCACTGCTGAATTCACCACATACAATGGATGTGCCGTGAAACAAAAATTTGCATTTGTTGAAGTGTGTGATTGATTTCACAAAATATAATTTTATGTCGGGTACGTTTTAAGAACTAGCTAATAAATAAGGTCCCAATCCTGCAATGTACACTGTTAATGAAGGAACTCTGCACCAGTGCAGAGCCCCATTGAAGTCAGTGGGACAAGGTATGGACACAGGGGTCCACCACATTTCAGGATGGGGACCTAAGTTCTGATTTATATGTCATAATTGATTACCTACATGTCAGCAACTTGGGTCAGTCAAATTTCATTTTTTTTTCACAGTACCTCTTTATAAACACTCTGGACCTGATTATGTTTTCACTCCAATTTTGCACCAATTAACTCCATTGACTTCTGATTTACAATAGAGGAAGCAAGATTAGAAACAGGCCAATAGACACTATTGCGTTTGTAGTCTGACACTCAAGATAATACAAGGAGCCATGTAGGTTTTCAAGCATTAACTAATATATTTATTAATGTTAATGCAGCTGGCCAGAAATTTTGATAAACTCCAGCATAGGTGCTTGATACTAAGGGAATATTGTTGATGTTCCTTAATATATGAGACATGCACTTAAATTCACCTTGTGCTGCTAATAAAATCTTCAACAAATCATTGCTATGCATAGGTTCAGAGGCAATCAGCATAATTATGAATGGAATATGCAATATGAATGAGTCATTAAGATTTCAATCTTTAATACTTTGAAGGGGGGGGGGAGCCCAATTATATAAAGCTGGTGGCAATAAATAGTTTATTTTGCTTATGCTGTGATATTCAATGACCTTAAGCCATAAAAATCCCTCAGAGTTTCCATTCTCTCCCTTTCCCAACCAGCTGCTCTCTTTACATGTTCCATTCATAGTGCTTTTGCATGAAGCAGCAAGCTTGCACATGCCATGGTTTTTATTCGTTTTTTTTTCCAGAGCTCTGGGTTAGGATTAAACATTCTGAAAACCACATTATACTGAATTTTCAGAAGGAAGTGGGAGGGAGAAATAGTGGCAAGGGTCATGGACACATTTCTCTCTCTCTAGTGAAGTCAATGGGAGTTTTGCCTCTGATTTGAGTAAGAGTATTATGGCCTAACACCTAGCTCTTATATAGCGGTTCATATCAGTAGATCTCAAAACTCTTTACAAAGGAGATTGGTATGATTATCCCCTTTAACAAATGGAGAAACTGAGGCCCTGGAGAAGTGACTTGCCCAAGACTCAGCAAGAGCTATTGCTATTGGCAGAGCAGAGACTCAGGTCTCCAGAGTCCTAGTCCAGTGCACTATACAGGGGGCCACACTGCCTCTATTGATGTCTCTTGGGACTACTCATGGTAGTAAAGTTAAACACATGCTTAAGTGTTTGCAGGGTCAGAGCCTTAGTGTGTTTTTTACTGAATTTTTGTTTTAAAGGTATTTCTGAGAGATTATGGTCTCCTGCTCATATCCCAGGACAGGAAGTCAGAACACTTGGGTTTTGATGGTGATTCTGCCATTGACTTGCTGTATCGCCTTAGGTAAGAGAGCTAAGATTTCCGTGCCTCAGTCTACCCACCTGTAAAATGAGTATATTAATACCTCTCTCTCTCTCTGTCAGATATGTTGTGAGAATTAATGAATGCTTGTAAAGCCCTTTGAGTTCCTCCACTGGAAGGTGCTGCTTCAAAGTGTTGTTAGTTGTTTGGGCTAAATTAATTCTTCCTTAATTCTCAGTAGTAGTAATAATAAAAAAATCTTTCATGCTGTGCTATATATTTGCACAGAGTTTTTTTTCCAGATGAAGAGTGACTGAAAGGAATGAGACTGTTAGCTTAGGAGTTAATGGGACTAAAGTCCATTAGAGTTTTGCATGAGTAAGGAATTCAGGATTGTGCTAAATGTAAATGCTGTCTGACACCTCATTCAAAGAAACACCTTTGGTATCCACAAAGGAAATTAGTAGCAGATGAAAGCCTATTTTTAATTATGCTGGAACAAAAAATATAACTACTTTAACGAGTTTTTTCCTTCCTAATTTCTTTTTAAGTCCTTACAGATATTTATCGCTTTTGAAAGAATACTAAAAAAACCCCCGTATGTCTTTTAGCAGAGTAACATTTACTTATTCTCTCTTCATTTCATTTTTTTCAATACATATGATGAAACATGACGAAAATCCATTGGGATTTATACAGGGTGCTCTCTCTGATCTATCATATTATTGTACTGTTCAAGTAGCACATCAATAATTTCTGTAACAATAAACATATATTTTCCTTTGATCTTCTTGCTCCAGGGATGATCCAAAGCCTATTGGGAATCTTTCCGTTGACTTGGATCAAGCCCTCAGTCTTGCAATGATAATTTGTCATCATTTTCATATTTACTTGGACAGTGTGATATAAACTAAATTTGAGTTGCTCTTTCTAAAGAATAAGGTATTTGTTAGCTAAATGTGTATGCCAGCAGGTCAATACACAGATAATTAAAAAAGGAGCATAGTGTTTAGAGCACGGGACTGGGAGCCATGGCTCTTGGGTACTAATCCTGGCTCTTACACTGGCTTGGTGCTTGATCTTGTGAAAATCACTCGACCTCTTTGTGCATTGGCTTCTCATCTGTAAAATGTGTGTGTGTGTGTGTGTGTATATATATATATATATATATATATGTATCCACCTCACAGGAATTTTGCAAGGTCTAACAAATTAGTTCTTGAAAAATAGAATCAAGTGTTATACCACAAAAACAACAAGGAGTCCGGTGGCACCTTAAAGACTAACAGATTTATTTGTTCTATGCCCAAATAAATCTGTTAGTCTTTAAGGTGCCACCAGACTCCTTGTTGTTTTTGTGGATACAGACTAACAAGGCTACCCCTCTGATACTTGACACCATGCAAAGTGTTATACCAGACATATATTGTTAAAGACTAATAATTTGCATTGTTCTTTACTGTCTGTAATAGTAGTTACTAGGGCTAGTTGATACTGACTTCGTAAAAGTTAAAGAAAGAAATTTAAAGGAACAATAAAAGATCTTCAGAAATCAAACCAATCTCACAGTAATGTGATTGGTAGAAAAGGGAAAACAAAGTATTACAGTTAGAATGTTTTTAGGCAAATTGGAATTATTTGCATGTGCAAATATATTGGTTAACATTAGGTGCCCAGTTAGGTACATAAATATATTGAATACAGGTTTAAGTATATGGCCATGCCTTTATTCCACCCACTTATTTTGGCACTCTCATTTAGGTGTCTTATAAATTAGACTCTTGCCTAATCACCTAATTGATTTTTATCATCTTGAGTGTCACCTTTTGAAAGTAGAACAGTGCCCTGCATTTGAAATTCCATGCTCAACAAGTAGGTCCACAATTTCTTGTTGGCATGAAATAGTGATGCGTCTTTCTGAAAATGTACCCCAAATGATTCCACTGGAAATTAGCATGTTTCTGGGAACAGCTTACTTTGAAAGTGAGATGAGAAAACTCTCTCTTTTTGATGCTCTTGTGCAATTAAAGTGCTATTCACTGTACATCCAGCTTTTCTTTTGCTGGTTGCCAGTGTGCATCAAAATTCAGGCACACAGCAAAGAAATGCAAAAATTCAAAACAACCAGCAAAGAGAAGTGGCCCATTTCAAAAGAGCAGAGGAGCACTAAAATAAAAAATGGGGAACACACCTGGACATGTCCTTTTTTTGTTCCACAGACAGAACCAATGAAGTGGTTTGGGAGAGAGATTTTTTCCCCCCAGGGAGTGAACAGAGATTGTCATAAGGCACACAGAGAGAGAGTCAGTGAGTGAGTGAGAGAGAGAGCGAGAGTGCACAGCGCTGCTGTTTCATGCAGAGGACTGTGACAGCTGAATTGCGCTGATACAGCCTTTTCATTATCTGAAACAATTGCTTGGGCAAGAACAGCATGAGACTTCATGAAATGTTTTTGAACTCGGATTCCTGATAGGAGAGCATTACATAACTCTGTCTTTGTGAATGCTGGCAACCGGGAACATACAGAAAGACACAGCCAGAAGCACTGCACTCAGCTGCCTTTTTCTTTCTTTCTTTTTTAAAAATCGGAGCCAAGCATTAAACAGACAAGCCTATCTTCTCCCTCCCCCTGCCCTCCCCCACAAGCCCCCAACAGAAGCCTGGTTTTCATCACAGATTAATAAATGACGCTCTCCATCATTTTAATATGCTTCCCACAGCCTTTTGCTAAGGAATTAACGATGCTCCAATTCAACATTGCCATGGTGCATGAAATGTCTTTGGATGTCTGTTCACTTGAAGAAGTGCTGGGGAGCAGGGACTTTGCAAGCGGGTCTGCCTCCTAAAACTTTGGGTTGTGGTTTTGATTCAGCCACAAAACTGTGGGGGAGCCTTGCTATGACTGTTTTTATAAAACTGAAGGAAATAAAGTCAATGTTGTATATTTCACTGTCTCCTGAAGTGATTATTTGTGCCATTAGCTGTTAAGGAAATGTGCCTAAGTGCTTAGGAATTCTAATTAAGCAGGCTCAGCTGGAGTGAATAGCTGGAGGATTTCACAACGCTTTTTTGAAATCATATGCAGTCCAAGCAACCAGGGGAATTCTCTAAACTTTGGAGCTTTATCCTGGTGGACATGTCTATTCATCTCTTATTTGTTTGTTTTTAAATCAGTGGCTTTTTCAGCCTGTATCATTTCACAATCCTGCTTTGGTTTGTTCCTCTTTTTACTTTTTCTTCCATCTGCTTTTAGAAAAGCTGCAGTCTCAGCCCAACAGGCAGAATGCTTTTTAGATTTGTGGGAGTGGAGTTCATGGGGCTAAACTCCATTGAAGTCAGCTCTGATGGTGTGCTGCATGATTACATCCGGGATGAATTTAGCCCATCGCCTTTACCACAAGGGGCCATATACTGCCCTCATGTATTGTACATGCACGCAGCCCCACTGCGCCCTTCTGGATGTAATTAAGAGAATGTGATCCATGGGAATGCAATAGTAAAAGCAAATATTTAAAAAATTCTGCCATTGTACAGTATTGGCTGGGTGGTATGTGTACTACACAGAAAACAAGCTAAAACTTATCTGTCTTTTGTAACTCTTTAACTTTCTGTTTTCATGGCAAACACTTTTATTCTGCTTTTCACAGATGTCAATGTTCCCTGTCTGTTTAATCTGCCATCACCATGGTATCTGAGAGCTAACAAAAGTTACTTTAACAAAGCAGCAATTTGAGGGACTGTATTCTCTGTCCTTTCCTTGTTTACTCTGCTGGAGGGGCTCTTGGGTCCTTTCACTTTACCTCCATTTTCTCTTTTCTTCTTCTATCTTCAGGGAAGGGAAACCGAGCTATTCTTATGCAGTTACTGAGGGAAAACGATTGGAAAACAGGAGGGTTGTACTTCTCACTTTAAACATACACAGATCCCTTTTCAGACTGATGGTTTGTGGAAGGGAGATTCAGAGCTGTGACTCAGCTGCCAAGAAGGCCTGATTTCCCCCCTCCACCCACTCCTATGAGTCTCACTCTTGGCAATGATCACTGATGACCACAGCTGTCATGCTAGGTCATGGAAAGCTGTCAAGTGAGGTAGCACGTAAGATATGGAACTCAGTCCAGAAGAACAGGCTCAGGGTCTTAAATTTGATCTGGTATCAGGTAATGAGCCAGTACACCACACTGAACAGCATTAGGCTGGTGTCATCTTGTCAACCTGTTTTCCTCAGAAGATGAACAGCCAGATGTGGGGCCACTGAAGCTTCTTCATGGTTGCTATTATCCCGAAGTATGCAGGCACACACAGTGCCTAGTGGTGCAATTGACAGAAAGTACTCCTAGCTAGCTGACGGTGCTAGAAAGCATTCCTCGTCACTGGTGTCCTGTAGGTATGTAGGAGTAGTAAAGGGGCCAGAAGAATCCCAATACTACTTACCACCTTGATGATCAAAACAACGGTATTCAGATGGTTGCAATAGCATTATGTAAGCACAACCAACTCATCGAGCCATCGATTCTATTGAAGTATAGGACCGCAGGATTGCAGTCTCAGATTCTGAAAACAACGGGTTGAAGTTTGTATGGTTTCCCAGGACATAACTTCTATTTTGAGAGGCATATTTTCTGTTAAGTATAGTAGCATTCTGTAAAGCCTCACCTATTCAGTGCTGTGTGTAGAGATATGAGATGGGGATGAGGAGACAGTGTTCTATTCAAATCTATTCTATAGGGTTTCTTATACCACACTCATCACCGTACTATCTGAGCTCCTTCCAGCAGTGCATTAACAATGCCACTTACTTGTTTTCTCTTCCTCTCCCCAGGAGGAGAAGTGTATGCAGTGGAGTGTTTTGTCGGGGCTTTTTTAAACAATATATAACACTGACAATACATACGTTTGTTAGAGAAGGCAAGGTTAAAGAATCATAGAAATGTAGGGCTAGAAGGGACCTTGAGCAATCAAAGCACCTGTGCTGAGGCAGGACCAAGTAAACCTGGACCATCCCTCACAGGTGTTTGTCCAACCTGTTCTCAAAGAACTCCAGTGATGGGGATTCCACAGCCTCCCTTAGAAGCCTATTCCAGAGCTTAACTAGCTTTAGAGCTAGAAAGTTTTTCCTCATATCTAATCTAAATCTCCCTTGCTGCAGATTAAGCCCATTACTTCTTGTCCTATTTTCCGTGGACATGGAGGACAACTGATCACAGTCCTTTTTAATAACAGTCTTTAACATATTTGAAGACTATTATCAGGTCCCCCATCATTCTTCTTTTCTCAAGACAAAATATGCCCAGTTTTTTTAACCTTTCTTCATAGGTCAGGTTTTCTAAACCTTTTATCGTTTTTGTTGCTCTCCTCTGGACCCTCTCTAATTTGTCCTCATTTTTCCTAAAGTGTGGTATCCACAATTGGACACAGTACTCCAGGTGAGGCCTCACCAGTGCTGCATAGAGTGGAACAATTACCGCCTGTGGCTTACATACAACACTCTCTTAATACACCCAAGAATGATATTAGCCTAACTGCATCACACTAACTGACTTATGTACAATTTGTGATCCACTACAACCCCCAAGTCTTCTTCAGCAGTACTACTAGCTATCCTGTTATTCCCCATTTTGTAATAGTGCATTTGAGTTTTCCTTACTAAGTGTAGGACTTTGCATTTGTCTTTACTGAATTTCGTCTTGTTTATTTCAGACCAATTCTTCAATTTCTGAAGGTCCTTTTGAATTCTAGTCCTGTTCTCCAAAGTGCTTGCAACCTCTTCCAGTTTGGTGTCAGCATACTCTCCACTCCATTAGCCAAGTAATTAATTAAACTATTGAACTGTACTGGACCCAGGATTGACCCCTTGTTGCGGGATCCCATTAGATACATCTTCCCTCCATCTAGCCTAGTGTGGCCAATGCCATCTAGCCCAACAGTGACCAATGCCAGGTGTCCCAGAGGGAATGAACAGAACTGGTAATCACCAAGTGAACCATCCCCTGTTGTCCTTTCCCAGCTTCTGGTAAAGAGAGGCTAGGGACACTATCCCTGCCCATCCTGGCTAATAACCATTGATGGACCCATCCTCCATGAATGTATCTAGTTCTTTTTTGAACTGTGTTATAGTCTTGGCCTTCACAACATCCTCTGACAATGAGTTCCACAGGTTTACTGTGTGTTGTGTGAAGAAATACTTCTTTTTGTTTGTTTTAAACCTGCTGCCTATTAATTTCATTTGGTGACCTCTAGGTCTTGTGTTATGAAAAGGAGTAAATAACACTTCCTTATTTACTTTCTCCACACCAGTCATGATTTTATAGACCTCTAGCATATCCCCCCTTTGTTGTCTCTTTTTCAAGCTGAAAAGTCCCAGTTTTATTAATCTCTCCTCAGATGGAAGCTGTTTCATATCCCTAATAATTTTGTTGCCCTTTTCTGAACCTTTTCCAATTCCAATATTTTTTTTTGGAGATGGGATGACCACATCTGCACGCAGTATTCAAGATGTGGACATACCATGGATTTATATAGAGGCAACATGATATTTTCTGTCTTATCTATCCCTTTCTTAATGATTCCCAACATTCTGTTGACTTTTTTGACTGCTGCTGCACATTGAGTGGATGTTTTCAGAGAACTATCCACAACGACTTCAAGGTCTCTTTCTTGAATGGTAACTGCTAATTTAGACCCCAGCATTTTATATGTATAGTTAGTTTTATGTTTTCTGATGTGCATGACTTTGCCTTTAGCAACATTGAATTTCATCTGCCATTTTGTTGCCCAGCTCTCTGAAAAGTCTCCTGTAAAACAAGATTATATTCCATTAAATTTTCTCTTTGGAGAAATTATATCCCAGAACACAAGACTAGGTGAAAGCTCCAGGAGCACCATTTGGACTAGCCTTACACAGGTGAAAGCCCATTTCTTTACATTCCAGCCTGGGGCAGGCAGGGCTAAGAAAGCCTTTACTTGAATGTTTGGGGGGCATCCATCACCACTGCAAAGTAGAGGTGGGGTGGGAGTTAGAAATAAACAAAGAAGCAAATCCAAAAGCCCTACCTAAGGAAACCAGCATGGGGAAGAACAGGCATTAGATTAGAACGACAATTTAGCACACTCTGCCAAGGAGAGGCTTTCCAAAAAGCTGTAGAAATGGCTGTTTTCCCCTTGAATGTTCATTTGAATATCATCAGCACCTCAATTGTTTTCATATTCTGTTTTTTGTATTGTAATAGTGCAAAGTTTTAAACCAATACAAGAAGGGTCTGACTAATTTTTAATAAATATTGCTGCCCGGCAACCTAGCTATCCTCCAGCCCCAACTCATTCAGGTACAGTAAGTTTTGAGATTGCAACAGAAGCTGTTGTTAGGTTTCCCAGTGGGATACCATGGTTGCTTTATTTGTGCACAAGGCTTTTCATAACTGTCTCATGTTTGGGGCACTCAGGAATGAATATGCTTCCTCTCCATGAATAACTGCTGAATTCCCAGCGGGAGCCATAAGATATTTAAATAATGATGTTGTGATGTACAGTATCTCAAGATTTCAACCCTCAGAGTCCCTTAGCTATCTAAGCACACATTTATAATACAGCTTAATGACTGTACTCTCTGGCTACATATCAGTTGGTAGGCTGCATTTCCGTCATTATAAATGCAGTTGCATCAAGTATAGTATGTTCTATTAATTAACAGAAATTACTGTATTTAAGAAAAAAACACAAAACCTCCCAAATATGGAAAAAAAACCTTAATTGACTAAAGTCTCTCCTTTTTTTCCATCGTTCACTTCTTGCCTTGTGGTCTAAAGTAAGGTCAACAATGGGATATGATTGCTGAGAGAGAAGCTCTTCGGTATATCTATGGTACTTATATGGCTGGCATTACTATAGTATCTGAGCACCTCATAACCTCTTAGGCCTGGTCTACACTACGAGTTTAGGTCGACTTTAGCAGCGTTAAATTGAATTAAGCCTGGACACGTTCACACGACGAAGCCCTTTCTTTCGACTTAAAGGGCCCTTTAAACCGGTTTCTTTACTCCACCTCCGACGAGGGGATTAGCGATAAAATCGGCCTTAGCGGGTCGGAATTGGGTTAGTGTGGACGGAATTCGACGTTATTGGCCTCCGGGAGCTATCCCACAGTGCTTCATTGTGACCGCTCTGGACAGCACTCTCAACTCAGATGCACTGACCAGGTAGACAGGAAAAGGCCCGCAAACGTTTGAATTTCATTTCCTGTTTGCTCAGCGTGGAGAGCACAGGTGACCACGCAGAGCTCATCAGCACAGGTAACCGTGATGGAGTCCCAGGATCGCAAAAGAGCGCCAGCATGGACAGAACGGGAGGTATGGGATCTGCTCGCCATATGGGGAGATGAATCAGTGCTAGCTGAACTCCGAAGCAGTAAACGAAATGGCAAAATATTAGAAAAGGTCTCCAAGACCATGAAGGACAGAGGCCATAACAGGGACGCACAGCAGTGCCGCGTGAAAATTAAGGAGCTACGGCAAGCCTACCACAAAGCCAGAGAAGCAAATGGAAGGTCCGGGGCAGAGCCGCAAACATGCCGCTTCTATGCGGTTCTGCATGCCATTCTAGGGGGTGCAGCCACCACTACCCCAACCGTGTGCTATGACTCCCTCACTGGAGAAACACACAGGGAAGTGGGTTCGGGGTACGAGGAAGATGAGGATGGAGATAATGTAGATAGCTCACAGCAGCAAGGAAGCGGAGAAACCGGTTTCCCCAACAGCCAGGATATGTTTATCACCCTGGACCTGGAACCAGTAACCCCCGAACTCACCCAAGGCGTGCTCCCAGACTCTTAGGGCACACAAGGGATCTCTGGTGAGTGTACCTTTGTAAATATTACACATGGTTTAAAAGCAAGTGTGTTTAATGATTAATGATTAATTTGCCCTGCCAATCGCGGCCAGTACAGCTACTGGAAAAGTCTGTTAACGTGTATGGGGATGGAGCGGAAATCCTCCAGGGACATCTCCAGAAAACTCTCCTTCATGTACTCCCAAAGCCTTTGCAAAAGGTTTCTGGGGAGGGCTGCCTTATCCCGTCCGCCATGGTAGGACACTTTACCACGCCAGGCCAGTAGCACGTAGTCTGGAATCATTGCATAACAAAGCATGGCAGCGTATGGTCCCGGTGTTTGCTGGCATGCAGACAACATCCATTCCTTGTCGCTCTTTGTTATCCTCAGGAGAGTGATATCATTCACGGTCACCTGGTTGAAATGGGGCGATTTTATTAAGGGGACATTCAGAGGTGCCCCTTCCTGCTCTGCTGAACAGAAATATTCCCCACTGTTAGCCACGCGGTGGGGGGGAGGGGTGAAGTGATCATCCCAGAGAATTGGGTGGGGGGGGGGGGGGGAGTTAGTTGGGTTTGTGCTGCATGTTAACCCGGAAACTTCAGCCCCTCCTTTTACATTGCAAACCCATTTTAAATGGCCAACCCAACGGGTGCTTGGTATGGGAAATGAGAGCGCTACATGTTAAGAAGGTTAAAAAAGCCAAAAGACTGTGTCTTACCATGGCTGCCTGCAAGCCGAAATCTGTTGCCTGGCACTGCGTGAGTGATCTCTCACACCAAACCGGCAGGCCCTCAATATAAGAGGAAAAATGCGACCTTGTAACGAAAGCACATGTGCTGTGTAATGTGAACAGCAAAATTTAACGTGAAAGAGTGTACCCATTGTTCTCTAAAATGTGTCTTTTTTAACCACCTCTCCCTTCTCTTCCACCAGCTGCAAATGTTTCTCCTTCACAGAGGCTAGTGAAGATTAGAAGGAGAAAACGGAGGACGCGGGACAATATGTTCACGGAGCTCCAGATGTCCTCCCATGCTGACAGAGCACAGCAAAATGCGTGGAGGCAGTCAATGTCAGACTACAGAAAAGCACAATATGAACGAGAGGAGAGGTGGCGGGCTGAATCGCGGGATGAACAGAGCAAGTGGCGGGCTGAAGATGATAGGTGGCGTCAGCTTGCAGACAGAAGGCAAGAGTCGATGCTCCGGCTGCTGGAGCATCAAACTGATATGCTCCAGCGTATGGTTGAGCTGCAGGAAAGGCAGCAGGAGCAGAGACCGCCGCTACAGCCCCAGTGTAACCAACAGCCCTCCTCCCCAAGTTCCATAGCCTCCTCACCCAGACGCCCAAGAACACAGTGGGGGGGCCTCCGGCCACCCAGTGACTCTACCCCAGATGATTGCCCGAGCATCAGAAGGCTGGCCTTCAATAAGAGTTAAAGTTTTAAACTGCAGTGTGTCCTTTTCCTTCCCTCCTCCCCCACTCATCCCGGGCTACCTTGGCAATTATCCCCCTAGTTGTGTGATGAATTAATAAAGAATGCATGAATGTGAAGTAACAATGACTTTATTGCCTCTGCAAGCGGTGCTCGAAGGGGGGAGGGGAGGGTGGGTGGTTGGTTTACAGGGAAGTAGACTGAACCGGGTGGGGGGGGGGCGGAGGGTTCATCAAGGAGAAACAAACAGAAGTTTCACACCGTAGCCTGGCCAGTCACAAAACTCGTTTTCAAAGCTTCTCTGATGCGCACCGCGCCCTGCTGCACTCTTCTAACCGCCCTGGTGTCTGGCTGCACGTAATCAGCGGCCAGGCGATTTGCCTCAACCTCCCACCCCGCCATAAATGTCTCCCCCTTACTCTCACAGATATTGTGGAGCGCACAGCAAGCAGCAATAACAATGGGGATATTCTTTTCGCTGAGGTCTGAGCGAGTCAGTAAGCTGCACCAGCGTGCCTTTAAACGTCCAAATGCACATTCCACCACCATTCGGCATTTGCTCAGCCTATAGTTGAACAGGTCCTGATTACTATCCAGGCTGCCCGTGTACGGCTTCATGAGCCATGGCATTAAGGGGTAGGCTGGATCCCCAAGGATCACGATAGGCATTTCAACATCCCCAACGGTTATTTTCTGGTCCGGGAAGAAAGTCCCTTCCTCCAGCTTTCGAAACAGACCAGAGTGCCTGAAGACGCGAGCATCATGTACCTTTCCCGGCCATCCCACGTTGATGTTGGTGAAACATCCCTTGTGATCCACCAGGGCTTGCAGCAGCATTGAAAAGTACCCCTTGCGGTTTATGTACTCGGTGGCTTGGTGCTCCGGTGCCAAGATAGGGATATGGGTTCCTTCTATGGCCCCACCACAGTTTGGAAATCCCATTGCAGCAAAGCCATCCACTATGGCCTGCACATTTCCCAGAGTCACTACCCTTGATATCACCAGGTCTTTCATTGCCCTGGCAACTTGGATCACAGCAGCCCCCACAGTAGATTTGCCCACTCCAAATTGATTCCCGACTGACCGGTAGCTGTCTGGCGTTGCAAGCTTCCACAGGGCTATCGCCACTCGCTTCTCAACTGTGAGGGCTGCTCTCATCCTGGTATTCTGGCGCTTCGGGGCAGGGGAAAGCAAGTCACAAAGTTCCATGAAAGTGCCCTTACGCATGCGAAAGTTTCGCAGCCACTGGGAATCGTCCCACACCTGCAGCACGAGGCGGTCCCACCAGTCTGTGCTTGTTTCCCGGGCCCAGAATCGGCGTTCCACGGCATGAACCTGCCCCAGTAACACCATGATTTCCACATTGCTGGGGCCTGTGCCTTGTGAGAGGTCTATGTCCATGTCAATTTCCTCATCACTCTCGTCGCCGCGCTGCAATCGCCTCCTCGCCTGGTCCTGGTTTTGCTTTGGCATGTCCTGGCTCTGCATATACTCCAGGACAATGCACGTGGTGTTCATAGTGCTCATAATTGCCACGGTGATCTGAGCGGGCTCCATGATCCCAGTGCTAGCTATGGCGTCTGGTCTGAAAAAAGGCGCGAAACTAGTATCTGACGGACCGGGGAAGGAGGGAGGGAGAGAGGGGCGAGTGACGACATGGCGTACAGGTACAGGGAATTAAAATCAACAAAGGTGGCTGTGCATCAGGGAGAAACACAAACAACTGTCACACAGAATGGCCCCCCCCCAAAGATTGAACTCAAAAGCCTGGGTTTAGCAGGCCGTTGATTTCACGGAGAGAGGGGGAAGCAAATGAATACATCTATTTTTTACATCTTAAGCTGGCAGCAGATGGTGCAGCATGACTGATAGCCCTCAGCATCTTCTGGGTTCTTGGCAGAAGATACTGTACTACGACTGCTAGCCATCATCATCAAGACGGTTCAATAGGACTGCCGGCAGGACTGAGTCTCCAGGAGACAAAACATGTCTGCCCAGGTGCCTCTGATTGAACTGGAGTCCGACGATGACGGATACCAGTCGTAATACACCATCTACTGCCGAAAGGCAAGGGGCTGCTGCTGTGTAGCAATGCAGCCCCACGTATGCCAGCACCCAGATAGCCGATGAAGGCTACCAGTCATACTGCACCGTCTACTGCCAAAAGGCAATTAGCTGCTGCTGTGTAGCAATGCAGTACCACGTCTGCCGGCACCCAGATGACATATGGTGACGGTGAGCTGAGCTGAGCGGGCTCCATGCTTGCCGTGGTATGTTGTCTGCACAGGTAACCCAGGTAAAAAGGCACGAATTGATTGTCTGCCGTTGCTCTGATGGAGGGGGAGGGGCCTGACGGCATGTACCCAGAACCCCCCCGCAACACTGTTTTGCATCATCGGGCATTGGGATCTCAACCCAGAATTCCAATTGGTGGCGGAGACTGCGGGAACTGTGGGATAGCTACCCACAGTGCAACGCTCCGGAAGTCGACGCTAGCCTCGGTACTGTGGACGCGGTCCGTCGGCTTTATGCACTTAGAGCATTTTATGTGGGGACACACACAATCGACTGTATAAAACCGATATCTATAAAACCGGCTTCTATAAATTCGACCTAAATGTAGTGTAGACATACCCTAAGCAATTTTTAACTTGTTCTTTCCCTATTTTAGCCTCTTCTGATCCTACCTCATTTTCACTGTGTTAGACATCCAATCACCACCAACCTTCTTGGTGAAAATCGAAACAAAGAAATCATTGAACACCTCTGCCATTTCCACAATTTCTGTTATTGTTTTCGCCCCTCATTAGGGTGACCAGATGTCCCGATTTTATAGGGACAGTCCTGATTTTTGGGTCTTTTTCTTATATAGGCTCCTATTACCACGCACCCCCTGTCCCGATTTTTCACATTTGCTGTCTGGTCACCCTACCCCTCATTGAGTAATGGGCCTACCCTGTCCTTGGTCTTCCTCTTGCTTCTAATGTATTTGTAGAATGTTTTCTTGTTACCCTTTATGTCTCTTGCTAGTTTGATCTCGTTTTGTGCCTTGGCCTTTCTAATTTTGTCCCTACATACTTGTGTCATTTGTTTATATTCATCCTTTGTAATTTGATTAGTAATACTATATTTGCTTTTAGGTCCAATTTTTGAAAAATGGCTACTGAGTTGGGGTACTTCAGTTTTTTAGTGCCCAGCTTAGGATTCCTTAAAGGTCTGATTTACTAAAAGTACTGAGCACCAACTCTCTGAAAATCAGCACCCTTTAAAGTGTCTCAAGTTAGGCAACCAAAAATTGAGGCCAGAATCACTGGGCACTTTTTAAAGTGTGAGCCCTAATATATACAATAAATCTACCCAGTTCCAATGGAATACCTTTAAGCTCATAGTGGAAGAGATTTGATAATGAAAAACCTGCATAAGAATGACACATTTTGAAAGAGGCATCTATTGTCAACATGCATCAGCCAAAGCTGCATTTGAAAGAAAAAAAATATTTAAAACATCAAATCCTGCTTGTTGTTAACCCAATTGGACATTTACTATTAATTTCAATGAAATCAGGATTTAAAGCAAAATCAATCATTTGATGCACTCACAAATTTAGGGTCTGAGCCTAATTTAAATGAGAACTGAGGGTGCTTAACACCTTGCAAGATATGCCCTTTTGTCAGGTTGTCATAGCTCTGGTCAAGTGTTCCTTCTTGGACTATCACCAGCCTGCTGGGAGGAAATCCAGCCACTAGCGCCAATGTGTTTTAAGCCTCCAGAATCTGAAGAGAGCTTAGGCACTCTCCCTGCATTGGGGTCCCTAAGCACACTCTTCTATATGGCTACTGTCCTGAGAGCTTAGACCCTGCAGCCCAAATGCCTGGCCCCTGGGACCAGTACTTACTCCTCAGACTCCTTGGGGGGAGGGATTGCTCAGTGGTTTGAGCATTAGCCTCCTAAACCCAGAGTTGTGAGTTCAATCCTTGAGGGGGCCACTTAGGGATCTGGGGCAAAATCAGTACTTGGTCCTGCTAGTGAAAGCAGGGGGCTGGACTTGATGACCTTTCAAGGTCCCTTCCAGTTCTAGGAGAGAGGATATCTCCATTATTTATTTATAGACATCCCCATAGCTTAAATACACTCTCTGCCAGAACTCCATGCAAAGGTTGATCCTTTTGGTTTACCTCTTCAAGGGGCACATGATAAGGTATAGCACAGAACACATACTTTTCTCAGGGTGCTACAACCCTAATGCTCTTTCTTTAATAGCACAAGAAGTACACAGATCTATACAAGACTAAAACCTACATGAGTTTCTCTGCCTCAGTTTCCTCACCATTGTGGAGCATTTTGGGGACCTGGGCTGTCCAGCATCCCTTTGTTGGAGTGTATGGTTTGTGTTCTGAAACATGGAGCCTTCTCTCCACCCCGGCTCAGCTGATCTGACTTTGGCTGGTCCATCCCATCCCCCTCTCCTGCCCAAACTTCCGGTGTGGCTCTCCCTGCCTTCCCCCTGTGACTACTTCTATAACCTCCTGCTTAGTCTACTTCTGTCTTTGTGGTGCTTCACTGCTTTCCACTGGTCCAAACACCAGCCCTACAGACCAATTTCCCTACATTGGTTTCCCCACTCAGGCACCCTCCCTTGGGAAACAGACCTGTCCTCGCTTACAGACAACCCCCCAACCTAAAGCAAATACTCACCAGCAACCACACATCACTGAACAAAAACACTGACCCAGGAACCTATCCTTGTAACAAAGCCCGAAGCCAACTATGTCCACATATCTATTCAAGTGACATCATCATAGGGCCTAATCACATCAGCCATACCATCAGGGGCTCGTTCACCTGCACATCTACCAATGTGATATATGCCATCATGTGCCAGCAATGCCCCTCTGCCATGTACATTGGCCAAACCGGACAGTCTCTACGCAAAAGAATTAATGGACACAAATCTGACATCAGGAATCATAATACTCAAAAACCAGTGGGAGAACACTTTAACCTGTCTGGCCATTCTATGACAGACCTGCGGGTGGCTATCTTAAAACAGAAAAACTTCAAAAACAGACTCCAACGAGAGACTGCTGAGCTGGAATTGATATGCAAACTAGACACAATCAACTCAGGATTAAATAAAGATTGGGAATGGCTGAGCCATTACAAACATTGAATCTATCTCCCCTTGTAAGTATTTTCATACTTGCTTCTTATCAAACTGTCTGTACTGAGCTATCTTGATTATCACTTCAAAAGTTTTTTTTCTCTTACTTAATTGGCCTCTCAGAGTTGGTAAGACAACTCCCACCTGTTCATGCTCTCTGTATGTGTGTATATATATCTCCTCAATATATGTTTCACTCTATATGCATCCGAAGAAGTGGGTTGTAGCCCACGAAAGCTTATGCTCTAAAAAATTTGTTAGTCTCTAAGGTGCCATAAGTACTCCTGTTCTTTTTGCGGATACAGACTAACACGGCTGCTACTCTGATAACTATTGTGTGATCAGAGTACTGTTGTTAAGGTTGCTGACTGTTTATTGTCAGCTCTTTATCACCACCCATTGGAATTTCATTCCAATGTGGAAGGAAAGAGGCAACAGAGAGGGCAACTAACCCTCCCACTCAAAATGAAATTTGCGGCTTGATAAAGATACAAAGAGTTCAGAATCACACATATGATTCATAAATTGTGTAGACAGATTCCCCAAATCGTCACACAGCTGCATTAGATTGGATTAGAAATTATTTCTCACCAAGCAGGTGTCAGACACAGAAGTTTTATTCTTGCTGGTGTCACTTGGGATAAGAGTGAACTGATTTGTGAGGAGTCCTGCTGACTCATGTTGCAGAGGAAAGGAGTGAAAGGCCAGCCAAGGAGATCTATGACCATCACTTTTGTGGTTTATTGTCTCACTGGTTTTCCTGAATAGAAGAGAGGCAGTTAACTGAGTTAGGGAGGAAACAGGGCTCAGAACCATTGACCTCAATCTAAACATAATACAGAAGTAGGAAATAACTGCTCAGAGGAAAAACAAGCAAGATTCACCTAAAAGGAAGGCTGAAAATATTAAATTCTCCCAATATAACTTCAGAAGACTATGGAAAAGACACTGAGAAGACAGCTATTGCTATAAAAAGACCTTTGTGACAAAAAGGAAGTACATTGCAAGCTCTCTACTGTATATTGGTAGTCGATAAATGTTTCTGTTTCATTGCACATTGTAGGTTTATTACTGCTGTGCATTTATATTTTTTTGTATTGCTAGTAAACAGAGGCACGAATCCCTGAAATGTAATGGATTCAAAGAGAAATATATCTGCAGGGTTCATCTTCAGATGAAGGGGATACCAAAATTTAAACTAGTGCTTGATACTTTAAATGGTTTTCACAGTTGGCTTTTTTGTGGTGGTGGTGGTGTGTGTGTGTGGATTTAAATATGGCTTACCTGCCTTCAGAGATCTGCTTCTGTCCCCAGCAGGGTCCTTCCTGCTACCCTGTGCATACTCATTAACTTCTGCAGTATCCAGACCAGTATGTTGTATCTGATACAGAGGGAAGATAACCTGGGTTCTGATGGATCTGATTCTAGAGAAAGTGGAATCTCCATGTATAGGGCACCATTTTGCAGGATTTTCTTTGAAACAAAATCATGGTCATTCTCAGGGTTTTGCAGAAATGTGGTAATTTGGGTGCAAATTTGTACAAATGTGCCGTGATGTTTATGGAAACTTCTGCA
Organism: Emys orbicularis; assembly: GCF_028017835.1. NCBI lineage: Eukaryota > Metazoa > Chordata > Testudines > Emydidae > Emys > Emys orbicularis. The sequence continues at coordinate 177,231,457 of NC_088685.1, read as the reverse complement.
TTTGCTGCTTTGCTGGTTAGTTCTTCTCTGTGCTGTAGCAGGTGACAGGTCAGGATTTTTTATACAAATTAGAGAGGGGGGTCTGGAAAATCAAATTGTGACAGTGGACAAGCTGGAAATAGTAACTCATGGGTCTACAAATCTGATAGAATTTGTTCATTTAATGCAGCACATTTCTAAATTTCAGTGGCTATGGATTCAGGATAGTGGAAATTCACACTGTTCCCTTTCACTGTATCCTCTACCCTCCTCCTTGCCATTCCATGCCCCTGGTAAACTGGGAGGAGTTATGGGGAGGCAAAATGGTAGTGGGGCTGTGAGGTGTGTTTTTACCAGCTGGAGGCAGGAAGGGGCAGCAGAGTGGGGATGCAAAGCCCCTACCCCGATCAGAGTGTGGTGTTTGGGAAGAGGCTCTTTACATCCACCTGTGGTATAGGTGGCTCAGAGAGGTGTGAAGTGCTCATTTATCTCAATGTGATAGTCCTCATCTGAATGAGACCATCTCATAGGGATGAATACAGCCTGAAACATCTCTGAGATGTGAGAATGGCTCCATTCATTTCAGTGGGTGTTTTTCTTCTTCCTCCCCAGTGCCAATGTTTGTGAGCCAGTGGTTGGTGCACACCGTGAGCATGCCTGTTCTTATCTCCCACTCAAAGGGGCAGGGCTTCCCTAGACCCCAGCTCACATGGAGGTGGGGTAGGGCAGGGAGAATGGCTCAGACCCCCTCAGAGAGGCAGGAAGAATATGGGGCAACAGTTCCCCCTTCCCATAATCCCCCTACTACCTCTGCCACCCACTCCCATGTCTCCCATGCATCAAAAATGTTATAAGAAGCTAACAGTGTTATGAGCACCTCATGTGAGGAGCTGTATATCAGGAACATGTAAGCACACTCAGGCCCAAGGTTCAGGAAACATGATTACATTATCCTCTCTTTCATCTTCCCTGTAGTTAATCAATGCTAATTGATTAATCAATGCTGGCCCTCTGCTCTGGTAATTCCCCAAGTGGAAAAATAGCAACATACCCAGCAATCATTCTCACATCTGTGTAGAGCACGTGTAATTTATTATCTTTCAGAAAAGAGTTAGAGCCCCTGCTAAATCAGAAGTACAAATCAGCAGGGCACATTTCGCAAACATATAAAACTTCCTTAACAGTGGTGGATAGTTGCAACATACCTGCAGCTCAGTTTCAGATGTTTGCCAAGTATAGGGTTCAAACTCATAGTGCATGGGTATAGTTCAGTCTCCTTGATCTACCCAGCTACTGTGACTGTCTCTTTTCCAAGTCGTCTCTTTTTCAAGCTGAAAAGTCCCAGTTTTATTAATCTCTCCTCATAGGGCAGCCGTTCCATACCCCTAATCATTTTTGTTGCCCTTTTCTGAACTTTTTCCAATTCCAGTATATCTTTTTTGAGATGGGGTGACCACATCTGCATGCAGTATTCAAGATGTGGGCGTACCATGGATTTATATAGAGGCAATATGATATTTTCTGTCTTATTATCTATCCCTTTCTTAATGATTTCCAACATTCTGTTTGCTTTTTTGACTGCCACTGCACATTGAGTGGATGTTTTCAGTCAATTATCCACAATGACTCCAAGATCTCTTTCTTGAGTGTTAACAGCTAATTCAGACCCCCAGCATTTTATATGTGTAGTTGGGATTATGTTTTCCAATGTGCATTACTTTGCATTTATCAACATTGAATTTCATCTGCCATTTTGTTGCCCAGTCACCCAGTTTTGAGAGATCCTTTTGTAGCTCTTCGCAGTCCGCCTGGGATGTAACCATCTTGAGTAGTTTTGTATGATCTGCAAATTTTGCCACCTCACTGTTTACCCCTTTTTCCAGATCATTTATGAATACTGGGGCAAAAATCTGTCTGGGGATTGGTCCTGCTTTGAGCAGAGGGTTGGACTAGATGACCTCCTGAGGTCCCTTCCAACCCTGATATTCTATGATTCTATGTTGAATAGGACTGGGACCAGTACAGACCCCTAGGGGACACCACTATTTACCTCTCTCCATTCTGAAAACTGACCATTTATTCCTCCCCTTTGTTTCCTATCTTTTAACAAGTTATCAATCCATAAGAGGACCTTCCCTGTTATCCCATGACAGCTTATCTTGCTTAAGAGCCTTTGGTGAGGGACCTTGTCAAAGGCTTTCTGAAAATCTAAGTACACTATATCCACTGGATCTCCCTTGTCCATATGCTTATTGACCCCCTCAAAGAATTCTAGTAGATTGGTGAGGCATGATTTCCCTTTACAAAAACAATGTTGATTCTTCCCCAACAAATTATTTTCATCTATATGTCTGACAATTTTGTTCTTTACTATACTATAGTTCTTTACTATAAAATATCTATATTTCATGCCTGTATTACACCATGCACCTCTGACTGGATGTGCATCATCTCTTGGGCTATGACTTTTTCCATACCTTGTGCATGGAATTTGTTCCTCTTAGTGAGGAGTTCTCCCTCCTTGCCTCAGCGATCTTATGGTAATGACTTTTAGCACTCATGCTGCATCTGTTAACAGCTCCTAAGCTAATTTCTTGTTTTTCAAGTTTGGCAAGTTGCTCTTGGTTTTGCTGTTTCACCAGCTCAGATTCTGTTGCTGTTTGAGTAGCCATGACTAGGGTTAATTCTCTCTTCAGCTGTAGCTGCTGTGAAAGGTTTTACCAATAACCAACCTGTCTCTGATATTCTCATGTTTTGCATTCCCAAAATCTCAATTTTCTGCGAATGTATGCAAAGCTCTTATAAAACATTCAGTGTTTTCCCTCGGTTCTTGAATTCTCTGGTAAAAACATGCTCTTTCATAAATCACATTTCTCTGAGGTATACAGTACACTTCAAACATAGCCAGAACCCTATAGTAGTTCTTGTGATTGTCTTCAATAAGTAAAAGAATTTAAAGATATGCTCTGCCTACTTCCCTATAGCATAAATTAAAGAAGATACCTACGTATCTCCAGTTTCTTTGTGGAGCTTGGTAACAATGAGAAATCTTGCAAAATATTGTTTCCAGTCTCTCTGTTCTGAAGGTTCGTCAGAACTGAAGTTCTGTGGTGCATTGAAGAGTGGCGTGTTGATCCTGTAACCTTTGTTGTTGTGCTCCTTCTGTCTCTATTCTTAATTTACTCCTGACACCATATCATATTCTCCTACCAGATATGGACTGGTTGCAGAGCTTGCTCATACACACCAGATGTGTTTATCATAAGATCCTTTAATGCTCTGCTGCTCTTTCTTTCTTTCTTCTCCAGTTTATCAACATCCTTCTTCAATTGTGGACACCAGAACCAGATTTAAAATAACCTCTCTACTCCTACTTGAGGTTCCCATGTTTATGCATCTAAGGATTGTATTAGCACTTCTGGCCACTGCATCACATAGGAAGCTCACGTTCAGCTGATTATTGGCCATGAACCCTCTTTTTTTTAAGACTCACTGCTTTCTAGAATAAAGTTCACCATTCTGGAAGTATGGCCTATATTATTTGTTTTTACATGTATACATTTACATCTTAAAACTCATATTGTTTACTTGAGCCCAATTTACCAAGTAATCCAGATCACTCTGTATCAGTGACCCATCCTCTTCATTATTTACAACTCCCCCAATTTTTAAGTCATCTGCAAATTTTATCAGTAATGTTTTCTTCCAGGTCATTAATAAAATTGTTAAATAGTATAGGGCCAAAACCAAACCGAGAGGCTTATACAGAGACACCGTCTTTCTAAGCTGCTGGGGGATGCTCGACCCCCTCTCCATCCCAGGCCGCGCCCTCACTCTTCTCCCTCCCCACCAGCCAGTGGCGCCGGAACAGGAGGAGCCAGGGGCCTCCCACTTTTTGAAAGTTGGCGCCCATGGGCCTATAGTTACGTAGGCCATCTCATTTACCCTTTAAAAATATTGGCACAATATTAACGTTCAGTTAGTCTTTTGGAATATTCCCAGTGTTCCAAGAATATTTTCCCACAGAAGATAGGACTGAGGCTGGACCTTATTGGGTTCACGTCCAAATGCAAGACCTACTTTTTTGACAGATGCTCCCCCCCTGCCAGGGAGGGAGGGAGAGAGGGAAGAAAGAAAATAAAGTTCCCCATTCTGAAAGTATGGCCTAATGTTTTTGTCATATGATATGACATCATCTGTTTTTGCCCCAAATACAAAACAGAAATATTTATTGAACACATCTGCCTTTTCTGCATTATTATTGTTAATCCTTCCATTGTCATCTAGTAATGCACCAACTCCATTCTTAGGTATCTTCTTCCTATAAAATTCTCTTTCTTTCTTTCTTTCTTTCTTAAAACTAGATCTTGCATTTGGACATGAACCCAATTATGTTCAGGTTCAGTCCTATCCTCTGTAGGAAAATATTCCATAGCCAGGGTACGCCATTGACATGGCTTTATTCCTGTACCCAGTAGTGGGTCTGTTCTGTTCAGCAGAGTCCAAAGATGATGTGGCAGGTCAAATTCCTGTGGTTGAATGGTTGGATCAGCTACATGGAAATCGTTCCAAAGTCTTTTGCCGACCACTCATCACACCATAGGGTTGTTGCTGACGGATTCCGATTTGGCAGTTGAGACCACAATGGATGCCTCAATGTAAGTTGTGCTCTGGGGTGATTGAAAATGTCCATGAACAGTGGAAGATCTGGATTGGCACGTAGCTTTCCCACCAGTCTGGCTGTAGACTCTCTACGATGGATGTGTGGAGGGGCTATATTGCTCAGAATGGGTAGTTATGGGATAGGAGTGGGGTGCAGGGCGCCTGTGATGATACGCATGGTTGAGTTCACTAAGTGACTTGGTGGGATGTGGCTGGGCGGCTGGTCTTTGAGAGAGTCCAGTTCCAGCTCATTCCAGGCCTTATAGATGGCAACTAGGAATATAGGTCACCCATTTAGGATACTAACTCACATAACTATAAACTAGTGAGCATTAGATGACATGGTACACAGATGACTGTTGCTGGCTACTTACCTGTTGCCAATACAGAGCTGAGGGAAAAGGAGATACACCCAATGCACATAGTATCCTCTCAACCTCTTGGTCACACCAGAGTGTGATTTTTGGGTAAGAGACAGTGAGACTGGTGCTGTGAGTTGTGTTAATGACTCAAATGGGGGGCATGAATTAGCGTTCACGTTGCACTCCCCATCCGTACTCGGCCTGGGCAAGCTAATGATCCAACCGGATTTGGATGATGAATCCTGGTCGCGTGCCACCTGAGGCATGTTGCGCATACACTAAGAAGAAGAAGTGACTCAAATGGTGTGCATGGTGCACAGTGATGGCTGTTTATTGTGTGTGTGTGTGTGCGCGTGTGTGTGTGTGTGTGTGTGTGCACATTTTTGTGAAGCCCCAAAATTTTGGTGGCCAAACCTTGTATAATTTTAATCTAACTCAGCATTTCAAGTAGTGAGTGAATTGCTGTATAAATATAAGTCATTATTAGATCATTCAGCAGGAGATCCCCAAATTGGAAAATAGAGAGAGTGAGGAAAAGAGGCGAAAAGTCTAACTTTATAGTGTTGAGGAGAGAAAGGCATTGTCATGTAGACACCTATACATTTGAGCAATCTTTGTAAATGACAGCTGTTTCCAGTGTAATTCAGCTCTGTAAATATCCCTTGGAAATATTGAGGCTATGAGACTGATCTTCAGCTAGTGTAAATCAGCCTGGCTCCACTGAAGACAATCTGGCCCCCTGCTATTATAATTTTTATTTTCTGGGATAATCTAAAATTCATCACTCCACTGAAAACCTCAAATCATAAATTAACCCCAATTGTGTACTTAAAAGAAATCTAATTGGAAGATGCTTTAGAACAATAATAGAATGATATCAATGACTAATTAGTGCTGTTTTGTTTACTAACAGCCGGTAGTAACAGTAAGTGATGGACTTCTTATACTGCATCTAAAAAGTAAGCACTTAGTTGCAAATATTTTGAATAAATCATTAACAGCTGAGTTGATTGTTTAAAATGAAAATATTAATTGTTTCTTTTCCCCAGCAAGGGACCCTCAGGCTTAATCAGAGAACATAGCTCTTTACTCCATGGCTGTCTGTCCCCAACGCTTGTTGTTTTCCCCTAATCTTTCCCCTACTGCCCTCTGCCATTGCATCACTCTCCTTACAGCTGGGAGGGCAGAATTTACAATCTCTTCTAAACCTGCTGTTAATTTGCTCTGGTAGGGTTGAAATTCTGTGAGGTGCCACGTGTCTCCAATGAGCAGCTGGAGCTCTCTGCAGTGCACGGCGAGCATCCATTCAGCACCTTGCAGAACTGAGCCCTAATCCAGAAATCTGGCTGAACCCATTCACAAGGCATCTGATCTCTAGTAAGCTAGGGAGCAGGAGACCTAAGGTTGCTCCAAACGTAAGGGCATAGTTATAGGCTGTCTTGCTAGCATGCCACAGGCCAGTAACATAGCTTTTAAATAACCATCTTTCAAATACTTGCAACAATTCAAAACAGGGATTCCCCCAAATATGTGAAGTCTACAGGATCTCTGATGAATTTTACTATATCTATACCTATATATAGTATTATGCCGAAATTACACAATGTAGTTTTTCACTCTCTTTATTTCTAAAGACTCTTTTGAGTCAAGGGGGGATTACTCTGCTCTTTGTGCCAGTTGATCTGTAAATTCCCTGTAATATTAAGAATTCCAAACAGCTATTTCATATCAAACTGCTTTCTATTAAAGCTCAGTCCCACTGGGAGATAATGCTTTGCCACCTTCAAGTAATTATAAACTCCCTTTTCTGAGAGTTTGAATATTTGCTAAAGGAAACCTGAAGGTACAGCTCAAGTCTGGGATTGAGTCCAGATGTACATTTGGAGCTGGCTAAAATGTAAAGTCCCATTTTTTATTGCACATGCCATTCAGGGTGCACGACCAAGTGTGAGCAAAGAAAGCAGCTGCCATGACAACAGCAAGTTTAATTTGGTGCTAAGGGTTTTGATTCTGGACTGAAAAAGAGACTATTTGTTTTGCCTGTCAGCTTGTTAACCATAAAAGTTTTAAAGACAGCAGCCCATCTTCACCACAGGGCAGGAAATAGGGACATGGATAACTGTGAGCTCTTTCAGAGACAACAGAATCTAATTATTCTCATGGCTGTTGTTCTGACACAAGAGTAAAAATAAAGTACTTTAGTAATATATCCATTTATTCCCTATGTGGTAAGCACATGCAGCAATAAATAATAAATTCCTAGCAAATAACATCTTGAAATTACTGTATAACTGCCAGCTAGCTTTTTATAAGGAACATATCATTTTCAGGAATATAAGGCACAGTGAAATTAAGGGACTTGCACAAAATCACACAAGAAGTTAGTGTCTAAGACAGGTTTAGGAGTGAGGAGCTCCTGTCTTCCAATCCCATGTTGTGTCCACAACATCATACGGCTGCTCATAACTGATGTCACTATGCACTGTACTGTGCTTGGCACAACCAGCTCATTTTGAATGGGAGAAGAAAAATACCAGAGTACAGGAAGTGAAAACTTATTTCTAGATTGCTTTAAGAATGCTGGAAGTCATGGTTAATAGCATAAAGAGGAGGTCAAACCAAGGACATTTGTGGTTATGATAGATCAACCCATTCCCCTTTATAGAACAGCTGAGTCAGACTCTTCAAACTTAAGTTGACAAAGTTCTACTTTTTTTTAGGATTTTGACTTCTTAGGTTACTTCCATTATCACATATTCTATCACTTCAGTTGTCACCATGAGGAATGAGCAAATTGAAATGAGCTATTTTTGCACTATTTCTGATCTACTGGTGTCTGAACCAAGAAGCACCACAAGCCTCAAGAGCAGCTCTTCAGGATTTCCAACTCTGCTTCTAAACCAAAAAGGCTTGAATATGTTCAGCTGCTTTTGAACGCTTATTCAAAAAAACCTGGTGAATGGATCTAAGGTACAAATCAAAGGGATGGAATTCACATCACCACATTGAAAAGCAGGGGAGGCAGGCAGTCCAGGTTATTCCATATGATTGCTCACCCTAGAGCTACTTGGGCTCTTTTGTATCTATTTTGCCTTTATGTTTGCAGAGGTCACCATGCTACACTGAGGAAAGGGTTTTATGCAGCAGACCTACGTAAGATTGGAATCTTTTCCTCCAGCCTGAAGCCAGAATTAAAAGTACTTGGGTTATCTGCTGGGTTGTAGTAGTAACCAAATAACCCAGCCCCAGGCAGGGTTTGGAATGATGCATTTGGTATTAGTGGTCTCATAAATTTGGCTTCCTCAGTTGTCCACATGATATCACTCGTGGCCTGGTCATACACACCCTTGCCATGCCCCACATGATCTCACAGTGAGAGCTGTGACAGGGTACAGCTCCACAACACAGAGGGTGTGTGAGACATACCAGGATACAATCCAGTCTAATGAGTAGTTGTGTCACCCCTTCCTCATAACCTGGGGTGCCTTTTACAATGCCTGGTTGCTCACAAACAGCCTCCAGCATGTAAGTCACTCCCAGCTATGTCTCTGTGTGCGCTGCAGCCAGACAGCCAAACCACAGGCTGACCCCACCACACTCCCAGTCTCAGATTTCCCCCCAGAAATGCATGTCAAGTACTGCCCAGGCCTCTCCTGGACAGTGCAAATATATTGAATCCGTTATTTCTTTAAGGGAATATTATGCACCAACTTGTTATCCCAAATGGAGTTACCCAGACACTTCAACTTGAACACACACATTAGATAAATCAATAAAGTTCATTAACTACACAGAGGTAGGGTGACCAGATGTCCCGATTTTATAGGGACAGTCCCGATATTTGGGGATTTTTCTTATATAAGTACCTATTACCCACTACGCTATGTCCCGATTTTTCATACGTGCTGTCTGGTCCCCTATACAGAGATAGCTTTTAAGTGAGTACAAGTAATGAGGCATGAAAGTCAGAAACGGTTACAACAAAAATAAAGATAAGAGGTTTACTAATGCCTAACTTAAACTATATTAGATTCAAGAGTTTCCCACCACATGCTCCAGCAGATTATTGACTAAACTCTCAGGTCAGGACCTGTCCCCCAGAGTCCAATGCCTGCTTTCTTTTATGTCTTCAGATGCAGTTAATGCAATAGGCAAGGACAGAGAGAGGAGTCCATTGGGGGTCTTTGTCCCTCCTTTTTATAGTATCCTTCCCCTTATTGAAAGACATTTCCAGCTGAGACCCAGGTAACAAAGAGTCTATGTGGAAGGATATTCCCTGCTGGTTTTTTTCACCTGTTTGAACTTCCTTTGTCTTTTCTTCCTGCTTGATTACTCTGCTTAAATGCAAATTAAGCAGCGCACCCATTCCTTTGTTTAGGACAGCCCTGTTTGCCAACTTCTGCCTGGGAAGAGCTATGGGGTTTGGAACATGTGTGGTTAACACCATACAGGGGGATTTTATAATTTCACATGCAACATTGCCACACATATTTTACCAGGACAAAAATGGCCAACAAATTGAGTTTTCAAATGCCACCTTATAAGACATGCCTTGTACAAAAATTATTACAATAGTGTGTAGGGTGTGAACACCAGGGTACATTCTGTCACAATGTGTGGGAACGACTGTGTAGCCTACCTCACTGTGCAGTGGAATCATATCAGAGCTGTTGTTGTTAAAGTCTTGCATGCCTTGGACAGGGGATAGTACTTCACCACAAATTTTGAGTAGGCCTGAATTTCTGACAGTGACCTGTGAGTACAGGCTGGTTTAAACCTGTTTCATCAGCCCCTTTATCTAACAACTCCCCTTGACCTTACTGGGAGCTGTGTCAGGTCCCCGGAGAGCTACACTTATATCATCCACCTCTTCCTCCTCTCCTGTTCCTGATAGACTTTTTCAAATGTTCTGCAATTAACAAAAGAAAATTTTGTTTCCGATAGCCGTGTGTGGGGATTCTGCTGCTGTTGCTTTAAGCCTTTCTGAATGGCAGCACTTAGGGCCTAATCAACAGTCCCTCACGTCAATGGAAAGATTCCCATTGAATGCAATGGGCTTTGGAGCAGTCCTTTGAAAAGTTCCTTCCAGTTTGGGAGATATTCCATTTCTTGCAGTTTTCCCCATTTCAGGTGTAGGGAATATAGATGGAACCAATTACATTTGTAAAAACTGGAGTGAGCTATTTAAGTGTACCCACAAGTGTTGCTGCCTTGTGATAATCTATCAGGTGGACATTACCACTGGTCTCAGTATCCACAATGACATAAGGAATGCAATGGCTTAAATGTGCCTGAAGCCTCAGCAAACACTAAAATGTCTGTCCCCTGTCCCCGTGTCCCAAAGCATAATACGTAGCACATATTAGGACACTTCCCTTCAGGGGAGACTGGGAGCTAGTTATTATCACACCACTGTTTCCGCAAGGTGCTAACAGATTAGCAACAGGGTTTGTGGTCCTGTAGTTGAAGAATTTAAACCTTGTTTCCACCGACAGCTGCTCTGTCTGCACTGTAACTTGTTTTCCCATTATCTGAGAATGGCATTTCAGGAAACTGCCTCAGGTTTAGGGTTAGATTAGGAAGAGCAGTTTCCCCGTTCCACTTTAAGTGAAGACAAGACACTTAAGAGGAAGCAGAAAGTTTGTTTTTCCCTCCGTTTTATCTGTCATCAGTATTTTCCATGTTTGGCCTAATCGGGTGACATCTTTAGGCAGTTCATATAGGGCTGGGCTGTGCCCTGTCCTTTCATGGGTACTGGAGGAGTGGGGGAAGGGAGCAAGGACTCACTCCAGACTCCTACACAGGGGTCAAGCAGAATTGCCATTGTTGCATTCACCTGGGCACAAGAACTGCAAGTATCACTAGATTATAAACTCTATGGAACAGCAACTGGAACGGCTCTATTGAAGTCAATGGACCTGTGCTGAAGGTCTGGCTCTCCATGTCTTATGGAGTGTCTGCACACTATGGCTCTGTAATAAAGAAAAATAGAGGCATATGAATTCTGAGTGCATGGATTCAGGCCTTGGTTTTCAGAAGAGGATTCAATTTTGTGGGTGTGAATTTTAGACTGAAAAGTACTCACAAAAGGTTGCATACTCTTTCCGGATCCAGTGCTGCCTTGCCCGCCCACAATCTTTTGTACTATGAATGAGGAAGGAATCTTTAGAAGCTGGTATTTCATTTAACAATATCCACATGGAAAGAAATATCCAGTTAACATCTGGACCAGCAATTCTCCTGAGTTTTTTTTTTTTTGCTTTCAGGCTGTTAATTTTACTGCCAAATACTCAAAGAGGCACCAGCCTGTTTGTTCCTGCGCAGTAATTTCTGGTTACAGACAAGGACACAATACAACATTTTATGCTTGGGAATGGAACACTGTAAAGTCCTGAAGATGCCTAAGGCCACGTATAACTTTAGCATTTTCTAAGGGTCTGTGTGGTTTTGTTTTATAGTTCGCAAGTTTTACTTTCTCCTGTTCCCTGTTTATAGGAGCTAGGAATCCACACATGTCCAATAAAAACTCGATTGCAGGTGGACCTCTGTCTATGGTGGGGCGCTGCCTCCAGCTTCAAGTAACATTTTCTGTTATGCTCTTTTTATCCTTTCCCACTTTTGCAAATTCAGGAAGATCTGCACTTGAAGAATAGACTAAGAAAGATTGTTGGAAAATAAAATCAGGCAGATGCATTTGGATTTTGGATGAGTTTGCAAAGTAATGACCACTTGCATTCATAATCCTTTGCAAAAAACAAAACAAAAATACTTCAATCACAGTAATAGAAGTCTCAATGACACAAGGTGCTAAGGATGAAGGGCTGAATTATTTTTTTCAGTTACACCAGTCAGCATAAATCGGAGTAACCCCATTGAGTTCAGTGGACTAATAACTCCATTTAAGTCAGTGGAGTCACTCCAGATATACACTAGTATAACTGAGAACAAATTTTGGCCATGAATGTCCAGTGCCTACTTTTTTCTGGCTTTTGTTAATCTACATAGCAGCTTTAGGACTTAATCCAGCAACAAGCAATGCAAAAGGACCTCTGTGAGCCTCAGTGGGACCTCTACCCGCTACTACAAATCTTCCCACATGGAGCTATTTGCAGGATCATGGCCTTAATGACATCAACATATTTTAAATGTATATTTCATGTTTATGGTAATTAACTGATTGCACTTGTGTTTTCTTTCTTTTTCTTTCTTTCTAAGGGACATATATAGAGCGTGAGAGTGAGTGAGAGAGTATGTACACATTGTTTTTCATAGATTTTAAGGCCAGAAAGGACCATTATGATAATCCAGCATGGCCTCCTGTACAATATAAGCCATAGAATTTCATTCCCATAATTTCTGCTTGAGTTATCATTTATCATTTCAGTAAACATCATTCCATAGACATCTTTGAAACAAGGCCAAAAAGGCAAAAACTTTTTTTGTTTTAAACAGTGGCATAGGCAAGAAAATTATCTAGAGCTGGAAAGGGATAAAAAGACTTCAAGCTATAAAACTGGACACTAGATATTAAAACAAAAGAAATAACTAGATTTTCCTTTAGTGTAATTAACAATTATTTAGAACACAATAGTATAGTCAGGTATCCAAAACTAACCAGATGATAGCATCATTAAATTACCTGGCTCATCTTCAGTACCAGTCTCAGAACTAAACTTAATCTTGAACAGTATCTGTCACCGGGTAGCTGGTCCCTGTGGGTAGACTAGATCCAGCGCTCATGGACCAGAGCAAGTGATTCCAATCCAACCAATTAAAGCGGGCGAGGCTACATTGGAAAGGGCTGCCAGTGGGACAGAAGAGGGGATTGGTTGATACAGACTGTGCCTGGGGAAGGAACGCCACAGTGGAGTGGCGCTGCCATTAGATATCCACGGCAGGCCCGTGCTCGCTGACTCAGTCTTGCAGTCTCGGGCTAAGAGGCTGTTTAACTGTCAGGTAGACATTTGGGCTTGAGCTGCAGCCCAAGCTCTGGGACCCTCCAACCTCGCAGGGTCCTAGAGCCCAGTTTTCAGCCCCAGCCTGAATGTCTATACCACAATTAAACAGCCACTTAGCCTGAGTCCTCAGCCCAAATCAGCTAGCATGGGCCAGCCATGGGTTTTTAAGTGCAGTGTAGACATATCCCTAGAGACCCCTCAGAAAGATGGAGCAGAAACCTGAAAGTAAGGACTAAGTTACAAGACTGTTTTTCTGTTTGTTTACTTGCTTCTGTAAAGAAAATAAACCTCCTTGAGAGAGACTGGGAGTGGTAGCACACACGTTACATCTGGGGAGTAGCCCTGCCTGCTGACAATGATCAGATTGCTTTTTTTCTGGCATTATTTTGTAATTATTCATATTGTGATACCACAGCTAACAAATTCAATGTTAAGCATGCCGCATTACCAATGAGCTTTCTTATCAAGGTCACTAGGAGAGCTGATCAAAAGTTTTCCATCAAAATATATTTTTGATGGAAAACTTTTGTTTTCTGTGAAATGGAAATTTTCATGGGGAAAAAATAAATAATTTCCTGACCAGCTCTGTTCACTAGCATCCCAACTAATCAAGCATGTAGAACGAAAACCTTTAGCTTCAGAGAAAGAAAGTCCTAACGACAAGAACCCTGCTCATAAAGGAATAGTTCTGTTATCCAAGTTTTTTTAAATTACATAGACACCCTACCCCAACATCTTCAGAGGGGTACGGCCCTCCTGCAGAGGCCAGAATTATTTGTGGTAAAAACAAAACAAAAATACTAGTCTGCCCAAATTCATTTTGGGGTAAGGGGATTACATGATCCATGATAGAAGGGTGGACTTTCAGTGACTCTGTCTCTGCTCATTGTTCAGCTCTGTCTCTTATACAATTGCTGACTGAAAATTTTGCTAGTCCCAGCATTCATTAGGGATGCAAAGGAGAGGAAAATAAGAGCTAAATATAGGGAGGCAATGTTATTGCATAATACACGCTTCAAAATACCTGTAGCACTTAACTGCAAGGCTACAGTAGGAGCAAACAGAATGATTCTGCCTGAATCAATCTGCTTCAACACACTATTGAGGAGTGGAATGTTTTCAAAAGACCATTCATCCTTAAAGAAATGCCTTGGCCCATTCAGGCCTTGATCCAGCAAAGCAGCTAAACACACGATTAACATTAAGCACGTAAGTAGAAATGGGACTAATCATGTATTTTAACATTAAGTATGTACTTAATGGTTTTCTGAATCAGGGCTATGAGATTAGCAATGGGATCCTGATATCTTACTATTTTACATATTAGATGACATATCATCTTGCTTATAGATTCTTGTTTGTTGGACTTATATTTTAATATTGAATTCTATGTGAATTAAATGATTTTGAAATTTGCCAGATGAGTGGATAATATTGGAGACTTAAGCCCTCCATCTATCCAAAGAACAGGTAATAAGGGGCAGCAGCAGTTCCTTGCCAATGTGCCTCAGCTATAACATATAGGTGCCAATCTCTATGCATGAGAGCAATTCACTCCCCATGTTTCCAATACTTTGACCTCCCTCCAGAGATGGTCTTCAAGGTAATATCATAGGCCTGGAAGGGGCCTTGAGAGGTCATCTAGTCCAGTCCTCTGCACTCATGGCAGGACACATATCTAATGGCATGTGGATTGAGATCACCAACTCTTTTCACCTAGGCCACTAAACAACCATTAGATCATAACAAAACTTCTGGTCAATACCAACCCAGACTGAATTTGAACCAGATGTGAAAGTTTAGTTTCTTTAGGTAATCCTCAGTGGGATCAGAGGATAATGGACTGTAGAATGTGGTGTTAGAGAGCTGTCTAGCAGCCTCTTGGTCATATTCCAATTTATTCATGATGACGACAGCACTTCCTTTGTCAGCCTACTTTCGACGTCTCCGACTCAAAGAATATTTCCAACATACCTCTGAACAGCATACTAACCCACAGAATCCCCTCTACCAGTACTACAAAAAAAAGGATTCTGCGTGGACTCCTCCAGATGGTCGAAACAACAGACTGGACTTCTACATAGATTGCTTCCGTCAACGTGCAAAGGCTGAAATTGTTGAAAAGCAACATCACTTGCCCCATAACCTCAGCCATGCTGAACAGAACGCCATCTACAGCCTCAGAAACAACTCTGACATCATAATCAAAAAGGCTGACAAAGGAGGTGCTGTCGTCATCATGAATAAATTGGAATATGACCAAGAGGCTGCTAGACAGCTCTCTAACACCACATTCTACAGGCCATTATCCTCTGATCCCACTGAGGATTACCTAAAGAAACTACACCATCTGCTAAAAAAAACTCCCTGACAAAGCACAGGAACAAATCTGTACAGACACATGCCTAGAACACCGACCAGAGGTATTCTATTTGCTACCCAAGATCCATAAACCTGGAAATCCTGGACGCCCCATCATCTCAGGCATTGGCACCCTAACATCAGGCTTGTCTGGTTATGTGGACTCTCTCCTCAGGCCCTACGCTACCAGCACTCCCAGCTATCTTCGAGACACCACTGACTTCCTGAGGAAACTACAATCCATCGGTGATCTTCCAGAAAACACCATCCTGGCCACTATGGACGTAGAAGCCCTCTACACCAATATTCCACACAAAGATGGACTACAAGCTATCAGGAACAGAATCCCCGATAATGTCACAGCTAACCTGGTGGCTGAACTTTGTGACTTTGTCCTCACCCACAACTATTTCACATTTGGGGACAATATATACCTTCAAGTCAGCGGCACTGCTATGGGTACCCGCGTGGCCCCACAGTATGCCAACATTTTTATGGCTGACTTAGAACAACGCTTCCTTAGCTCTCGTCCCCTAACGCCCCTACTCTACTTGCGCTACATTGATGACATCTTCATCATCTGGACCCATGGAAAAGAAGCCCTTGAGGAATTCCACCATGATTTCATAATTTCCATCCCACCATCAACCTCAGCCTAGATCAGTCCACACAAGCGGTCCATTTCCTGGACACTACTGTGCTAATAAGCGATGGTCACATAAATACCACCCTATACCGGAAACCTACTGACCGCTACACTTACCTACATGCCTCCAGCTTCCATCCAGGACACACCACATGATCCATTGTCTACAGCCAAGCTCTAAGATATAACCGCATTTGCTCCAATCCCTCAGACAGAGACAAGCACCTACAGGATCTCTATCAAGCATTCTTAAAACTACAATACCCACCTGCTGAAGTGAAAAAACAGATTGACAGAGCCAGACGAGTACCCAGAAGTCACCTCCTACAAGACAGGCCCAACAAAGAAAATAACAGAACACCACTAGCTGTCACCTTCAGCCCCAGGGCCGGCTCTAGGCACCATCAAAACAAGCTGGTGCTTGGGGCGCCAAATTTTTAGGGGCGGCATGGCCGGCGCCAGAATGCCGCCCCTAAAAATGTGCCCCGGCCGCCCTAGCTCACCTCCGCTGCTGCTGCCTGGGAGGGAGGGGGAGATCCCGAGCGGCCGCAGCGCGCGAAACAGCCGTTTCGCGCACCGCTGCTCCCCCTCCCTCCCAGGCTTGAGAGCCTGGGAGGGAGGGGGAGAAGCGGCACCCACGCCGCGGCCACTCGGAGTCTCCCCCTCCCTCCCAGGCTCTCAAACCTGGGAGGGAGGGGGAGATCCCGAGCGGCCGTTTCGCGCGCCGCTGCTCCCCCTCCCTCCCAGACTTGAGAGCCTGGGAGGGAGGGGGAGAAGCGGCACCCACGCCGCGGCCACTCGGAGTCTCCCCCTCCCTCCCAGGCTCTCAAACCTGGGAGGGAGGGGGAGATCCCGAGCGGCCGTTTCGCGCGCCGCTGCTCCCCCTCCCTCCCAGACTTGAGAGCCTGGGAGGGAGGGGGAGAAGCGGCGCCCGCGCCGCGGCCACTCGGAGTCTCCCCCTCCCTCCCAGGCTCTCAAACCTGGGAGGGAGGGGGAGATCCCGAGCGGCCGTTTCGCGCGCCGCTGCTCCCCCTCCCTCCCAGACTTGAGAGCCTGGAAGGGAGGGGGAGAAGCGGCGCCCGCGCCGCGGCCACTCGGAGTCTCCCCCTCCCTCCCAGGCTCTCAAACCTGGGAGGGAGGGGGAGATCCCGAGCGGCCGTTTCGCGCGCCGCTGCTCCCCCTCCCTCCCAGACTTGAGAGCCTGGAAGGGAGGGGGAGAAGCGGCGCCCGCGCCGCGGCCACTCGGAGTCTCCCCCTCCCTCCCAGGCTCTCAAACCTGGGAGGGAGGGGGAGATCCCGAGCGGCCGCAGCGCGCGAAACAGCCGTTTCGCGCACCGCTGCTCCCCCTCCCTCCCAGGCTTGAGAGTCTGGGGGGAGGAGGCAGGGCTGGGGATTTGGGGAAGGGGCGGAGTTGAGGCGGGGCCGGGGGTGGGGTAATTAAAAAACGGGGGGGGGCGGCCAAAATTGTTTTTGCTTTGGGCGGCAAAAATCCTAGAGCCGGCCCTGTTCAGCCCCCAACTAAAACCTCTCCAGCGCATCATCAAAGATCTACAACCTATCCTGAAAGATGATCCCTCACTCTCACAGATCTTGGGAGACAGACCTGTCCTCGCTTACGGACAACCCCCCAACCTAAAGCAAATACTCACCAGCAACCACACATCACTGAACAAAAACACTGACCCAGGAACCTATTCTTGTAACAAAGCCCGATGCCAACTCTGTCCACATATCTATTCAAGTGACATCATCATAGGACCTAATCACATCAGCCATACCATCAGGGGCTCGTTCACCTGCACATCTACCAATGTGATATATGCCATCATGTGCCAGCAATGCCCCTCTGCCATGTACATTGGCCAAACCGGACAGTCTCTACGCAAAAGAATTAATGGACACAAATCTGACATCAGGAATCATAATACTCAAAAACCAGTGGGAGAACACTTTAACCTGTCTGGTCATTCAATGACAGACCTGCGGGTGGCTATTTTACAACAGAAAAACTTCAAAAACAGACTCCAACGAGAGACTGCTGAGCTGGAATTGATATGCAAACTAGATACAATCAATTTAGGATTGAATAAGGACTGGGAATGGCTGAGCCATTACAAACATTGAATCTAGCTCCCCTTGTAAGTATTCTCACACTTCTTATCAAACTGTCTGTACTGGGCTATCTTGATTATCACTTTTTTCTCTTACTTAATTGGCCTCTCAGAGTTGGTAAGACAACTCCCACCTGTTCATGCTCTCTGTATGTGTGTATATATATCTCCTCAATATATCTTCCATTCTATATGCATCCAAAGAAGTGGGCTGTAGCCCACGAAAGCTTATGCTCTAATAAATTTGTTAGTCTCTAAGGTGCCACAAGTACTCCTGTTCTTTTTGTACATAAGTATGTATTCTTTTACATGGACTGTAGTATATATTGTGCCATTCCCTCCCTCTCATGTACATATACAGATAGTTATAGCCTATTCAAAAAGATTCTGATATGAAAATGATGGCAACAGATTTAAAAAAACAACAACAATACAGCATGACTGAGGCAAATCAAGAATGCTTCTGAGCCAGTGTGCTAGAGCTCTTGACAAGAGCAGATGGCTGAAGAGTCAACAATATGACATAAGTGGTTTCAGTGTGATCAGAAAGAGCATAATTGATTCACTAACACATGATATCCATGCACTTAGTAGGGTTTTCATTCCAATGGTTCTGTATTGAGACATAAAGCAGACAGTGTAGAGGAATGTTTCCTGCAAATGCTGACTGGGCAAAATGTATCACTCATAGCACCAAACTCCCATTCATTCTTACATTTTGGGGTATTATCCCAGTCAAACCTCTGACAGATGATGTTGCCTTTAATAGCAGTTAAATTAAGTTTGTGAAAGGAAAATATTTAAGCAAACAAAATTTGGAGGTTCCTTTTGATCTCAGCATGATCTCTCCATGCATGACACTAGGTGCATTATCACAGTTCATGTCATGTCATGATGTCTTCATGACAGAGCCAAGCAAAGACCTGGGCAGTGATGGCAATATAAAGCCAGACTCTGCAACCCTTCCTAATACTGAATAGTACCTCACTCTACAAGTAGACCCATTGATTTCAATGCGACTAATCCTGGAGAAAGGTCCTATTCAACATGAATAAGGGTTGCAGAATTGGGCTTCTATGGAACAATTAGAGTTTGGTGAACTTGTTTTGCCTGGTTTTTACATTTGAACACTGAGTTCAAAAGTCTGACCCAGATATTACTGGGTTTGGATTTTGATTAGAAGAGACTATGGAAAATGAACAGAAAGAGAGGACAGAAGAGAGGGGTGGGAAAATATCATGAAATAATAAAGACCATGGTGATAAATAAAATATTAACATTTCTAGATACCTCAGTTATTCCACTATAAGTACAGTTGTCTCTTACAGTTGTTAGGGGAATAACTGTGGTATCGCTTACTTTTAGTTGGAATTGGGACTCTTGCCTGCATTGGAGATGGACTTAACAACTGGGGTCAGATAACGTATTTAGTTGAGTAAATAATCTTTAACCAATAGTTTATTTGATGAATGTCACTGCTTTATTTGTTTATGAGCTGGCTCTTATTTTCTTTAATATATTCATTATTCAAAATAATGCAGTGAATAATTATTGGTAAGTAGAATGTTCGGGTACAGGTTGTTAGTATTAGCTATGAACATTCAAAATTTGAGGTATTTTGATTGGACACAAAGGTTATGTGGTGTGTTTCTGTTCCTTGATTGAAGGAACATAACTCTTGGGGACGTGCTGCCATTGTGAACACTTGTGATTACAAACTCAAAATATCTTTTATTTTTTTTAATGTTATCTGAGTCAGTGACATTCCTGTTATTTGCTAGAACGTTCATGAGAAACAAATACAAAGAGGTCACCAGCAAAAATGGAAATGAATTTCTTAAAAATTGTGGCGGATTATTAGTGGATTTTCTCCCCTCAGCGTTTGCCTAGGTCTAAAGGATAGAAAATAAAACCTAAAAAGCAGGCAGTATTATCACAGTGAATTTAATTATATAGTATAACTGATCTAAAAGCATAAGGCTAAACTCTGTTCTCTGTTACACTGTGTGAGTCTGGAATTACTCTATTGATATGAAGATAGCTACTTCACATGTACACAAGTGTAACAGAGCAGAATTGTAGCCCCCTTAGGTGAGCAAGAATAAAGATTGAGTACTCAATGGTGCCAATTCACACTTGGCGTAGCTGAGGAGAAGGGAGAGGAAGGTGGCTGGCTCCATCTCACTGTTCAGTCTACCCTGCTGACTGCAACAGTTCCAGAAGCACCATTGCCCTATCAGGATAATGGAGAATGCTGCGCACTCTGGCACTGCAGGTCATGCCCACGGCCCTGCCTGTAGCTAAGTTTCCACTACCTTGACCTGCCTCCTGTGCAGATTGGGAGGAGTGAGTGGCATAGGGCCAGCTACACTAATTTTATGCCACTTGAGGATTGGCCTCAGGTGGAATCCACAGCTGTTTCTTTGTGGCAACTTTCTGGCCACTTTATGCTGTATCTGGCTGAACCTGTCTGCTCTTATATGGATTTTTTGTTCCGAAGTGTTATTGAATGCTGCTATTAGTCTGTCTTGTGTTCAGTCCAGTGTTGAAACTCTGAGAGGAAGCAATGATTGAGGACTATTTGCCCTATGCAAAAAAAAAAAAAAAAAAGTTGGTTACTAATATTTTGGAAAGTTTGTGCAAACTCTTAATTCCTCCCTGAGAAATACTCCTTAAAGTCTAGTTAACTGTCTTCTGCTTTTATTCTGATTCCTTCCAGATTTTGCTACCATGTGGTACCAAGTTACTGTAAGAGAGGTTGGGAACTTCTGCTTAGCAGTTCTGCTTTATGGTTGTGCTAAAAACAGCAGAGAAAATACATAACTCATTTTCAAGAATCATTTCTTCACTGGAGTCATAGGGTGATCCAAAGCTGTGCAAACACTTAGGGTAGAGTGATCAGATAGTTTGGATTTCTTTTGTAAGAGGTTTGGAATCAGGACAGTTTGCCCATTGTAAATGATGCATATCCTTATGTCCTGTTTAAAATTGTAAGTGGTCTATGGTTGCTACCCGAGAATGTAGGGTCATAGTCAGCGAGCATCTCTGCAATGGTCTCTGGATGTGACAGAAGAGAAGTTCTGTGTTTGTTACTTGAAATAAATGTTAATCCAGATTGTAGAGAGCTGAAGAGAGTCAGTCTACTGCCAAGAAACAGACAATTATGATACATTCAAGACCAGGCATTAGGAAGCAGTGTTTACACAATAAAAATACTGAATGCCCTAACAGACACAGCTGTTAAAACCAAAACATCAGAGACCCACCTGAAGTGCTGACAATCTGTCCTGGTGGAGTCCTAAAGTACTTCTTCATATCCCCCCTCAAAATTATCTTCTGCAATTTTACTGCTGTCTAGACAAAAAGATATAAGTCCCTGGCATACCTTTATGGCAAGAATGTAGTGGTAAATCTTTCAGATAAATATAGCTGGATATTTAAATACAAAAATAAATGTCTAAAGCTCTTTACGTATTAGCAGCATCTGTCTCGTGCTTGATGTGTACTTCTCAGAAATATTCCAATACCTATCAAGGCTATATATAAGCAACCTTGTTTCTGCTTTGGCGATCACATGTCATGAGCTGTCTAGATTGTTGATTTTGTTGCTAAGCCCCACTGTGAGTACTAGTTTCCAGTGTTTCAGATTACACTTTTAAACCATGCCTTCCAACTATTTCACACTATCCTGGATGTCCCCCTCATCCAAAGCTGATGCCTTGCAAACCTTCTCATTCCATGTTAATGCCAATGTGGCCCAAAGACCTAGCTGAGGGATGAGTTAGGGTTACACTATAGTTGCTAACTTTCCTCTCTGGAAATATAATTAGGAAGGAAGCTTCCATCTGGGATATGTGGTGAACAGATCATCCTCCGCCATCTTTCCTGCATTCCTGGAAAATTCCAACAATCTTCACGAGCTCTAAAGAAATGAAACCCAGAAAACAACAGCCCAGTAGGAGATCTTAGATGAGAAACTCAGGAGAGAGCAAGAATAGCTTTATTTTAAAGCTCCTATCATGAGCCTTTGATCTAGTTTTTCATTGGGGGAAAATAAAAATAAGCCAATCATTCTCAGATTTCTTGGGTGTGGAAGATTAGTGAGGCACCTCTGGATTGCTGGAAGAGAGATCCATAGTCCACCTGTGAGCTTTCAAGTACCTCAGAGCACTAGGTACCTATATGTAAAAGTGGTCATTAGACTGCCCTTCCCCACATTTTACTTGTCTGGGAAATGGCACGTTCCTCACTGTGATGAATCTTCATTTCTACATCCTGCAGCCCCTCCCTCATATCCTGTGTTATGGAAATTATTGTGTAGTGCCAGCAAGCTTTCTGCCACCCTGTCAGATATCATTTCTCTAACCACATCCCATGGGTAGCTGGGGGTAGTTGGTATTTCATTACATGCATAGCTCTAGTCTCTGTGTAAATGTGGAACCTAAAAAAGTTTTGATTTGTTGAAGTTTTTTTAAACATTTCATTATGCCAATGATTAGAGCAGTCAGGTTTTGTTGTTGTTGTTGTTCTTTAGAGCAAAGAAAAGCAGATGTCTATAGGGTGGAGGGGGGGGGATGACACAGTGGAGGCTGAAAAGAGTTGTTTTCAGTCCATATGATGGCTCTACCTGGTGCTGTCTGGGTTCTGAGCAAATCTATGTGCTTGTGTCTGTTTTGCCTACTGCTTGTAGATGCTATTATTTTATTCTGGGGGAAGAGATTAAGGCTATCTATTCTTTTTCTTGTTTTAAAAAAGATTTTAATTTGACTTCAAATTTCTGGGGTGAGGAATGAGGAGAAAATTGAACAAATCCATACCTTTCTGGGTTTCCTGAGGTTGACTTCTTCTTTTGTAAGGCTAAGAAGACAACGACTTGACACCAATAACTCTCCCCCCCCCCCCCACACGCACACACACACATACAGTTCCTCTGGTTCATCGAGGCAAAGGTCCACATGACAGAGGTCTGGCTGGTGTTAATTTACAGATTCTACTTTATTCAGTAGATTAGTCTCTGATGCTATGGCTAGTCAGGGCATGAACCATAGTCACAATGATTGGCAATGTGTTTCTGGATTTCAACATGGCATGCAAGGAAGTGACTTCAAAGTAAAGTTGAAACCTGTGGAGATAGGAGGGAGAAAACAGCAGTACATGAAAATTAGATTGACCTTTGCTTATTAAGAGATATACACTGCTAGATCAGTGAGTCCAGGCTTCTTTTGAAAAGGAGAGTACAGAATGGCCCCTTTCACTGGCTTCTATCACTGGGTGGTGGTGAAGAGCAAACGTAAGATAGATACTGGGAGAAAAAAATTGACTTTAGTTTAAAAGAAAATAGCTTCCCAAAACACGGGTTGCCAATAGCCCATTGTTTATTATTTGTATTATAATAGTATTTATACGCTCTAACTGACATGGGGGTCCCACTGTGCTAGTCACTGGACATACATATAGTGAAGAGAGACTCCCTGCCCTGGAAAGCTTACAATTCTATTAGAAATGACAAAAGTTGGGAAGCATTATCCCCTATTTTATTGATAGGAAACTGAGGCCAAGGTGCCTAACTCCAACTTGTGCCTTTGAAATCTTTCCCAACTGGCTTGCCATCTTGTACACCAGCTGGCTGTGGCATGCCTGCTTACTGGGGCTTGAGGGGCTCTGGCTGAGTGGGGCCATTTAATTGCAGTGTAGACATTCAGGCTCGGACTGCAGCCTGAGCTCTGGGACCCTCCCACCTCACAGGGTCCTAGAGCCCCAGCTCCAGTCTGAGCCCAAATGTCTAAAGCACAGTTAAACAGCCATGCAGCCTGAACCCCACAAGTCTGAGTCAGCTGGTATGAGCCAGCCACAGATTTTTAATTGCAGTGTAGACATACCCTAACTGTAATAGCCACACTTGTTGTCCATAAAGAAATTTAGCTATTGCTAAAATAGCTTCTAAGTGCTGAAAGCAATCCTAGATATTTCTGGTTTAACTTGAATGTTTGATTTCTCTTTTTTCCCCCTGAAAAAATTAGACCAAGGTTTTTGTTCTGCAGTTTTAAGTGACCTCATAAAGCTCGCCCTTTTATCTGATTAACACTTGCTCTTCCTCAGCTGTTGTTTCTACCTCACCCTAAGCCACTGCAACACTAACAAATAAGCAACTTGAATCTCTTAACTGGGACTAGAGATGGATGATGAATAATTCATGAAAAATTATTTATTAGATGAATTGTCGATGAGCAGATCATGATTTTCTCAAATTTGTTATTTGAAATGATTTCCCTGTTAATTCCTATGAATAATTCTTGGTCTGTAGCTTGCTCAGGGACAGTTCATTGTGTGTATTTGATTTTCAAAATTTGGGCTGATTAGACTAGACACATAGGTCCTATGGTGTGTTTGTTTTAAATAGATGAGTGTCATTGTTAGAATCAGGTTTTTGGCACACTTACTCGCAATTAGGAATTCGCAAAAGAAAATATTGGCCGGAAGTCTGAAGAAAGATTTTTCTTTTTACACAGTATGTGTCTCATCAAATAAAAATATAGGGATGTCTCTAATACCAGGTGAAGCCCCATCAAAATTACAGTTGTTATAAAATAGGAGAGATATAAAGAACAATGTCTATCTTTCACTTGTTATCTGTCATATTATATTAGTGAAAAAATGCTGGGGTGCTTCCTTGGATTTTATAGTCCAGTCTATCTATTTGGAAACTGAATCCTCATGAAATAGTTGATGCACTGCATGGGATAATTGACACAAATGCTAATTAGAGTTGTAATTCAAAGGGATCTAATAATTTACTAAATACTGACATGTGTATCTTCCCCCTGATAGTAGTGTTAATGGGACTTAAATATATGTCAGGAAAGGACAATAAACCCCCTAG
This sequence comes from Emys orbicularis, assembly GCF_028017835.1. NCBI lineage: Eukaryota > Metazoa > Chordata > Testudines > Emydidae > Emys > Emys orbicularis. Next base: position 177,206,498 of record NC_088685.1, on the reverse strand, counting down.
AGTTCTGAAAATCAATCTTTTCTGTGTAATACAATTTTTATAGTGCTTGTAACCGGCTTCATGCTGTGCCCCTGGGCATTCGGCCCCAGGCCTCCCTCTTTAATGAGATAGGGACACTTGAGTCTGGTGCAACACCCGTGCTCTTTATTCTCAAAAGGTTTCCCACCCCCAGTTCCCAACTATATGCAGACTTCACAGCTACTTTGCCACAACAGGCCTGGCCAGCAACAGATTAGGTAGCTCCCACTTCCTTCTGTGCCTGTCCTTTCTCTCTCCCCCACCCCCTCATCTCTGGCTTCCTCCAGGCTTTATAGCTCCGGGTTAATAAGACTGGCAGGTGTGGCCAGTTACCAGGCAGGCACAGGGCATTTCACCCAGCCCCAATCCATTCCCCTTGATTGTGGCTGGAGTGGCAGGAGCTGATTAAGGGCTTCTCAACCAGCACCTTGCCACAATGCTCTATATGGAGAACATTTACACATTTTTCCATTTGATTAAGCTGATCATATGTAAAATGTCCTGGCTGTAGAATAGTTTGACTCAACTGGTATTTCTGTTTTTATTTCTGCCAATTTTTTTTATCTACATTGAATAATATCTTATATTGAAATTGGGTCTTGTACCTAAAGCACTTTCTCAGTGCTCAGTTACACCAGTGTAAATCTGCATAACTCTATTATCTTCAACAGCATCTTGCACATGTCATAACTTTGCACTGCACCACAATCCCTGCTCAGTGAACACACACATCATCATGCACCATCCATGTAGATGGACTAGTAAATGGAACGAGTAGGACCCAGAATAACTTCTTCCAGTCTCTTGGTCTGATTGCTCATTGGAAGGTTTCAAAAGTCAGTCAGTATTTTTTCTCATTGTGGTGCATTTGAAACCAGACAGATGCAAATCTCCATATCAGGTGTCTTTCTAGGCATAATAATAAATGGCTAATTGTGACAATGACAAATAACACTCAAGTGGTTCTCTGAGATGATGCCTCAAAACATTCCATAAGATTCCTCTGGCTTTGTGAAGATTAGGGTGCTTGCCCACTCATTGAAGTTCTGTACTGATGTTTCATTAAAACAAGCCAGTGTATAAAAGATTCTCTCACTCTCCTGGAAGCTAATTGACCATTTAAAGTTTTCTTCAGCTGCCACTCTCAAGTTCCATGATGGCAAGTGGAATTGGGAAATGTACAACAACTTTCCCAGGATGCAGCCATGTGGTGGAACTCCACATTTTTCTACTAATCACCCCCATCCTCTCTAAAACCAGCTTGGTGGAAAACAAAAGGGCCGTGATTATATTCTGCACCTATGTGACAAAATTTGAGACACTGATTGTGCTAGGACACAGCCTGTGATTAACATTCTTGAGGTCTTTGAGGAGCTGACCTTTGAGATAAGGTTGGACACACCTGCATGTAATGCTAGCTGCTAGGATTCTGACAATCACTTCATCACAGAATTGGTGCTTCAAGCCATGGGAAAGAAAATTTGATCTTCTATATCTTGGCATTTCAGCAGAACGGAATCCGAAGAAGCTTATTGTGGGTGGCTTGCCCACTGAATCTTTGCTTCAAGCTCTTCCTATTCATCTCTGAATCATACTGAACCAATGACAAAGCTAGCTGAAGAATCCCAGAAAAACCCTGAACAACAATAGCTGCAGCATGAAAATCAGCCTACATACCCACACTCACTAAGTGGCTCCAGAAGATGTGGGAGATTCTGCTGATGGAAAAGGTTACTTATACAATCTCCCCTCCCTCAAAATAAACAATCAACTCATTGGGAAGAGAGAACTTTCAGGCTCAGTTAATACAATGTTACATTCACAGGGGAAATATTGCAATTTAGCACCTAGTTTATTTGGAGGCAAGGTAGCATAGGGCATTTAGCTTTTGAGTGCTGGTACATTATACAAGATGAAATAAATTGTTAATGTTATGGACCCAGTTCTGCTCTCTGTTATATGGGTTTAACTCATATATGGTGAGTTTCTTTCAGCACTTGCTTATTAAATATCCTTTAGTAACTAGTCAGTGCTATTACTTTTTAAAGTTCACTGGAAGAGGGTCATTGCCTGCCACCAAACCTGATAGTTTGAGAACTTTTTTTGAACACTAAGGAAGGGAGAAACCCCTTCAACAATAGTAAAAATTAAACTCAAAATTAAGACATTAAAATGAGGAAAAAGGAGACTAGCTTAATATCATATACAGTTGAGTTTGGATACAACTAATAGATTACAAATCTAAATGTAAGAAAAACGGAAGTTTGGACCTAGACATGAGATAGTGTTGGCTAAAATCTTTCACTATAAACTGACAGGATAGAAGAGGAAGCTGAAGAGTAGAAAAGAATCAACCAAACTATGTGATCAATACCCCACAGCTGAAGAAAGTGACTGGTGGCAGGTTTCATCAATACAGCTTTAGGGACTTCCATAGGCGAAATATAATTGTGTCTATACTACATTTATCTCTGTTTAAGTTGTAAAACAATTTTTTAAGATTTATGTTAATCTGTTAATAAGTAAAAAAGAAAAAAATGTATATTATGTTGAACTGAACTTCAGTGATGTCAATGGCATCCTCATTTGGTTTTAAACAGTAAGATTGTGTATCTCAGATGAGATTCCCTGAAATGATAGATCTGAGGAGAACTTTGTACATTTCTAAAAGCAGAGATGTCACCATCTTGAGGTGACACCACATCATATTGAGAGGCTTCTGGCCAAAATATGGCCCCCACCATGTCACAACTTCCTGTTCAAAGCTTTGTATGTCATTTCAGCTTGGAGTGAGTCTGAAAGGGCCAGCATAGGAGAAGTTACTTTATAGGTTCTGTTGAACAGGTATCATTGCCATTTTGGGGAAGCTCAGCCCATTTCAGGGGCAAAAAAACACATACAAAAGTTTAGCATTCCAAATACTTAACATTCAGGTCAATATTTGTACCTAGATTTTTCATTTTTGATGTCTAAAATTGTCAGTGAGGATGGGTCCCTTGTCCTAAGTGCCTGGCATGTTCCTTGTGGCTAACTACTGTAAGACCAGTGATGGAAGCTTCCAATGGCCTTTATCTTTTTGGCCTGACTTCTCCATTCTTCACCACAATCCTCACTAGTAATGGACTTTCCAGAAAGTTACCCAGTACATCTTCTTTCTTCACTGAGTGTCAGTGATAATGTATTCTTAATGCCTGCTTAAACAGAGATACAAAAAGTCTGCCCTGTTGCACAGAAACTCCTATGGCCTTTTCTGTTCAGTCCAATTGTCTCCCAACCTATCCAGTTTTGTTTGCTTTCTCTTTGAAAATTAGATATTCAGAATATTTATTATTAAATGAGCACAGCACAAATAAAGGGCCTTATCTTAGCCATGTCTTGTATCAGTGCACAGAGGGGAAGGGTATGGAATACTCATCCCTTCTCCCACTGTACTAGCCATCCTTATGGGGGACCAGGGCCTCCCTTCCTCCTCTCCCTCCCGTCACATACTTTGGCCTACAAAGCTAGCTGACATGGAGAGAGACGCTTGCTGCACTCTCTATAAGGATAGCAGAGCTACCATTCACGTGTGTACTTCCTGGGAGCCCCAAGGAGGAACAATTCACCTTGGGCCTCCATCCACAGTGCAGCCACGCCATATCCCCTGAGTCTATCCAGCATGCTGGGGGGCCAGAACCTCCCCAAACATTCATGTGTTGCCCAACCCAAAGTTGGGGTAAAGCAAATAAATCAAAGAGAAAGATATGAAAATACCAAAAACTAGAATTTAAGGCCAGAAGATCAGTTAAAGAATACAGAAGGCTCATAGTCCTTCTAGGACAAGCCAGCTGTGTGTGTAGCTAGACTAATGGATACAAATGTGACTGCCTTCTCTAATAAGAATCTAAAGGTTGCCAGCCTTGGGTTGTGTGATTGCTCTTCACTAATTGAGATAAAAGCTGAGCACAGTCACAGGCGTTGAAAGATGTGACACCATCCAGAGAGAGTTGTAATGCTGGGAACTAGCATTGTGCTGTTTTGATGAGACTGGGAGCAGATGTGGCTCCTGGCTTTCTAGAAATGATTGCAAACACTGTATTGGAACAACCAAAGCAATTCATTGAGACAAAAAAAAAACAAAAAAAACCCCAAAACCCAAAAAACAACAACAACGCAGCATTGGATCAGGGTTGTGGAAGGAAAGACAAGGAGATACAGTTCTGCTTTTAGGATTTGGTGGTCTGTGCAATAGCAAGACGTGGAAGACATCTGCAGGCAGCACTGGTGACAAATTCTTATAACAAGACTAACTCTCCCTCTTTGCTACTTCTCTGGGAATCCAAAGGGAATCAAACAACTTATTCTGTTGCATTCGTGTTTAACTGTTAACTTAAATCTCCTGGCTAATTATGTTCTATGTTTATAATGAAAGAAAACCAAAAATAGCCTATTTTAAAAGCTCACACTGCAATATACTTTGAGAGAACACATTCCTCAAAGGCACCACTAAAATACATCGTGGGCATGTGCAACTGTCTACTCAGATGTGACATTCAGGCCCCATGAGATGTCTTGGAAAAGTGAGCAAATGCCTAAATAGACATTTAAATTTTTGCTTATTCTAACACAAAAGATAATCCATTTGAATGGGGAAAATGTGTTTATTTTTACACATCTTGGGTGAGGCCAAGTTCCTCACAACACACCCCCTTATAGTTTAATTACACTATTCCAATAACAGCAAAAGACGATAAAAACAATAACGATAAGCAACCCAGTAGCGCTCTCACAGAAATCGCATCCCTGTAACAACAATCTGCAGAATAAAGTGCTGCTGGATGTGATGCTTGAAATCTCACAGGCTCAGGCTGTATGGTAAGATCTTTTATTTTGCCTAGCATGTCGATTCTGTAAGAGAATAATTTCTCAAGGTATTTAGACTTTTTCAACCAAAATCAGAAAGTGCAGGCTCATCCATCCTTTTTAGAAAACACAATCTAATCACAAGGTAATCTTTCTGAACCTGCAAGCTTGTGTGACTGATCTCAAGCATCTCAATAAAGATTGGTTGAAATCTTTTGAATCTCTTTCTGATGAGAGTATAAATCTACTACATGGGGCCAGGCTGAGTCAATAACCACACAGAGGCCTGCAATTTCACATCAGTCCAGAAAATTAGGATTGCTGAGCCAGTAACCGTACCAAAACTTGTGTCTTGGTGTTATCCTAGTGGTACTGCACCAGAGACCTCAGCCTTGCAATAGTCCAGAAAGCTAGATGTGCTAAGTCAGGGCATGTCTACACTATGAAATTAGGCCGATTTTATAGAAGTTAATCTTTAATAACTGATTTTATACAGTTGATCGTGCGTGTCCCCACTAAGTGCATTAGATCGGTGGAGGGCATCCTCAATACCGTGGCTAGCATCGACTCACGGACAGGTGCACTGGGGGTAGCTATCCCACAGTTCCCGCAGTCTCCGCTGTCCATTGGAATTCTGGGTTAAGCTCCCAATGCCTGATGGGGCAAAAACATTGTTGCAGGTGGTTTTGGGTACATGTCATCAGTCTCCCCTCTCTCCCTCCCTCCTTGAAAGCAACGGCAAACAATCATTTTGCGCCTTTTTTCCTGGGTTATCCATGCAGACGCCATAGCACGGCAAGCATGGAGCCCGCTCAGCTGCACACTGCTTTTGTGAGCATTGTAAACACCTCGCACATTATCCTGCAGTATGTACAGAGCCTAGCTAGGAGTCGCCACCACGAGGAAGATTGTGAGGAGGACATGGACACAGACGTTCCTGAAAGCACGGGCTGTGGCAAATGGGACATCATGGTGGCAGTGGGGCAGGTTGATACAGTGGAACACTGATTCTGGGCCTGGCAAACAAGCACAGACTGGTGGGACCGCATAGTGTTGCAGGTATGGGATGATTCCCAGTAGCTGCGAAACTTTCGCATGCGTAAGGCCACTTTCATGGAACTTTGTGAGTTGCTTTCCCCCACCCTGGAGTGCAGGAATACCAAGATGAGACCTTCCCTGACAGTTGAGAAGTGAGTGGCAATAGCCCTGTGGAAGCTTGCAATGCCTGACTGCTACCGGTCAGTCGGTAATCAATTCGAAGTGGGCAAATCTAACATGGGGGCTGCTGTGACCCAAGTAGCCAGAAGGGTAGTGACTCTGGGAAGGGTGCAGAAGGGTAGTGACTCTGGGAAATGTGCAGGTCACAGTGGATGGCTTTGCTGCAATGGGGTTCCCTAACTGTGGTGGGGCAATAGATGGAACGCATATCCCTATATTGGCACCGGACACCTTGCCAAAGAGTACATAAACTGGAAGGGGTACTTCTCAATAGTGTTGCAAGCACTGGTGGATCACAAGGGCCGTTTCACCGACATCAATGTGGGATGGTCGGGAAAGGTACATGACGCTCGCATCTTTCGGAACTCCGGTCTGTTTGGAAAGCTGCAAGAAGGGACTTTCTTCCCAGACCAGAAAATGACCATTGGGGATGTTGAAATGCCAATAGTTATCCTTGGGGACCCAGCCTACCCCTTGATCCCATGGCTCATGAAGCCGTACACAGGCAGCCTGGACAGCAGTAAGGAGCAGTTCAACTATAGGCTGAGCAAGTGCAGAATGGTGGTAGAATGTGCATTTGGACGTTTAAAAGGGCGCTGGTGCAGTTTGCTGAATAGGTTAGACATCAGCGAAAGCAATATTCCCATTGTTATTGCTGCTTGCTGTGTGCTCCATAATATCTGTGAGAGTAAGGGGGAGACATGTATGGTGTGGTGGGAGGTTGAGGCAGATCACCTGGCAGCCAGTTTTGAACAGCCAGACAGCAGGGCAATTAGAAGAGCACATCGAGGCACGCTACGCATCAGAGAGGCTTTGAAAAACAGTTTCATGACTGACTAGGCTATGGTGTGACAGTTGTGTGTGTTTGTCCTTGATGCAAATCTGCCCCCTTTGGTGAATGTACTTCCCTGTAAGCCAATTCCTCTCCCCCCTTCGACCATAGCTGGCACAGGAAATAAAGTCCCTATTGTTCTGAACCCATTCATTCTTTCTTTATTAAAAAATACTTGAGATCACTGACAATGCTGACTAGTAAAAGGAAGCCGAGATGTACAAAGGGTTTGATAACAGGGTGGGGTCGGGGAGGAGGGAAGGACAAGACCACATTGCTTATTGTAGCCGCACTACAAATCAAAGCTATTTGAATGACAGCCTTCTGTTGCTTGGGCAATCCCCTGGAGTTGAGTGGCAGGGTGCCCGAAGCCTCCCCCCACGCGTTCTTGGGTGTCTGGGTGAGGAGGATATGGAACTTGGCGAGGAGGGCAGGTGGTTACACAATGGCTGCAGCGGTGGTCTGTACTCTAGTTGCCTTTCCTGCAGCTCCACCAGACGCCTCATCATGTCCGTTTGCTCCCCCATTAGCCTCAACATCTCCTCCTGCGTGTTCTGATCACGCTCACTGAATGCTTTCCTGGCCTCTGCCACTGAATGCCTCCATGCATTCAGCTGTGCCCTATCAGTGCGGGAGGACTGCATGAGTTCGGAAAACATGTCATCGCGAGTGCGTTTTTTTCGCCTTCTAATCTGCAATAACCTCAGGGACAGAGTTGATGCGGGGAGCATAGAAACATTTGCAGCTGCAGGGGGGGGGAAAGTGAGAGTAGACTTTTAAGAAGATACATTTCTGAGAACAAAAGGGAGACACTTTCACAGTGAATCAAGCAATTCACAGCAGACAGCACATGTGCTTTAAGTACAAGGTCGCATTTTGCTTTTTATGTTGAGCGCCTGCCAGTATGGTGACACATCACACACGGCTGGGCAACAGAATTCGGTTTCCAGGCAGCCATGGTAAGCCAAAGGGCACGTGGGGTTGGCTTCTTCCGCATTCATAACATGTGGGAATGGTTTCAAACTGCAGTGCCCTCCTTTCCCATAGCATCCAATGCTGGTTGTGTTTGCCGTTTAAAAGGAGGGGCTGTGGTTTTGGGGTGGATGTGCAGCACACCTTTCCCCTCCCCCCCACATAGCTATTCTCCGGGATGATCCCTTTTAGCCAAGCACAAACAGTCAAGCATGCCCGGGGTCTAATGTGTCGGGGATCAGCAAATGGAGGGGATTACTGTTCCCTTACAAAACTTCCCCTATTTCAACCAGGTGATCATGAATGATATCACTCTCCTGAGGCTGACACAGAAAGATAAAGACCGAATGTTGCATGAATGCGACCAAAACCCAGGACCATTCGCTGCCATGCTTTGTGCTGCAATGATTCCAGACCACTTGCTACTGGCTTGGCATGGTAAAGTGTCCTAACGTGGAGGATGAAATAAGGCAGCCCTCCCCAGAAATCTTCTGCAAAGGCTTTCAGAGTACCTCCAGGAGAGCATCATGGAGATGTCCCTGGAGGATTCCTGCTCCATCCCTGACACGTTAACAGACTTTTCCATTAGCTGTACTGGCCACAAATGCATCCCAATTGCTCAAGGCAAATCAAACACAATTGCTTTTAACCCCTGTAGTGTCATTACAAATGTGCGCTCACCAGAGGTGCCTTCTCTGCCTTCAAGGTCCAGGAACAATTCGCCCTGGGAGGGTATTGGCTCCAGGGTGAGGAAAAGGTCCTGGCTTCCAGGGAGAATGGATTCTCTGCTTGCCTGCTGGGCATTCTTCTCCTTCTCTTCCCCATCCACAAAATCCTTATCCGTGTTGCGTGAGGCTGCCACCTTGCAGGTGTCCATGGAGGGTGTTGGGGTACTGGTAGGGTCCCCCACAGAATGACATACAGCTGATCATAGAAGCGGCATGTCTGGGGCTCTGACCCGGACCGATGCAGAGCTGAACTCAAGTCAATAGTCGATCAGCCGAGGAATAAAAAAAGAACTCCCTGAAAATTACATTTATTCTCAAGTTGTGCTACTCTGGTGGTGTCTGGACCTGGCTGTTGCCAACTTTATAATTCAGGTTGAGATGAAGCTTCGAATCCTCACAGCAGTGCAGGTTCAAATTCAGATCTTGCATCCAAACCAAAATGGCAGATACCAGACAGCTGTTCTTTCTCTCCTCCTATGGTCCCACCTCATCAATGCTGCCTTTTGTAAGGGGCATCTCCAGGTCTCCATACCTTCCCAGGATCTCCAGGAGGGTGCTTCTCTCCCACCACTTCCTATCTGGGTCTGCTGACTCAGGTGACAACCCACCCAATCCAATGGGATTTTTGAGGCTGTTGTAGGAGAGGTGTAATTTGTAAAGTCAAAATGACTCAGAACTTAAAAATTGAACAGTAATAGACCATGAATCCTAGTGAGGATTGAGCCTTGTGTTACTCTAAACAAAAAGAGCTCTCAACTGTGCTTGTAGCTGTTTCACACTGACTCAACAGACATTCTAGGCTTCAGCGTGACACAGAGGCAGTGTCCTGGAATTTTATTGTAGAGACTAGAGATGGAAAAAATGTACTTTGAATAATCATCCTGCAACTCTCAGCCACTTTGGATTGAACCCATATGGTCATACTGACTTCAGTTTTGCCTGAATACGTCTTGCAGAATCTAGTCCATATTTTGAAACTCCTCTCCTCTTACTTACATCCGTATAATGCCATTGAGTTAAATGGACTTATTCCTGACATACATTGAAGTTACATGAGAGAGCAATCAGACTTGTAATGCTCAAGACTGGATTGATAATGTTGTGTCCTACTGTGAGAATCAGAATAATTTGCTGTTTTCTTCAGAGGTATGTATTTGAGCTAATTACTCATCTGTACAAAGGACTGTTCTAGACAAGCCTTTCCCCCAGAGGAATTAATTCTTCAAAATAAAAATAATCAGATACTGAGTTAATTTCCGATTTCACATTTGTTGCCAAACATTTTTTGGGGTAAACAAAATATGCTGGCAAAGCTCTGCTCTCATTGTATGCTTTTTATTAACTGGGAAACAGGCAGTTGATTCTTATCCTTTCTATCAGCTCAAATAAATAACACATAGTTCAGAATGGGAGACTTGTGCAAACTAGCTGGCTGCTTCCAATTTGGGAGCCAAAAAGCAAGTCTGTATAAACCGTAGTGTGATCTGCTGCACCAGGCCTTGATAATGATAAGTAGAATGATATGAAGTCCCAAGTTTGAAATCCCCACTGCCAAGCTGGGATTGATGGAAACTGTTAAGTCAGAATCTTATATTTCTGCATTATGAAAAATACAAGACATTGTATCTTTGGGAAGTAGTTCAAATAAAATGGAAAGCTAAAATGTCTGATATATTGTGTTGTTTCTATTTATAAGCCCTTAAGAGTGTTAGGAAACACCTGAAACGCATGAATTTCAAATGGGAGTAGTGTTTTGAAGGCATTCTACTGAGTGTGGTGACATGAGCCCCCGCTGTAAGCTGTTTGCAGTATATCATATGGCTCTAAGATCTTTTTTTTTAAAGGCTATCTAGAAAAGCAAAAACATAATGAGGCATGGAAAGAGGTGAAGTGCCAAATTTACCCCTGTATGACTCCATTACTGTCAATGGAGTTACTCTGGATTTACAGAATTGTAAATGAAATTCTTAAGGCCCATGATGTTTCAAAATAAAAGCTCTCTCTCTCTCTCTCTTTATGTGTTTGTCTGGCAGGAAGAGTGAAGGAATAGATATTTATGACATGAGATGTGTCCAAAGCTGTACTTTCCTAATGGAGCAGAATACAGCCTACATTTTCAAAATGGGCCAACCAAAATTAGGTGCCCCAGTTTTCAGTGACCAACTAAAGACATCCAGTTGAGGCATCCAAAACTGACGCCTAGTTTTGAAGTTTGGCCTAAATATCTGGATACAGATTGGCATCTCACTCTTAATGTGCTTACACAAAAACTATTCTTGACATCTTAAAGTATGCTACAAATGCTGAAATATTCTGTAAGAGAGCAGTAACTGTGAGTCAAGACTAGATTCATGACCTCAGACCCAGTAGATCTGAGTTTCTTGGAAACAGTAATCTGGCACTAGATGTTTGTGGTTCAGACAGCTGACTATAAGCAGCATAAGCCCACTAAGGTTTAGATAATACTTTTCTGAAGGTGAACTTAGTGCGCAGGAAAAGGAGCGACATAACAGAACTAGCCAGAGGAAGCATAGGACAGGCAGGCTCTGTGCAAGCTCAGAGCAACTTTGCTGTTGCACTCCTGAGGCCCAATTAAGCAGAAACTGCCTGGTCTTTGTGCTGGTGTGGCATGGACAGGCACTAGTCTGCTGTCTGTGAGATTAAATCACCAAATACATATAGTAAAAACAAGATTTCCACCAAAGCGAATGCATTAATAACATAAGACAGCAGCAAGGGCCCCTCAACAGAATTTCTGCTTTGTAAGAATAAACTGCTGTCTTGAGAGAGCTGCTGCTTTCCATTCCAGTTCTCTACTCTGGGCTTTTAGAGAGAACAGCACACCTACTTTACTTTCTGTTGTGTTCTGAGGAATTGCAAGCCACTGCTTGGATTTTCTTAACACAATGCTTAACTTTCAGCTGACAGAAATACAACAGCTCACAGAGACTCCATCTTAGCCCATGTGTGTACACTGGGAGGTAAGTAACCCTTTAATTACTGAGTCAAATACCAGGCAAAGCCCAGATCAAGCCCCTTAGCCCTGCAAATAAGTACTTCCCAAGTTATAAATAAGAAAAATACAGGGATGCATTTTTGTTTAGCTTTTCCATAAGAGTCTCATTTGGAAAATATTGTCTTGAAGGAGCATCTGCATAATAGCAGGATTACTCTAATGAGCCTCTGTATTGTCCAATGATGGGGGGAAATCTTCAAATAAGAGAAAAGCAAACTGCTGTCCTGCAGGGGTTGCTGTCCTGGAGCAGGGAGTCATGCACAGGAAAAAGTAGTCCCTATTTCCCCTATCATTGGCCATGGCAGTGGTTTTGCCAGGGAAGGGCAGTTTGAAACTGTGGGTTAGGCTTCATAGAAGATCAACCAGTGGAGATTGCACAGGGTATCTATCCATCAGTGTATCAGTGTTAAGGTTGCCAGGCGTCCGGTTTTCGAGTGGAATGCTCGGACGAAATGGGACCCTGGTGGCTCTGGTCAGCTCCGCAGTTCCTATTGGCCAGGAACTGTGACCAATGAGAGACGCAGGCCTGCGGGTGCGAGGGCAGCGCGTGGAGCCTCCCTGACTGCCCATGCACCTAGGGGCTGCAGGGACCTGGCGGCTGCTTCCTGGGAGCAGCAATAAGTGCTGCCAGGACCCCGCACCGCAAACCCCCAGCCCCAGTCCAGAGTCCACTTCTGCACCCTAAACCCCTCATCCTCAGCCCCACCCCAGAGCTCGCACCCTCAGCCGGAGTCTGCACCCCTTTCCGTATCCCTGCCCCAGGCCGGAGCCCCCTTCTGCACCCCAAAGCCCTCATCCCTGGCCCCCCCAGAACATGCACCCCCAGCCGGAGTCCTCATCCCCACCACTCCCCAACCCTCTGTCCCAGCCCAGAGCCCCCTCCCGCACCCCAAACCCCTCACCCCCTCCCACACCCCAACCCCCTGCCCCAGCCCGGTGAAAGTGAGTGGTGGGGGGGAGAGTGAGCAATGGAGAGACGGGAGATGGAGTGAGCAGGGGTGCGGCCTCCGAGAAGGGGCAGGGCAGGGGTAGAGCAGGGGTGTTTGGTTTTGTGCCATTAGAAAGTTGGCAACTGTAATCAGTGTGCATAGCCATCACGCCCCTCCCCAGCATGGAATGTGAACTAGTGGAGCAGTAGTTGTGGGTGCCTTATGCCACTGCAAGACCCCTATTGGTTTAGACTTTCAGCTGCCCAGGGATACACAGGTCAGAAGTAAACCTGGTGTCTGCACACTTTCAGAGTCCAATGGCACTCTCACACAATAAACATGTTTGACAGGAATTTTGTCATTTACAGTTTGAAGATAGGTAACTATTTCCAATACCCTTTTTATTGCCCCTCTGTTTTACTTTCTTCTCTCTCCTTCCCTGTAATTTCAGGCCAACACTGTTGTTTAGGAGAGAGGATTTGATCAGACTTCAGTCTCTCGTACTGACAATTTTTCTGCTTCTTTGTCTCATATTTGCTGCAGTTGCTTTGCTTTGTGGGATTTCACAAAGAAAATCTTGTCCTAAGGTGACATTTGAAAAAATAACACTACCTGGATTTTCTGCAGTGTTGTCTGAGGGATTGCATGACAAGACACAAAGTGGGGCAGATTTTCTATTGCTCTTTTGAGTTTGCAACAACCCATTTGCCAGTGCATTTGATGAAAGGAGGTAAGCAGCTGACAAGGTATATTTGATACTATTCCTCTTTAAGAGTGCCCAAATTCCTCAGATTTGAAGGCCATTGTATGATATGACTTCTTTTGTCTCCTTATTTGACTCTCATCACTGTAGTGAGTGGGTGCTCAGTACCCCATGCAGCACATCAGTCTCTCAACACTTCAGTGGGGCAGCTATTCAGTGCTGTAGGTCCTGATTCTGGCCATTGCTATGGCCTCTTGTACATATATAAGCAAATAAAAAATGAACTTCCTCTAAGCTTATAGAAACTTTTTCATTTTAAGAATAACTGAAATGTACTAACATCAAGAAATTGAACTGTGCACCAGCATTGGATGGACCAGTATTAAATAGTGTTACAGTAGGTGAGAGCCTTGAAATGTTAACCCCAGTCCTTCAGTTCAAAAGGTTGCTTTTCTCGCCTTTGCCCTTGCGAACTGAAGCGGAGCATCAGAAAGATCCAAAGACTGGCCAATGGCATTTTAAAGTGATAAAATAGCAAGCCATGTCAGTCTCTTATCGGCCATCGTCGATCAAAGATATGTTTTAATGAGCCTGAGCTTTGAAAAGCTGTGCTCACCACTCGCGCCTGTGGCCAGCAGTATGAGCAGAAACCTCAACGCTATCCACACATTAGGAAAAGTGTACTTCTGCTCTGCATCCTGAATGAATTAGAGAACTTGGAGAGGAGAGTGCTTCCTGTGTTGCAAAACGTGATGGATGTTGTCCAATTTGACATAGAGGTCTTTATCATTGATGTCTGAACATTCCCCATGTGTCAGCATCTGGTGAGGGTCCATGCAATTGTTCAAGAATGTTTTCCTGTCCTCTGGCAGCTTACTAAGTCATACAAAAAACCCCATGTTTTTTTGTGGTGCTTCATTTGTCCAAATCTTTCTTCAATGGACACTCAAGCAGTGTCAATGAGTGAGCAAAAAAACTCCCTTGAATTTTTCTTCCGAGCTTCCCATCACCTTATCTCTGCCCTCATAACCAAACTGTCTCTTCTTCCGATGAATGCAATTTCCTTGAAGACAGGCTCAACTCCTAAGTTTTCCGCCATTTCTTTGGCAGCAGTGATGGCATCTTCAAATCCGTTGTCTCTGTAAGCCACAATGAAATCAAGGCAGCTTCTCATGAAAGTAGTAGAGGTCGCAATGTCCATTGACTGAGTTTGTAACAGGATATCGTGCCAAATCACAACTAAGACCAGAAATGTGAAGTCAATTATCTGGTTGTGCCAGTTCCATCAGGGCATTGCAAACCTCAGTCACCTAGTACCTCACTGGCCTTGTGCTGTCAATGCAGCTCTCCCCATGAGCGTCACTTAGTGGCTTCGCAGTCAGATTTGTAACATTGTCTGTGAGGATCTTCCACCTGATAGTTGATGCTGAAAACAGGTGGTATATCCTTTGCAGTACTCCGAAGAGAGATGGAATATCAAAGAATCATAGAATCATAGAATATCAGGTTTGGGAGGTCATCTAGTCCAATCCCCTGCTCAAAGCAGGACCAGTCCCTAACTAAATAAGTGTCATGTTCTTTAGATACTGAATCTAAAGAACATGACACCACATCTGACACAACCAGGTTGAGGGAATGGCAGCCACAAGCCACAAAGAAAGTTCTTGGATCCTTGCCTGGAAGCCACTGTTTCTTTATGTTCTTTATGTTCACGCTATTGTTATAGCCTTGGCTGCGACAGTCCTAAAGCTCTATTTTATTCTCATTCAAGATGTTCATAGACAGTTCTGTTAGGTCTTTTCCAGTAGAGTTGTCCAAAGACTGGAAACAGATAAAGTGCTCCTTCACTTGGATACAGCCATCCTCGTCGTCAACAAATCTTATTGTAAATGACATCTTTTCACTGTGACGAATGTCAGGAGTGCAGTCCATTATTTTGGTGTAGTACTTCGCTTTACTGAGCTGCATCAATATGTTTTTCAATACCATAAGGTCAATCAATTCATTTTGAATTGTTTTGCTGCAGTCATGATCCATAGCTTCTTTACAAACTACTCAATGTACGTGCTCACACATGACATCATCGTATTTCCCAAAGAGCTCTGCCAAACCGAGGAAATTACCATTATGTTCAGTGAACAACTTATCCAATGAGTCCTGGAAAGCCATATTATTCTTTGCAAGGAAGAAGGTAATTGAGATCAGACACTCCAGCACGTTCCTCCAATGCTGGGTTTCTACATTAATAATGTGCTGTTTTTCTGCGTCTGTGCATTTATTCAGCTTGAGACTGGACTCGACCTCCATCCATTTGGAGTGGACCATAAAATGGTTGAGTGACATTTTATGTTGCTTCAGAGCACCAGGTAAATTATGCCAGTAATTCACCCAGAAAGCGCAAGAAATGATTGGGCATTCTAATAAAATATTTTACAACAAAACCAGATCACTTTGTCAGTTGATTTTGAGTAAACTAGGCAATGCCAATTCCATTTCTCACCACTTTTGAGCACTCTTTCGCAGTGTGACTTTGAGAAGTGTCGCTTCTGCTCAGTTACTGGAAACGTCATATCCTCGATTTTGCCTGGCCTGTTCAAAATTGTACGATCAATATCGGCAGAGGTTAGGGTTGCCGGCCATCAAGCAGGATCTGATGTATCTATTTGTGGTGTTCAAATTTTCTCATTGCTGTTTCTATCATCATGCAAGGCTGATTCTTCTTTTTCATTTCTCTCCTTTTCATGTAAATCAGATTTTTCTTGGTCATTACTCTCCTTTTCAGGTGAGCCACATTCTTCTTTAATCATCACTCTTTTGTATGCCACCAGGAAAACTGGACAATTCTCCATCACTTTCCTCATATTTCCATTTCTATCTTCAGGTAAATCTGCTAATTCTGTAGTAATAGTAACTTCCGTCATTTACGCTTCGCTTCTTGATTTCTTCTGCACTGGGATGATCATTACTGCCTAAAGTCTAGTCTGTGTTGTTTTGTTTCAGACATTTTCCCATCAAATTTGCCCCTTGCTGCAAACTAGATTGCAATTGAGCTTTTCGCTTCGTACACTGAGGTCCTGAAGGCTTCTTTGGGGTCATCTTTTATTGTTCTACTGGAGAAAAACTGACTGACTGGTGATGCCCCACCCCTTATATACCTGCAAGGGCATGGCTGACAACATTCTAGGAGGTTCAAGGAAAATGTAGTTCTCAGAAAATCTGGAAGGTTCCAAGAGATTCTATAAGGGTCCAGAACATTCCAGGAGGTTAGTGAAAAATGAATCCACATATGGAATACGCGAAACATTTTACTCCAAACATTATATTTTCCCTTTTGTTGCTCACAACAAAAACAACACCCCGAGCCTGGCGCCCCCCAAGCCCAGCACCCCAGGCAGTCGCCTCTAACCTCTGGCCATATTGAGTATGTGTTGACTATCATCAGCAATATTAGATTGTCCTTCACTGCAAAGTCAGTATCAATCCTCCATCACTGGTTCTGAGCCCATTTCCAAGGGATGGCATGATGCAGTGTCAGCCACATTACTGGCCTCTTGGCATGCGTCATACTGTGTGCTCAACAATTCAATATACTGGCCAAACATGCTCACCAAAAATAACTTCAGTGAACAACTTTTATTTTAATTATTCCAGTGTGGGTTTCATGCAGTCCAGCCAAGCATCTGGTTAGTAAGGATTTTCATATCAAAGCACAGAAACCACTGTCTACAGTAACTCTCTGCTGTCTTTTCCTGGCTAAATCCCAGGGTTTGTTCTCCATCCTCATCCTCCTTCACCTCTGTTCTTCTTTAACACTGTTAATCACATTAATTGAAAACTCATCCTTTCTTGGCTTTCATGACTGTCCTCTCCTGGTTTTCCGTCTGCTTCTTGGTTTTGATGGTTCCCCTTCCTCTCCCACTCTCCGTGGGAGTCTCTCAAGGTCCATCCTTAGGCCCATCCTCTTCTTTCATTACACCCTCTCTCTGGGTGACCTCATCTGCTCATATAATGCGGTAGTCAGAAATCTACTACTTTTATGCCACTGACATGGCAATCTACCTCTTCCCTTCTGATCTGTGTCCCTCCATCCAATCCTGCATCTTAGCCTGTTACTCTGATATCCTCTCTTGGCTGTCTCGCTGACAGCTTAAATTTACCATGGCCAAATCTTTCCTCCTAATCCCTCTCCATTGTCCCCATTCTCTGTCCTGGCTGACATCGTCACCATTCGTCTCACTCAGGCCCATAACCTGGGGGTAATTTTTGATTTCTCTCTCTCTCTCTCTCGACCTGTACATGCAGACTGTCTCCAAATCCATAACACATCTATGATCTGTCTTTTTCTTTCTATCCAAATAGCCTAACTCTCCTCTAGGCCCTCATTATCTTCCCTCTTAATGACTGTCACCTCTTCCTTTGCAGCCTTCCTATTACACCCCACATGACCTACTCTGGTCCATACAATACACAAATGTTAAGACGAGCTCCCTTTCCCATACTCTGATTATATCAACTCTCCTTTGAATGCCTCCATTGCCCCTCTGTTTAACGGCATTGAGTTCAAAGCTTTTGTCCTCAGTGCTCTTCACAACTCTGCCCCCTCTACTAGACTGTTCCTGCCTCATATCGTGTCCTCCCACCCCCAAAACTCCTTGCTTTCTTCCACACTGCCCCTAACCCATATAACAGCCCTGTAACATGATCCATCAGGCTATCCCCCTCTCTTCCTTCAGATCTCTCAGAAAGGCTCACACTGGCCGTGATGCCCATAAGAAATCCCCATATTATAATGTCTTGTAGTGGGGTAAGATGAAATAGTGGGAATTTACTTTATAATTGTACAGAAAAAATTACAAAATGTGTACCAAAACAGCATGTATTTGCGTATATTCCTTCCCCCCACAATTTTTATGTCACTTGTCATCTTAGGCTGGGATTTCAAAGGAGCTTCAGGGTGGTACGCACGCTATTCCATTGACTTACAATGGCATTTAGGTGCCTAACTCCTTTTGAAAATCCCAGTGTGACAGAGTGCTGGGCAACAGAAGCTGAGCCAGCCCTCTGGTCACTTCAGCTCCAATTAATTACCCCAGAGCGGACCTCATTGAGAAGAGCTGTGCCTAACTGATGGGCTGAGGAGAAATAAGAGGCTAATTAGGCAGATGATACAAAAGGCACAGGAAGGAAGTAGGATGAAGGAAACAGACAGAGAGAGGGAAAAAGAGATTGCTTTTCCCTGCTTTTCTCAGGAGCTGAGGGTTCCCTAGGACTTTAGGGGTGAAGCGATATAGTGTATAAGGATGGTGGAAACCAATATTGTAAATCAGCTGCATGAGGTGTTTTACCAACAAAAAAGGTCTCTGAGTTATTTGTGGACTTGTGCGGAAGCAGGAGTGGGTGGGCCCTGCCACACCTAGTCTTAGGCCATGTCTACACTACTGCTTATGTCGGCAAAACGTATGTCGCTATGGGGTGTGAAAAAAAACACACCCCAAGCAGCATAAGTTTCACCAGCATAAGTGGTAGTGTTCCCAGCACTGTGTCAGCAGGAGAGCTTCTCCTGCAGACATAGCTACCGCCGCTCATTGAGGATGGTTTAATTATATTGATGGGAGAGCTCTTTCCCATCTGCATAGAGTGGCTAAATGAGAGATCTTACAGCTGTGCCACTGTAAGGTCTCTAGTATAGACATAGCCTTAGACTGTTAACTCTTCAGGACATGGATCATGTCGCCATATGTATCTGAACAATGCCTAGCAGAGTAGGGCCCTTATCCTGATTGGGGTCTCTCACTGCTATGATTGTATATAAATATTAAATAACGACAATGATAATATGACTCTTATAGTTCATCATTCACACAGTCTTCACAGACCATCTGTTTATGGTTTCTTTAATAAAATGCTTAACTTTTATTAAACAAAAATGGAAGTTCTCTCAGGACTTAGAGAACAAGAGCAGTCTAATCAGTTTCCAGACAGCTTTATCTGTAGACTAAACAGATGCAAAAGCTAGAACAGTAACTGCCACAGTATTTCCCATCTTTGGGCTGTTCTCAGGCCCTTCCAGCTTAGCCCATGTGTATACACCGTGTGAGATATTCTAGTTTAGCCCATGTGCATATGCTGCGTAAGGTATTTGGTGTGGGATTTTCAAAGGTGTCTGAAGGAGGTAGGTGCCCAACTCCTTTTGACGAGCCCACCCTTGACTCTTCAAGGATTTTTACAATACCCAAAAGTGTACTTTGTACTTTATAGAAAAACCAGGAAAACATGCCCCCAAACATTTAAAATCTAATTTAGCTACATGAGATTAGTAAGAGTGAAAAACAGAAGGGAAAGGAGGGGATGTGGTGAGGAAAGACAAGAGTAACTGGATGCCATTATTACTCAGTTTAGGCCTATGTGCATCTTGAGGGTTCAGTTAAAAGTAGGGGGCAGGTTGCTCTATTTTAAAAAAATCTTTATTATTGCCTCACATTTTGTGGCCATCATGCAAGAAGTATGTTTAGAGGTGGGATCTGAATGAGAAGAGGGTAGTGGTTAAACAGTGTGAAGCACTTACCTTAATACTTAATGCTTGATTTTTTTAAAAGGAAAAAAGTGCAGAAATTAGACATTATTTATTGAGCATGAACGCTGGAAACATAGAAAGATCATTTGATCTATTGTGGCCAACCTCCAGTTGTATTTGTCTATTAGGAGTGACATTTAAAAAAATAAGAAGAACAGAATATTACCCCTGACAAGTTAACATTGCTTTGTGGTTTATGTCTGTAAGCTGAGAGTGTGATGCTGCAGTATTTGGGGAAATAACTATTAGCAGCTATTCTTTTGCAAATAATCCAAAATAGCTAAAGAACAACCCCTTTAAAAACATTAAACATGAAGGCCCCCAAAACCCCCCAAAACCCCTGACATTGTGTAGGTTTGGTGCCTTCCCATTGGAAAGTTACCAAGTCTCATTTGTTTTGCTTGGGCCTCACTCAAACATAACTTGCCTCAAGCAAGTAAGCAAGCCAGCAATGTCCTGGCTTGTAAAGTAATTTGATCTACCTCAGCAAACTGAACTCCGCCTAACAGCAATGGAAAATTAATGACAGATAATAGAATGGTGGTTATATCTTTAAAAACCCCCCACCCCATTATTATAAAGTTTATCCTAGGATTAAAGTCAATAGACTTTTGAATATCCTAATCAAGGAATTGCACAGAGTACTAGAGTATTGTTTTTGAGTCTGCTGAAGCCCAAGCTGTAGAAATGTCTCCTTGTTTGCTATTGTGTCTCTGAAGCCTGAAGTATAACCTGTCCTTAATAGTTACCTGTCGCAGAATTGCCTAATTTGCTAGTTCAGCTGCAATAGTAATCCAGGAAGTGCAGGAACCCTGGACCCACCTGTCTGAAATAAAGGGGAGCCTCCGGAAAAGGAGTGGATTGGAATTTGTTTGGATACAAATTGGGCCCAGCAACAAAAGCCTGGTCGTGAGCTACAAGCATAGTCAAACACTGGCTTTAGATTTTACACCTATGGACCTCAAGGCATTTTACCAAGGTAGGTAAGGAACAGTATCATTATCCCTATGTTAGAGATGAGGAAACAATCACAGAAGCCCAGATACTCAAAGATATTTTGGCACCTAATTCCCAT
Source organism: Emys orbicularis (assembly GCF_028017835.1). Classification (NCBI taxonomy): domain Eukaryota; kingdom Metazoa; phylum Chordata; order Testudines; family Emydidae; genus Emys; species Emys orbicularis. The sequence goes on along the minus strand of NC_088685.1, from coordinate 177,185,591 downwards.
TGATTTATATGGGAGTTAGGCACCTAGAGATCTCTGAGGATCTGGGCTAGAGAGCCAATGACCACATAGTAAATCACTGACAGAATGAGATAACTTCTCAATGGACTGGAAAGGGACAGGGAGAATGAGGAGAAAGAGCTGCTAAGGAAGAAACTGATTTCTTGTTTTGTTTTTGTTTTGAATCCCAAAATGTGGTGTTGATGGCTGGGAAGCTCATCTAGGAAAGTGTTGGAAAATGGATGCCATCTGGAAGCATTTTTATTCCAAAAGAAAAATGCCTCTTTCTTTTTCTTCCTCCCCTGTATCTTGTCTTTTATGTTGGCCTAGTTGTCTAAACCTCTCACATTCCTCCTGCAGTGCCTGGTGCCAGAAAATGCTCTCCTCAAGCAGCACCTTCTCTCTGTGTATTAATGTCAAGCTTACGTCTCTTGTCCCAAATTTGGGTCTTCATTTCATATCACCATGCCCAGTCTCCTGGCTTCTGTTCTTCATCTCTGTGATCCAGAGTAGGGAGGGCTCAAGTAATGTGACTTGGTTTGCAGATTGCCTACAACCCTAGGGCAGGCAATAGGTTCAGGGGAAGTACATCTAGAGACATGGAAAGGAATAGACAGAGAGAAGATGGCACAGCATGGTTGAAAATCCTGAGTTGCTAAAAGCCAGACTGTTGCTGCTTAATGACCTTGGAATCAGGGGGGGATAAAATAAGGGAATGGGGAAAAGTCCATGGTCTTATCATTGCAGTCACACCAAAGGGGAAAAGTTGTTTCCATTAATCACCCGTACACGCATGTGGGCACAGTGTACATTTTGCTTAACATGTTTTACAATCTGAAGCTAAACTTGTACAAAAACCCTTTCCCTTCTTGTTTTGGATCCCTACATAACATTAGCTCAGGATTTACAGTATTTGCTATACTGCTTACACTCACTATAGGGAATGCTGCCTATACTGTTTGTCAAGTGCAACTGAAAAGCTTTTTACATGTGATCATTCTAAGACTTTTACTTTGCCAATGATTTATTATATTATCAGTGTTATGGACAGTCTGTGACTTAGTTTCTCCATATGTGACATGGGGTTAATGATACTGCTACTTACCCAACTATTCTGTCAAAGAAAAGCAATGTTTAGGAACACCACTGTTTCCAAACATAAATATTTCTCTTTCTGGTTCGATAAATCTGTTTAAATCCCTATTTCAGGTTCCCAGGAAAGTAAAAACAGCCTAAAGGTCGGACATGTGATATAACAGTTTTTTCATGATCTCTTTGACCCTGTGAATTGACCAAGGAAGATAATGGCTCCAAAGTGTGCATTGAATGTTTTGCTTTTCCAGTACCTAGAAGATTCAGTACATCTGAGGTATCACTTTTATTTTCCCCATCAGAGCTAGTGTAGATGTCCTACTGACAAGAGAAGGAGCTGTATTTTTTTCTCATCACCTCATAAATAGTTGGATTCTGACTGAGGATGTTAGGTAATGCTTGCCACATCCAGAACTCAAAGGGGGTATGACTTTTATTGTATAACCCTTTAAGATCTGAGGCAGTACTGTTTAACGTAGCATATTGTTTTCCCTTCCTGCTTTTACTGGGCTTTGATGCTGATTTTAGAACTTGACAGTTGTATTTGGACTTGACTTACATCTCCCAGTTGGGGAGGGAAAAAAAAGTTATAGATGTTCAGAACACCAGGAAAAATAAACTATATATGTAGAAAGCAAGATTTGTCCTCAGGAACGGCATACACTGATAGAGTACACTATGCATTTAGGAAAACAGAAAAGGACTTGAAAAGAATCTCATGATTGTTTGACTTTCAATATAAATTTCTCAGTAATGATAATACTTATGTGTGGGTCTTGTATTTGATCGAATGATGAGGATAAAGTATTAGGAATCATTATATATTCTGCAGAATTTCAAGAGCTGGAACGTGTTACAAATAGTGCAACCATAGATATCCGGATGAACTGCTTATCTTTAAAATCAAAGTGAAGTCATCCCTGAAACAGTCCAGCAGGACAGTGTTTTACAAATTCATGCCATGCCATTCTTTGGGGGTAGGAATTCACATTGCCCATTAATGACTAAATTTTTCAGTTGGTCCATGTCAGAAAAAATATAAATAATCAATGGGGGATTCAATATAAACCAGTGAGGAATCATTGAGCAGGTATGTTTCTAGTGGGGTTCCACAGGGATCGGTTCTTGGCCCCACGCTATTTAATATTTGAAATATTATAATATATGAAAGAAAACACAAAATTATCACTGATAAAGTTTGCAGATGACACAAAAATTGGAGGAGTGGTAAATAATGAAGAGGACAGGTCATTGACACAGCGAGATCTATATCATTTGGTAAGCTGGGTGCAAGCAATATGAGTTTTAATATTGCTAAATATTGTAAATATTGCTAAGTGTACATCGAGGCTCAAAGAATATAGGCCATGCTTACAGGATAGAGCATTCTATCTCAGGAAGCAGGTATTGAAAAAGATTTGGAGGTCATGGTGGATAATCAGCTGCACATGAGCTCCCAGTGTGACACTGTGTCCAAAAGGGCCAATGTGATCCTGGGATGCATAAATGGGAATCTTGAGTAGGAGTAGAGAGGTATTTGGCACTTTTGCAACTGCTGCAGCAATACTGTGTCCAGTTCTGGTGTCCACAATTCAAGAAGGATGTTGATAAATTTGGAGAGGGTTCAGAGAAGAGCCAGCAGAATGATTAAAGGGCTAGAAAATATGCCTTGGAGTGATAGACTTATAGAGCACAATTTATTTAGCTTAACAAAGAGAAAGTTAAGGGGCAACTAGGTAACAGTCTATAAATACTGGCATGGGGAACAAATATTTGATAATGGGCTCTTTACTCTATCAGAGAATGATATAAATTCAGCCTGGTAACAAGGCACAAATTTTTAACAGTGAGAGTAATTAACCATTGGAACAATTTACAAAGGATGGTTGTGGATTCTCCATCTCCATCACTCCATCTTTAAATCAAAATTGAATGTTTTTCTAAAAGATCTGCTCTGGGAATTATTTTGGGGAAGTTGTATGGCTGGTGTTATACAAGAAATCAGACTAGATGTTCACAATGGTCCCTTCAGGCCTTGGAATCTGAGAGTCTGGATTCAGGTCCAAACTCTAGCTTGGGCCTATTTCTAAAAATATCTGGGGAAAATCTAATGCATGCTACTGATCTCCCTTATTTATTGAATTCAATGGGACTATACATGTGCTTTGCTGGAATGGGGCCAAAATCAGGACATGAAAAACATTCAAAATGCTAATAGCATGAAGTCAAAAATGCAATCTTCAGGATCTGAGTGGCCTTCTTTCTCCATCCTGTCCTAGACAATGATAAAGTGCCTAAAATTAACGGATTATTGCTGTGGATGAGGGAAATTTCCTTGGGGCTAGATTGTGGCTTTTTAAGTCATAAACATGAGCAGAGGGCAATGAAGCTCTGCTAAACCCCAGGAGAATTACCAGAGAGATTTGTCTGAGGCCATAGCTACACTACAAAATTAAGTTGACGTAATTTATGTCGGCATACAGCTACTGCAGTAATTACATTGCCTTTGCATGTCTATGCTTTGCTCATTGTGTTGGCAGTGCACATCCTCACCAGGAGGTCTTGTTATCAATTGTTCTGTCGGTGTGAGGCATTGTAGGATGGCTTCTGAAAGCCAGTAACAGTTGACGCAAGCAACACAGTGTCTATGCTGATACTGCGTCTATCTTGACATTACGCCACTGAGGGCGGTGGAATTATTAAGTTGTCATAGTGGGCAGTTATGGAAGCGGAAGTGAAATTTAAGTGTAGACACTTCTGTAGTTAGGATAATGTAAACTGCCTTGCGTCAACCTAACTCTGTAGTGTAGACTAGACCTGAGGAAGGCAAAATCCCTCCTGGTGCTGCTCCTTGTGCAGAAAGGATGGAATTCATCCCTGTGCAGAGGCCCAGCACAGAGTCCTCATTTATATCCCATTTCAGCTCTGTTTGGAGGCGAGAAGTGGGACTTAAGTGATGCATAGTCTTTGTGCTGGTCACCTGGTAGGGACATAATCTGGCAGGTCCATTAGAGTAGATTACCATATCTCAGTGCACCAGCCCACTCAGCCATGACCCCACTTCCTCCATTTTGGGATTCTGCTCCCTTTGCGTATCCAGAGCAGTCCCTGCACTCCCCATTATGAGTTTTGAATTCATTTCAATGGGGTGTTAAAACTCTGCATAATTCAATTGTTAACCATTTCCCTACTGATCATTTTAGCAGAAACATTAAGCTAAAGGACTTCTATGTTGTGTCCATGAAGTGGTAGTCTGTACTCTGTCAACAGGTCAGCATATTTAAACCCCACTTAACCTGTATTTTGAGTGCTTAAGGGGGACTTAGTGGTGCATAATACTTGAGTAGGCTCTCTGCACAGGAGTCAGTTTCACATTTACACAGAGCATTGTGTTGTGTCCCAAGACTGTGTCACTTCTGAACAAACCCCCAGGTCCAAACATCCACAATCACTTAGCTCCCATGGTTGTGGCTGGCTTCCATTTCTATAATAGTCCAAAAATGATGAACCAAAACCCTGGATATTAAACCTTCCCTTAAAACTTTGGGAAAATTTGGATCCAGACCCAAACTTTGTAGTTTGAGTCTGTCTTCAGATCCAAACCACTCTGCTTAGTAGAAATACATGGAATTTATGGCACTGTAGATTTTTTCTTTTCTTTTTTTTAAGTGATAACCTGCTCCAGCATTTAGCTGAACAACCCCCTCCCCCCCCCCCCGACCTGAATCGTTTTGCGGAGAAAGAAATGAAGCAAGAAAGTGCACACTGTAATCAAAATAAGCTCTTTGAGGTTTGGAGCAGATATGTAAATATAAATGAAGCAGAACTACTTTTCTCCCATAAAATGTTTTAAAAGCCAATAATGCAATTCAAAGGTCCAGCATTCAACTCAAAAGAAAATTATATGAAACCCCCAGGAATTCATTGCTGTCTTGTAATATCTAAACTAAATATTGGAGGGCAAAGATATATCGTTTCCAAATATAAGGTTAAAATTTTTATTAAGAAAGTCAGAAAATTGATATAAAGATCTTTTCCCACTAGGATAGCTATGGAGGATGGAGTTGGGTATAACAAGTATTATGCTGCTCTAGTGGAAAATTTACCACTACTGTACTGTAGAGCAAAATACTGCATCTGTCTCATTTAACTCTTAGTTTTTAAAGACCAAGAAATAGAGGAACAGATTTTCTATTGCATAGGGATCATTTTTTTCCTCTCATAAACCTTCCATATGTCTGTACAGCCATGTCTTGTTTTCAATTTTAGTGAAGGTTTTTGTTTGGAGTCTCATAAAATTCTAATTTATTGCAGCTTCTCTTTATAAAAAGGAGTGGTGGGGGGTGGGGGGAGGAATGAGATAGCATGTGCAAGGCAGACTCAAGGAATGCTTTTTTAAATTTAAAGCACCAGTCCTCTTAACTACCCCAAGCTGAGGCTGTCCTATGTTTATCCACAAATAGTTTTCATAGTCTGTGATCACTTTTCCCCCCGCCATGTGTGTGTGCACTCTACATGTAGAAATTTTAAATGACTTTGCAGGGATGATAATCATATACATTTAATCCTTTGTTTACAGAATACAAATACTAGGCTTTCAGAACATGCTAATGAGCACTGTAGGAAGCCGTGTAGAGTAGGTATGATGGGAAATGATGAATAGGGACCCTCCTCTGACCTCCCACAATACCAGGGCAAGATTCTCTTCTAGCACTTTCTTGTTTGTTATGGGCCAGATCCTTCACCCCTCTGCAGGCCCTTTGTGCGGCTTTGGTGGGGCCAAGGAACCAGAAAGTTGGCTTACTTGGTCACCTGTGGATTCCACCAACATGGGGAAACCATAGGTGGCATAGGACGAGCATAGCCAGCCCCACACAGCCTCCCCTGGTGCAGGGGATGTAGCTGGAACAGTATGGAATGCTACTGATTCCCAGCTGCCACAAAGTCCTTGGCAATGCCCTGGTTCCATGTTGTTATTGCACTCTTTATTTTAAATCAGCAGACTGATTGCATCCATGGCTGTGTGAGGGAAAAATCAGGTAGAGCTGCACTGATGCTATACTGTGTACTTTTAGAAAAGTCCTGCTGAGTATGCCCATCAGATGGCTGCCTCCCTTTAATTCACAACATTTGGTGGGCCAAGATTATAATGGCTGATAAGCTAGAAAAGCGTGTTCACAAAGAGGGTAATATGACATTCACCTTGCACTCAGTGAAGGGAGTGTGCATTTAGCATGAGTAAGGAGTTCAGGATTTGGCCCCAAGGGAGAAATGTATGACACTTTTAGGGCCCTATCCTGCAATAAACTCCTCATGTGCTGATATACCTGCTCCGCATGGAGCTCATTGCAAGATCGGGACCTTCCATCTTTGGACCAAAAACAGCGAGTTTTAGAGCAAGATTTAATGCAAATGGTTGTGTTGCCCAGTTGTAACCACAGCTGCTTTTTTTGTCACCAGTGCACTGGTATGTTAATTATGAAATTTATATTGGAACCTCTTGTTTAAAAATACCAAAGGAGCTGGAAGCTAGTGTGGATACAGAAGGCTACTGTGAAATTTTGAAGATCCACTGGTTTCAGAAGGGTCAACTCCCAGTTCCTTTGTCAAGGGAGTACATCACAGCTGTGGAATCTCCTGGAATGCGTCTTCCAGAGTTAACTGCATCTTGCACAGGAATAGGCTGTCTGGAGAACATTTAAACCCACAATGTGTAATATAACATTTCTTATGCAACCTTATGTACATTCTATTGGCTAAATTTTTCCTCTCCCTTTGTAGATGCACATGCAAAAAGGCTTGTAAGGACCCTTTCTTCTTCTGCAAGGGCTAGGTTCAGTTGTAGTCCCATCAGTCTGCTTCCCTCCTAGCATCCCTGGGGTCACAAATTCTTCCAGAGGGAAGGAGTGGAAAGGAGTGGAGACAGGGATCCCCGCCCCTCCCACTGGCCAACAGACTTGTCCAAGGACATAGGAGGGGAGCATGTGACACAATCCTAAGGGTATATAATCATTTCCAAATCTCCCACTGGACAATGCAGCCCCATGTTGACCCAAGGTGGAAGTACAAAACCTGTGTATGTACAGTGCTGTATTTTCAGTTAAGCTTGTCATTATGTATTATGAGTATATAGCTTGAAACTGAGATGTCTGTCTTATGTGTACTATAACTTTATGTTTTCTAAGAGCTTTACCTGTTTGAAGAGATAAGCATCCATATAGTTTTCCGAGTTCTTAGAGCCAGTTGTAAAGGAGATGCACACACAGTCCACATCTTATGGACTTTATTTTTGTTCTTTCTTATTGATTCCTTCATATAAAATAAGTCATTTTGGACCAAAAGTATACTTTAAAAAAGTATCAAGATAACATAATAGTTACTGCATATTAAATTCCCTTTAAATTATAAGAAACACATACATTTTGCAGTGCCAAGAGTTTGTTGGTTATGGTGGGTGAGCACAACTCAAAACCACCTGAACTGATTTTGCTCAAAATTCAAAAAAACATAAGCAGCTAGTCTGACAAAGTTAAAAGCAACTGGAAAGGGGTGAGTGGTGGGGTGGAGGCTATTAAAATGGAAATTGGAAACCAACTTTAACATGTGCTAACTACCACTGTTATATAATAATAATATATAACATTACTCTTAGTCAGTGGTTCTCAAACTTTTGTACTGGTGACCCCTTTCACATAGCAAGCCTCCGAGTGCGACCCCCTGATAAATTAAAAACACTTGTTTTTTTTTATATATTTAACACCATTATAAATGCTGGATGCAAAGCGGAGTTTGGGGTGGAGGCTGACAGCTCATGACCCCCCATGTAATAACCTTGCGACCACCTGAGTGGTCCCGACCCCCAGTTTAAGAACCCCTGCTCTTAGTGTATTCGCTGTGAACCACCTACCACACAGGTGCTACATATAACATAGTCTGTATATGTACATTTATATCTATTACTAGATATTGTAAGCACACTAATTCTAAGACATGTAAGTAAGGAAGCTTGTATTGCTTAGTGTTTTGGGCTAAAGCTACTGTGGTGTGTTGGTAAAAGATCACAGGGAGGGGTCTGTTTGGTGATGGAAAGAGAAATAATTCTAATTTCTGTCACATATTTGAAATCTACTCTTGCAGAATCTGTAATGAAACACAAGAGAAGCCCAGCTGGAGGGAAACTACTGACCACTGGATTTTCCTCCAAACAATATTCATTGTAGGTTTATAACACCCTTTTCTCCTGTAATAGCTAACTTAACTCTGTTCACTAATGTTAAAAAAAATGAGCAAAACACCTATTCAAACTAAAATATAAATTAGCACATGCACCCCCTTTTCTTTCCTTCCTGTTTTGTTTGGTGTTTTCTAGCTCTGCTTCTCGGACAGCTGAATGGGGGCTGGGAAAGTGTTTACAATATTTTCACATGATTGAGATGGCAGAGTTCTTGCACTCTGTGAAAGGCCTTCTGTTTTCAGATGGCATTGAAAGTTTACCGTCTTTCCAGACAAAAGGAAGAGAGCCCATTGCCAGTGGATGAGTAATGGGCATGGCCTCTGCACAATACCTTCTATCCAGTCCTAAATCTACATGGTGTTCTAAGGCTTCCCTCCTTCTCCAAAGCAACCATTGTCTCTGCTCTGGGAGACCAAAACTGCTCATTGGGTGAATGGGGAAGCAGCCAAGAGGGGAAGGCTCTGTGACAACAGTTGCTCAGTGCTCACTGCCCAGTATCTGCCTTCTTACTATTCTACTATAATAGTTGGAAAACTGTCAACAATTGGACATGTTCTATACAAATATGTTGCAGACCATCTGTATAGTTTCTAGTTCCAGAAGATTCCAGTAACTCACTAAGTTTTAATACATTTTTCTTTATCCAATAATCAGATGGGCTGCCCTGAGATAAATGATTAAAGCCAAAGGCTGCTATAATTAGTAGATGAAAATTAAGACTGTACAGAAAGCAAAGTAGGAGATTCCTGTATTTATTTCCCCACATGCAGCTATGACAATACGCTTTGAATTGGTCATTTTATTTATTTATTTATTTAAAGATTCAGTGAAATGATTGATTTTTGGCACAAAAATAGTTTGGTGGCAAAGATTTATAAATTATGCCAAGTTTCTCACAGAGAGGCTGTGCACTTGTTCAAGGTGAAGAGACCATTAGGTAAAGTTTTTTGTTTCTAGCAAACTAATATATTTCCAGTTTACAGCTATTGAGAAAATATATAGAACAGAGATCTCCTATTTGACTTCAACATGCATTAGATACATTAAGAAGAGATGTCTAAGAATTAACTAAGCAGTCACTGAATACAATCAAATTAATATTGAGTCTGGTTGCTTAACTATTAAATGTCAACATTAAGTTCTTAGTCTTTTCTGTTAATGTGATATTGCATGAACACTGTTTTATTGTTCTGGACAGAGTAGGAGCTAGGACACAGGATATGTTGTATATATATTTTAAAGGCTGGTTGTAGCTGGTATCAGTGGCTTAATTAACTTGTGGGGCTGACAGAGCATTATCCAAACTAGTTTCCAAATGATTTCTGTGGAGCTTCCAAGATATTCAATTCTAGTCTCAGGATTTTTTTAAAGAGTTAAATGCTTAAAACTCCACTAAAACAGTCTGGCATCATTCCCTCTTTTGAAACAGCAAGTCAGCTGAAAGTTGGACTTTTTGCTGGAGGGGGGGGAATCAAAAGGGCTAGTTTTTCTTTTAAAGAGCATGACCATACAAATTCTGCTCTGGCTGCTCTTAAAGGGGACCTGCACATTTTTAAATGTCTTCAAACACAAATTCCTTTCCTTCACATAAATATCTACACCCTTTCGTTCTTTACCATTTTGCTTTTGGAACCATTTACAGAAGTACTTCTGTACTTGATCTTGCACCCACGGAATTAATGGCAAATGCCCATTGAATTTAGTGCTTCAGGATCGGGCCCCTAGTGCCATGACAATGAATAGCCAGTGTGTCTGGGGGCGGGGAATCTAGGGAAGTAAGGAAGTTCTGTCTGAGATTCAGTGCTCTTGGGTGTGGGATACACAGGTGCCTATGTTACATGTTCATACAGAAATTTTTAAAGCAGTGGTGGGCAACCTGCCGCCCGTGGGCCACACGCAGCCCGTCAGGGTAATCCGCTGGCAGGCCGCGAGACAGTTTGTTTACATTGACTGTCTGCAGGCACGGACACCTGCAGCTTCCAGTGGCCGTGGTTCGCCGTTTCCGGCCAATGGAAGCAGCGGGAAGCAGCGCAGGCTCAAATTCAGCTGTGGCCAGGCAGACAGGGGCTAACACAGTTTGCCTTGCCAGTTTTCCTGGCCAGCGCTTAGTTAATTTAGTTTTAAACTTGTTGAGCCAATGTAAATGGGGCCTTATGCCCTGATCCTACAAATATATGCATTGATGCAAATTATGCAGAGTCCCGTTGATTTCAGAGGGACTCCGGATGGGCTCAAGAGTCTGTGTTCACAAGATTTCAGCCTTTGTCAGCCCCCTCAGGCGAGTCACACCTTTTAAGTCAACAAGTTTGCATTATGATACTTGCAAACGATGCAGTGCATTCAGGAAGCTGATGTGCCTCTTTATTTGAGGTATGGTATTTGTATATATGGATCTGTGGTGATTTGAACTGAACGTGCAATGATTCAGATGTGTGCGCTTGCTTATAACTGGATCATCATGCAATCAAAAGTGTGCACCGATGTTCAGCTGGAAACACTTGTTACAAATACCTCCCTCTGCCCACCAGTTCTTACCATAGTGTAATGGAGGTCAGTGCAAACTGTGTAAGGAATTGTGGGATACTGCCTTACCTTCACCCGTGATTCCATGTAGTGTATCATAAGTTGGACATGGTTTCCAGAAAACAGGGTCTAGATGCCCTGGCATGATGTGATAGTGTATATGGTGCACAATTAAACCATTGTGCTGGAGTAGAAAAGTGGACCCATCAGTGTTTACAGCTTCACCCATGTGCTTGCTAGCTGCGATCCCTGAAGACTCTTTGAACCCAGCTCTCCCATGTGACAGTGGAATGATCTGCCTGCTGAGCCACTAGACCAATATTGTTCTTTCAATCTCTCAAACATGTGCTAGAAAAGCGTCTGATTCACATGAGAAATTAAGTATAAGATCTCTCCTCATAAAGACATTATACCATGAATGCTCTCTTTCTGCTAGCTATAAGAATAGGTGGCTCAGAGGTGAAAGGGTAGCATTTACATTTAAATACACCTATTGGAAACACACAAACAGAAGGCTAAAACTACTGCACCCTCTTTGAATTCTTTTAGAGTTTGCTAATTCTTTGGTTCTTTATATAACAGCAACTCCTTAAAAAAAAAAAAAAAAAAAAAAAAACCTTAAGCAAAAATGAGAAAGAAGATCCTTAAAACCCCTCAAACTAAAACTGCAAAAGACTTTGTGTGGGCGGGATGAAGTAGATAATTGCTTTGAAAAGGATCATTTTAATTTCTGTCTGTATGTGCAGCTTCTGTGGTAGGATCCAGATACGAACTGAAATGTCTGCTCCTGTTCTAAATGGTGTTGGCTGTGCATGATAGCATTTAAGTTTCCCAGAGACAGTGGACAGCATCTTCTTTGTGTGTGCCAACTAAGATTTACCAGTGATAAAACAGAAAGTTTCTTACCATCTAGAGAAGACAGAAACTGAAACATTGTGGAATTAGAAATTTGGTGCCAATGTACCCTGGCAGCCTGTGTGAAAGCTCCTCAAAAACCTTGAAATGTACCAATTTAATCCAGTCCAGGGCTTTTTCCTTTTTCCCTCTGGAGTCTTCCTCCACTCCCCCATATGACAGAAGCCTTATAGATAAATCGGAAAAAGAGGAGTTTCCTTTTGGACATACAGTTGCAAATATGTAAACTGTATCTTTTCCTTCTGGCTTTTTCAAATCCCCCTTTTCAGAAGGCTATTTTATCATGCTTCTACAATCTAACATGGGACCAAACCTAACACTTAGATGCCTGTGAACTGTGGTGGGTTTTGCCAGTCGCCCCAATTTTTTTAATGTACTGGGCTAAACCCCCAAATCCAAGCAACTCTGAACTTTGGAGTCCTTGAAATCCAGATCCTAATGTGGCTTCTGCCTATCTCTAGTGATAATTATTTCCCTTGACTTATATTTAAAACTACTATAATATAGAACCTTTCACCCCAAGGCATTTTACAAACTAAATACAAACATGAATACTCCTCAAGGGAGGGAGGGTGTTGGTCAAGTTGTCAACTGGTGGACATAATAGAGACAAAAGGAAATATAAACAAAGGACAGTGGTGCATACGCCCTGCATATGGAAACCTATTATGGGCTCTTTAAAATCCTTGCAATTATTTTATGATTCTGTGTGACTCCACTTGAAACACAGTAAATTGCAGATGTTAGAGCTACACCGAGATGGAGTTATATCAGAAAACAACCGGACCCAATATTACCTCTCTTTTCCTACCCCAAGTCCTGGTTCCTGGGATGAAATGTCAAGAGTTTCTCATTCTCCAGGTTGATTGGAAGGACTGAGAGGAATTCTGATAGTTGCAATCTGTTTGCTCAGCACTTGCTGCATTGCCTGCCTAGATGTGACAGAAAGCATGGAGTGCAATCCAAAACCCAATGAAGTTAATGGAAAGAATCCCATTGACTTCAGTGGGCTTTGGATCAGATCCATGAAGAGAACTACTGTGTTCAGTACTCCTCTTGCTCTGCCTAAAAGCAGACACACCTCAGAAACAGACTATGTGGTAGCTGCCTATGGTACTCTGATGCCATATGTTGATGAGCACTGCTTTGAACTGGAGCTCCTGTAACAGACAGTGTAAGAGCTTACCCTCCTTGGAAATTGATTCTATGGGATTTAAAATATCAGTTATTATTATTGTTAATACCTGGCATTTATATGGCGCTAAGCTTTATATGTATAAAAATGATATATTGCATGGAGATTATATTTATGCACATAGAGCTTGTGTTATCAAACTGCACATGACTATTCCCTAATTAATTGAAACATATTGATCTGTTTATTCTTAAATAGCTTGCATCATTTCATATTACTTCCAGATTTGCTTCAATCCACTCCTGAAATAATAATGCTTTCCTCTTAAAATATAATTAACTGCTTTGCATTTATATTGCTTACATGGCCAAGCCATGCTAGATTCTGTCACCCTATAAAACAGCTCTTTACAATGGCAGTGACTACACTAAAAATAGAATTGCTGGATTAAATAGGAGTGTGTGTGGGGAGGGGGAGAGGGGGGTTTGGAATCATGTCCTTTCTACTGGATACACTTGTTGATTCAGAGAGCATAATACAAATTAATAATAATTCAAAATGAAATGGAGCAAAAGAACCCTGTCAGAATGAGGGTTCAATCCTGTTATCTCTGTAGTGAATGGAAAAACACCATTGGTTTCAACAGGAGCAGGAGCAAGCCCAGGGTTTATACCCATCATGTTGCAAATCAAATAGAAAAGTAAAAGCTGTTTGACCAGATCAGTTACTCTATCTTTGGGCTGTTCCCTGTCTCTTGCTCTCTCTCTCTCTCTCTTTCTTATGAAATATTTTAATACTAAAGCATAATATTAACACAGTGGCTTATGATCTGCCCTTAGCTAGGGATGGGGTGCTGACCTGAGACTGCAGTTTGATTCCCTGCTCTCTGCCACAGACTTGCTGATATTCAGGTGCCAAACTCCCACTGATTTCATTAGAAGTTAGGCACCTGATCACCTTTAAGGATCTGGGACATAGTCTCTCTGTGCTTCAGTTTCCCATATGGGTAAATACATTAAAAGACTGTGAGGCACTCAGATACTGTGGGGACGGAGGCCATATAAGAAATACCTTAGACCGATATTAACATAAACTCCCATTGATTATAGTGAAGGCTTTGCACACACATCTGAGAGAAGAATTAGGCCTGAAATGAATTGTTATAATCAATTTAAAATCAATAGATCAGCCAAAAATGTCTGTTTTACATACTGTCAGCTTGATTCTCGGCATAGGTCATGCTGGTGGGGGAATGACACTATATGTGAAAGAAAGCATAGAGTCAAATAGAGTAAAAATCTTAAATGAATCAAACTGTACCATAGACTCTCTCAGGATAGAAATTCATGCTTCAATAACAATATAGTAGTAGGAATATACTACTGGCCACCTGACAAGGATGGTGACGGTGATTGTGAAATGCTCTGGGAGATTACAGAGGTTATAAAAATAGAAAACTCAATAATAATGGGAGATTTCAACTATTCTCATACTGACTGGATACATGTCTCCTGAGAACAGGATGCAGAGATATGACACCACAAATGACTGCTTCTTGGAGCAGCTAGTCTTGGAACCCACAAGGGGAGAGGCAATTCTTGATTTAGTCCTAAGTGGCTCACAGGATCTGGTCTAAGAGGTGACTATAGCTGAACCGCTTGGTAATAACGACCATCATATATTTAAATTCAACATCCTTATGTGGGGAAGACACCAAAGAAGCCCATCACAGTAGCATTTAACCTCAGTAAGAGGAACTAAACAAAAATGAGGAAGCTAGTTAATTAAAAGGTACAGTCACAAAAGTGAAATGCCTGCAAGCTGCATGGAAACTTTTTAAAAAACACCATACTTGCGGCTCAAATTAAATATATACCCCCAAATTAAAACATATAGTAAAAGGACCAAAATAGTGCCACCATCGCTAAACAACAAAGTAAAAGAAGTGGTTAGAGGCAAAACAAAAATTGGAAGTAAAATCCTATGGAGGAAAATAGAAAGGAGCATAAACTATGACAAGTCAAGTATAAAAGTATAATTAGGCAGGCCAAAAAAAGAATTTGAAGAGCAGCTAGCTAAAGACTCAAAAACTAAAAAAAAAGTTTTAAGTATATTAGAAGCAGGAAGTCTGCCAAACAATCAGTGGGGCTACTGGACGATTGAGTTGCTAAAGGAGCACTCAAGGAAGAGAAGGCCATTGCAGAGAAGCTAAATACATTCTTTGCATCAGTCTTCACGGTGGAGGATGTGAGGGAGATTCCCACACTGAAGACATTCTTTTTAGGTGACAAATATGAGGATTAGGTGACACCAGATTAAGGTGTCAGTAGAGGAGATTTTGGAACATATTGATAAATTAAATAGTAATAGGTCACCAGAACCAGATGGTATTCACCCAAGAATTCTGAAGGAACTCAACTATGAAATTGCAGAACTATTAATTGTGGTATGTAACCTATCATTTAAAACAGTGTCTGTACCAGATGACTGGAGGATAGCTAATGTGACACCAATTTTTTAAAAAAGCTCCAGAGGTGATCCCAGCAAATATAGGCTGGTTAGCTTAATTTCAGTATCAGGCAAATTGGTTGACACTATAGTAAAGAACAAAATTATCAAGACATATAGATGAAAACAATTTCTTGGGGAAGAGTCAACATGGCTTTTGTAAAAGGAAATCATGCCTCACCAGTCTATTAGAATTCTTTGAAGTTGTCAACAAACATGTGGACAAGGGTGATCCAGTGGATATAGTGTACTTGGATGTTCAGAAAGCCTTTGACAAGGTCTCCCTCAGCAAAGGCTCTTAAGCAAAGTAAGCTGTCATTAGATAAGAAGCAAAGCCCTCTCATGGATCAGTAATTGATTAAAAGACAGGAAACAAAGGATAGGAACAAATGGTGAGTTTTCAGAATGGAGAGAGGTAAATAGAGGTGTCCCACAGGGATCTCTATTGGGAGGACCAGTGCGGTTCAATATACACATAAATGATCTGGGGGAAAAAACGGGTAAACAGTGAGGTGGCAAAATTTGCAGATGATACAAAATTACTCACGATATTTAAGGCCAAAGGAGATTGCGAAGCAGTACAAAGAGATTTCACAAAATGAAGTGAGAAGGCAACAAAATGGCAGATAAAATTCAGTGTTGATAAATGCAAAGTAATGCACATTGGAAAACATAATCCCAACTATACATATAAAATGATGGGGTCTAAATTATCTGTTACCACTCCAGAAAGAGATCTTGGAGTTATCATGGATAATTCTCTGAAAACATCTGTTCAATGTGCAGCAGCAGTCAAAAAAGCTAACAGAATGTTAGGAACCATTAGGAAAGGGGTTAGATAATAAGACAGAAAATATTATAATGCCACTATATGAAGACATGGTACATCCAAATCTTGAATACTGTGTGTAGTTCTGGTCACCTCATCTCAAAAAGATATATTAGAATTGGAAAAGGTAAAGAGTAGAGCAACAAAAATGATTAAGGGTATGTAACGACTTCCATATGAGGAGATATTAAAAAGATTGTGACTTTTCAGCTTGGAAAAGAGACAATTAAGAGGGGATATGAAAGAGATCTATAAAATCATGACTGGTGTGAAGAAAGTGAACAAGGAAGTATTATTTACCCCTTCACATAACATAAGAACCAAGGGTCACCCAAATTAATTAATAGGCCTCAGGTTTAAAACAAACAAAAGGAAGTACTTCTTCACACAAGGCACAGTCAGCCTATGGGACTCATTGCCAGGGGATGTTGTGAAGGCCAAACCTATGACAGGGTTCAAAAAAAGAATTAGATCACTTCATGAAGGATAGGTTAATCAATGGCTATTAGCCCATGTTCTGGGTGTCCCTAACCTCTGATTGCCAGAAGCTGGAAGTGGATGACAGGGGATGGATCACTCAATGATTTCCTAGTCTGTCCATTCCTTCTGAAGCTCTTAGCACTGGTCACTGTCGGAAGGCAGGATACTGGGCTAGATGGACCACTGGTGTGATCCAGGGGTAGTCAATTATTTTTTGTCAAGGTCCAAATTTCTTGGTCAAGATATAGTTAAGGTCCAGACCCCAGAGAAACATTTTTCACACCGCAATAACAATAATGATGATAATAAATAAATAAAAGGATTTTGGGGTCCGTTTAAACGTGTCTGGCGGTCCGGATTTGGCCCGCAGTCCGCCTATTGACTACGTATGATCCAATATGGCTGCTCTTATGGTGTTGTATTCTTATTTATACTAAGCCCCTTTTACTCAGTGTAAAGGGACATTAACATGGGTGTGAATTGCACTTACGTTCCTTATCAGGCCTGTTAAGGTGGGTTCAAATGTTAAGGTCACTTTATGTGGCCAGAGTATTGTGAAGGATCCTTTGTGTAAATGAGAATGAGGCCCCCATATTGTAAATGCACAACTAACATTTTCTTCTTTATTCTTAAAAAAAAAAAAAAACCCTATTAAAGATTAAATTACCGGTACTTTTTAAAAAAAACAGACTAAATCAGCTGATTTTTGCTAGGACATACTGGACTTATGGACTTTTGGAAAATGATCCTGCATGTATTGAATTAAATCAAGTTTTGCCATTGATCTCAATGGGAGCAGAACTGGGTGCACTCTAACTACTGCGTTAACAGTGTAATAGGTAAATGGCCAATCTAGTCAAGTGCTGCTCCAAATGAAAAACAGTGCTGTTTCATTCAGACGGTTTCAGGTTTTTATCATGAACCTTTACCTTTTTTACCATACTTTTGAGAAAAAAACCCCACCTTTTGTTTCTTGATTGCTCTAGCCATGAATCACCCACTTAAAATAGACTACAAGGTCTGACCTATTAATTATAATACCTGGACCAAGCTGTCTGGTAACCCTTATTTAATTATGATGTTAAATTACAATAGCGGTAGAATGGAAATTCATTTTAAATAGGCCGAAATGCTAAATTCACTCTTCACTAGGGTTACTCTTTAAAAACAATTTCATATGAATTTGGTAGGATGGAAAGTAGTACATACAAATGAATCTTTTTCTGAATGGAACTTGGGACAGTAGAAAGGAGGAGAATGGTAAAGCAGAGGCAGAACATTGGATCTGATCTACCTCTCTCCTTTCTCCACTCCCCTTTTCCCGCCTTCTTTCATGCTGCCCCTTAAGCGTACCGTGGTCTCTCTTCTTTTGTGTGTCAAGGTCATGATCCTATGGACCCTTGCACATGAAAGCAGCCACATTTGAAATCAGCAAAGGTATGCAGGATTGTGCTGATGATCTGCTGTTCTTTGTGTGTCTGTGTGTGTCTCTATTTAATTTTAGGGTCTGATCCTGAGAGGGGCTGAGCCCTGGTGTCATTCACTGATGTCAATGGGAGTTGAAGGTACCGAGCACCTTTCAGGATCAGGCCTTCTAGTTACTAGTAAAGAGCAATAGATATTTAAGGCCTTCTCCTGCTCCCATTGAAATCAATCATGACACTCCCACTGCCTTAACTGGGAGTAAGGCTGGGCCTTTATAGCTCCCCACAAAAAAAGAAAACTACTACTTAGAAATGGGTCCAAACCAACAACCTCAATCAAAACATTCTGAGTTTTGGAAGCAGACTAGATTCCCCGGCTTGACCCAGTCTCCATTTCAGGCTGAACTCAAGCCCTGGATCTGACACCCCATCACCCCAAACAAAGTTGTAACCTTTCAGCTCAGCTCTTTCTCTAATAAATATCCATCCACCCATCTCTCTCTCTCTCTGTCAACCACATATGTTTGCATTTTCTTACTTCCAAAGAAAGTTGTGATGACCTGCCTGGACAGAGCTCCTTTATCGCAGCAACAAACATGATGTTCCTCTCACATAGCGTTTCTATCATGTGTGACCTTTCATCTTGAACTGCCATGACCTTTTTATTAATGCTGCACTGTGCTGCTTGCAGAAGCCAGGAAAGAAAATCTTTTGTTTCTATATAGAATACCGCTAAAGGACATGATACGGTCTTGTTTTTAATCCAGCTAATTAAAATCTGCATGTGTAGTGTAACTGAGAACGCAGCCTTCGCCCACCACTTTCCCACAGGCAGGGAATAAAGGCCTTCAGTGCAGCAGCAGCTAGCCACCCTTGGATAACAGAGAACAGAGCCCACAATTCATCCCAGCTTTCCTTATCATCTCCTTGGCGGGTTCCCCACCCCACCCCCCCCTTCTCTCCATAGAATCACTTACTGTCAGGAGCAGTGCTCCTGGAGACATCCCATCAGAATGTAATCAAGTTAAAATCACGTTCTTATTTGTCTGTGCAGTAGCAGGTTCCAAATATCCCTGACCACTGTTAAAGAAAAAAAAAAAATTCTGATTGGATGTAAAATCTATTTACTTACAGCCATTTAGCCAAGAAATAACTGAATAACTTTGTTTAACAGTTCACACTGTGTGGGGCTTTTAGGATTTACTGAATTGTAATAGCTTATTAATAAAGCTTTTTGTTAGGGTTACAGGATTGGAATTTGGGGGGGGGAGCAAAATGATATTGGTTAGTATTTGACCTTTTGCCTTCTGGTGGGTAGTGGGGGGGGGGGGGGGGCGGGGAAGGCGTGGGGAATGAGCAGAAAGAGAAGGACTAATATTTAGCCTCCACCTGTTTTTTTTCTTTCTACAAGCCACATTTTATAAGATGATGAGGTCAGCAGGGAATAAACAACTATGCCAAAGTTGCCTGCAAAGATTCAAAACTTGGAAAGTGACTGTGCAACATTAAATGTAAATACAGTGTATGTAAAGAGTCCCTCATAATTCCCACTGGTAAAACACACAAACAGTCTTTCTGTGGGCATTTCAGAGAGCATTTCCTAGTGATGCCCACAATGAAGGGTTCGAACAGCTGTTTGCTCAGCTAAACATCATCTACATGCTGCTGTAGAATATGCAGATTTTCCTGTGTGAATTGAGCCCAACTTGATTACCTCAAATCCAATGAAAAATACTTAAAACTAAAAATAAAAGCAAAGAATTTGTACTAATCATATGAGCATTGAATTACGCTTTAAGGTCCTGGGGGCAGAGAGAGAGAATGTGTTTTTATAGAATAATTCATACACATACATTACACTCAGTGAAGAAAAAAAAATTGTTTAAAAAAATCTAGTAAAATTTGGTAGGTGACGACCAAGCAAGCTACCGAACATCTAGCACATCATTAGCAACATCCAAGTACTTAAAAAGCATGGGAGAAGAATAGTTAAAGGCATCCAAAATATTACACTGCCCATATACTGACCAAAGAGCTTATTCTGATCAAGTAGAAAAAAAAATCATACTTCATCATAATAAAACACCTTTAGTGTGACTCAAAGATTTTGGAGTACAGGGGGGTTGTATGTATTTGGTTGCTTTGATTTTAGTATGTGTGTTTGTTTGTTTGTTTGTGTGTGTGTGTGTTTATGTCATTGGTTTTTTGTGTGTGTGAGTATATTGCTGCATCTTCAATAGAGCTAGGAGAAATAGCAGATTTTTTACAAAATTGCTGGCAATTCCAAAAAAAAAAACATTTAATTTTTTTTGGTGTGGAACTGAAAATTACATTTTATGAAATTTTTGGCAAATTGAAAAGTTGAAAAATAATTCATTTTAGATGTAATGAAACATTTTGTTAAGACACAATCAAAATGTGTTGTTTCAATGGTGCCCATTTTAAAATAAAATTAAAGGAAATTTTGAAAGGAAAAGTCATTTCAAATTTAAAAATTGAAACATTTTGATTTTTTCAAAAAAAATCAGTTTTTTCCCTTGACTGAATCAATTTGACAAAACTGACATAAATTTGCATAACATTTTGGTGTCAATGTCAAAAATGTTTCATGTGAAAAATTTTACCCAACTCTAGTCTTGAGAAAAATATTGCATTACATACTTAAACAGGGAAAGTGTATACCATAATTGATTTATGGTAAAATTATGTAGACATGTGACTAGAATAAGAGTGATCAACAGCAAAGTGATATATCTGAGATCATTTTAATGTATTTTTTTCAAAAGTTTTTTTGCAGGTTGATATTTTAAGATTACTGAATAAAGAATGATATTTATTTTCCCTTAGCCTTAAGGTTGTTTTGTGATAAAACATATATCTTTTGTACTTGATCAAATTAATCTGTTGATTGCGTGGGCAGTAGAAGATTTATGTTGCTGTTATTCATTTCCTTGCTTTTAAGTGCTTGAGTTTTGTAAATGATATGATGGGTACAAGAAATACATTGTTGTGACTTAGCAACCTTCATTGAGTTTTGAAATGTAGTTTGTGTTTTTGAAACTGCTCAAGTTTTTTTAAACATTTTTATTTTTTTCTTTTGTGTAGGTAAATGAAGATACAGATTATTATACTGAAGGAGTGAACAGCACTGTTCAAGGTAAAAATGGTTGCTGCAGAGCCCTGTCTCATTCAGTGCACACATGACAAATTCAGCTAGCTACATTAGCGACACATTCATGAGCAGCACAGCATACCTTGACTCGGAATGCTGGTAAAGCGTCATGGCTGTCCTAGTACATTAAGTATCAGTCCTAGTACTAGAATAAAAGTCTTTCAGATGCACAGCCAATCTCTGATCCACTAGAAAACAGGACCTGCCTTGCCTGCCAAGTCACTGAATTACTTTGTACATAAGTTACTACAGTTGAAACATTTGCCTATTAATGTTGTTTTGCATCTTCTCAAAGAACTTTATAAAAAGTTGCATCTAATTCTCAAAGAACTTTATAAAAAGGTGTATTTGTGTTAGCACCCATTTTACACTTGGCTTAACTAAGAACACACATTTGAAACCGCTTCTGTGAGAAATGTTGTGGTCTAGGGATGAGCTATGAGTGTACAACTTCAGAGATCTTGGGTCTGTTTCCCGCTCTGTCACAAGTAATATTTAACAAGTCTATGCATACTTGTGATACCATGGATTGGGACCTTATGTTGCACAGCGACACTGTAGTAAAGGGTCTAACTGTATTCGAGTATTAAATCCATATTTCCAGAGGTTTGTAACTCAGCCTTAAATATTTCTTGACATTCAATGTTAATTTTCTATTTACCCAACATATATTCAATTTGTTTGCCAAATTGTCTATACTAAAAGATGGATGTGGAGTTTTACAAGTAGAACATCGGACTATTTAAACTGTTTAGCCACAGACTGATTGTAGCCATTTGAGCCTGACCATCCTGGTGTGCTAGTACCTTCTTTCATACACTAATCTCTGCTACTAAAACATGCGCTGCTAGACGTGTTAAGCAAAGCTGAAAGCACAGTTATGATTTGACACTATACATTTCTTTCATGAACACAGTCCTGTCTTTTCCTTTCTGAACAAAACCAATCCGGCCTAATTGTGCAAGGGAACTGGATGTTTTAGATTGTTTTATAAGACTATGAAATGAAAGGGCCAGTGAATTCTGCCCTTTGTGCAAATAGTGAAGATCACGATAATGATGATTCAAAGGTACAGTAGGAGGCAGCTGCCTGAGTGATCTGAAACTGAAGTACGAGTCATTGTCCCTTCTAACTTTCAAGTCAAAAAACAATAATGCGATCACAAGCTACTCCCCCCACCCCTCATTCTGAATGCAAATGGATACAGCTCGTCTTTTCTTTCAAAATAAATCAACATGTTTGTCGCTGGTGGGAAAGGTAAATAGAACATATTCAGGGTGAGAGTGAAATCACATCACATTGGGAATGAAAAGAATGGCATCAGGCTAAATCCTAATGTTCTTAGTGAGGTTTTACATTAGTGGGAGCTTCCCCTGAGCAAGGTCTGTGTAAAACTGAGCTCAGGATCTGACTCATTGCTAATTTATTGTTTTTATTTATGTGTACAGCATACACCTGTTTAGCTGAATAGCATGCAGGGTATGGATTTCATTTGGATAATCAGGAATTTGGGTAATTGAGAGGGCAGCTTCTTGCCTCAGTTTCCCCCAGTGCTCTCCCTTGCAGTCAGAAACAGCTGGACAGGGTACAGGCTTTGCTGTTGTCACTGTGCATGTGCAATAACAGCCAGGTAGCAGACTCCCTAGCTTCTAGGCTCCTCCTATGGCTGCTTCGCTTGGTGTGCGCACACCCCAGCATGGGCTCTTGCAGGCCGCCCTGGGAACAGTATGAAGGACACACTGAAGAGGGAGCTGGGCACAGTGGTGCTGCATCAGCCAGGGCCAGAGCTATGACATCAACCAGCAACTCCACAGCAGAAGTGTGGGGAGGTGTGGGAAGAGGCAAAGGGTAGCTGGAGGGGATGTGCACGCAGGCAGCTGGGCATCGGTGGCAGAGGGTTTCACTGAGGAGGTTGCATGCTGGCAGCTGGGCAGGGTGTTTCTCTGGAGGGTTGCATGCAGGCAGTGGTTTTGGAGGTGGGGACAGAAAGGGATTCAGATAATGCAGAAGTTCGGATAACAGGGTTTCAGATAACCCGGATTATGCTGTATTGCGATAGCGTCTGAGTGCCTCCAGCCAACAGACCAGGGATTCACTGTGCTACGTGCCAAACAAACACAGAACTTAAAGGATCGTACAATCTAAGTAATACTAATACTGCCGATAATGTCACTTCTTTCAGCAGAGTACTGTATGTCTGAATGCTGAACATCTCTGGTAAACTATAGCAATGATATGGTGAAGACTACCTGTCTATTATATTTGTCAGCTATCTTTCTAGGTATTTTTACAGTGTCCATCACTTTGGTATCTCAGAGTACATCTGCACTGTGATAAAAGATCTATGGCATCAGGGCCGGCTCCAGGCACCAGCGCAGGAAGCAGGTGCTTGGGGCGGCCAATGGGAAGGGGTGGCACGTCCGGGTCTTCGGCGGCAATTCGGCGGCGGGTCCCTCGGTCCCTCTCGAAGGGAAGGACCGGCTGCCGAATTGCCGCCGAAGAATGAAGTGACGCGGTAGAGCTGCCGCCGAAGTGCTGCCGCTCGTGGCTTTTTTTTGTTTGTTTGTTTTTTCTTCGCCACTTGGGGCGGCAAAAAAGCTGGAGCCAGCCCTGTGTGGCATGACTGCAGCTGGCCTGGGTCAGCTGACTTGGCCTCACACGGTTGCAGATGTGGGGCTATAAAACTGCAGTGTAGATGTTTAGGCTCACCCTGAAGTCTGGGATCTGAGGCCCTGCAAGAATGGAGGGTCTCAGAGCCTGGGCACCAGTCTAAGCCCGATGTCTATGCTGCAATTTTTAGCCCCGCAGCCTGAGCCCCATAAGCCTGAGCCAGATGACCTGGGCTGTGAGACTCGGTGCCACAAGTTTGTACTGCAGTGTAGACATACCCTAAAGTATTATTGCTCATGGCACAGAGTGGCCAGAAAGAGGCTGGAGGCTGTCCAGGTGTGGAAGATCCCAGTTGGGTATAGCCAGTTCTTATGCCAAGTCCTACATAGTGGCTGTACCTGGGGCATTTCTGGGGATTAGGAATAGAGGGGAAGGGGACATAGTCATTACTTTCTGGCAATCCCTTGCTGGTGGATAGCTCCTTGTGAGCCACCTAAACTGCACTGGTGGCCAAACCAGCTCTTGGCTGCCCTCAGGACTGAGGAGCCACAAATGGGCCCCCACATGCGCCTACTGAATGTTAGGTGTAGCTGAAGATTGAAGCCAAAATACGTGAAATCATCATGCTTCATTCCTGGTTTTGGCTGCTCTCTGAATAACTAGGATAGTACAATTTGTCAATATCTTTCTTATCATTAATGCATATTCCCAACATGCGGATCTATCAACTGGTGAGTTTTGCAGATCCATAATGGGTTGTCCTGTAAAATATTTACCAGAGAAGTCACATTGCTGTGCCAATATTATGTGATACCTGTGTTTGACCCCTTGACAAGTCAAATTTACTGTCACCACGTTCCAAATGAAAGCTTTTGGGTTTGCAGCATTGTTTTCTGTATGTCATGATAAAGAATGGGATCTAAGTCATGCACAAAGGACAAGCAGGTGTGTGGCATACTTAATTGATATGCATAGCACAGAAAGTTTCAAACCTCTTCTGCATATTGGATAAGCTCATTTGAACCTGTTATGCTCTTACATGTGATGTTGTCCAAGTAATTATTAATCAAAGTAAAATAATCCAGGATTTATCCCAAACTCCTGATGTTTTATGTCCTACAGTTTGCATTGTTTCTTTTAGAAAGGAGGGTAGTATACACATGCATAACCCAATGTTGCTAGCCAATTCTCTATTGGCTGCACATCAGAGAAAACTACATAGAGTGAGTTATTGTACGGAAGGTTTGAAATAATTTGTGCTTTTGCTATCAACTTCAGCTAAGATTGTACTAGTAAGAATGTCCCGCTTTGGCTAAACTGCATCACTTTTTGGATCACCACCATCTGAAATATTATAGCCACATGGATCAGGTGTTCAGATCATTTGGATGACTGGAAAAATCCCAAGGAGCATCAGTTCAATATTTCAGCCCACACCAGACTGTATGTCATTTGCTTTTCAGAGATAAGCATGTGTAGAGCTTATGTGCCAAAGGAAAAAAATAGTTGATCAGTGCAACAAAGGAAGATAAAATTCCAGTACACATGTATTTGTTGAGGTTCCACTCCAGGAGGTGCTTGGGAAATACATGCCCCCCCTCACCCCCATGAAAAATTGTATGTAACACAAGCATATAGCCTACAAGTGCTGCATTGTGTGTAAGGTGATTCCATGGCAGAAAAAGACAAAGCAAACCAGAAAGAAAATGAATCCAACAGAGTTCAAGATGCAAATTATGTATATGTTGGTTGAAGGCAACTAACAGAAAAAGAATAATCCTGAGTGATCAATAACAGAGTGCTGTGGTATTTTCATGTGGAGCAAAAGAATGCAATAAAGTCCATTTTCCCTACTATAGGCCTGATTTTTAGCTGGGCCTCAAATCAGCTTCTGTTTTTGCAGGTACAAGATTGCACCTGCACTTAGATTAATTTAACTGCTAACATTTAATCTAGCAGTTCATTATGAGCTAAAAATTGTATCTGAATAATTATGGGCTATCTCTGACACTCAAGACCTAGATTCTATAAAGTAGTTCGAAATCTATTGCATTAAAAAGGGTATGTATTAGAGCAATGTCCATATGTTACAATCTCCTTGGCTTGGTGGATCCTTTGGTACCTTTTGCATTCGCTCTCTTTTTTCATATCTCCCTCTTTCTGCTCCCAAATCTTTTGTCCCAATTCTCAAGCCAGGTCTCTGCTTGTAGAATCTCTTTGGATTAGTAGACACCCTCTGTACTCTGATTTTTTTCTTTCCACTCTAGGCCTTATCACAACTAGAGGAGTTTTTCTGTGCTTTGGGCTTCCCTCTTTTCTTCAAAGTGCTCTGTACCACCCATGGGACACAAATGCTCATATTTCCTGCAATCTCCTCTCTGTGCACCAGAAACTTTCTTTCCCTTGGCAGGATTTAGGCCCCTCACTTCCTGATCCCATTCTCTTCTTTGAGTCTCTTTCTCTGCTTTAGCATCCTTCTTTTCCCATCTCTGTTCTCCATGCCTCTGCTTTCTCATTGTAGCTTTCTACTTTCCTCCCAATTTGTCTCTTTGCTCCAAACCCTAGCCCTTTTACTCTCTGCCCTAGGTCCCTTTTGTGTCTGAGGGCACTTTAAGCACATTTTTGAATGTCTTTTCTTTTTTCCAGGACATCCTCTCTCATAAAATCAAATTAAAAAAGAAAGATGGAAAAAGCCAACTAATCCAACAACCTCTTTGTCTGTGCAGGATTCCTTTCTGCAGTATATTTTCTAGAGTTTTGTTCAATCCAATTATAAATATCCCAATCTAATCAAATTTAGGAAATATGTCCTTGTCTCTTTGTATTCCAGAGTTTTATCCCTTTCTTTACTTTGTCAACAACTGAGAGCACAAATGGCTTGTATGGTACAAGTAAAAAATATGACAGTCTTTCAAAACGAATCTGCTAGGTCTTGGAGGGTCCAAAGTCATACTAGTGATGGATTTGGGAGGGAACACAACCTATCCTTAGAGTTCTGCAGTCCTTAGTGAACTGCCTGTACTTTTAGAAATTAAATGTGTTGTGTTTTTAATTGTGCTTTGAGTTCAGCATATTTTAGAGCAGATTTCAGCACTGATCTCTACTTAATTAGATAATAAACATACACTGTTATTTAAAATAGTCTTTTTTAGATAAAAAATAAATTCTTATACTTTTCTCTGATGAAGAGCATATACTGTAATGGAAATGTCACAAGGTCAGACTGCGAAATGCTTATCTCCACTGGTAAGCACTTCATGGGACTAGCCCCGCTGAAATCATTGGGAATAAGGGGTTTAAAAGAGCCCGTAGATTTAGAGGAATTGCTATACTGGTTCACACCACAATTCCGTCTAGCTCAGTGTCCTGCTTTTGGCACTGTGCTAGTACTTGATGCTTCACATTAGGTGAAGAAATTACCTTTTATCCATAACTTTAATGATAGGTTCAAAGAATTCTAGGAGATCAGAGAGACATGATTTTCCTTTGCAGAAACCATGCTGCTAGACCCTGTCAGCCCACAATCTTCCAGGTATTCTGTTTTATTTATCCTTTCAACCAATTTAGCAGGTATAGATGTAAGGCTTTACTGGTTTGTCATTCCCTGGATCACCTGTAGAGCCTTTTTGTAAACAAAAGTACAAACATTTGCTACCCTCTGGTCCTCTGGAATAGTGTCTGTTTTTAATGACAGATTATATATTTTTGTTAGCAGATGAGCCCCTTCATAGTTAAGAATCATACATTAACAATTTGCTCTAGAATCTCTTCTTCTGACATCTCAATCTATGATAATAGCTTATCTCCATTACCAGAAAGAAGCAGGTCCTGGATTGGTATCTCCCCAACATTCTTGGCAGTGAAGGCTGATGCAAAGAGATCCTTTAGCTTCTTAGCAAAGTACTTACCTTCCTGAATTGCTGCCTTTAACCTCTGGTGATCCAGCAGATGCAATGATTCTTTCTCAGGCTTCCTGGTTCTAATATAAAGAACATACAATAGAACCTCAGAGTTACGAACACCTCGGGAATGGAGGTTGTTCATAACTCTGAAATGTTCGTAACTCTAAACAAAACATTATGGTTGTTTTTTTCAAAAGTTTACAACTGAATATTGACTTAAGGCAGCTTTAAATCTTTACTGTGCAGAAGAAAAATGCTGCTTTCCCTTTATTATTTTTAGTAGTTTATATTTAACACATTAGTTGTTGTTGTTGTTGGTTGTTTTTTTTTTTTTGTCTCTGCTGCTGCCTAATTGTGTGCTTCCGGTTCCAAATGAGGTGTGTGGTTGACTGGTCAGTTTGTAACTCTGGTGTTTGTAACTCTGAGGTTATACTGCATGTCAAAACAACGTGTTGTTTAAAAAACAACCAACCAAACAACAACAGGAAAAAACATAGGGAAAAGGCATGTGCAAATATAATTGCAAGGCAGCAATGACTTCAGAATACTGCTGGTGGGGCTCTAAAGGTGTATTCATCATTTAAATTAAGCTGTGCCCTCCCCTCCCCTCCGTTAATGTGAAATACTTTTGGTTGTAAAAGACTTGGTGAAGCACATGGCTGTTTCTCATTAGTGGTGGTTGTCACTAAAATGAATATGTTGCTGAGTGTTCAGTTTCTGGGAAATGTGGTTGAAATATGAGCAGCTCCCTCGATTCCGAGCTCCAAGTCAGATGTTTGCAGATGGGATGTTCCCCATTAAGTAATGACTGAGGGCCATACGGAATCCATTACAAATCGAAATACTGATTGATGAAGTGCCTGTGGTCAGCTTTCTACAGAAATGAGAAATTTGAATTTATTATCACGTCAGCATGGGGCTGCTCACACATACAATCACATTCTGTTTTCATCTCCATTTGCTTCAGGAGCTCACACCCGCTGTTCCAGATCACAACTAAAACCCCCAACCCGTCGAACAGACCCTCAGCTTTGAGCTCTGATGTGTTGATTGATTTGTTCTGCACTCACAGAAGTTCATCAAATCTGGGCTGAGTTTGTTCACACAGCTGGTAGGCAGTGGCAGAGGGACAGAAAGATGGGCCCCAGTGCAGGTTTTTGTTGTGGCCCTCCACCCTCAAATCTTAATGAGAGCAACACTGATTTATATACATCAAACATGCCAGTTCAACTGTTCAATACATCGTAACATTTAATTCTCAGTTCCCCAATAACTGGGTGGTGAGGGTGAGCTGAGATGCCTCAAAAATCACACAGCACCCCCCATGGTGGGCAGAGAGTAAGGGGTGGGGGGGATTTGGGGACCTGGAGCTGAAGTGTGGAGATTAGGGGGGTTTGTGGATGTAGTGAGGAAGGGATTGGGACTTTTAGGGGGTCTGGGGAAGAAACTGGTGGCAGAGGAGTGTGCAGTGGGGGCCAGGGGAAGGATATAGAGGCAGAAGGGTGCAGGGGAAGCGTGGTAGCTCCCAAAAACATACAACCCCCATACATGGCCCATGGGGGGCAGAAGTAAGGGGTGGGGGGATTTGTAGTCCTGCAAGTAAAGTGGCAGGCTGGGGGGAAGGATTTTTGTGGGGAGAAAGGGCTGGGGATCCAATGGGGGAAGATTGGGGGGGGAGCTGGGGGCCAGGATGGATGGTATGACGGGGGAGTTGCCCAGCTGTGAGGAAGGAGTACATCTGGGGGGTTGTTTTGGGGAGGCTAGAGGGCAGGGGGTATGGAAGATAGGGGTGCTTCCCGCCTGCAGAGTGGAAGGGGGTTTATTGGAGACTGGTACTAACTGTAGAATGTGACACCAATCACTCCCTCTCACTGGCTGAGCTTGGCTCCGCACTTCCTGCTCAGATTTGGCCCAACCAGGTCAATTTTGTGTGAATGGTGTTGCATGTGCATGGGGTTGTAATGCCACTCACTCACATTTGGCCTGGCTGCCCCCCCATCACCATGATGGCTGGGTAGCTGGGCCAGACCTCAGTGTTACTGCAACCCCATGCACCAGGCCACAACACCCAGAGTGCGGAGTGAGCCCAGCCAGCACCTCTATGATACATTCTAGCAACCCAATTTTGGGTCATGACCCATGTGTTGAAGAACCCTGCTCTAAGCTATGTGGGCCCCTGTGCACCTGCACCAGCCATTCCTCCACCAGTGCTGGTAAGCTGGAGACCTCAGGCTTCTCAAGCCAGCCTCTCTCCTTCTCCTTCTCCTCAAACAAGCCCCACCCCTTTCCTTATGACTTTAGGTGTTTCTGGGAAGAGGGAACATGGGACTTACTGGAGGTTCGTGGGTCAGTCTGAGGGGAAAAAGACAGGTCCCTGTGGAGGGTGTGTGTGTGAAAGGAGGATTTGAGTGTCAAGCTCAAATCTCCATTTAAAGGGTTTGTTTGTTTCTGGTGACCTCAATTGCAGTTAGCAAACCCCTTTGCAAACCAGACTTTGCAGGCTCTCCAGTGCAATCAGAGCTAGCTTTGCACCCCTGTATTCTTTTCAAATTGTGTACTATTCACAGCTTTGACTGAGCTACAGCCAGTTCACATTCATTCGCATACACTGGTCTCCTGTATTTTACATCGAAAACAATCAGGGATGCGCCTAGGAAATGTACAGCCATTCAGAGTTTGGCTTCATCATTAGTTATGTGCTGTGAAGTAGGGAAGTGTGATTATCCCCATTTTGCAGATGTGGAGAACTGAGGTACAAAAAGCTGGGTCATAGCCTCTTTGTACCTCAATTGGCCATCTGTAAAATGGGGATAATAACAGTTCCTACCTCATAGGATGTTGTGAGGTTAAATGCATTAAAGATTGTGAGGTGCTCAGATATTAGAGTAATGGGGGCCATTTAAGTACCGAGGGAAAAAACAAGGTCTCAAATTGAGGAGTACAAAAGAAGAGTTGCTGAAAAGTCAGGTTCACAGGTCACACACTGATTCTACAACAGGGCCAGTTATAGTAACTGGTACTTAATGGCTGAGACCCAAACCTCTCATACTTGGCAGCATCACTAAGGAAATTGGTTGACAAAAAGAGCTAGCCTCTTTGCACAGTTCACTTATTGTTACAATGGAAGGGTGAAGTGGTTCAGATCCATTAAGAACCAGCCTAACCTATCCCCCCTCCCAAACTTAAGACTTATCTTTCAGCAATTGCTTCACTTTTATCCCCACTACTTTTCATTTTTGTCTGTCTCTCCATTTCCTGGTTTGGCCAGGACTTGAAGCAAGTATCAAAATACTGTGAGCAAGGCTATTATTATTGTATTCCTTTGCCAGTCAGAAGCAGGAAGTAAATGATATTTCAGAAGGTCTGTCCCATTTGTGCTAAGCCTCAAACACAGAGCAATAGGATCCTTCAGGGGTTAGTCTGCAGAATCATATCTTAGCCCATGAAACAAAGTTTGACGCACATTTAATAAACTTTACAACTGAAAAATATTTTAAAAATAATACAGAGCATAAAGGGATAAAGAGCGTATGCTGCCTTCGGGGCTTATATTAGTGTGAGATGTTGGGCCACATCCTAATTCCCTGAACAAGTGAAGAGGCATTGTGAAGAGGACCTATGTGAAGGTTGGAGACAGCGGGCTCCAGCCAAAATGCTGGCAGAGTACCAGTGCAGCTGCTCCATGCCCACTAGAGCAGCCCGGACTGGAGCACCCACGGAAAAAAAATAGTGGGTTCTCAGCACCCACTGGCAGGCCCAGCCGATCAGCGGGACGCGCTCGGGGGAGTGGGTGGAATGGGGCGGAAAGAGGTGGGGCTGGGGTGGGGCCTTGGGGGAAGGGGTGGATTGGGGGCGGGGCCTGGGGCAGCACAAGGGTCAAGCACTCCCCCCACCCCCCGGGAAATCAGAAAGTCTATATATGCCTATGTAGACAGTCATATTGTCTTCAGTACATGTACTTAGTAAGTTTATGCAAATGGCATCGTGAGGTTCTGTATATCATGCATGGAACCACACAATGCCATTTTTTAGTCTTTTTCAGGCTAGAAACACACCTTATTTAGTTTGTTTACAAAGTGCTTTGACTTCCTTGGATAGAAGGTGTTACAGGAGTGAAAAGTAGCTTTTAATGAATTGACCATTATAATTTTCTTGTATAATTTCAGTAAGTTTTTTAACTGTTTCCTCTCCTTTACTGTCCTGGAAGTTTGATTATTTTCGCTTGTAGTTTGTGCTTTTTCACTTAGTGACCACTGATTCCTTAAACCCTGGATTTGAGTTGAGTTGTTTTTTATTGTTTAACTGCTTCAGCTTATTTACAATTTTATGCAAAGTTTTTCACTGGCACCATCAAATAATGCCAGATTATTTTTGTGATTTGTTTTTCTGAGTGAATTGCAGAAGCAGAACCAGCACAAAATATTGTCTTAGTTGGCCTTACAAATATAGGCCCTGATTCAGGAAAGCATCACGCTTCACGATAGAACTTAAGCATGTGCTTAGAGTTATGCATATGCTTAATGCAATTCTGAATAGCAGTGGTTAAGCATGTGTTTAAATGCTTCCTGAATCAGGCCCAAAGTTTCTGAATATTCATTACATTTTTTTATAATCAAATAGCTAAACTTCCTGTACATCTATATTTTTTATTTCAGGGAGTTTTCTCAAAGAGATTATAACTTTGTTAATGCATGTCAAATCTGAGAGAGCCAAATCCTGATTTTGATTTAACAGGTGTAAATCCATGGAAGTTAATGGAATTATTCCAGATTTACAGCAGCATAACTGAAACCAGAATTTGGCCCAGGCTCTGAGATCTCTAACAGTTTAAACAGAGTAGGGAAATAAAATGATATGTTTGCCAGTGCCTACAAACAGGAACAGTGAGTCAGACAGTCGCTAAATGAGGAACTCAAAGAAAGAAGTGTCAGGGGTGAGGGAGGATTTGTGTACATGAACTATGTAAAACTGCAGTCTAATTTTGTGTGTCTCCATTTTTGGGCCCCGGCTACAGACAACCAGGCTCTAATTTTCCAAGGTACTGAGCATCCACAGCTTCCATTGATATCAAGAGCTTTCACTTAAAAAGCAGTCCTGGTTTAACATCTCCCTCCCCAAAATCCAATTAACCTGTCTCCTAAAGTATAGACCTGTGTTTCTGATCTTTCTGCTGAAACAAATTAGCTGTGGGAAAGTATTTGCCAGAGAGGTGATCTCTGCCCTACAAACCCTTATGGATGTGCCTGGAAAATCCAGAACTAATGTGTGTTGCCAATAAGTAAAACTGTCAGTTTTCACTGTGTAATTATTCATGTACAAACCTCTATATACAGTGTCAGCAACCAATGGTGGGTGAGTCCCATCTTAATCCCTCTGTCTAGAGGATCAATAAACTGAAGAATAAGTACTTGCAAGCAACTACTTAAAGACTGTACATTTTAAACAATCAGCAAAAGCTACTGTTATTTCACAGATCTTGTTAAACTCTTCCAGAAAATTCAGATCCAGTGGTAGCTATTAAAATGACAGTAATTACTAATGGTTACCATACATAAATTATCTGGGACTCTGTAGTGTTTCCAGATGAATTAGGAAACAACTGGTCTCTCTGATACGGTAGTGTAGTAACTGTCAATAAATATTGACTTTTTAATGGTGAGCACTTTAGCCGGAGCAGTGCTGAGCCATTGCTGAAGTAAGATGCACTGAAGTTGGATGCACTGTAGATCATCCAGTACACCTTCTTGCCAATGCACAATTTTCCCTTCAGGGCATAAATCATATGTTGTCCTCTCACAAAGAACACCACAATTCTTATTAATGCTATTGATACAATTTTCAAGACAACCTCTAAAGCTGCACGTGCAGCTATATGAGCAACGTGCCTAGACTGGGTCATAGGTCAATAGAGATGTCCCTGAAATAGGCTACAGGGCCAATGCCAGTGTATGAAGTCCAAGCATATGAGAAAGTGAGTGGTGCCTGAGAGCACAGTAGCACATGTGCTAACTGTTATTGAGTGTGCTGCTTCCTACTCTTGTGCCCAGAGCCTAAACACCAGGCCTGGCCTCATAGTTATTGAAACTTCTGCCCGACCAAGAGTCAAGAGTAGAAGCACTTGTCATCTGAAATGGGAAGCTGCTAGCAGAAGCAGAAGAATAAGACCAGAGAGTTGCTCCCGGCTCGTTTCTGGCTCATGTGCAAGTAAATCCCACATAGGCGTATGGGACAGTCATAGCCCCCAGTTAGACTTGGGAGAGAAACTGAGGCTTCCCATGGACCATATACAAAGAAGAAAATTCCTCCTCCTCCTCCCCTCACCAGTGACTTTCTAAGTGGGTCTTAAGTTGGGCACCCAGAATTAGGGGACATTTTTGAAATTGTTGGCCTTACCACCTCTGTGCACCAGTTTTCACAACTGTAAAATGACGATAATCACAACTATCCTTCCTCAGATGCAAAGCACTATATGTAATGTTAACTGCTGTTATTGTGATTTTGTACTATTATGGGTTAGAAAAGAGGAAGACGTACAAGAGGAAGAGATTATATCATATCCCATTATAAAGATAAGAGGGATTTCAAAAATATGACTCTAGATTTGGGTTTGGAGGTATTAGGGTCTGGGGTACTGCTGTGGGGCTTTCTCTATTTTTAACCATATGATAACACATGTATCATAGCATTGAGCTTATTTTTCTTTTAATTTTGTGGGACATATTTTTAGCTATTTCACAAATTTCAAATGACAGGTTTCAGAGTAGCAGCCGTGTTAGTCTGTATCCGCAAAAAGAACAGAAGTACTTGTGGCACCTTAGAGACTAACAAATTTATTAGAGCATAAGCTTTCATGGGCTACAGCCCACTTCTTCGGATGTATATAGAAACATATATGTTTCACTCTATATGCATCCGAAGAAGTGGGCTGTAGCCCACGAAAGCTTATGCTCTAATAAATTTGTTAGTCTCTAAGGTGCCACAAGTACTCCTGTTCTTTTTGCAGAAATTTCAAAGGTGG
This sequence comes from Emys orbicularis, assembly GCF_028017835.1. Lineage (NCBI taxonomy): Eukaryota > Metazoa > Chordata > Testudines > Emydidae > Emys > Emys orbicularis. Next base: position 177,150,752 of record NC_088685.1, on the reverse strand, counting down.
CCCTGAAAATGTGGCCCTGTTTTAAGCAATGTTGCATATTCCTATCAGCCTTTATATGGTAGATTAGCACATCCACGTGGGCTGGATGGATCAGACTGTAGTGGGGTATCTGAGTGCTCCAGGAAGGTGCCAGATCGGGGTGGGCAAACAATGGCCCACGAGCCGGATCCGTCCTGCCAGCTCTTTTAATCCAGCCCTCGAGCTCCCGCTGGGGAGCGGGCTCTGAGGCTTGCCCTGCTCCGGCGCTCCAGCTGGGGAGCAGGGTCAGGGGCTGCTCCATGTGGCTCCCAGAAGCAGCGGCAAGGCCCCCCTCCAGCTCCTACATGTAGGGGCAGCCAGGGGTTTCCGCTCTTCACGCTGCCCCCATCCCAAGCACCGCCCCACAGCTCCCATTAACTGGGAAACACAGCCAATGGGAGCTGCAGGGGCAGTGCCTGAAGATGGGGCAGTGTGCAGAGCCGCCTGGCTGCGCCTCCATGTAGAAGCCGGAGAAGGGACATGCTGCTCCTTATGGGAGCCACTTGAGGTAAGTGCTGCCCAGAGCATGCACCCCTGAGCCTCTTCCCGTGCCCCAACACCCTGCGCCAGCCCTGATCCCCCTTCCTTCAAATCCCTTGGTTCCAGCCCAGAGCACCCTCCTACACCCCAAACTCCTCATCCCCAGCCCCACCCCAGAGACCACACCCCCAGCCGGAGCCCTCACCCCCTCCCCATATCCCTCTCCATATCCCACTCCCCTGCCCCAGCCTGGAGCCCCCTCCTGCAGCCTGAACTCCTCATTTCTGGCCCCACCTCAGAGCTCGCACCCCAGAGGTGAAAGTAAGCCGGTACAGTCAGTACGGCATACTGGCAAGAGCCGGTACGCCATGCCAGATTGGACCGGCTTCCCTGGTGGTGATTTAAAGGGCCCAGAGCTCCAGCCACTGTGGGGAGCCCCAGGCCCTTTGAATCACCGCCGGAGCTCCAGCAGCCGGGCTTGGGCATGGATTTAAAGGGGCCGGAGCTCCGGCCACTGCAGGGAGCCCTGGGCCCTTTAAAGCGCCGCCCGAGCCCAGCTGCCGGAGCCCCGGGGCAGTGGCGGCCGGGCTCTGGCAGGGATTTAAAGGGCCCGGGGCTCCGGCCCTGCGGGAAGCCCCGGGCCCTTTAAAGCACCGCCCAAGCCCCGCTGCTGGAGCTCCGGTGGCTCTTTAAAGGGCCCGGGGCTCCCCTCAGTGGCTGGAGCCCTGGGCCCTTTAAATCACCGCTGGAGCCCTGCCGCCCCGGGCCCTTTAATTCGCCCCTGAACCCCGGGGCTCCCAGCCGCCTCTGCAGCTGGGAGCTCCGGGGTGATTTAAAGGCCCTGGGGCTCCCAGCCACAGCTGGAGCCCTAGGGCCTTTAAATATTGAAAGGCCCCACCTCTTCCGGTTGAGGCCACGCCTCTTCTGGTTGAGGCCACGCCCCTGCTCAGGACTCCGGCGTACCGGTAAGTCCTTTAAGTTACTTTCACCCCTGCCGCACCCCCAACCAGTGTCCTTACCCCCTCCCGCACCCCAACCCCAATTTTGTGAGCATTCATGGCCCACCATACAAGTTCTATTCCCAGATGTGGCCCTCAGGCCAAAAAGTTTGCCCACCCCTGTGCTAGATTGATAGTCTGTAGACTGAAGATCTCTCTTTATCCAGAGAACTGGTAAGGAACATACTGTAGCAGTGCACACTTGCTCACATTACCCCTCCTGTCTGCATCAACACCATCAACCACCTTCAGGAGAGAGAGGTATCTCTATGCCCATCCAATTCTCGGCCTTTCTTATAATAACTATACAAATTGCGAGCTGTGTTGTAGATATTTGTTCTACAGGAACTGGTCAAATAGGTCACCAAGAAACAAATTGTGCCACCCTTAGTCACATTGAATTGCACCCTGCTACACACACAGAGTCCAGTGGATTTCAATGGAACGACTCACGCAGTAAGGTACTACTCACTACAAGAGTAGCACTGTACCTTAAACAGCCATCACATGGTAACATCTTTGGGTCGCCTCTGAAGTTGCTTGGACTTGAACTAGCTTCCTTGCGGTAAAAGCACAGTACCAAACCCCAGTACCATCCAATCTACCTTAACAGTCGTACTGATTTCTAATGTCTATGTATTGATCTGGCCTTCCTGGCCCTTTCTTATTAATATGCTGATCATCATCACACCCTTTGCTTCTCTCACCGTGCCAAAAAGTTTCTCATACTTGTGCTTTTCTGGTACTATTTGGAACCCCGGAGAATAACTTTCTGCCATGTTTGTGTCAATTATATAATAGGAAACAGCTTTTCTTAGGGAAGCCTGTCATAGCCTTTTGTAATGCATGTCACCTGCTATATTTTTGCATCTATTTTTGCCTGTGGTTTCTGTGCTGAATTGTCAAAGTATTGAAAAACAACAAGGACGTCAGAGATAAAAAGAAGAGAATGCAGCGTGAAGATAGGGCATTTTCTAGTTTAAAGGTATCCACTCGACCTCAGAGAGCATTGAGATGAGAGGGCACTTTTGTGTCCCGCAGCAAAGGCTTGTTTTTCTCTAAATGAACTCTCATTCTCTCTCTCTCTCTCTCTCTCTCCCTTCTCTTTAAAGCATACATCTGACACAAATTAATCTGCAGGGGCTTTTTAGTCATTTCCCATCCGCTGCTGGGGCAAATTAGACTTGCTGATGTTGTTTTGGCCTAACCCTGAAGCAGCATGAAAGGAAAGGCCTAGAGAGAGCATGTTCTCCTTGGCTCTTCTTCCATGTACTCTCTGGCCTGTTCAACAAAAAAGTGAGTTCAATTGGCCTGAAAGGCGCTGGGAGATTGAAAACTCCTCCGTAGAGCTGTAAAGGACCAAAATTACTTAATTAATGTGGAGACTATTATGTGTGGTTACCATATGAATGAGTAAGTGGGCTGTCTGAGTTACAGAGCAGGAAAGAAGAGAGGATATCTGAGGTCAGCCTTGTCAGGGTAAAGGAATCCTAAACAATGAAGCCATTGGTTTAAGATTTGAGGAAGAATTTGAAAAAGTGCTCTGAGAGTGAAATGAAATGAAGCATGGGAGAGTATTAGTGGAGATTAGCAGGGTTGTGAAGGAACCCAGAACAGACTGCCAATCGTCCCTAGGCACATGCAGCTTTAACTTTGTTGCTGCGCACGGGAATTAGGCACTTCACTGCTGGAGTCTGACTGAAAAGTATTTTCTTGAGCAACATTAAAGAGTTTCTCCTCTGCACCCCTTCTCTTTTATTAACTTCGGATGGTGAACGTGCTCCTTTCACTTGTGAGTACTTTGTGCCAGCTGGAGATATTGTTGAGGTAAAAAAGGTACAGAGGTTTTTAAAGAAAATTGGCTCCCCCAATTAAAGTTGGAGGGTCCCTTGCTGGCAGGATTTTCTGCTGCACAAGGAGGATGTTGAAAAAATATTGTTTCAAAGAAAGAGATGAAAACTTGAGAAATGATTTAAATTCGCAGCCAAATATGCTTGTAATTGAGCTCAGTGAAGAAAACAATGAGGTGGATTTTCATGTGCATTAAACAAAAGGGAAAGTACTGATATTTCTTTGTTGAAAACTAGATTTTTTTTGAAGCTTGAAGGCCTGCAGTGGTCTCTTTCTGGAAAGGTCTCTGAGGCCATTTCAAGATATTTGTTCCTAGTGTTTATCTTACTAACCACAGTGATCACCATAACAAAATCAGCATTTGCTGAACGTTCTTACCTAGCGATACAGTTTCCTTTTCTACATACAGGGCAAGAAACAGCTGAATGGAGTTCTAGGAGTGGGAGCATGGTTGTGAGTCCTGAGTGAAGATACACCCTTCCTCTGGCCTGGAAGTAGGTCCCTAACACCCTTTGAGGGGGTCTTTGGCCACACCCCTCTCCTTGCCATCTCCTATTGGCTAGCTTAGGCAGCTCCCCATTCACCATGCTATTTTTTGTGAATCCCATTCTTAGGCACCTAACTTTCCCCAGGCATTGTGCCTAACTCAGGGTTGTGAATTCCACTAGGCAGCAGAACACCTAAATTTAGACATTACGATGCTAAAAGTTGTAGCACCCAATTCCTTCTTGGGAATCCCACCCTAAGTGCCTAAGTTGCTTTTAAAAATAGGACTTAAGGCCCAGATCCTCAAAGCTATTTCGGCACTTAACTCCCATTGATTTAAATAGAATGAGTAGGGTGCCTACATACTTTTGAGGATCTGAGCCTAGGTTCCTAAGTTACTTTGGTGCTTTTGAAAATTTTACCCCTTTTTCTTCGTGCCACCAATGTAATTTTGGAGTAACATCACTGACCTCAGTGGGGATATGCTGGGTTTGTGGTGCTGTAAGTGAGAGCAGAACCTGGCCCTATTTTACAGTTCAGCATTGTAAGTGTCCGTCCGTCCCGTCAAACCCCTGCCCCCCCCACACCCTCAATTGCAATTTGGGAGTAGATGGGGCAGCAGTTTCAAATATCTCTATGCTGTATTTGCTGCACTTCATAGATTCCAAGCCAAAAAGGCACCATTGTGAAACATCTTGTCTGACCTCCTGTATAACACAGGCCATTGAACTTCCCCAGACTAATTCCTAGAGCAGATCTTTTAGAAAAACCTTCAAACAGGATTTAAAAATGGTCAGTGGTCAGTGATGGAGAATCCACCACAACCCTCGGAAAATTGTTCCAATGGTTAACTCCCCTCACTGTCAAAAATGTATGGCTTATTTCCAGTCTGAATTTGTCTCGCTTCAACTTCCATTGGATCATCTTATACCTTTCTCTGCTAGATTGAAGAGCCCATTATTAAATATTTGTTCCCCATGTAGATATTTATCTACTGTAATCAAGTCACCCCTTAATCTTCTCTTTGCTAAGCTAAATAGATTGAACTCTTTGAATCTATCACTATAAGACATGTTTTCTCATCCTTTATCCATTCTCGTAGCTCTTCTCTGAACCCTCTCCAATTTATCAAAATCCTTCTTGAACTGTGGGCACCAGAACTGGACACAGTATTCCAGCAGTGGTTGCACCGCTGCCAAGTACAGAGGTAAAAAAAAACGTTCCACTTCTACTCAAGATTCCCTTGTTTATGCACCCAAGGAGCATATTAACTCTTTTGGCTGCAACGTAACATTGGCCACTCATGTTCTGGTGATTACCCACCATAACCTTCAAATATTTGTTAGAATCACTGCTTCCCAGGATACAGTCCCCCATTCTGTAAGTGTGGCCTACAGTCTTTGTTCCTAGATGTATACATTTATATTTAGCTATATTAAAACAGATATTATTTGCATGTGCCCAGTAAACCGAGTGATCCAGATCTCTCTGAATCAGTGACCTGTCCTCTTCATTATTCACCATTCCCCCTTTTTTTGTCATCTGAAAACTTGATCAGTGATGATTTTTCTGCAGCAAAACAGTTTTTAAGCAGTTGAATTTTCCCTCAAGATGGGGAAAAATCATTTTCCCCCTTCACCCTCCCTATTAATTTTAACTGAAGCCTAAATTGTTTAAAATATAAAATACTTCTCAGACCTTCCATCACTAAAGACCTCTTCTATTTTTTTCTTCTCCACTTAGATCCTTGCTGGCTGGTTACAACTTTTACCCTGAGTAGTGGGTGCTGTAGATTAGTACAGAGGCCTCCATAAACCTCCAATTAGGGTGACCAGATGTCCCAATATTAGGGGCTTTGTCTTATAAAGGCAACTATAACCCCCTATTCGCCCCCTATAAAAAAAAGGTGTCCTGATTTTTTGCACTTGCTATCTGGTCATCTTAGAACCAATGCACATCAGTAGACCTACTCATAGTCAGCCCAGATGGAAACATAGCAGTAGCATGAGTGCCAGAAAAGCTGTAGTATAAAGACTTCCATGGAGGACCTTGCAACCTCAGAATGAGAAGTAAACTCCATAAAATGTGACAATGCCTTAGCCTGCTTGTGACTTACTAAACACTGTCCATGGCCCATTCATACGTTGGTTATGCAGCAAAAGCCCTGTGAACATCAATGAGAGTTTTGTTTGTATATTGACACTATACACTCAGGGCTGGCTCTAGGATTTTTGCCGCCCAAGGCAAAAACAATTTTGGCCGCCCCCTCTCCCCCCGTTTTTTAATTACCCCCACCCCCGGCCCCGCCTCAACTCTGCCCCTTCCCCAAATCCCCAGCCCTGCCTCCTCCCCCCAGGCTCTCAAGCCTCGGAGGGAGAGCAGCGGCGCGCGAAACAACTGTTTCGCGCGCCGCGGCCGCTCGGGATCTCCCCCTCCCTCCCAGGTTTGAGAGCCTGGGAGGGAGGGGGAGATCCGAGTGGCCGCGGCGCGGGCGCCGCTTCTCCTCCTCCCCCCAGGCTCTCAGGCCTGGGAGGGAGGGGGAGCAGCGGCGCGCGAGCGGCAGCGGAGGTGAGCTAGGGCGGCCGGGGCACATTTTTAGGGGCGGCATTCTGGCGCCGGCCATGCCGCCCCTAAAAATGTGCCGCCCCAAGCACCAGCTTGTTTTGCTGGTGCCTAGAGCCGGCCCTGTATACACTATCTGACTTACAGCAACCTACTCCCTGTTAGAGGAACCATAGTCTAGTGGAGTGTACATGGGACCTGAAACCTCTGGAGTGCTAGCTCTGTCTCTGCCACATCCTCTGTGCTGCTATTTGCCCATTTGCAAACTGGGATTATTAGTAGTTGTCTACACGCTGCTCAACACATTAACCAGCAAGCAGCATGGGCCACAAAAAGGAAAATGCATCCTAAAGGTGTGACACAATTTTAATACGTGTAAAATGCTACATGTCACAGACTATGCTGCAAGTAATTAATGACCGAATTAATAAAATAATTAAAAAAACTCCATGAACCCATTAAAAAAAAAATATATATATATATATATATATATTTTTTTTTTCCCCTTTTGTGTCCCCTTCCTTATAGTTTTCTCTACCAATTTTGGTAAAATCTATGACATGTTAAAAGTTCCTGTTTGTTTTTGGCTAACTGCATTGTGATGAGAACAGGAGTACTTGTGGCACCTTAGAGACTAACAAATTTATTTGAGCATAAGCTTTCGTGGGCTACAGTCTACTTCATCGGATGTATGTAGTGGAAAATACAGTAGGAAGATATATATATATATACACAGGGAACATGAAGCAATGGGTGTTACTACACACACTACAAGGAGGGTGATCAGTTAAGGTGAGCTTTTATCAGCAGGAGAGGGGGAAAAAAACTGTTTGTAGTGGTAATGAAAATAGCCCATTTCCAGCAATTGACAAGGAGATATGAGGAACTGTAGGGGTGGTGGTGGTGGTGAATAAGCATGGGGATGATTAGCTATCATGTGAAGGTGTTGCACTGGCCCCCACTCATCCCCCTTTGGCCACAGACTTACCCCGACCTTCTTCCTCTCTATGCCTTGATTCAATCTGCTCTTTGTGCCCGCAGGTCCCAGACTCAGTCCTTCTGAAGCACCTATCTATGTATTTTAAGGTGCCTAACGTATCCATCTATCTTAGGGTTTTATTCTGCCACCCATCACTGTCATAGCTGATTACCTTCCACCTACAATCAATAGCAGCAGTGAAGTCCCTAGCAGATTGAATGGACAGTCTGGCACTTTTCTCTTTTTGGCTGGTGAGGAGTTAAAACTGTTTGAGGCAAGTTTTTTCGGGGGTGGAGGGAATGGGCTGTTAAGAATTTGGGAGTATAAGGTGCTATTAGCAGGAGTGTTCTTAGCAAGACACGAGAAGTAATTCTGCTCTACTCCGTGCTGATCAGGCCTCAACTACAGTATTGTGTCCAGTTTTGGGCGCCACATTTCAGGAAAGATGTGGACAAATTGGAGACAGTCCAGAGAAGAACAACAAAAGTGATTAAAGGTCTAGAAAACATGACCTATGAAGGAAGATTGAAAAAATTGGGTTTGTTTAGTCTGGAAAAGAGAAGACTGAGAGGGGACATGATAACAGTTTTCAAGTACATAAAAGGTTGTTACAAGGAGGAGGGAGAAAAATTGTTGTTCTTACCCTCTGAGGATAGGACAAGAAGCAATGGGCTTAAATTGCAGCAAGGGAGGTTTAGGTTGGACATTAGGAAAAACTTCCTAACTGTCAGGGTGGTTAAGTACTGGAATAAATTGCCTAGAGAGGTTGTGGAATCTCCATCATTGGAGATTTTTAAGAGGAGGTTAGACAAACACCTGTCAGGAATGGTCTAGATAATACTTAGTCCTGCCATGAGTGCAGGAGACTGAACTAGATGACCTCCTGAGGTCCCTTCCAGTCCTATGATTGATATTGTGAGGTCACCTACTGGAATAAGGCTTTCTCAAAGAGGAAGGTTTTGCAACATTTCCTAAAGATGGTCAAACTCTGGTTTCTCCTGCTCTTCACTCTTCACTCTTCCATAGCCAGATCCCCTTGACTGAGAATGCTTTGTCCTCACCTCTCACATGCATCATCCTGGGCTTTGTGGTCTGCATTATTCCAGCATTTGCAGATTTTTTTTTTGTGGTTCATGGATCAAAGTTTGGTCTTGAATGTGGCTGGGTCTGGAGCTATTAATTGCTTTGAAAATTAGGGTCTAGGTATTAAACTGGCATCAGAAGCTGTCTGGGAGCGAGTGGAGGGAGTCGAGCACAGGCTTGATATGCTCATGGCAGCCTAAGCGATGGAAAAGGTGGTCAGCTACATAGTAAAGTACTGTATTTTGCTCATGGTGCCCACATGGGGCTCTAGTCTGACCTCCTGCAAGATACAGGCCATAAAACTTCACCCAGTAATTAACTTCTGTTTGAACTGTAGCATATTCTTAGAAAGATATCCAGTCTTGATTTAAAGACAACAAGAGTTGGAGAATCCATCACATCCCCAGGTAAGTCGTTCCCATGGTTAATTACTATCACTGGTAAAAAATATGCAAAACTTATTTCTGGCCTGAATTTGTTAAGTTTAATCTTAGACCTTTGGCTCTTATTAAGCCTTTTTCTGCTATATTAAAGATGCATAAATTTCTTCCCCATGCAGGTATTTGTATACCATGATCAAGTCATCTCTTTACCTCCTCTTAAGCTATGTCTACACTACCACTTATGTCAGCAAAATTTATGTCGCTCAGAGGTGTCAATGTTCCACCCCCCTAAGTGACACAAGTGTGCACAGCGCTATGTCAGTAGGAGAGTTTCTCCCGCCAACATAGCTACTGCTGGTCGTTGGAGGTGGATTCATTATGTCGACAGAAGAGCTATCTCCCATTGGCATAGAGTGGTTACATGAGACCTCTTACAGCGGCACAGCTGCATCGGTATAGCTGCGCCGCTACAAGAGCTCTCGTGTAGACATAGCCTTAAACAAGCTAAGCAGATAGAGCTTCCTAGGTCCCTTGCTATAAGGCCTGTTTTCTAGACCTCAAATCAATCTCTGTAGCTCTTTTCTGAACACTTTCCAATTTTTCAACATCCTTTTTGAAGTGTGGACACTAAAACTGGACATAGTATTCCAGTAATAATCTCATTAATACTGTATACATCCCTACTTCTCTTTGTTATTCCCCTGCTGATACTTCCAAGGATTGAGTTCACTCTGTTAGCTATAACATCACAAGTTCTTGTTCAATTGGATATATACCATGACCTCCACGTCCTTTTCAGTGTTACTGTATTCCAGGATATGTTCCCTATCTTGTAGATGTGACCTAAGTTTTTTGTTCCTAGATACATCATATGGCATTTGGCTGTATTAAAATGCATATGGTTCAAAGAAGCCCATTTTACTAAGCAATCCAGATTGACCTGTATTAATGACCTATATTAATGGCATTATTATTTGCCACTCCACCTATGTTTTGTGTCATCTGCAAATTTTACCAGTAATGATTTTGTATTTTCTTCCAAATAACTGATACAGACATTGAATAGCATTGGGCTTACAACAGATCTTTGCGGAGCCCCACTAGAAACACCCTCATTGGATAATGGTTCCCCATTTACAATTACTTTTTGGGATCTAACAGTTAACTAGTTTTTAATCCATTTAATATGGGTGCATTGATTTTCTATAGTGCTAATTTTTATCAGAATGTCAGATGCCTTACAGAAGTCTAAATGTATTATGTCCACAAAGTTACCTTTATTAACCAAATTTGTGATCTCAAAAAAAAAAACCCACCTATATGAAATTGGTGTGGCAAGACCTATCATCCATAAAACCATGTTGCGTGCCATTAATTATCTTACCATCCTTTGTTACTGATTGTGTCTTCTTTTAATACTCTTGGGGGCAAATAATCAGGTCCAGCAGATTTAAAAAAAGTTTAACTTGAATAATCAGGATCAAAGCCTAAACAGACAAAGAGTGAAAAAAAGGAAGTATTATTGTACTCAGTTTGCATATAGGGAACTGAGACATAGAAAGATTAAGTGATTTGCCCTAGGTCACATAGGAAGTCTGCACCAGAGCTAGAAACCGAGGCTCTATTGCTTGAGACCCAGTCCAGTGCCTTAACCACAAGACCATCCTTCCTTTCCTTTTCACACCTCACTACTCTGATCAAGATTAATTTGCAAGTATAGTTGAGCGAAAATATTCTAGAGAGGAATATTGTACATTGTGAACATTCTGAATTGCTTCTAGTAAGAACACATGAGAGGCTCTTGCTTAGGCAGAATTGACTATGGTGATTTTACTTATTATATGTTCCTATATTGCTGCAGTTACTGTTAAACACATGCAATAAATACTGTTTACAAGCTCGTATGACTTTTTGCTAACATATAATGTATGATAACAAAGTCCGCCCAATATTAATTGAATCAGTACTGAGGGTGATATATTTAGTTAAGAACTATTTTTTATTAAAATATGTTGCATTATTCCCACTGCATAGCTCCCAGTGTGAATGCAATTTTCTATCTCTACAGCTAAAATTTGTTGTCTTGCTTCTAATAGGCTTTAACTCTGACATTTCTTCTTAATGAAATCTAATTACAGAAATGTGATTTCACCTTAAGAGGTTTTCCATATTCCATATTCCTGCCAATTCAGAGAAATAAGAAATCCTTTGCCTTAAAGCTCTCTCTCTCTCTCTCTCTCTCTCTCTCTCACACACACACACACACACGACTCATATTACTTAAGCTTTCAAATCTTCTTTTTTATTTTTAAACCACAAATATATTAAAGTTCAATGAGTCCCACATTAAACTAATAAAAATGAAGGCAGGGAGTCTGATAGCTGGATAGTTTCTAAGAGTTTGGGAAGATTTAAAACAAGGGAAATGTAACACAAGTGCTGAAGGCTAAAAAGGAACTTTGATAAATGAGATTCAAAATCAAATATTTGTTTAGAAGGGTTGTGAATAATTAATCCACTGCTAAGAACCCTTTTTAAATGCTTCTGCCTCTTCTAATTGATGAAACTACTCAGGTAAGAATTAAATGCAATCATTAGCATAAAAAGCCTTAGTGTTTGTGTCTTTTGATCATTGATGTTATCTGGCAAAAAGCTGGATTTTAATATTCTTGAGAAGGATGAGCAGAATTTTGACTGCCATCCAGGCTTCTTGGTTGTAACAGTAGACGTCTATGATCCTGGAGATTCAGATAGATACCAGCTTATTTCCTCTCTTTGAATGCTTTCATAATAAATGCATGTTTTGTTGTGTTATCTGCTATCCAGTGAGCTCTTTGAGAATCAAATAACTCAGCCTCAGAAGGAAAAGAACACATTCTCCTTTCTGAGGGAGGTATAGACCACATGATGCCACTGGAGATGAGAAGTTCCTGGTAGTTTATGGGGATTCAAAGGGGTCACTGTGACATACAAATATTCTGTGCCTCACTGTGGGTAGTTGGAGACAGTAAATAATTTACCACCTATATTTTCTCTGTTCATAGGAGTTCTGGCTCTTACTGCTGGCCAACAACATTAATCCCTCAAAATGGGACAAATTACCTTGGTAATGGCAGATCATTATTAAAAAGTACTTCCTCGCCCTTAATGTAGCTGCATACAACCAATATGTGACAAACATTACTGTCATCTACATATGATTACACTACCTAATGTCATACCACTAAAATAACTTGAATAGATAATAATCAGATATAATCAGAAAATTGCCTTTAATGTTAATGGCAGGCATGGGACTAAATGCGGGTGCACCATGATTATATATTATGATTATTATTCGTGATCTGTATTGTGATGGCACCAACAGGCTCCAGCCAAAGCTCAAAGCCACACTGTGCTAAGCAATGTACACACAGAATGAATAGTTGGCCTCTGCCCCGAAGAGCTTACTATCTAAATAATGACAAAACGTAAGTAATGACAAAAATGTACTACCCAGGGTCTGAATTTAACCTGCAAGAGAAGGGAATTGCATGATACAGCTAAAAAATTAGTTTTGCGTAAAATGCTAAAGTTAGTTTTAGTTGAGCAAATTTATCAAAACCTACATTTAGTCTGAAAATTGGCTGGAAATCTCACAAGACCAAGCTTTCTTATGATATTTCTAGTGCTTCTCAGTTTGGAATAGGCTTGAAATACCAGGAGAGCATTCTTTCTTATGGGATTTCACTATCTTTGCATCCACCAGCCATCATTAATGACTGGAAGGCTCAAGGGCTTGGAAATGCACCATAAAGAATTTCAATATAGAGGTTGCTGGTTCAAAGGCATATTGGAAAAGAGTGACATTTATTATCATCAGAAAGCTGTTTTGTGATGTCATGAAATGTGTGTGGTAGTCTTCATTAAATTCCTAGTAGACAAATGTCATAATCCAAGTTGGTCATTACTGGCCACATTATTGCCAGTCTCTAGTAAAAATCAGGGCTTACGCATTATTGTTACCTTTTTCCACTGCAAAAATGAAAGGTCTTTTACATGTGATTAGGAAGTCAAAAGTCACAAACAAAAGTCAGTGAGATGGTGTCACAGGCTGGATGGCCCTTTGAGGAAAGCTGGGCTCAGCCTTGCCTATGACTTAGCTATTCCTCAGCCTCACTGGTGATAAGGACTAATTAATGACCCTAGCTGGGTGTAATGGGGTTTAATTAGAAAAACTGACCCCACCTGTGATGGTGAACTGGGGAGAGCACTACTTACATAGAGCTGGGAACTCCAAAGGGGAAGAGACAGCTAAGAGAGACTTATCTCTCCCTGGGAAGGTCCTGTAGTTTGGGACTGGCTGGGACCAGGAATCAGAGTTACAGGAATTGGATTATCTCCTGTGGTGGGGTCCTAGAGTGGAGAGGAGCCCCAAGGTAGGGTCTGTGAGGACCAGGGAATGAAGTAGAAGCCCAGGAGGGACAGAAAGCTAGTTTCAGTGATACTTAGACTCCCAGCAGGGAAAAGGCTGGAAGGTCAATATCCTCACAAGGGGGATGAAGTGAAGTCAAGCCCAGGAAAGGCGAAGGATCTTTTGTTTGGAGCTGAACCCCGGAAGGGGACTGAAGTGTCAAGTGACTTGGCCCTGAGGCTGAGCCACAGAGGGTCTAGTGAGATAGTTGGGAAGGAACCAGCTGGGAGTGGTCACCATAGCTGAGAAAGTGACCAGCAGAGGGGGTGTGAGAGGAAGTCCCCTGCAATGTTGTGTCCAGGCATGAGGAGATGCCATAGAGGTGAGATTGCACATTTACAGATGAATTCACTATTTCTTCAGCAGTACTGTCATACTTAATGAATTATGTTAACTATAATTAACCAGAGGTCTTTTAGAAACTGTGAATCTTTATACAAAAGTGTATATATATCTATTTGTAGTAAAGTTGTGTTCTTTAATTATGGACAAAAAACATCCAAAATTTCCTATTTTTAAAAATACCCCTTAAGGCTGCACAGATAGAGTTGGATAAAGAAAGAAACTGTAGCAGTTTGCACAGCCCTGTCCTCTTGGGAACAGCAGCCAACAGTAAAGTTGATTTTAATAAATCTGTCAAATTTAGTGTCAAAACATATTCTTTGTGGGGAAGATTAGGGTATTTTATGCTAATCTATTTTCAATGGGGACTAGAATGTAGTTGTTAAAAGCACAATTATTGCTGAATTCAAACTGCACATTTTATGAATGGCAAGCTCATACTGTACTAGTAGGTAAGCCCATTATGTGGACTGACTTTTGAAATGCTGAAGGGAGCTCACCCACATCTGTGCCTATAAGGCAGAGTTGAGTGAATAATGAAACAGTGAATAATTTATCTGATGCACTTAGAGGGGGGGTTGGCTCCACAGGTTCAAGACTGATTTTTATTTTTCAGATATTTTATTCTGTGGACTGATTGCAATTATATGAACTATAAGCTGTGTTGCTTAGTTGTGATTGGTCAGGTACCACTGTCTCTGTACTCTGAGTGCACAAGCAATTGCAGCATGGATACTTGCATGTGCACATTTAAAAATTCAGTCTCTGGAAATATACACCTCTACCCCGATATAACGCAACCCGATATAACACGAATTCGGATATAACGCGGTAAAGCAGCGTTCCGGGGGGGTGGGGCTGCACACTCCGGCGGATCAAAGCAAGTTTGATATAATGCGGTTTTACCTATAATGCGGTAAGATTTTTTGGCTCCCGAGGACAGCGTTATATCAGGGTAGAGGTGTACGTGCAATTTTGCTCTCTGCAAATATATAATCCAATAAAACTCAAACTTGTTAATGACTGAAGAAATCAGACATAGAAAGGGGACAGGCATGGCAGCATTATAAGAAAAGTTTTACAAAATGAATTAATATTTACAGGCAATATTTTCTCTAACCTCTATGTTTTAGGTGCATGGTATTAGTATAATACCCCTTCACACAGTGACCCCTAATAGATTGCTGAAGGTTTAATTTTGTAAAAATTATGAATGGGTCAGTAGATTCCTTATTCCTGCTTACGCAGACTTTTCCTTCTTTTCAAAGACTCCTTTTAAAAAGGCCTTTGAAATGTTGTAACTTAATTGTATTGAAAAGTTCATGAACAATTATTTAGGTTCCCTGTTATGGCCATTTCAATTTACTCTTTAAATGAAAAGACACTTGGCTGTTTAAGCTTGGAGTGCCTAACAGCTGCCCACTGTTATTTATTTATTTTGTCACAATTCTTCTTCAGCATTGTGTTGTGGTTCTGGAATTCTGCACGTAGGGGTCTATTGTCCCTTGAAGTGCATGCCAAACTTTCATCCACACTACTGGGAATATTAAGGGATGAAGAGACAGTTTTGTGAGGTGAGTGGGAGGTTTTCCTTAATTTTAAATCTATTATCCTGACATTTAATTCATTCCCTAGTATTCACATGTCCTGTAGTACTGGGTGAAGCCATTCAATATGAAGTATGTATCTATGAAAGACAAGGTGGATGAGGTAATGTCTCTTATTGGACCACTTCTGTTGGTGAAAGAGACAAGCTTGTATCTATGTCTGCCATATTTACCTATCTAGTTAGAGCCAAATTTTCCCCTTGGATATGTTGCTAGCTCCCAGTGCAATCAATATAAACTTCACATGAGCAGCAAGGGCAAAAGTTGGCCCTTAACTTGTAAACTGGAATGCTATAATGTTATAACATACTTACTTTCTGTATATCTAACAGAGATGGCACCAAATCAGAATCTCAGATCCAATGTCTCCTCCACTCTGAACTTTGGGAGGGTTTAGACAATTATTTCTGCACTCAAACCAATCCCTTAGATTTTGCGTCCAGCTGAATCTAGGAATATTAGGACCCTGTTGGCTTGATCCAGTTTAGATGGCAAAATGCCAGAAATCTCACGGGTATCACTGATCTCCACCACTTTGCTCTTCATGGCAGAGACTGTGCTTGTACAGTGCCAAGCACAATGAAACCCCTATTTTGACTGGGGAGTCTAATAAATACTGAATCTCATGAAATTTCTGCTCCATTGAATTGAAATTCTATCCCTGGTTCATTCCTCAAACCTAGGCTAAACCTAAACTGGATCCAGACTGAACAATGCTACTTTACCCTGTGTATCACACAAAGCAATAACCATTATACATTTATTGCTTTGCTGTGAAATCTTATGTGTAACTCTCCTATTTTGGGGGGAGGAGGGAAGAGAGATTAATCAGAGATCCTGAGAATAAACTGAACTGAAGTCCTGAACAGTGAGAGGCACTGTAGCTTCAAGTAATAAAACAGTTTTGTTTTGTGGTCCAAGTTAACAGAACGAGGTCTGCATAGTTTGTTTATAAAAGCAGGCCAGTCCACAGCTGTTTTACCTTGCAGAGGCAAAAAGCTCTGAAAAAGTGCAAACAGTATTCACTCCTAAATTGTTTGTGCTAAGATAACATATATGGGATCTTTAAAGTTTTTATGTTGTATGATTTTGCTTGTTTAGTAGCTTTCTTTGTTTGATTAAATTATATTTAATAATTATATTTAAGAAAATACAAGCCTTTGAGCTGTAATGGAAAGCTGCAGTTATTATACCAGAGATTACATATAAGAGATACTTTAAGAAATGGTAGAATTATGGTATGTTCTTATTTTAATGCAGAGGTTGGTTTTTAATGAGTAATCAGTCCATTACATTCCTAACTATCACATCTATTACAATTTTAAAACTGTCTTTATCATACACTCATAATCAGCAGCAGGGTGAGTTATGTTTTACATTTTGTACCTAGTAAGATTCCCAGTATCCATCTTCCTTAGTTGCATTGGTTGTTTTGTTCTTTTAATTGGTTGGTTTGTGGAATGCGCTGAACAGATAGTAGGTCCTTTATCCATAGTATTAGCACAATAGATCAGTGACAGCATAAGCTACCTGACACTCCTGCTCTGGAGGAAGGGATCACCCCTGACATTGAGAGCATAGTGCAGCTTGCATGTCTATTCAATCCTTGGCCATTTTTCTGCAACTGCCTACAACTTAAGCCCATTTGGGGGTGTCTGTTTTTGTGATTTGGGCACTTGTCATCTGGAAACTGGACTGAGGTCAAACAAATTCATTCCACATGTCACTGAATGGTCCTAGCAATGTTCAGTCGCGAGGACTGATCTGAGCTGACTGAGGAAACCAAGGAAAGCTCTATTCCTAGCCCTTCCCGTGTAATCCCAGAGCTAGCCAGTCCCCAAATTCTGTTATTACAACTCCTTATCCTAGCAATGGAAACAAGATGAAGGAGTGGATTGGAGGTCATGCAGTGGTGGGAGTATAGGTGTTTCCATAGGCTTAGACAAGTATCCAAACCTTGGAATCAGATCTCACACTCATGGAACTCCCTCCATCTTGTCTCCTCCCCTCCCCTCACATTTTTCTGGGTTTCTTTTCCTTACCATGCTATCGTCAGGTTGCTAAATCCTGGTGAGGGTCGCTTGTTATCATGCCTTCAAGGCCCAGGAAATCATTTTCAAGTATTTACTGTCTTTGACTAATAAGTACCTGGTAGGAATTCTCCCCTTCCCTACAACTCCTAAATGCTACTGTGCCATACAGGGTTCCTTAGCTACCGGGGAGGTGCAGGTATTTCAAAGGAAAACTATGAGCTGCCTTACAGAGGTTTCCACCCAAACTCTGGCATAGTGAGGATGTGTTGAAGGTGCAGGCCACTACAGCCATGCTGGGTAGCTCTGAGTTGCAGAGCTTCCCCATAACTTCTAGGAATTCCCTGGGCTGCATAAGTTGCAATAGAGACCATTTTAGTTCCTGACCAGCACAGGATCACAGAGGCTTAAAGCCACCTTCACACCACGTCCCTTTGGGCAGCTCTTATCTGCACCTGTTCAGATAAGTCCATGTTACCACTTGAGTGTTCATTGGCATTTTTCAGAAACTCCCCTGTGGCCTTGCCCAATTACCTGATCAGGTCAGTTATTTTCATAGCCTCATATCTATTTGTCCATATCACACAGTTATGTAAGGAAGCTGATAGAGTGAGCATGGCAGTGAATGAGTCATTCCCTCTAGAGGCTCCATCACAGGTCCAAACTCCATCACATGTCCAAATGAAATTAGATCAGGGGTTCTCAAACTTCATTCCATTGTAACCTCCTTCTGACAACAAAAATTATTACACGACCCCAGGAGGGGAGAACCGAAGCCCGAGTCTGCCCGAGCCCTGCTGCCCTAGGGGGTGGAGGACAAAGCCTGAGCCCCAACACCCCAGGCAGGGGGGCCAAAGCCGAAGCCCAAGGGCTTCAGCCCCAGGTAGCGGCCCTGTGACCTGAGCCCTGCCGCCCAGGGCTGAAGCCCTTGGGCTTAGCTTTGGCCCTGGGGCCCAGCAAGTCTAAGCCAGCCCTGGCAACCCAATTAAAATGGGGTTGCGACTCACTTTGGGGTCCCCACCCACAGTTTGAGAACTGCTGAATTAGATTAAGGGTTTTAGCCCATACTAGTGGTTAGCACTGCACATTACAGAACATGGCAGAGCTGGAACAATTGCATTTCAAGGAGACTGTAACTGCTGGATGTGGGTTACTAATGTGGTAGTTAAGTGTCTGCATTATATCTATGACCGATGGGCCAAATTCAGGCCCACTGTTGGAATAACACTCAGGAAAACTTGTAAATGACTGGAGAGGTATGTGTGTGTAGGAAACAAATTAATTTTGTAGTTTCTGAGGTCTGTGGATCATTAACTGGTAAAGACATTGTTAATAATATTACGGCATAAATTATACCTTCAGGTCTATCCTTGCACCCCATTGACAGCAGCCGACGACAGGACATGATCCCTAGCAATGCATTTTGTATTGTATCAGTGGATCCCATAACACATATCTACTATTTTCTACTTCTCCTAAGGAACATGTTAAAGCATCTGATGTCTCCTTTTAGATAGTTTAAACATTTTAGGGTGGGATCCACATAGGGACTTTGATGTTACAACGCTGAGTGTCACAGCGCCTAATTTTTAGATGCCTAGAAAATCCCAGGAACAACACTGTGATCCTTAAAGCCGAGTTAGGCACCTAGCCTCCCTATACAATTCCTGGGGAGAGACAGGCACCGAAGACTACAATCCACAAATGCCAGAACACTAGGCAGAGAGAGCTGCCTATACTAGCCAATGGGAGATGTGTAATGTATGTAATGAAATTGTACATGTTCCATGCCTATCTACTACAGGGCATCTGTATGTATCAAGATCCTTAGCAGGGGAGTAGTAGAGTGTGGGGGAGCAAGAAACAATGCAGCAGCTGAATAAACAGATCCAACAGTGGCGACAATGAGGTTGGGCTCACATTGCAGGTACTATTTTCTCTGTCCTCCAGCACCAGGAGCCCGTAAGTGAGTATGGCTGTGCCGAGGGTGGGGGCTGACACAGACCTGGTGCAGTATATGGTTCCCTTACTGAGAGAAGGGAGGGAGCACACAATATCCCTATAGGTAAACAAGGCATGTCTGGTGGTGTTAACAGTCTGATGAAGATTTAAAGAGGTAGTGTTGGTCTAACAGCTGATAGCGAAAACACAGTTTGGGGGCTGTGATGTCATGGGGTCCCAAAAAAGAATATATGGATATGTTTGGCAGCACAGGAGAAGACTGGCCTACATATATTGAGTGATTGGAGCAAGAGTTTGTGCTTCATGATATACCAGAGGAGAAGTGCCTTCATTGCTGAATTGTATGGATGGCAAGACATACCACCAACTTTGCAGTCTGACATCTCCAGACAGCCCATGCACCAAGACTTTTGAAGAGCTAGTGACAATATTACAAGAGCGTTTTGCACCTAAACCTTTGGAGATAGCTGAGCACTTTAGATTCCATAAGTGCAATCGGCAGGAAGGTGAAACCATCATGACGTATGGAGCTTCACTACAAAGATTAGCACAATGCTGCAATTTTGGAGATGCCCCAAGGGATCAACTGGTATGTGGTATCAGAGATAAAGAGACCCAGAAGCATCTCCTGACAACAACCACCCTCACATTCAAGAGAGCTCTGGAGACAACTACCTCTATGGAGGCTGCCATCTGAGAATCACATGGGCTTCAATCAGTGGGTAAGAGTGAACACTCTACAAGTAAAGTACATTACATTTCAAGGTGAAAAGACAAGACAGAGTCACAGGGAAACTGCTTTCTGAGTAGCAGCCGTGTTAGTCTGTATCCACAAAAAGAACAGGAGTACTTGTGGCACCTGTAGCGGGGTGGTCACCCGCTCCTGCCTGGGAAGGGTTAAAGCCAGCCCTGCAGAAGGCTGGGGTGGTGTAAAGGAGCAAAACCCCGAGAGAGAGAGAGACAGGTCTGGCTGCTGGGGAACTCACCCGGGGACCTAGAGTGAGGCAGGGCTGGGGAAAGGCCTTAGGGGCAGGGAAGCCCTAGGCCGGCAACTCCCCAGGCTGCAGGGCCTGGTCCTAGGCCAACATAGGTATTGGGGTTGCAGAGGGGCAGCCTGAAGGTGGGTAAAGGCAGCCAGTCCAAACCCCTTGTTGCCTGTGATGATTGGCTGATAGACTGCAGTCTGCCCCAGGCCGCGGGGGCTAGATGGTGACTGGCAGTAGCCATGACTGAGGCGACATTGGGATAGGGGGTGGGGGTTCCCCTGGGTGGGGAGACCCAGAGAGAGAGTGGGGTACTGCCAGGGGGGCAGCACCCAAGCCAAGGGCACGGGGGGCCAACGACAGGCGGGACACCTGGCCTGCAGAGGGCACTCTGATGACTGGTGAGCTAATTCCTGAGACAACCAGCAGGAGGCGCCGCAGGGGTGAGTCCAACACTGTTACACACCTTAAAGACTAACATATTTATTTGAGCATTAGTCAAGTTAAGCACTGCATACCTGGAAGTGGCTTGCATGCAGGATAAAGGCAAAGAAGGCATCTGGGTGACACCTGTGGTAATTGGGAAACCTCTTAAGATGGAGTGGGACATAGGTTCAGCTGTGTCTGTGATTTTACACAAAGAATACCTGGAAACCTTCAGCAACAGCAAGTTGGAAATGACAGACTAATATTATGCTGAAGACGTACACAGAACAGAAAATCAGTCTCTTAGGAGCACACAATAAATGTACAGCACAAGGACTTCTGCATCATTAAAAACTGGAGGATCAGCATTGTTTGAATGAAGCTGGCTGAAAAGCATTTGCTTGGATTGGCAATCCATCAAGCCTCTTCAAGTCTTTCAGAGTCTAGCTCACAACAATAGCTGGAAGAGATTCTTTCTAGAGCTGTATCAGTGTTTCAGAAAGTGCACCTGAAAGTCATCAAAGCCACCATCATTCTGATAGAAGGGGCAAACCCTTAGTTCTTCAAGGCTTGACAAATGCCACTTGCCATCACTTGCAGTTGACAAGGAGCTGGAATGTCTGGATGGTATGAGCATACTAAATGGTGAACTGGAGTGAATGGGTGACTTCCATTGTTCTTATCATGAAGAAAAATGGTGCAGTAAGGGATCCTGTATGCCAGATGGAACAATACCCCTTACATTGCATTTAAGATATTTTCTTATCACTGGTCAGAGGGAAGAAATTCTGCAAACTGGACTTAGTTCAGGCTTACCTGCAAGTGGAAGTAGAGGAAGGGTCGCGGAAATTCCTCACCATCAATGCTGAAAAGGGCTTGTTCCAGTACAACTGATTGGTATTTGGAGTGGCATCTGACCCCCATATTCTGGCAGAAAGCATTGGATAAGGGACTCCAAAAATACCAAGCTGTAGGTGTTTCTTACATGACTTCATTGTCACTGGATCCAGTGAGGATCACTTGAAAAATCTGGCACAAGTTTTCAAAAGAATGTAGTGTGACAGACCCAGACCAGTGGGGTACAGGAGTCTGGTAGAGGGCAAATATACTGGTCACTGGATGAGTAGTTTTCTGTTCCCTGAGTGACCAGAGCAGGGGCTGCATTAGAGTAATCAGGAACCTGCTAGAACCAGTTAAGGCAGGCAGGCTAATTAGGACACCTGGAGCCAATTAAGAAGAAGCTTCTAGAATCAATTAAGGCAGGCTAATCAGGGCACCTGGGTTTTAAAAAGGAGCTCACTTCAGTTTGTGGTGCGAGCATAAGGAGCTGGGAGCAAGAGGCGCAAAGAGTGAGAGGGTGTGTTGCTGGAGGACTGAGGAGCACAAGCGTTATCAGACACCAGGAGGAAGGTCCTGTGGTGAGAATAAGGAAGGTGTTTGGAGGAGGCCATGGGGAAGTAGCCCAGGGAGTTGTAGCTGTCATGCAGCTGTTACAGGAGGCACTACAGACAGCTGCAGTCCACAGGGCCCTGGGCTGGAACCCGGAGTAGAGGGCGGGCCCGGATTCCCCCCAAACCTCCCAATTGACCTGGACTGTGGGTTCTTCCAGAGGGGAAGGTCTCTGGGCTGTTCCCCAACCCACATGGTGAATCTCTGAGACAAGAAAATCGACCAATAAGCGCAGGACCCACCAAGATAGAGGAGGAACTTTGTCACACTGGTGTAAGGGGTGGGATCTTGGGGTGCACAGCGCGGTGGAAGAAGGAGGGTGATTTAAAAAAAAAAAGAGGGTTTATTTTTTTTCACCACAATGGATGACATAGTACGGGCACTGATACAAGCTACGGTGGCCCAGCAGGAGGCTACCCGTGTCCAGGCAGCCGCCCAACAGGAGGCAGTGCGGCTGCAGCAAGAGACTAATCGCCTGCTGATGGACCAGGCTGCTCAAGACCAAGCTATGTTGCGGGAACTGGTAAACCAGGTAAAGTCCCTTACAGAGCTGAATCGTGGCCATGATGGGACGCGGCTCATACGGGCCAGCCATTGGCTGCAGAAAATGACACGGGAGGATGATGTAGAGGCATATCTTCTGGCCTTTGAGAGGACAGCCCTACGGGAGGCCTGGCCTCGAGATCAGTGGTCTGGCATCCTTGCCCCATTTCTGTGTGGGGAGGCCCAGAAGGCCTACCATGATCTGCCTGAAGAGGCTGCGGCAGACTACCCCCAGCTGAAAGCAGAGATCCTGGCCAGATCTGGGGTAACGACAGCAGTGCGGGCCCAGCAGTATCACGGTTGGAGGTACCAGGAAGACAAAACCCCGCGGTCCCAATTGTATGACCTCATCCATCTCGCACGAAAGTGGTTGCAAACAGAGTCCCGGAGTCCGGAAGAGATACTAGCGGTTCTGGTCATTGACCAATACATGAGGGGACTACCACCAGACCTTCGTGCCTGGGTAAGCCAGAACGAACCCTCCACCTATGACGAGGTTGTCGCCCTGGTAGAGAGGCGAAGGACAGTGAGGGAGCTGACCTGACCAGTTAAGAAAGAGGCACCCCAGGTTAAACTAGCAGCACCAAGCCCTAAAGTTCGGGTGACTGGGCCACCAGGAGGGCCCAGGTGGAAAAAGAGAGAGGCTGAAGGCCCATCAGAGGCCACAAAGAGTCGGAGCACTGAGGGAGAAGAGGATCGTGGTGCTAGACTGCCCAAACCAAGAGACCGGGGAACGCCTAGGGCTCCATACAGATGTTATGCCTGCGGGGAGTGGGGACACTTAGCTGCACAGTGTCCCAATGCTGAGGAGCCTATGCAGTGTAACCTGGGGAACTGGGCAGATCCATGCTCCCTAATCCACCTTGTGGGGGTCTCACTAACCCCACATATGTATACCAGACCAGTGAAACTAAATGGGGTAGGGACCACAGCACTGGTTGATTTGGGGAGTGCTATCACACTTATCTCAGGGAAGCTCGTGAAGTGTAGTCAGCTGCTGCAGGCTAAACGTACGGGGATAACATGTGTCCATGGGACAGTTATTTACTACCCCACCATCCCAGTAAAAATTGAGATCCAAGGAACACTACTGAGGTAGCAGCAGGTGTAGTCCCTAAACTCCCATACCTGGTGCTCATAGGGAGGGACTTCCCAGGGTTTGGAAACTTACTCCCAGTAGGGGGATTGGAGAAAGATGGGGACCCTAAAATTGGTGAGGCATCCACAGCAGACTGTCAACCCCCAATCTTCTCTGAAATATCCCCAGATTTGTTCTCCACTCCCAGACAGGGTAGAAAGACAAAAAGGGAAAGAAGGGCAGCTAAGGCCTTGGGAACCCGAATACTGACCCAAAGCCAGAGGGTCGCTCTTGTAGGTAGGCGGACCCGCGCAGCTGAAAAGGAGGCCACGCAGGAGGGCCAAGCACCTGAGTCTGACCCCCACCCTAATGCTTCTGAACCAGTAGAGGCAACAGAGACTGGGCCCCTAGATCTTGGGCAGATTAGCCCCGGGAGAGGAAATTTTGGACGGGACCAGGCAGAAGACCCAAGGTATGACAACATTAGGAAGGAGGTTACTGAAATAGATGGGGTCCCCGTGGAAGGGAAAACCCAGGGACCAGAACCCTACTTCATAATGAAGAAGGATCTCTTATACCGGGTTGCACCAATACAGGGGCAGAAGGTACAGCAGATCCTAGTACCTCAAAAACACCAGAACGCTGTATTAAGTCTTGCTCATAGACATCTTTTTGGGGGGCATTTGGGGGTAGAGAAGACCCTGGCACGAGTTCTACGACGGTTTTTCTGGCCCGGAGTACATGAAGTGCGGAGGTACTCTGCCTCCTGCCCGGAGTGTCAGCTGCACAGTCCCCGTCCCCACTTGAGGGCACCTTTAGTACCCCTTCCCATCATAGAGGTCCCCTTTGAGCGAATAGCCATGGACCTAGTGGGACCCCTGGAGAAGACAGCTCGGGGCCACCAATATATACTTGTTGTTTTGGACTATGCTACTCGCTACCCAGAAGCCGTCCCCCTGCGGAACACGGCCTCTAAAACTATAGCCAAAGAGCTGGTGGGGATCTTTGCCCGAATGGGGCTACCGAAGGAGATATTAACCAACCAAGGAACCCCATTTATGTCAAAGCTAATGAAGGACCTCTGTATGCTGCTCCATATACATACCCTGAGAACTTCAGTCTACCATCCGCAGACTGATGGGTTGGTAGAAAGGTTTAACCGAACCCTCAAGGCTATGATAAGGAAGGTGGTAAGTCGGGACGGGAAGGATTGGGACACCCTACTACCCTACCTTATGTTCGCTATCCGGGAGGTACCTCAGGCCTCAACTGGGTTTTCCCCCTTCGAGTTATTATACGGGCGTCACCCCCGTGGCATACTAGATATCGCCAAAGAGATCTGGGAAGAGGAACCCAATGAGGGGAGAAATATAATAGAGCATGTAATGCAGATGCGAGACCGGATAGCCCGGGTTACCCCTATTGTACGGGAACATTTGGAGAAGGCACAGGAGGCCCAGCGAACCCATTATAATTGCCAGGCAAAAGTGCGACGGTTCCAACCAGGGGATTGGGTTATGGTGTTGGTACCCACGGCAGAAAGCAAGCTTCTGGCCCAATAGCAGGGGCCCTATGAGGTGGTTGAACCCGTGGGGGAAGTAACCTACAAGGTGCGGCAGCCAGGACGCAGAAAACAAGAACAGATTTATCACGTTAACCTTTTGAAATCCTGGCATGCACAAGAGGCATGCACAACAGTCCAAAAAGACCTAACCCAGGAAAACAAGCCTTCCAAACAGGTGAGAGTGTCTCCTGATTTAACACCAGACCAGAAGAATGAGGTGTCTGAGATGATCTTCCGGAACCAAGATGTGTTCTCGACAAAACCGGGTCGAACAACCGAGACATATCACCACATCGTCATGAACCCTGGGGCCAGAGTAACAATGAGGCCCTATCGGGTGCCAGCGGCAAAAAGGGAGGAAATAGAAGCAGAAGTAAAAAAAGTGCTGGAGTTGGGGATCATCGAAGAATCCCACAGTCAGTGGTCCAGCCCAATCGTGCTGGTGCCCAAACCTGATGGCACCACAAGATTTTGCAACAACTTCCGGCGACTAAACGAAGTATCCCAGTTCGACGCGTACCCAATACCTCGCATAGATGAGCTAGTGGACCGTCTGGGTAATGCCTGGTACTTGACTACCCTAGACTTGACAAAGGGGTACTGGCAGATTCCCCTTGCAGAAGACGCAAAGGAAAAGACTGCGTTCTCTACACCAGAGGGTCTTTTTCAATATACTGTCCTCCCTTTTGGACTACATGGGGCCCCAGCTACCTTCCAGCGCCTCATGGACAAGCTATTACGCCCGCATAACAGTTATGCTGCTGCCTACTTGGACGATGTGGTCATTCATACCCCAGACTGGGAAACCCACCTGGAGAAGGTGGAGGCAGTCCTCGATACCTTCAGGCGAGCTGGCCTTACAGCAAACCCTGCCAGGTGCGCTGTAGGGTTTACGGAGGCCAAATATCTTGGCTACACTGTGGGAAAAGGTCTGGTAAAACCCCAAGTGAACAAGTTAGAGGCCATCCAAAATTGGCCCCGACCAAGTCGCAAGAAACAAGTCCGGGCGTTCCTAGGTGTGGTGGGGTATTACCGACGATTTATCCCCCACTTTGCCACAAGGGCAAGCCCCCTGACAGACCTAGTGAAAGCCCGTGGACCTGATCTGGTGAGATGGTCTGACACAGCAGAGGAAGCATTCACAGACCTACGGACTGCCCTCTGCAGTAACCCCGTACTGATAGCCCCTGATTTCACCAAGGAGTTTATCCTGCAGACGGATGCATCGGAAGTAGGGTTGGGGGCCATTCTATCACAGATGGTCGGGGAGGAGGAACACCCAATTCTATACCTCTGTTGGAAACTCCTTCCAAGGGAACAAAAATATTCAGTGGTGGAGAGAGAATGCCTCGCTGTAAAATGGGCCATGGAAACATTGCGCTACTACCTGCTCGGGCGCAGATTTGTCCTCGTGACCGACCATGCCCCTCTTCAATGGATGCAGCGGAACAAGGAGAAGAACACAAGGGTGACCAGATGGTTCTTATCCCTCCAACCTTTCCAGTTCTGTGTGCAACACAGAGCAGGGAGCCGTCATGACAAGCCATCGGCATTGCCATGTGTGCACTGTCTGGCGTCCCAAGCTGCCCAACCCCTTGGCGTTGAGCAGGGGGGAGGGATATGTGACAGACCCAGACCAGTGGGGTACAGGAGTCTGGTAGAGGGCAAATATACTGGTCACTGGATGAGTAGTTTTCTGTTCCCTGAGTGACCAGAGCAGGGGCTGCATTAGAGTAATCAGGAACCTGCTAGAACCAGTTAAGACAGGCAGGCTAATTAGGACACCTGGAGCCAATTAAGAAGAAGCTTCTAGAATCAATTAAGGCAGGCTAATCAGGGCACCTGGGTTTTAAAAAGGAGCTCACTTCGGTTTGTGGTGCGAGTGTGAGGAGCTGGGAGCAAGAGGCACAAGGAGCTAAGAGTGAGAGGGTGTGCTGCTGGAGGACTGAGGAGCACCAGCATTATCAGACACCAGGAGGAAGGTCCTGTGGTGAGAATAAGGAAGGTGTTTGGAGGAGGCCATGGGGAAGTGGCCCAGGGAGTTGTAGCTGTCATGCAGCTGTTACAGGAGGCACTACAGACAGCTGCAGTCCACAGGGCCCTGGGCTGGAATCCAGAGTAGAAGGCGGGCCCGGGTTCCCCCCAAACCTCCCAATTGACCTGGACTGTGGGTTCTTTCAGAGGGGAAGGTCTCTGGGCTGTTCCCCAACCCACATGGTGAATCTCTGAGACAAGAAAATCCACCAATAAGCGCAGGACCCACCAAAATAGAGGAGGAACTTTGTCACAGTAGATTATGGGTGAGCCATGATAAATGTGAATTCTTCAAGGAAGCAGTGACGTACTGTGGACACATCATAGATGCTAAAGTTGAAGCTGTTATGAGGAAACCTCACCCTGAAGATGAGTCACAGGTTTGTTCATTCATCGAGTTCATTAATTATCACCATAAATTCTTGTGAAACCTAGAAACGGTGTTTTACCCAGCGAATCAGTAGCTTCAGAAATGGAAACAGTGGAAATGGACTAAGCAATGCGAAGAGGCTTTCCAGAAGGCAAGGCAGCTAGTTACTTCTGAGCAAGTGTTAACTCACTACAACCTGGAGCTAGCAATCTCCTTGGCATGGGGCGCATCACCCTGTGGAACTGGAGCAGTAATCTCCCTCGTGATGCCTGGTGGCCAGGAATTACCTATTGCTTTTGCTCCCAGATCCCTAAATCCAGCAGAATGTGACTATGCCCAGATAGACTATGAAGCTGTGAGTCTGGTCTGAGGAGTTAAGAAATTTTGACATTACCTGTATGGTAGGAAGTTTTCGCTCGTGACAGATCATAGACCCTTGTTGTCCATTTTAAACTCCAAAGGGGGAATGCGGAAATGGCCACTGCTCATGTTCAGAGATGGGCTTTATTCTTGGGGGCCATAACTAGATGTCCATCTTAAGGGAACAGATCAACATTGAAATGCTGATGGGTTAACATGACTTCCACTGTTGGATACAAGCTCCACACAACAAGATGAACTTACAAATGTTGAAATGTTCAATGTGGCACAAATTGGCATACTTACTATTACTCAGGAGATACTGAAACAAGCAACAAGCAGAGACATTACCTTAATAGCAGAGGTATATGAAGCTACCTTAAAAGGCTGGAAGAAAGAACCAGTGGCGAGCTTAAACCATTCTGCCACAGGAGGAATGAAATCACAGTTGCTCAAGGATATCTGATGTGGGGGATTCATGCCATCATACCTATGAAACTACAGGCAAGTGTCCCAGAGGAGTTGCATGCTGCGTACCTTTGTGTAGTCAAGATGAAGCCATTGACTGGAGGATATGTATGGTGGCCAGGTATTGACCAACAGTTAGCGAAGAACTGTTTTGGCTGTTAGATGGTGCAAAATATGGCTGGCTTTGCACCACTTCATCCTGGAACTGGCCAACTACTCCCTGGGTGCAGAATTCATCTGGATTTCACAGGCCCATTCTTGGGTACCAATTTTCTAGTTGCTGTGGAGGATTATTCCTGAAGTTTTTTGCATGTCATCCATGACTTCTGCAAGTACCATACACCTTCTACAAAGCCTTTTTGCTTGCAGTCCTGTGCAAGCAAAAAGGCTTTGTAGAAGGTGTATGGTACTTGCAGAAGTCATGGATGACATGCAAAAAACTTCAGGAATAATCCTCCACAGCAACTAGAAAATTGGTACCCAAGAATGGGCCTGTGAAATCCAGATGAATTCTGCAATGTTGTAAGTAACAGTGGTCCACAATTTGTTTGTTTCAGCTGATTTCCAAGCTTTCATGAAAAGTGACAGAATTAGAGGTGTTATATCCGCACAGGCCATCCTGCAACAAATGGCTTAGCAGAATGCATTATTCAAACCATGAAATAAACTTTGAGAACTGCAACAGAACCAGGTTAACTAAAGGCGAATTTGCAAACTTCTTATTAGCATATTGGAATGCCATGCGTACAACAAACCAATCACCTGCATCACGACATTGTGCAGATTCAGGATTTACCCCAAAACAGAGTGTTGCAACACTATCTGTACCCATTCTAGCTTATCCGAATTCTGAATTTCAGGACACTGTAGTTCCATTGATTTCTAGCACAGAGGAACCAGAACCTGAATTGTGATCTGAAGCATCTGTTCAATTGTCTACTCCAGAACTGGAGAGAGAGTACCCTGTGCGCTCTGAGCGATTCAATCTGTAGTTGAAATAGTTGATAAGGCTGATGAGTGGTACAGAGGCAGAATAATCCTCTCACTCTGTTTGGCGTGCTCAGATAGTCTATTCTGACCTCCTTGGTTACAGTTGCAATTTACAATGTTAAGTTAGACATGTTTGTGGGCGTGGGTAACAACTCAGTAAAGGGGGAGGACTATAATGTGTGATGTGATTGTGCATGTTCCTCAACTAACCACTAGAGGGCATCAATATGTATTAAGATCCCTAGTAGGGGAGTAGCAGAGGGTGGCGGAGCAAAAAGCAACGCATCATCTGAATAAACAAGTGGGTTACTTAGCTCTCGGTCTGTGCCTTGGTAGGTTCCTGGTTCCAGACTTAACAGATGTAACAGGATGCTGACGAGAGGGTTGTGTGCTAAGCCATGCCCCTCTCATGGAAATGGATGCTTAAATCCAGACTTCAGGGAGGCCTATCTCTGAATAGCAATCCATGAATGGGAAGCAGTTGCATGGAATGAGGCAACTTAGGTGCCAAGCAGCTTCTTGCAGGAATGAGTTAGGCAGCTGCCTCACTCCACACAAAATGCCTGCAGGAGATGGAGTCCATCTTACAACTTTTAGCTCAGTGGTTCAAGCACCCATCTGGGAAGTGGGAGACATAGGGTCAATTCCCCCCTCACCCGAAGGGGACAGAAGATCTGAAGAGGGGTTTCTCACCTCCCAATGGGACTACAGAGTAATATCCACTCTGTCTCTGGCCCAATGACTACTTAAGTGTTTTACCCACCGTGCTTAGAGTCATTGGACCAGAGAGAAAGGGAGAGTGTGAGAGGGTGACTGTAGGCCACTGGTTAGGGTATCCATGTGGGAGAGATTGAGGGAACCCCACATCAGAATATCCCATAGCTCAGTGGTCAGAGCACTCTCCTGAGAGGTAGCAGTCACTTGTTCAAATCCTTTCACTCCCTCTGGCACAGGGGGGAATTGAACCTGGCTGTCCCACATCCCAGGGGAGTGCTCTAACCACTAGGCTAAAAGTTGTAAAGTGGGCAACTTCTCCTCCAGTTGGATTCTGAATGGGGCCCAATTCAGTAGGCATGCTCATAGGCCACCTATTGGATCAGGCACCGCATGTGACTTGGATGGCCAGATGTCTATCTTTTCCCAGTTTATGAATGATTCCAGGGTTTAGGCGGGAAGTAGGTCTCCAGGTGCCTAGAGGAAGGGATCCATCTGTATGCTCAGAAACAGCAATCATAGGCTCCTAGGGAGCTTTTAAGCTGAAAATGTAAGTGCTGAGTGAGCTTAGATGCCTATGGTCGCAATGGAGCCAGAACTGTGACTTAAGTGCGTAAATTCAAGTGTTAGATGCCTATGTCTGGGGTTAAACAACAGGTTTCACAAGCAAAAAATATTTTCTATTTGTATTTTTAGACAAACAATATAATGCACAAATTGCTACCTGTAAACAAATTCAGGGGTGTGTATTAGTCTCCGCTTGTGATGTACAGAAAAAGGAACTAATGACTTAAAAAGAGTCACCGAGCACCTCTTTGTAGGAGAGAGCTCAAAGTACAGAACCCTCCTCTATCCATAATGTGTCCCAAGGCTATCCCGCTACTGAGCTTTCATAATCCAGAAGTGATTTATAATAAGGACAATTCAGGTCATCTGGGTTTCCTTTGAGGCTTACGTTGTGGCTTCTTTGTTCTAACTTGGCCAGGTCCTGAGAGTTTGGAATCAGGACCTTTCCTGGTTATACCTTGGGAAGTTACAAGCCACTGAGGATGAACAGTGGTCTCCGTAAACATTAGGGGCCAAAGTCTCCTGTGTTACACTACTGCAGTTGCTGGGTTTGCTTGTTGCTTGTAAATATCATCATAAGAGAACAGTGGTCCTAGAATTACTCTGGATTGATGTTGGAGTAATGGAGATCAGACCCTGGCCCTGCATGAATAACATTTGCAGGATCAGGCCCCTCTATGTTCTACAAGCCACAGGCAAACATAATGTTGTCAGATTAATTAGATCCTGATTAATTTAATCAGACTTTTGCCCTCTGGAAAATCATCATTTCTCACTGCCAAGAGCGGTGTTTTTTGACAAATTTTGGGAAAATTTTAATAATTGTCTCCACAACAGATGATATTCCAGAATGCTGACTACTAAACTGTATCTGCTGGGAAATGCTTAGAGCAGGAGTGTCCAGACTTTTCAGCCTGAGGGACAAACATGTTATTTTAAAAAGGCCAGGCGACCACATTGATGCTTGTGCCACATGAGCAGCGCAAAGAAAGCGGAAAGTCCCTTACGGGAGCTAAAACCACAAGCAAATCTCCTGCTGGGGATTCCCCTTGGATGGGGGAGTCCCCAGTGCGTATAGAGATGCATAGCCAGCTCCTGTGCCTCCCTCTTCACAGCTCCCAGGGCAGACTGTGTCAAGGTGGGGGAGTGGCTGCAGTGTGCTATACTTCAACTATCCCCAGTTGGCATATGGTCCCTTTTGTACCATAAGCAGCTTGTGCACATTACAGCAGCCCCCAGGCTGCTCTACCCTGGCTAGCGCTGTAATAGGTAGCTGGTTCTCATTTTCTCCTTTCCTGGGCTGCCTGGTGTGGAGGAGGGAGCCATCCTTTCTTAGGCACTCCTGTAGGTTCAGGTAGAACCAGTCAAGCTCCTGCCCTACATCCTCTGGGACTCCCACAGCCAGTCATGGAAGAATGCAATGTACCAACCACAGCTACTCACTGCTCCTTTCCTTGTGACAGACTTGTAATGCCCCTGGCTGAGTAAGAGTTACAGGATTGGGCTCAAGTAGGGCCTACAAATCAAAGGCAAACATAATGTTAGGGTTTTGTCATCTCTTCAGTTTTCAGTGTATTGAAAGTGTCTACTGCTCTTGAAATAAAAAAATAAAACAAATTGTTAGCAAACTGAAAAGCCTAATACTTAAAATTTTGGGCCAAAAAAAATTTCAGTTTGGGGGTTTCAGTTTGTCGATGAAAAGTCCAAAAACCTCCACTGAAAACTTTGATAAAATGGATTTCCTTCTATTCTTTCTGTCATCAAAATCTGCAGTGGGGAAAAAAAAAACTTTTACTGACCAGCTCCAGGAAGGACACAGACCAGACTCTGAGTTTATATTGCTCTTGAACTCAAAGAACAAACAACTTCTATTAATCTGCTAACAAAGATATAAGCACAAGGAAGTACTATATTTGTATGCATTTCTTTTTGATTAAAATAAAGCATGCAAATTATTAGCCCAAACCTTCAGTCCTTACAAAACTTCTGTTGGAGTCAGAAACTTCTGAAAGAAAAGGACTTGGCAGGATTTGGCTGTATTGCTCTCCCTTGTGGTCCAGAAAAATTGCCTGCGTGGTCTTGTGTATTGCAAAGTTTGGACATCTCTGATCTGGCCCCTAACCTCACTTGAGAATGCTCCGCTGACATAATGCTATCTATGTACATTAGAGGCAGGTCCTTAGCTAGTGTGAATGGTCATATTTCCAAATGGACAATTTTACCATCTGAGGATCTGTCCCTATGTCTTTATTCTTGTTAGTAAGAATATTTTGTTGAAACTAAAAAGCATTTAAGTAGGAATGCATTAAAGAGACACAAAGTGGCAAATCATCAGTTTTTGTTCAAATGTTTTGCAGATAACTTCCCACAGGTTTTGCCTGAGTGAGGTCTGAATAAAAAACAAGTCAGTGTTTCAGAATTTGGCCCCCCACCAGCACCACATTGTGGCTTTACCTGTTTTTTGTTTGTTCAGCAGCTCCTCTCTTCTAGAAAGGCTATAGTCACATTCATTATCGTAGCATTAGAACATGCCTTGCGTGACTGAAAACATTTGTAAGGAGGGGGAAGCATGTTGCTATTTGTACCCAAACAGTAATCAAGATCTCAACCAGTGATGATGGGCTGTCAGCTATTTTTTTTTCTGCACTAACCAAGTCTGACACTAGCAGCCCACAAGCTAATCAGCTCAAGGATCTGGCATGGGAATCTATAGTAAAACCATCGGAAGAATAGTCATAAAGCTGAAACAAACACTGAAGTTATGCTGACGCTCCCGCCAGATGAAGTGTCTCCTTGAGGAAGAAGAGAAAGGAGAAGGAAGTTGATGCATGATAAACTGGATTTTTCTTCTTTCCTTGAAGAAATGTAATATCTCCCTCTGTCTCTCTCTTAACAAATTGTTTCCATACATACTGAACTCAAGAGCTACAGATCTAGAGATCAGACTACTAGTGCCTTGTCCTTCTGATTCCTTCACCCTCTTGCTTTTTCCCCATTGCTCGTTACTAACACGTGGAGATGTGTTGTAACATCAATCTGCTTTTAAAGACAGCCAAGGTTTCCTTGATGAGGCAGCCTTGTGGGTTGCTTGACTGTTTGAATATTTTCCTCTGGTGCCTCAGGGTGCTGTGTGCATCTTCTGAACCAAATAGGGTTCACAGGGCAATCTGGAATGTACATCAAATCCAAACACACACACCTTATCTGGAGAAATAGCAAAAGCCTTCGGAATTCTTTATTAGTGTTACCGTAGAGATGGGCTGGGAGGGAAAGGAACTCTTAGGGCAAGAATGGGAGAAGTAATTTTGTTACCTTTTCAGGTGTTTTTTACTTCACTTTCACATTTCTGTGCATCATCTCATAGAGCAATATGGGCCTCGTTCCAGCAACTCCCATTGACTTCAGCTGGAGCTGTGTGTGTTCAGCCTTTTTGAGAATAAGTCCCTATATGACTCTCAGGTGGAGAATTATCCCCTGAGATGGGGACAGAGTCTAGAATTATTTCCTGGGATGCTGTTGCCTCCTCATTGGAAATATTAAATGCGAAGTACTGTGTTTTAAAAAGGTCATATTTGGCCCACACTGAGCATAGACCGTCTTGCAATGGAGAAGCCATTTTGCTCTTGCTAACTCACACAGCTCCCCGAGATGCTAATGTGCGACACACCCGGGTAGTGACTAAGGGACAGACTCCCTGATGAGAGAGGCAAGAGCACTAAATGGCAATTTTTCAGAAGAAAAATGCATTTTGCTGAGTGTATAAAAGATGCAATTTACAGATTTGGCTATGGTTGCATATGGCACAGAGACTGAAGACTGTCTCTCTGATCTATACCACAGAAATGAGGCAGAAAACCAGAACGTAAACTTCATGTCAGGATCTACTAACTCTCTACTAATGACTTCAACCTCAGCCAAGATGAGAAAGAGA
The DNA here is from genome assembly GCF_028017835.1 of Emys orbicularis. Taxonomy (NCBI): domain Eukaryota; kingdom Metazoa; phylum Chordata; order Testudines; family Emydidae; genus Emys; species Emys orbicularis. Next base: position 177,116,041 of record NC_088685.1, on the reverse strand, counting down.
CTGGAAGGAGAACGTAAATACGTAAACAGCAACAAAGCAGGTTACTCAAGCTCAGCGCTAAGTGATCATCCTTTCTCAAATAGACAGCCCACAGGGTTGTGGTTTTGTGCTACACAATATTGTCCATCCAGAGAGCCCTCCCTCCCATGAAATCAAAGATGGCTTGAAAGCCTTTCGTCTTGGTTTCTGAGGTGGATAGCTTCAAACAGTTTTGTGTTCTGAAGCCTGGATGGTTCAGGGATTGGTACTGGGATACAGAGCCTTTAACCTCTTACTCACTGGCTCATTCCCAAGCAGGCCCAAAGGCAGTATTGGTTGTCACTGGCTTTCACCAGGGCTCCATTAAGGAAGTCTCAAACCCTAGGTACACTACCACATGGGGCACCTTGCAGCTCCACCTCTGCATCATAGCCTGCCACCCTTAGAGTGGCAGTGAGTGGGGAGGTCGCTCCTTTTCTAGAAAGGTTACAGAGCGGCATGTGGCTCCTTTCTTTCCCCACAAAAGGCACAAGTGTCCCGCATCCCTCAGGTGTGGCAAGGGGGCCTCCCAATAGTAAACTCCCCAGAACATACCCCAGCAGTGCTTGGTTGAGCGGGTTGGGCCTGCTGCACTCTTCTGCCACATACAGAGTCCTCCCCAAAGGTAGTGCACCCCCACCCCCACCCCCCAACACACACACACACCCTGAGGGCTGCTGGACATAGAATTAACACCCCACTAAGAGGAATGGTGTAGTTGACACCTTTCAGAGCTATTGTTTCAGGCAATCTTCAGACTCAGGTAAACACCCCCACATTGGTTATACCATTTTCAAGCTTTTGTCCACCACCGTGAGGGCTAGAAACTTACTTTAAAACCTGAAATTCGCCTGTAATCACATGGCTCCAGATCATCCACTGAGGAGCCTAGCCTATAGGAAGCTATGCTACCCCCCAAAATTGGTGGTACTTACAAGGGATTGGGTATATTCAAGGCAGCCTGATTCTCCTCTTTCCTACTACAGCCTCCTCTGTAGATGCTGTCGCCTGTGAACATCGTGGTGGAAATTAAATGCAGAAATCCAAAGGTAGATTCAAGTTTAGGGTGTGGAGGATCAACTCTAATCACATCCCCTTGTACCAAACTAGATGAAACTGACACAAAGTTTCTACTGTTTGATAACAGTTGTGTGCTCTCTATATAATGAGTTTGGTAGTCAAGGCCCCATCTGCACTTTCCAGGGCAGAGTGCTAGAAGAAATGGTTTCTAACATGGTTAGATATTTAGCATTGGATATTTCTATGGATATCAAGAATTTTATAATTAATGATAACAAAAATTTTGGATGGAATACTAAACCTTATGCTTCAGGGCCTAAGCCAATCTCCAACTCGTAGAGATCAGGGTGAGACCAAATGGGGGTGCGGCGGCAGATTAGCTCACATCTGCCTACTGAAGAGTTCTTACACCTTCCTTTCAAGCATCTGGTACTGACTTCTGTTGGAGATGGGATACTGGACTAGATGGATCTTGGGTCTGATCCAGTGTGGCAATTTTTATGTTTCACGTGGGGCAGCTGGATGTAAATCAGAACAACCTTAAGGCTGCTGTAATTTACACCAGGGATCAATCGAAAAATTTAGGGAAACATAAAGCCGACTTTACTGCCTCCCGAGTCCAGAAGCTGGCCAAGAGAATCTGGACTATCAATTTCATAAGACAACAACAAAAAGTAGGGAGAGGGGACAGAACCCCTGGACTTGAACTCTTGTTGTCTTGCTACTGTTCATTTGGGGTTTGACAGGAACATTCAGTTGTGAGTCTCTGACACTCTTAAATCACATTTGTTAAGAAAGAACGTTTGCAGCATCATGTGACTTTTCTCTTCCTTGCTGGTGTTGTAGCATTCTGTCCCAAGGCTTTGCTATTTGTTTGTCTTTCTGCCTTGCTCATTGCGTTACTCTCTCCTTGGCCTGGATCTCCCCTCTTCTCTCCAGGTCTTCTTTTTCTTCTTCCTTTTTTAAAAAATTTGCTGTCATCCTGCCTTAGGTCATTTACTGTTATTCAGTTGATCCAATTTAGCTAGAGAGGGTAAAATTAGGTTGGCACCAAGAGTATTCCTCCTATTGACTCCAAGAATTATTTTATGTCATATTTGAGCCAAAAGACATTGTGAAAATGAGTCACAATTAATATATCTGAACTAAATGAAAGGTGAACATGCGTATGTCCCTATGGTTATGCAGTGAATACCTGGGTTAAATTAAAGAGAATTGCTTTATCGGACATCTGTCTGATGTGCCTGCCAGACTGAAATGATATTAAACTATAGCTGGCACAATAATGCACCTTTTTTTCCCTTCTTTTTGTAGATGCAATTTTCTCTGTGTGCCATTAGCTTCTGAGGCCAAAAGAAATAGAAATGTACTATCTAGTACCAGTGTTGGATGCTCAGCTGTTTCACATTTGTGCTCATGGCCTACTTTTGTCTTAAGCTGCTTCTCTCCTGACTCGATTCCAAAAATCCAGCTGTAGAAGTGGCAAGAGCAGCTGATTAAATGGGCATGGCCCCTAAAGCCTGGAGATTGGAACCTGTCTCTGAGGTCGTCCGAGTCCTTTGGGCACTGCGCACGGGTAGTCATCAACAAGTATCTTGCTGCTATTATGTAGATAATCAGGTGATACAAATCAAAATGCACATGTTAAAAAAAAAAAAAAACACCCTGTTGTTAAGCATTATCTTGTCTTCATGCACATAGGTATGAAGAGCCTAGTTTTGAAGTCTTTACTGTGATGATTGGTGAAGAATTTCAACAGCGTGCTTGCACAGATACTTCCTAATTTACCCTGCCATAAATCTTGTGCCCCAATGGTGAGTAACCATTCATTGAATATATTCAGTTCAACAACAACAAAAACCCTTTCTCATAAATGTAACGAGGAAAGGAGGCATGACTACTTGGCAAACCCATGCATTTAGAATTACGTGCTGGTAATCTTAACACTTTGGTTCTTAAATATATATATATACAGAGTCTGTGGATAGTGTAATACAGACCTCAGCTTCTGGAATTTAGAGGAGAACAAGCATGATGGGGGAAAACACCTCCTAAAGAGCAACTTCCCATTTTAATTTCTTTAAAGATAATTGTCATTTGGTACAACCTGATCTACCCCAGAAGGTACACATTTGTTTTCAGAAGGATTCTTAACAATCCCTAGGAAAAGCCAGACTGCTAGAGATGCTTTAACACTCACTTCCCAGAGAGAGAGGGAAATTCCATCAGAGTTTGGGAAAAGCATGTCAACAATCCCTTCTATTTATTTTTGTTGTTTATTATTTTATTACAGTAGTACCCAGAGACAAGAGATCGGGGGCCTATATGTTGTATGAACATGTAGCAAGGAAATAGTCCCTGCTTAAGTAGCTTACATCTTGGTTAATTACAAGATGCAATCAGTGGATGAAACAAACAAATGGATGGGAGCTGAATGAGGCAACAATAATACTAGCATGTTTTCCCATAGGTTAGCAGTGTGCACAATGTAACTTTTGGCAAGGGGCCCCAGGAGCCTACTCCAACACATCACAGCTTATTTAGGCACAACTCCCATTGACATCAGAGGGAGCTTTGCCCCAATCAGAACTGAGTGGGAGACTTCAGGACTGGATCCAAAGTGATGATCAGGCACGCTCCAATGAATCAATGTGCTGCTTAGTGCTTGCTTAGTGCTACAAAGAAAAAGAAGACTGAAGGGGAACCCAAAGCATCACTTTATAATTGCTGATCTTTTTTAGGTTTTTTTGCTTGTTTGTTTGTCTGGGCCCTTCTCCCTAGAAATCAATAACAAATTTTGTAAATAATTATGAGGAGGTATCAGTGCGCTGACTGGAATTTCAAGAGAGCAATGTAATGTGGTTTGGTATTATTATCCCTCCCACCTCTGATTCTTTTGCATGCAGATTTCTTTCTTTGGCTTATTCCAAAGAAGGTTGGGAGGTGGGGGGAATGGCAGTTTTAATGGTACCACCAACGTTTGTTTCCATTTATGTTTATACGTGAAATGAAGCCATTTTGGAGAAGAACCAGACTGGCCAGTAAAACCTTTCACCCCTATAAAGTGTACATTTGGTTTGATTTTTGGCTTGGTCCCAGAACTAGTCACAAGTTTTATTATAAAGCTGTAGTTCAGCTCAAGTTTTGTTAGTGCAATACAACCAATCCCCTCCTTTGAAAAGAAAGGAAGAAAAAGAAAAAGCTTTTGTTCATTCTGAATGATGTTGGAATTTTGGGAAAAGTCTTTTAGGAAATAAAATTAGCCTGGTTTATAGTTAACTGGTCATCATCAACCACCAGAAAACAAAGTGAGTTTATCTGAAATGTATAAAATGATATATCTACCCCTTATATTAGTCAAAGAGTGACTAATCATATAAACAATGGATCAGCCACCAGCACACAATTTACTACAATTTATGAGAGGCACAAGCTTTCATTGCCAGAGTCTACTGATCAACAGAAAGTGATGTTGACAGCTGGAGGGAAGATGCATGCTATGTTTTAAGTGAGTTTTTAAAATACATTTCTTTTTGAACAGGCAACCTAAGTCTGCAAGAATTCCCATAGGAAATAAGTAAAATAGAATTGGAAGGTCTTACACAGTATAGAACTATTGGTCTGATCCTGCCAGAGTTAGGTCTGAAAGCAATTTTAATTGGTGTCTGGGGGACTCTTTCCATTGACTTTAATGGACTGGTTGTTCCTTTACCCACTAAAGAATTATTAGAATATAATGCCAAGGAGCTAATAGCTATGAAGAAGTCAGCTGGTATTGTAGTATGGTCTTGTACTTAAGGCACCAGATCTGTGTTTGATTCTTGGTTTTGCCAAAGGCTTCGTGTGTGTCTTGAACTTAATCTCTTTGTACCTTCGTTACCCATCTATTAAAATGGTGGCGATATCTCTCTTTAGATCAGAAACTCTTCAGGGCAGAGGCTATGTATCTGTACAGCACCTACTACAATAAGGCCCAGATTTTGTCTGGAGCACCTAAGTGCTACCATAATGCAAATAATATATGTCTGGTTTTAATTTAGTGCATGAACTAATTTAGGGCCAGATCTTCTAAAAGGGCTCGAGGATCTGGTCCTAAATGTATTAAGATTCCCAGATGCACCTCTAATTTAGAGTTAATGAGACAATTATTCTATGTTAATAATAATAATACCAATAGACTTTTAAGTAAAACAACACATAGTTGGCGATCCCTCAGTAATAGGCTTTCGGAAGTCACTGGTAGTAAATTAATGACCTAGGTAGGCAATCTATTTAAGCAAGTATTTGTATAGCAGGTATATAGTATATTAAAATTATAATTAATTATAATTAATTGCAGAGGAATACCACCTGTGTAATCAATGGATACATTGATTACATAGTTATTGAACCAATTCATAAGAATGAATGTAATTCTTATTAAATCTACTGTGAGCATCTAGCTGGGAATCACAGAAGCAAAGTTAAAAAGCAAAATAATGAAGGCGCTTGTGCGCACTTTTGGACAATAAGAGAAAAACAAAGCAGCGAGGACTAAGGCCCAGACCCTCAAGGGCCAAATCCCATATGGTGGTGTGCACATCTTGTGAGGTGCTAAGTGCCTTCCATGCTCCTGGCTTTCAGCGAGGGGACAGGGTGCTCTCAGGATTAAGCCGTCAGAGTAATAAGAGCCAGCTGGTTAATTACTTTTTTAGTTTCAATGCATTGTTTCTTTGAAATTTCATCCCAGAAAAAAACAAGAGGATATGAGAAGATTGTGGTTTAATTAAGGTCATTTTAGGATTGCAGTAATTCTGTGCCTCACAGCTCATATAGGAAGTGACTTTTCATTGACAAGCGCAGAAACAGAGAGGCTAGCAGCTCAGGTTTTGCAGCCTGGATTAATGTTGTGTCAAGAGTTCCACATTAGATCCTTCACTTGGAGTATTATAAAAGGACTGTGAGTATTAGACCCAGGCTAAAAAGCTGCCATATGGAAGTCTCAGCTTGGGGAAATCATTTGACGCAATTTACAATCAAACTAGTTTAGATTAGTTTAGGTAAAGCAGGGGTAGGCAACCTATGGCATGCGTGCCGAAGGCAGCACGCGAGCTGATTTTCAGTGGCACTCACACTTCCTAGGTCCTGGCCACCGGTCCAAGGGGCTCTGCATTTTAATTTAATTTTAAATGAAGCTTCTTAAACATTTTAAAAACCTTATTTTACATACAACAATAGTTTAGTTATATATTATAGACTTAGAGAAAGAGACCTTCTAAAAATGTTAAAATATATTACTGGCACGCAAAACCTTAAATCAGAGTGAATAAATGAAGACTCGGCACACCACTTTTGAAAGGTTGCCGACCCCTGAGCTAAAGGGTGTTCACACCCCTTTCCTCCATTCTTCCCTCTCCAAATAATTCAAACTCACTTTTGGAACTATCACCCCAAAAATCTTTAATGCTTTTTATCTTTTTAAACCAGGGCTGGATGAACTCATTTGGGCAAAATAAGAACTAATTTTTTTTTAATCAGAAACAGATCCAGATGTAAGAATATAGATCACTGGTTCCCAAACTTTAACAACCTGTGAACCCCTTTCACTAAAGTGTCATGTCTCGTGAACCCCCTTCTAAAAATGAATATTTCCAGGGATTTTCTCCTTTACCTGAGTATAAATGATAAAAGCAGTGATCTTGGAAATATAAATTGTTTTTGACATGCTTATTACACACTATTTATTATTAATTATTATTTATCATTACAGTATTTTTATTACATTATGAAAATGGCAACACTCTTCCAAGCTCACTTTCATAGCTTGTATCACTTTGAATAAGCCTGTTCGAAGACAAGGCTCCTATGTTTCATCAAGGAGTATCAGATGTGAAACAGCATGAAGGTATTTAAGAAGCCAACTCAGAGTTCCTCCTACACAAGCATTCAGGTCTTGAGCAGTCCAGGCAAACAACACACGTTACAACAAGGCTTAAACTTGTTCTTCATAATTTTAAAAACAAGACTAGCTGCCTATTTAATTTTAAAAACAGCAAAAAATATCCACCTCCCTTTCCATTTCTTATAAGGAGTCTTGACGTTTAAATCTCCTCAGTGTGATAGTTATGCTTGCTTTGATCTGCTTCACTCTTGGAAGTCCAGGGGCTCCAGGCCCCATGCTCCCTATTGCCAGCTCTGTCCGCCATTAGGGAATTTTTGCCCAAGAACCCCCTGTAACATTTCGTGAACCCCCAGGGGTTCATGAACCCCAGTTTGGGAACCACTGATATAGATATCACTTAGAGTACTATGCACGTGAGTGGATTGTTCTGGGTTAACTGTTGATTGTAGTTGAATGTCACACACTGGGTTAGCAGCTAGGGCTTGATCCAAAGCCCATTGAAATCAATGGAAAGACTCCAATTGACTTTGATGGGCTTTGGATCAGGTTCTTTATGCAGAACCCCTTTAATGTGAGCTGTGCTGAACGCATATCTCCTTATACCACTCAAAAGGAGGCTTTTTCCTTCGAAGTTCAATGTAAGGCAGGACCCCCTTCAAATCCTCCGTGAAACGCATTCTTTTTTTAGATTTGAACTGCTCACTGGCAATGCCTCTCTTGTGTCTAGAGTTTCAATAGCATTTCAATACAAGTATAAAATATAACAGAAGAACAAACCTCCTTGGAACTAACAAGACACATGCCAAACACAATTCTTCAGTATTACATCCAGACCCTCCCCCACACCTTTGTCTATACCTCAGCCAGCACTGGACCTGATCTTGTCATTCAATGGGACCTTGCAAGAGGCAAATTAGCAACTCACAGGATCAGGGACCTGGATTGTAGAGTGTTCAAGCCAGGAACCTTGTATTCTTACATACCTATAAAATACCACACACACCAGTGCCACTATATAAATAATGTGCTCAGTCCTCAGCTGCACTGAGTTTGCACTCAGAGGCGTAAGAGTGAAGGCTGTACAGCACAATTCTCTTTCCCCAAATCTTGGCTAAGCCATTGATCATATTGACCCCTAGCATAACTTAGAGCAACCCTAAATCTGTGCCAAGTTATATTGCCTGAGCCAGTGATACTGGCTGAGAGCCATGATCTCCACCTTAACCCCTACCCAGACCTCGTAACCACCCCCTACAGAAGGAGTGGGGCATGGCGTAGAGCCAGCTTGGCCAGGTTGTGCTACTCAAGGATTCCTCAGTGACGGGGGGAATTCTTAACTGCCCCTCTTTAGGGCATCTTTCTGGCAGCCTTGCCCTTCCTCATCTGCATGAGCTGGGGCCCACTGGACTGAGTCTAATCATTCTAATATCCGAGACTCTAAAGGAAAGCAATTAGACTAGCCTTTCACTAGATCTAGTTTAGTTGCTAGCTTTCAACAGTCTGAATGAAATCCCCTTTACGAGAAAAATATACCAATACTTGCGCTACATTGATGACATCTTCATCATATGGACCCATGGAAAGGAGGCCCTTGAAGCATTCCACCTGGATTTCAACAATTTCCACCCCACCATCAACCTCAGCCTGGACCAGTTCACACAAGAGATCCACTTCCTGGACACTACAGTGCAAATAAGTGATGGTCACAGAAACACCACCCTATACCGGAAACCTACTGACTGCTATACTTACCTACATGCCTCCAGCTTCCATCCAGGACACATCACATGATCCATTGTCTACAGCCAAGCCCTAAGATACAACCAAATTTGCTCCAATTCCTTAGACAGAGACAAACACCTACAAGATCTTTATCAAGCATTCTTAAAACTACAATACCCACTTGGGGAATTGAGGAAACAAATTGACAGAGCGAGATGGCTGGGTACCCAGAAATCACCTACTACAGGACAGGCCCAACAAGGAAAATAACAGAACACCACTGGCCATCACGTACAGCTCCCAGCTAAAACCTCTCCAGCGCATTATCAACGATCTACAACCTATCCTGGAAAATGATCCCTAACTCTCACAGACCTTGGGAGGCAGGCCAGTCCTTGCTTACAGACAACCCCCCAACCTGAAGCAAATACAGAAACACCAACCCAGGAACCAATCCCTGTAGCAAACCTCGTTGCCTACTCTGTCCCCATATCTACTCTAGCGACACCATCAGAGGACCCAACTACATCAGCCACACCATCAAGGGCTCATTCACCTGCACGTCTACTAATGTTATATATGCCATCATGTGCCAGCAATGCCCCACTGCCATGTACATTGGCCAAACCGGTCAGTTCCTCCGTAAAAGAATAAATGGACACAAATTGGACATCAGGAATGGTAACATACAAAAGCCAGTAGGTGAACACTTCAACCTCCCTGGACATTCTATAACAGATTTAAAAGTAACTATTCTTGAACAAAAAAACTTCAGAAACAGACTTCAAAGAGAAACAGCAGAACTAAAATTCATTTGCAAATTTAACACCATTAATTTGGGCTTGAAGAGGGACTGGGAGTGGCTGGCTCATTACAAAAGCAGCTTTGCCTCTCCTGGAATTGACACCTCCTCATCTATTATTGGGAGTGGACTACATCCACCTTGATAGAATTGGCCCTGTCAACACTGGTTCTCCACTTGTGAGGTACTCCCTTCTCTTCATGTGTCATTATATAATGCCTGCATCTGTAACTTTCACTCCAGGCATCTGAAGAAGTGAGGTTTTTTACCCATGAAAGCTTATGCCCAAATAAATCTGTTAGTCTTTAAGGTGCCACCAGACTCCTTGTTGTTTCTTTACGAGAAAAGAAAATGGAGCTTGGATGACTTTGATCTTCAGGATTTTATCCTCTTCTCACTTACACTGGAGAAAGTGAGATCTGAATCAGGCCCTGTATATTCATTTGCTCAGCTGCAGCTTCCACACAGCCCCATCCCCTTGGCCATTTCTGAGCTGTTTAAATGTACATATTTATATTTTGTGCTGTTTTCTCATGTGAACCAGGGAAACTGAACAATAATGGGCCCCTGTCAATACAAGCAGTGCTCTGGGAATTGACTAATTAACATAAACCTCAGCCCCTCTGGGATATTTCCAGGTTCCTTTTTTTTTTTTTTTTTTTTGCTGTCTCAGCAAATATGGTAGTTGAGCTACTAACTACTTTCAGATGCTCTCTGTATTTCCAGAAAGAAATAAAGAACATCCATGTTGCTTTAGAAAAGGTAATGTTTCTACAGAATGCTTACCTTCTTACCAGATGCTTCATGATGGAGTGAAGGATTTATGTCCAATGAGACCTCTGTAAGTGGCAAAATATTTATTCTGAAGCAGAGGTAAATGAGTGAATGTGGCATTTGAGCTCCATTATTTTTACAGAACTGCTTATCGAGCATGCCTGACATTCTAAAATAATTCTTCTGGTAATGAAAGGCAGGGAAACCCTATTTAAAGGACGGCACATCAATTTATCTGTTCTCCTATGGGCATGGCAAATAGTTTTTTTTTTATAAGGTCTACTAGGCAAAGGGATGAAACTTGCATAACTAAGTCAGAAAGAACTCTTGTTCAACAAAAAAAGGAATGCCACAAATATTGTGTGGAAGTAGTAATAATAGGTATGTGTGTGTCAACTGCTTAGTTTTCAGGAAGTGTATAAAGGGCCACATTCTTTCCCTGAGGCTACAAAGCACTAAATCTCTTAGTCTGTGGGGCGAGGAGTGGGGGAAAGAAACTAAATTAGATTTTTTTCTACCTGTGAGATTTAAATCAAATTGCTCAGGTCTAGCTTTGAACGTAGGAAACAATCTCTCCTTGTTGTCATGATTACTTGCTGTATGTAGTATTAATGCTGTTTATTTATGAATGAACACAATCAAGTTCTGTAACTCATGAAAATCTTTTATATAATGTGGCAATGGGCTAGTTTCCCTAGAACTGCTCAAAACTATTTGCCAGAATTTCAGTCACTAATGAACAAGACTCAGTGGGATACATTTTGAACACAGGCACCTGCAAATGTGCATGTGTATTGTGTAGAGGGAACAAGGCAGAAGGGGTCACACTTGCTGGGAGTATGCAGAGGAGTCTGTGCCCATGAGACACACTCACCTCTAGACGGGGCACTGGAACAATGTTTATAGTGGGGGTGCTGAGAGCCATTGAACTAAACTGTAACCCTGTGTATAATGGAAACCACTTCAAGCCGGCGGGTGCTACAGCACCCTCAGCACCCCTGGTTCCAGCACCTATGCCTCTAGAGCTTAAAATGGAATCTGTGATTCTAGAGCCTCACGATTCTTCTGCTGTCAGCAAGTTGCTGTGAAACCCAATGGCAAAGTGTCCCAACCCTTCTAGTGCTGGTCAGCATAGAGGATGACAACCTACTACCGCTATGTGTTACTATGTTCCCTCAAGAGGCAAATGTCTATACTATGGAACTAAAGGTTCCAACTCTGCTGATGACCCATGTGAGTGTTATTATGATGCCACATGCTGGAACTTCTCGGGTTTTTTTCCAGCTTTCTTTTTAGAAACTGAGGAAAATACACTTAAACTACAATAAAAGAACATTATTAAGGTTACAAAATCAAGCACTCCAAAATTAGGAAATTCCAGAATTAAGGTGGCCTGTGCTACCTTAATTGGCTCCCTTGTGCCTATCCATTAGGTACAGTCTTTAACTACATCATCACACAGTCTTCTGCAAGGCTTAGGTGTTAAGAAAATCACTTCAGAGGCTCTGTGTACCATGGGTAAATTTTATATGTAAAGAATGCCAGGTAAAATTCATACAGGGTTTGCTTAAATATTCTCCAGGGTTCGATTCCCTGTGAGTGGCAATGGTTGCTGTCCATGATGTACTGTGAAACAAGGGGACTCTGCATTTTGCCTTGATTATCAGGAAGTATCAGAAGTATTAATAGCAAAAAAATTTCCAATTAGCTAAAATTCTCACACTGTAGTCCTGCAGATCAGCATTTTTTTAAAGCACAGATGGTCATTTATGTAACACTGTTTGCAAATGTGGCTGTGTTCCACAGCAACAGGAAAATGGGCTACATCTGCACTGTAGGAGAAAAAATATAAATGAACAAGAAGCTGTGCAAACATTTAAATTACAGGGAAACAGGACTGCGATAAGCACTGAACTACACGAGCAGGAAGACAGCGTTAGCCTCACCCAGGCCCTGAAAAAATGGCCACATTTCTGGTCTGCTCTATTGTACTGAGTGGAAGTTTATGTGTGACCTTCCTTCCCAGAACTTCCTCTGAGAGGAAATGTTGTCACTGTTCAGTAGGGGTCAATTGTTATGTATTCAAAACTGGAAAGGAAAATAGCATCCATAAAGGCAACAAAGTGGAAAGGAAGCAATGAGAACTTGCCATTTACACATTTGGAAATGATCAGAAAGGTCATTCTGGCTCCCTAACACCTTCTGAGTTCAGGAAAATAAAACAAGACCAAGATAGCAAAATAATACTGCTTAGCAGGGTCCCTAAGTCCTACATAGCATCAGTTAAAGCCTCACAACACCATTGTGAGGTATGTCACCTACATTAAACCTGTGACTGCCAGAAGGTGGGACTGAATGACAGGGGATGGATCACGTGATAATTGCCCTGTTCTGTTCATTCCCTCTGAAGCACCTGGCAGACAGGATACTGGGCTAGATGGACAATTGGTCTGACGCAGTATGGCCATTCTTATATTCTTATGCTGGATCAGGAACACCTGGGTAACTCTGGAGCCATACTTTGTGATTGACAACCTCCTTCTCTAATGGGCTGATCCAAATCCTGGAGATCTGAATATCTTTAAACATTGGGGAACCGGACCTGAACTTCAAAGCCAGGACCATTGCTAATCATGATTGCCCTGGGCTGGATTCAAATAATTATTCTAGTGATGAAATTATTTGTATTCTGTTAACTTCTCTTTCAGCTATCTGACTTCCTGCCATGTTTTGTTAAAGTTTTCATTTGGGGGCAATTGTATGTGTGCGAGAAAACACTTCTGGAGAGTTTTCATTTCAATAAGGGAGGGTAGAGGTGGTTGTGATGGTGGAGATGGGTGGGAGTGGGGGAGGTTTTTAAATGACATAGGCCAGAACCTGGCCCTAGCACTGACCCCTTTTTATGGCCATAGCCATGCACAGAGGTATAAAGCTGGCTTAGGGTGACCAGACAGCAAATGTGAAAAATCAGGACGGGGTGGAGGGTAATAGGATCCTATAAAAGAAAAAGACCCAAAAATCGGGACTGTCCCTATAAAATCGGGACATCTGGTCACCCTAAGCTGGCTTAATCTGCCACCTGGGGAATCCTTCAATGCCGGGGAATTACAGAACAGGTATAACTGGTCTTTCATATAGTTGCCAGCACAGCGGCCATTAGAGGTGTAACTGGGGAAATGGGAGCATGACCAGAACTCTACAATCCCTAGTGAGTACAACAGCCTGTTAGGTTCCATGGCTGTAGATCAAATTTAGAGCAGTCCTGAGATGGCTCTAAGTTGCACCAGAGGTTATACCAGAGGATATACCAGATCCAGGATTGGGGAACTGTAAAGAAGGATTAGAGCCACCTTTGCCCCAGTCCTCTGACAACCACTTGCACCAAGCCAAGCTCAGCCACAAACGAAGATTGAATATTAAATCTTTAACACAGTTTCCTTCTGATACAGACAACAGAACCTGCCAATATTTCCTTCTTATGGCTGATGTGGTTTGTGCAGAAGATGATTCAAGCAAGGGGAGCAAGCTGAGGGGAATGATAGAAAAATGTGTAGCACAGAAGTAAGGAGAGAGACACCTCGTGGCAATAACATTAGTTAACATTGACATTGATGTTGCTTTTGATTTGTACAGGTTTTTTTGCAAGGGGCTTCTAGCCCATTAAATGGAAGCCTAGAGTGACCCTAAGCAAGCTCAATACATAGGAAATTTTTCAGCCAGCTCTATTTATCTAACTCACAATTTCAATTAAAAAAATTGTTGACATTTCAAATCAGAAAAACATGGGGCAAAATTTTTGACAAAGTTTTTGCAAAAAGTAAGTCCAGTTTTTCATTTAGGTCTATAAATAAAAATATATAGGTAGATACCTAAAGATAAAGACTCCCAAAATCAGAACCCACTTCTGAAAATGTGGGTCTGACCTTCTCTATGGATCTGTTTCCCCATCTGTAAAGCAGGGATAATAAAGCATTTTAAGAGTTGCAAATGAAAAGCGCTAGGAAGAGTTGTGCTGTCCTTTACCCCAGTGCACAGTGGGTTTAATACTCTACCATTCTGATTTACTAGTGTTTTACACACACTTTGCCCTAGGACACAGGCCTACACATGGTGAAGAACCATGGAAAATTGAGCACAGAGTCTACACTGGTCTAAGGGGGGGGCAGTTGTGCCCGGAGAGGGGTGGTTAGCATACCCCAGGCAGGAGAGCAATGTTGGCTAGAAAGATAGCAGGGCCAGGACAGGGAGGGAGGGGGAGTGCACTGTTTCAGTGCATCCCCTCAGCAACCTCACCTACAGGGCTCACTGGGGACCCAGCCTTAACTTAAAATTAATCTCCCTAGCCCCCAATATTGCCTATTCTCCCTCAGAGTGAATCTCCCTGGGGTGCAGTGGGGCAGGCTGGTGTAAGGAGTTGTAATTTACACCATTCTATATCAGGACTCATGAATCAGCCCCACAGACTTATATATAAGAACAAATATTGGGCCACATCCTCAGCTGGTGTAAATCTGGGTATGGAGGCCAAGGCAGCTGCATTGATTTATACCAGCTAAGGAACTGGCTGCGCAATATTTCTTTCTTTTTCTTTTCTTCCATTTCACACTGAGATTATTCAGTTGTGCATTCCCTCAGAGAGACTAGAAATGGAGGATTTTCATTATGTATATGTGCATGTAACTGGTTCTAAAACAGCAGTACTGAATTTTCCTCTCTCATTTCCTTGCTATGTGTCTGTCTGGGCCATTAACAAGTTTCATCACATCTGAAAGAATGTCGCTTTTGAGGCAGAAATTCCCACCATTAGAATCATTTCTCTGTGTTAAACAACAAAGGCTAATGCATTCTCTCAATGTTAAGCGGGTGTTAAAATGCGCATATGTTACCAGGGCTATTACCTATGAGGGCCCATTCAAGAGGCAATGATTTTCAGTACCACTGACTGCTCTGAGCCCTCTCATATTAGCACATTAGCACATATGCAATCCTTTTTATCAGATTAGCTACAGTTGTCACAGATTAGTTTGCCCCATGAAGGAATCACTAAGGTACTTCTGACTATGGGCTCAAAAGAATCAAAATTGTGTTTTTTTGGTTTCTGCTATTTTTTTTTTTTTTTGTGTGTTCCACCCACCAGACTGCAAAACAAATTAAAGGGCAAATGTAAATTTTGTTGTTATTAATAAGGCCTTTCTTTCATTAAGGGATAAATAATAACATAAACCTAGAAAAGCCTTCTTCTAACTGCTCAAGGAGTTTCTGCATCTGTCAAAAAGGCTCTCTGCATTTCTTCTTTAGCTTGAATAACATAACACATTGTGGGACGATAAAATTTCTGACACACAGAAGTCTCTCTTTCTTTTGCAGTAATTTATGATGTGATTCAAAGTCTCACACATTGGGGGCAAGAAAATGACTTTGCTGGTCATTTTTTAATTATTTATTTAACCCACTTGGCTCCTTACAAGGGCATAATAGCTGGTGAGACAGTCGCTGACTCAAAATACCTTTGCCATGATTTGCAAATCTGCACAGTCATCAAGATAGTTAGAACTGGTGTTTGCACCTGGAAAAGATCCAGACACCTTGGTAGCACAGTGCCCTCCTCCGGGCGTTAGTTTGTGTGCTTGAGATATTGCACTGTGCCTAATGCAAAATCATCCCCAAGCTGGGTCTATATTCAATGCCATGAAAGAAGCCCCTCCAAGACCCCCCGCTTCTGCACTCTAGACTGCTTCAAACAGGACCTGGTGAACATGATTTAATAGAAACAATGTTCAGCTCAAGTTCTTTGTTATTTTCTTCATTCTTGTTTGAGCAATAAGGCATAGATAAAGCCCAGTTCTCTCACTAAGCCGTAGTCTACACTACAGAGTTAGGTCGATGTAAGGCAGTTTACATGGATCTAACTATGGAGGTTTCTATATTACAATGCTTCTCCCGCTGCTTTAACTTGCCAGCTAGATCGACCTAATAAAACCACCTCAATGAGAGGTGTAGCACTTAGGTTGAAGTAGTTAGGGCGACGCAGTGCCAGTGTAGACACTGCATTGCTTATGTTGACCTCAGTGGCCTCCAAGAGGTGTCCCACAATGCCCATCGTGACTGCTTTGGTCACCATTTTGAACTCCGCTGCCCTACAGCCAGATACACAGGTATATGCCCCTCCTCTTTTAAAGCCCGGGAGCTTTTGAAGTTGCTCTTCCTGTTTGCTTGGTGAGAAGAGCAAAATAGCAGCTGCCCAGCTGACCATGCCAGCTCCACTTCTGCCTGGAGTACATGGGAGGTGGTGGATCACCTGGGTCTGTGGGGAGAGGAGGCTGTGCACTCACAGCTCCGCTCCAGCTTCAGAAACTTCGACATCTATGGCCAGATTGCTCGGGGCATGGAGGAGAAGGGCTATTACAGGGACATGCAACCGTGCCATGTAAAAATCAAGGAGCTGCAGCAGGCATACCAGAAGGCAAGGGAGGCAAATAGTCACTCTGGTGCGGAGCCACAGACTTGACGCTCCTACAAGGAGCTGCATGCCATCCTCAGCAGCGACACCACTGCCACCACCAAGAGCCACCAGAGTGAACTCTGAGGACAAGATGCTGGATGAGGAAGAGGAGGATGGGACGACAGGCGACAGGGAGATACAGTGGCGTGGGGAGCCAGGACCTCTTTATGACTCCTGAGCAGTCTAGCCACTCCCAGCAGTCCAGCTCTGGCAAGCCTGATGCAGGGGAGGGAACCTCTGGTAACTACTAAGTTTGCTTCAGTACAGCAGAGACACATCTGCTCGTGTGCTATTTTTTAAATCAGGCTAGATGAGGTAGTGAAATAACCAATACAGGTACAGTTGCTATCTGCTTCTCATTCCCCTGTACAGCTAGACAGAGGGGGCCCCGAGGAATAGTTTGTTTATGCACACTGCGATGTCCCGTGAATCCTCCATAGAGATCTCAAAGAAGTTTTCCTGGAGGTACTCTGCAATCTTCTGCCGCAGGTTTCTTGGGAGGGCTGCCTTTTTTCTTCCCTCGTGGTAGGACATTTTGCCATGCCGCTCAGCAATTACTTCAGCAGGTACCATTTCAGTGCACAGGCTAGCAGCATACGGACCCAGTCTGCAGCCAGATGCATGCAGGAGCTGGTTCCTTGCAGCCTCGGTTACCCTCAGGAGTGAGATATCAGCTAAAATCACCACTACCTGTGGAGAACGGTGCTAGTATTCAGTTCAGTTGCCCTATGCACTTGTTCTGATACTCCAGTGCTACCCCCCTGTCAAGGCTGTATCCCCACTTTGAACTTTAGGGTACAAGTGTGGGGGCCTGCATGAGGACTTCTAAGCTTAACTATCAGCTTAGTTCTGGTTCGCTGCCACCATTCCCTTCCCTGGGAAGCTTTGAGAAACCTCTCACCAATTCCCTGGTGAATACAGATCCAAACCCCTTAGATCTTAAAACAAGGAGAAATTGACCCTTCCCCCCTCCTTCCTTTCACCAACTCCTGGTGAATACAGATCCAAACCCCTTGGATCTTAAAACAAGGAGAAATTGACCCTTCCGCCCTCCTTCCTTTCACCAACTCCTGGTGAATACAGATCCAAACCCCTTGGATCTAAAAACAAGGAAAAATCAATCAGGTTCTTAAAAAGAAGGCTTTTAATTAAAGAAAAAGGTAAAAATCATCTCTGTAAAATCAGCATGGAAAATAACTTTACAGGGTAATCAAACTTAAAGAGCTCAGAGGACCCCCCTCTAGCCCAGGTTCAAAGTATAGCAAACAAAGATAAACACTCTAGTAAAAGGTACATTTACAAGTTGAGAAAACAAAGTAAAACTAAGACGCCTTGCCTGGCCTTTTACTTACAAGTTTGAAATATGAGAGACTTGTTTAGAAAGATGGGGAGAACCTGGATTGATGTCTGGTCCCTCTCAGTCCCAAGAGCGAACAACCCCTTAAACAAAGAGCACAAACAAAAGCCTTCCCCCCCCCAAGATTTGAAAGTATCTTGTCCCCTTATTGGTCCTTTGGGTCAGGTGTCAGCCAGGTTACCCGAGCTTCTTAACCCTTTACAGGTAAAAGGATTTTGGAGTCTCTGGCCAGGAGGGATTTTATAGTACTGTACACAGGAGAGCTGTTACCCTTCCCTTTATAGTTATGACACCCCCACTACTGTCCCAACTCGCCCCCTCCATCCCGGGCTGTACTCACCATGGCTGGGGCTGCCATCGTGCTCTATAACTCCCAAGGGAAAGTGAAAAAGTTGTGCTTGTAACTTGTTTGGATCAGGGAGTGTAAGTACACTAACAATAGTACCTCTGTCCATTGTTTCTTTAGCAGCTGCAGATGTGGCCTTGTGGGTCTCTTCAAGCAGACTGGAGGAGCCGCTCAGCCTGATAAGGAGGAGAAAGAAGAGGACTAAGGAAGACATGTTCCAAGAGGTCCTAGAAGCCTCTGGTGCTTTGGATTTGAGCAGAGGGCTTGGAGGGCAGAAATCAATAACAAAATGCAGAGGGACAGTGAGAACAGGAAATACAGGTAGCAAGAGATGATAGTGCTGCTGAGGGAGAAAATAGACATGCTGCAGTCTCTGATTGACCTTCAGGCTGAACACATCCATGCTTGCCTCCTCCTGCAGCTCATAGAGAACTTCATTCCAGGACCTCCCTACCCTCCCCTCCTCCCCCCCCCCCACACACATTCTATGTATCTTCTGGGGCCACAGCAGTACCTAAGGCACTCCACCCCATGGGAGAGTATACACAATGACAGCTACACATACACCCAGCTGTGAGAGCCTTGTTGGTGTAGGTGCTTGTGAATGCCCCGTTCCTTCCCCTTTAAAGATACGTTTCCCTGTATGTGTGAAGTTTACTTTAGCATTGCATAGGCATGTTTGCATGAGTGTGGAATAAAAATCTAATTATGGAAACTGAATTTATCTTTACTATTCTCCAGCATATGGTGGCTGGTGCTAACATTCATGGACAACAGCAATAGGTGCATTTGCATTGTCATGGTAAGACACACCCAATAGTCATTACAAAGTTCACACCACAGTGCAAAAAACCAATGCCAGTCTCAACATGTTACAGCAACGCACATTACTGTGGCTCATTGTTAAAATGCTCCTTCAAAGCCTCCATGAGCTGAATAGTTCCCCGTTGAGCCCCTCAAATAGCCATGGTATATGGCTGCTCAAAAGTAGCAAACAGCTGATCCACCTCCTTTCTCCCTCTTTGCTTCACAGATATTATGAAGCGCACAGCAGGGAGCTATGACCAATGGGATATCGTCCTCACTGAGGTCTAACCTCCTGAGGAGACAGCACCAATGACCCTGCAAATGGCCAAAGGTACATTCAGCAGTCATTCTGCACCTCCTGAGCCTGTTGTTGAAGCGCTCCTTGCTGTTGTCAAGGTGGTCGGTGTAAGGCTTCATGAGCCATGGGAGTAAGGGGTAGGCTGGGTCTTCCAAGATCACTATTGGCATTTCCACATCCCCAATGGTAATCCTCTGATCTGGAAAGAAAGTCCTTGCTTGCAGATTTCTGTACAGGCCTTGGTTCCTAAAGATGTGTGTGTCATGTACCTCCCCTGACCAGCCCACATTGATGTCGGTGAAATTATCCTGATGATCCACTAGCATTTGCAATACCATAGAAAAAATAGCTCTTTCTGTTGATGTACTCTATCGTAAGGCGGTTTGGGGCCAAAATAGGAATATGCATGTCATCTATTGCCCTGCTGCAGTTAGGGAACCCCATTGCTATAAAACATCTGCTATTTCATGCACATTGCCCAGAGTCACAGTCCTACGTAGCAGGAGGCGATTAATGGCCCTGCACACTTGCATCACAGCAATCCCCATTGTGGATTTCCCGACTCCAAACAGATTCCCAACTGATCAGTAGCAGTCTGGCATTGCCAGCTTTCACACAGCTTCTCCACCATGAGAGCAGCCCTCATTTTGGTGTCGCTGTGCTGGAGGACTGGAGAAAGCTCCGCACACAGTTCCAGGAAGGTGGTTTTGCACAGCTGAAAGTTTGCAGCCACTGCTTGTCATCCCATACCTGCATACCAATGTGATCCTACCAGTCAGAGCTTGTTTCTCAATCCCAGAACCGATGGACAACCATGTGCAGCTGCTCCGTGAATGCCAACAGCAATATTGAATGGTTTATTTTCATGGCGCACAGCAAGACAGACACCAAGGCATCATCATTGGACTCACAGCTCAGGAAGTACTGCAGAATTGGGCATATTGTGTTCATAACACTCAGCACAATACTGGCAAGCAGTGCAGGATCCATGCTTTCTGACAGAGATGGTGGGTGCGCAGATTACAGGGGCTATTGAATAGTGGCACAAATCTTACTAGGCTGCCCATGGAATGATGGGATGGAGAAAACTGCATCATGGGATGCTGAACCTGCCCCCCCGAGGCATTGCAAACCCTTCCCAAAATACCCGGCGGTACATGGCGGCGAGTTGCACAGTGGGATAGCTGCCCACAATACACTGCTCTCTGTGTCAATGCAAGAGCTGTGGACGTGTTCCGCTGACACAAGGAGCAGAGTGTGGACATGCAACAGCAGTTTAATTGCAGCGGCAGCTGTACATCAGCGTAACTTGAGTCAACTTAACTTTGTAGTGCAGACAAGTCCTTACTGGTGTAACTCCTTGGATTTGAGTTTGGCCATTCCTGATTTACACTGGTTGGTGAGAGGAGACTCAGGCCCATGATAGCTGCCACCATTTTACAAGAATATAATTGTTGAAAGTAATGCTTAACTTTGGCACATTTTGTACAAAAAAGTAGTTAAAAAAGGAGGCTATTTTGGCATGTTTAAAATTGGAAAACAGATTAAAAAAAAAAAAAAGCCTGTTCTGTAGTACAGTGGTTTTTTTTTTTAACATTTACTAAACCTGGGTCAGATTCTGACACCCTACCTCACACTGAGTAGCACCTTATTCTACTAGTGACGTCCCACTGACATAAGTGGGAGGAGTCATGGAGTATACTACTCTAATATGACTACAGGTATGTCTATGCTGCAAAGTGAAGGTGTGAGCATAGCCCAGGTAGGCATACCTGTGTTAGTTATAAATTAGCTAGCATGGGTAATACTAGCACTCTAGATGTGGCACAGGCTTCAGCATGGGGTAGCAATCTGAGTATCACCCAGGGTCCCTCGAGGGCTTGTACTCTGTTTGGTAGCCCATTCTGAAGCTTGTGCCATGACATCCATGCTGTTATTGTTACTGGTGCTAGCTACATTAAAGCTAACATAGGTATGCTAACCCATGCTACGATCACACCTTTACATTGTCATTTAAACATACCCTAAGCATACCAGAATCTTAGTGTTAATGTGATTTATTGAAACCAATATTTGTTCCCATTACTAGCTGACAAATAACAACTGCTTGTACCACACTGGTTTTTAAAAAAATGAAATGAAATTGTTCAGAAGGCTGTATCCCTTTTAAATGCTACTTTTCACTGGAGTGTTGAACTGATTTGATCACTCATGAGCTGCATTCAACTTAATGATAACTCCTTTGCTTGCTGTCTCTTTCCCTCTGATTATGTAGCCTGTACTTTTAACCTACAGTCAGAGAGTGGCATCTTTAGGTTTTCTTGAAGAAAAGCTCCATTTGTGAGCCAGGCTTGTGGTAATTTATTATCAGCAAATAGGAATAATGTTACAGAAGAACATCCTGTAACTTACTCTATCTATAGAAAGACTACTAGAGCTATGTTACTTATTCCAACACCTTATGGAAAGGGACAGATTCTGATCTCATAGGAGGACAAGGTCATTGCAGAGAAGCCACATGATTTCTTTGAATCAATCTTCACTTCAGAGGATGTGGGGGAGAACCTCACACCCGAGCCATTCGTTTTAGGTGACAAATCTGAGGGACTGTCCCAGATTTAGGTGTCAGTAGAGGATGTTTGGGAACAAATTGATAAATTAAACAGTAATAAGTCACCATGACCAGATGGTATTCACCCCAAATTTCTGAAGGAACTCAAATATGCAATTGCAGAACTACTAACTGTGGTATATAACTTATTGCTTAAATCAGCCTCTGTACCAGATGACTGGAGTGTAACTAATGTAACAGCGATTTCTTTTAAAAGGCTCCAGAGGTGATCCTCTGATATATACAGTGATTAAAATGGACATTATCAAAAAGTGTGTGTTATACAGTGATTAAAATTGACATTATTTAAAGGCTGGTAAACCTAATTTTAGTAACAGGCAAATTAGTTGAAACTATAGCAAAGAACAAAATTTTCAGACACATATATAAACATGATATGTTAGGCAAGAGTCAACATGGCTCTTGTAAAGGGAAATCATGCCTCACCAATCTATTAGAATTCTTTGAGGGGAATCAGCAAGCATGTGGACAAAGGTGATCACAGTGTATTTGGACTTTCAGAAAGCCTTTGACAAGGTTCCCCACCAAAGGTTCTTAAGCAATGTAAGCAGTCATGGCATAAGGGGGAAAGTTCTCTCATGGACCAGTGACTGGTTAAAAGACAGAAAACAAAGGATGGGAATAAATAGTCAGTTTTCACAGTGGAGAGAGCTAAATAGTGGGGTCCGCTAACAATCTGTACTGGGACATGTGCTGTTCAATGTATTCATAAATGCTCTGGAAAAGGGGGTGAACAGTGAGGTGGCAAAATTGGCAGATAAGTCCAAACCTGACTGCAAGTGTGACAAAGGAATCTCACTAAACTGGGTGACTGGGTAACAAAATGGCAGATGAAATTCAATGCATATTGGAAAAAAGAATCCCAACTATACAGACAAAATGATGGGTTCTAGGTTAGCTGTTACCACTCAAGAAAGAGATCTTGGAGTTATCGTGGATAGTTCTCTGAAAACATCTCCTTAATGTGCAGTCAAAAAAGGTAATGTGAACCATTAGAAAAGGGATAGATAATAAGACAGAAAATATCATAATGCCACTATATAAATTCATGGTATGCCCACACCTTGAATACTGCATGCAGTTCTGGTCACCCCATCTAACCCCCCCGCTTCCAAAAAAGATATATTAGATTTGGAAGAAAGGCAAACAAAATGATTGGGGTATGGAAGAACTTCCATATGAGGAGAGATTAAAAGACTGGCGCTGTTCATTTTAGACAAGAGATGACTAAGGGGGGATATGATACAGGTCTATAACATCGTGGTGTGGAGAAAGTGAAAGTGAATAGGGAAGTGTTATTTACCCCTTCACATAACACATGAACTAGGGGCCAGCCAATTAAATTAACAGGCAGCAGGTTTAAAGGAAGTATAAGGAAGGACTTCTTTATGCAATGCACAGTCAACCTGTGGGACTCATTGCCAACAGTATAACTGGGTTCCAAAAAAACAATTAGATAAGTTCATTGAGGATATGTCCACCAATAGCTATTAGTCAAGATGGTCAGGGATGCAACTACATGTCCCTAGACCTCCAACTGATAGAAGCTGGAACTAGACCTCATGGGACAGATCACTCAAAATTGCCCTTTTCTGTTCATTCCTCTGAAGCATCTGGCACTGGCCAGTGTCAGAGACAAGATACTGGGCTAGCTGGAGCATTGGTCTGACCCAGTATGGCTGTTCTTATGCTATAAATCCAGAGTAACTCCAATTTCTTCAGTGGGGTGACTCCTAAATAACACCAATTTAATCTGAAGTAAAACTACTGAAACCAATAGAGTTATATCACCTGGTGTTAAACTAGCTTGGGAGCTTTGCCCTTCATTACAGAGCTATGATATCTCTTTTACATACCTGAAGTCTTGATAGACAGCCTAAGCCAGTTGCCACTAGAGGTGGTCAAAATTTTCCAAATGAACAGTTTTCCATTTGCAAATTCAGATATGACAAAAGCTAAACATTTAAAACAAAAGTTTCTGAAACATCAAAACAACCTTATCAAAATGTTTCATTTTGGTAAGATTAAAGCATTTCATTTTGACTTTATTAGTTGGTCTATTTATTATTAATAGACTCAAGTAGTCACAATGATTAGTGCTTTGACCTTATCAAAATGAAATGGTTTGGTAAGGTTGTTTTGTTATTTCAAAAAAGTATATTTTTTTGCAAGAACTTTTGAGATTTCAACTTTCTGTTCCAATTTGGAATGAAAGTTAATTTCAAAATGTTGGCATTTCCCATAGAATGGAAATTCTGAGTTCTGGCCAGCTCTAATCACCACTACCTCCTCTCTAGGACTTTTCAGTATACAGGTGGCAGATACTAATTCAAAACCAGCTCTTTAGAGTGGGATGGTGTTTTGAGAATGTCTGTTTTAATCACTGTATTTATTAACAATTGGTATGCTCATTTACTATAAACCAAATCATTATTGATCCGTCACGTATTTTCATTGTAGAAGAGATGAAAACTATTTCCCTTAAATGGATAATGCTTCATCTCTACCATCCCCTGATGATCAACTGTATGGGAGCTGGAAAGCCCTTTCAGCATCTTACATATACATGAAACTGGGCTGAAAGGCAATGCAATAACCCTGCCCGACTCCTGTATAAAATCTGTGAAGGGGCGCTTGAAATTTCTATTTCTTAGAGGCTGATCCTGCAAATTCTTACTTCTGCGAGTAGTCCCACAAGGCTCTAACTGTGAGCTGGTGGCCCAGACTCCTGTGCAGGAGATGCCTCCTCACTCTCCTTTGCAGGTTCTCTATATTGCTGATCATAATGCAGGCAGGAGAAGAAGCAGGATAGACGAACTGCTTTGGGGCTGATATTCCTCTTCCCACACAGGTGGGCAGGGAATAAGTGCAGCCTTTATTCTATTCACCAATGTGCTGGCCAGAGAGGGAGGAAAGCTGCACTGGGAATAGGGCCGGTGCAGCATACTTTTGCCATGGAACAAGTTGTAATCAGGGACTGAACTTTTGATTTGCTGGTTGCAAGGTACCAATCTAAATTGTAAAGTACACATTTGCAGGGTTGAGCCCTTAATTTGCAGGTCCTCCTTCAGCTACACCCTTCTAAATAGTGACACACACTTTTAACAACAGTATATTCTTCACACATGCAGAGGCCTGTCACTGGTTCCTTTCTAATGCAGCCTGTTTGCAAACAATGGAACATATTAATGGACACTTGTGAAGGGACTAAGAAAACATTGGGTATTAAGAGAGGTGAGAGATTTAGGGTTCTAAACACACAAACAGGAAAGCACATTGTTCTTAACAAACAAGTGGTAGGCCTGAAGAAGGGCCTTTCTTGAAATAATTTGTAATCTAGTCACTGGTCCATTAAAAGATATTGCAATAACTACTCTTGCCCACTTTGCACCTTCTGGTGAGATGTGAAACAGTGATTCCATGGTACTGGAACTTTTAAAAACGGAACATTTTTATTGTTTTCAAATCACAATGTAATATGCAAAGCAGACTGTAGTTACAGAGGTGTGGCAAAATCATCTGACAGAGTCCAGTTTCAAGAAACCCTATACCATTATAAACAACTTCAGTTTATAATCAAAGTAGTAAGGCAGTAGCAGCAATGTAGGGCACACACAGGAGAAATTGCAATTGTACACCATTGGATCAAATAATTAGTCCATATTGGTTAGTGGGAATAGCTTTAGTATTGGAAGGTTTTCATGAGTCATCGAGACATCTCTGCTACTCCTTTCATCCTTCTTCTTCTACCTTGCATTAATTCCATAAAATGCAGTTTGCTCTATGAGTCCTCTCCCTCCCAAGTGCTTTGTTCAATGTCATATCCTCTGTCACACCACATGCCAACATGTCTTCCTTTATTACATCCCACCACTTCTTCTGTCTTTTTGCTTCAGTCTTGATCTGTGGGACTATTTTACACACAAAGCTATCAAGACTGAGCTTTACATGACCAAACCACCAGGCCTGCATGCCCTCATTTTTTTCATTTATGAGTGTTACTCTGAGCCTGTCTCAACATACACATTCCTCGTGTGGTCTTTCTTGCTTACACCACTCATCCATCTCAACCTTTAGATTTCTGTGGAATGGATCATTTTCTCATGTTTCTTTTTTGTTGCCCAACACTCAATGCAATGCATTAAAACCAGAGAGATAACCTTTTCCTAGACTTTCCTTTTTAATCTTACTGGTATCTTCTTGTCACATACTACAACACTTATCTTTCTCCATTTGAACCAGGCATTTATTATTTTGTCTTCCATTTCCCTGGATTCTGGAATCTAGATACTTGAAACTTTGTGTTTTCGGTGTTGTCTGCTCATCTAGTTTCAAGGATAATTCTTCAGTATTCACATTACTGAAATTACATACCATTCTATGTTTTTCCTCAGCTTATTTTGAGCCCATGTCTTTAACACATCTCTTCATTTATCAAGATCCTTGTCTAAACTATCATTTAATGCAGTGAGGAGAAAATCATCAGCAAACAACATGCACCAAGGTGCCTCCTTTTGTATGTTCCTTGTGTGAGGGTCCAGAATGTGGATAAAAAGGAAAGGACTCAGTGCTGATTACTGATGCACTCCTACCTTTACTGATAGTTGTCTGTTTCAACACCTAGAAGTTCTGACTATTGACATTGCACCTACATGCATGTCTTGAAGAAGCCAAACATAAAGTTCTGGTCATGGGTGGCGGGTATCAAAGGCAGGGGAAGGCTAAGCCTACCTAAACTTGCATGCCTGGACCCACCCACACCCACCCACACTCCACCCCAGGCCCCCTCCTGCTTCCTTCTGCGTTCTGCTGCGGCTCTTACTTCCCATGTGGCCAGGACCCCAGGCCAGTGGCGCTGGAACCAGGGGGTCAGGAGGACATAGCCCTCCCACTTTTTGAAAGTGGACGGGCCTGGCCCATCCACTTTTTGCTGGGGCATACCTGCCCCCTTCCTCTTCTCTTCTCCCCCAAGGCCCTACCCCCTGGCCAGGCCAGCATGGAGCCCAGCTGGGGAGCCCAGGCAGCTGTGGGGAGCCACGGCGGGCCCTCCACCTGCTCAGGATGTGGCGGGAGGGGGGGGGGGGGCTGAGAGCCACCTGGGGCAGGAGGAGGTTCTGCGACTCCACACTGGCTCCCCACAGCTGCGGCTGGGAGGGGGAAGGCCTCGGAGCTGCAGCCTGGCCACTGTAAGAGCCGCGCGGGCTGACTTGAGGAGCCACAGAGTCACAGACCCTCCACCTGCCCCAGGCGGGCTGGGAGCCCAAGGGGCAGGGACATGAGCCGGGGACTGTTCAGGCCCCTGCACCGCGGGCAGGTAGAGAGTCCTCCACAGCACCCCACAGCTGCCCATCTGGCTCTTATCATGGCCAGGCTGTGGCTCCGAAGGCCCTCCCTGGGCGAAGCCAGGTTGGGGAGAGACGTGTGGGCAGCCTAGGTCCTTCCACCTGCCCTGTGCATGGGGCCTGGGACATGGGCAGGGGACTGCTTTTACCTCCACCTCAGTAGGGCCCCCCCCACTTTTGGGAGGACTCCAGCGCCCTTGCCCTGGGCTGGAGCCACTGGAGGCCGGCCTGCAGCCAGGGACTCTGAGCAGCCGGAGCCGGTGCTCGCACTGCCCGCCTGTCGCTCTAGGGCTTGGGCTGCGCTGTCTACCTGCCTGCCTGCTGGGCACTCTGTGGTTGGGGGGGGAGGCAGGTGCTGGCGGGGGAGGGGCCTCTGGGCTCTGGCGGGGGAAAGGGGTGGGAGGGGCAGGGCCCCGGGCAGACATGGCGGGTCGGGCCAGGGGCTAGCCTCCCCAAGCCCGCGGTTCACCCATGGTTCTGGTACCATTTTCTCTCTCAGACACCACCAGATGACTTCCCTTGGAACTCAGTAAAAGGTTTTTTCCTGATCAATGAACATCTCATGAATATTTTCCCCTTTCTCTCTAATTTTTATTCCACTAGCTGCCTCACTGCACAAACAACATCTATTGTAGGTCTTCCTGGCATGAATCCATATTGATTTGTGCTAATATCTACTTCATGTTTAGTCTCTTATCAATGACTCTCTGCCATAGTTTCATTGTATGACTCATCAGCTTTATACATCTCTTTTCCCCCTCATAAAACAGCACCAAGATATTTCTCTTCCAAGTTTTTGGTATCTTTTCCCATCTCATGATTGAACTGAACAGGGATGTCAGCTCCCTTGGATTATCTTCTCTTAAAAACTGTTAACAATACCTTTTCCATTAATTCTCTATGTGTCTATCATATTTGAAGAACTTCACTTCCTTTGTATCTTTGGTACTTCTTTCCCATGCTTTCTTCCCTCTTTCTTTTGTTCCAAGTCTTGAGTAAAGTTCCTCAAAGACCTTTGTTTTTGCAACTACATTTCTGGCCAATTTCCTTGCATCTAGGTCTCCTTTGCTACTACTCCTTTTTTCTTTTATCTTTTATCACTTGTACTTCTTCACTCCACTACCAATTGTTTTCGAATAAAGGTTTTCCCTTTTGATTCACCCATAACTTGTTTAGCACTCTCCACTATATTTGTTGCCATAAAATCCCAAAATGTATGCACTCCTTCCACATGTGGTGCTGACCTCATCTTCTCCATAACCAACTCTCTAAAGTCTTTCTCAGATTTATTATTAGGGCCCAGGATGTGAACAGTCATGCCTAGTGGCTGGAGCAGGAGTCACATGCCAGAGCCAGAGTCAGGAGTCAGAGCTGAGGGTCAGAAACTGGAGTCAGAGGCCAGATGCTGGAGCCAAGGGTCAGAGCCAAAGTCAGGAATTGGAGCCCAGGGTTAGAACTGGGCTACCTGGAGTGAGGCAAGGAGCAGGGCTGGGTCCAAGGCAGAAGCAGGGCTGGGAACAAGCAGGCGCAGGAGCTATCACAGCCGTGGGTGACTTCTTTGAGTAGCCAGTGAAGTGTTGCAATCTTCCTCAGCCAATTCAGCAGGACATTCAGTTAGGTGGTCTAGCTGATGCAGCACAGCTGTGCTCATTACGGTGACAGAAGACTGAGCAGGGCAGCCACAAGTAGTTATTCCTGATACTCGGTAGCTTTTGCCACCTTATCTTTGGTGTTACCCTCTTAGATTTTCACTGTACATTTGTTCTAAGAATAAGATGAGAGGTCTAACTATGCTGAGTAGTAAGACTCTCTCCTGCAATCAACTTGAAGTCTTTTATATCTTTTATTTTCTGCAGGGAAACAAGGAAGTAGTCAATCTGGCTTCTAGTCCTTCCACTCTTGTAAGTAATACAATGTTCACCTCTTTTCTTAAAGAATGTGTTGGATACTTCGAGGTCATGAGCTTGTGCCAGCTGCAATATGTTTTCCCCATCATTTAAAGTTCCATAGCTCTAACCACCGTGTCCTCTACTATATCCATGCCTCTTCCAGCATGTCCATTCAAGTTGGCACTGATAATTATTTCCTTATTTCCTGGAATTTGCTGAAGAGCAGCATCTAACATTTCCCAGAAACTTGTCTTCTCATCCTTGCCATAGCCACACCAGTGTGGATGTGTGCTAACTAAGTTTAGAAAGCCACATTCCAAAGTCAGTTTGACCATCATTAACCTGTTGCTGATTCTCTTTCCTTTATTTTATTAGTGAGAGCTATGCCTATTCCATGTCTTGAGTTGAAGGCCCCACAGTAAATTTTTTTGTAGCCTTCCCCAATCTCGGTGGCTTTTTCCCTTTCCATTTTGGTTCCTGGATGCATGCTCTCTGTACCTTCCTCCTCTTCAGTGTCTCTGCCAGCTCCATGCTACAGTCAGTTAGTGTGCCAGCATTTCATAAGAACATAAGAATGGCCATACTGGGTCAGTCCAACCCAGTATCCTGTCTTCTGACAGTGGCCAATGCCAGGTGCCTAGAGGGAATGAACAGAGCAAGTGATCAAGTGATTCATTCCCTGGCTCCCATTCCCAGATTCTGGCAAACAGAGGTTAGGGACACCATCCCTGCCCATCCTGGCTAATAGCCATTGATAGACCTATCCTCCATGAATGTATCTAATTCTTTTTTTAATCTTGCCAGTTCAACTTTTTCAACGGTTTTCAACTTTCCAGTCTTCTCCTTACATCATTGTACGATGTAAATCCTTTAGATTATTATTAATTTTATGTGTCTTCTCCTGATCTCTTTAGGAAATAGTCAACATTTATATTGCTATACTTAGGTGTGCACAAAATCCAATATGCTCATCCTAGCATCCCATACCTTGGCACACATTCATACCTGGTGTAAGCAGAGGTAACTCTCAGTCTGAATTTCATCCTTAAAGTGTGGGTATACTGTAAAAAGTGACTGCAAAATAGGGAAGTGTGGTTTCACTATTTATTGTCTCTGTAATTCCAGAAATGATTTTCTCAGAGTACAAATACATGTAGGGCTTTTTCAGCCCTAACTGCCAGTCCTGCGAACCCAACCTCAAACCAAGACCCTGGCTGTGCACTATCTGGCTTACATATGAGCACCAGTAATCAAGATTCCTCAGCCAGAATTTAGTGAAATAATTCTCTGCATGAGCAATGCTAGTACCCATCTCTCTCTCTCTCTCTCTCTTCCAACACGGGGAGTTCACCGCAGAGCTAATTGAAATAAATAAATAGTAACATTATTTTCGACCCTAAAGTAAGCAGATATGACGCAGGGCCGATTGTGACCTCCCATTTTCCAGTTGGTTACCAGGAACTCATTCAAGTAGTCTCCTTAAAGTCAGTGAGACTACCCATGCTCACCAATATGCATAAAGGGTTCACAATCTGGCCTGTCGCAATAGGTCTGTCGAGTAAGAAATTGCTAATTTTTTGTACATCGTCATTTTTCTGAACAGACTCTCACTCTAAGAAGAGAGGTATATGAATCTCAGTGGGTTTGCTTCATTGTAAATTCATGCCAGATCATTTGTTTTGCTGTATGTGGGTGAGAGGTTTTATGGCATCACTGAGTTCCAGGTTCAAACAAACCCAAAACTAAAAGTGAAACTCAAGCCCAAACTGCTAAATGTAACCAGAGTTTGAGCCTAAACCATAAATCAACCTAGATTCACTAGATACTGAGCAAAATTACCTACCGTTTGGAACATCCTACAGTACGTGGGTACAACTTGTTGAACTAGGGATGGAATGGCAGCTTTAGCTCAGCTTTTGGCTTTGGTCATTTTTAGCGCTGGTCAAAAAATGAAATGCATTTTTATTGAAATTTTCATTATGTTTTTAGGCATTCTCATCAAAAGGTCAGCAAAATTTCTTAGAAAATGTTCAACTGCCTTCATTTATTTTAACTAGAGCCTCCTCATTGTCTTAACATATTGGTTTAAATTAATGCTTGGTCAAACATGAAATCAAGTAAGTTATTTTTGAGCTTAACTGCTTTACTTATACCAAGTCTGTTCCATGCTGATGAACTCCAGCAAAGTCCATGGCTGCTGACTTGGTCGGGATAGCCCTTGTTATAAAACTCCTTGTTGAGGGAATACTGGATATGCAAATTCTGATGTTTGTTGTGCTGATTTGCATTCCAATACCCAGAATGCTCTTTAAGGTTGCACCTAGTGCTGGTATGCTAGCTTTGTGAGCACAATGGAAGTTTTGGGTATGCTGCTGTGTGCCAGGAATTATTTCTGTGTACTTGGCAAAGGAGTTGTTTAGGCTCTAACTCTTGCTTTGGTGCCGTATTGAATTTAAATACAAAAAATTGGCTTGATCTCTGCCTGGCTTCTCATTAAAATACTAGTGCATAATGGCTGTGGGAGGACATCCTTGCTGAAATTTGAATCATAGAATATCAGGGTTGGAAGGGACCTCAGGAGGTCATCTAGTCCAACACCCTGCTCAAAGCAGGACCAATCCCCAGACAGATTTTTGTCCCAGATCCCTAAATGGCCCCCTCAAGGATTGAACTCACAACCCTGGGTTTAGCAGGCCAATGCTCAAACCACTGAGCTATCCCCCCCCGCCGCCGCCCCCCGAACATGTGCTCCAGGTGAGGCTCAAACTCACAACCTCGGCATTGCTCTGCTCTGTACTGCTGTATAAGTACCGCACGCTAACCGATTGCGCCACTGGAGCCCTAATCCTTGAGGAATAACTTGCTATACTTCTACTTTGACTTCTGGAGGTGTTGGGATGGGAAATAACTATGCACCGAATGTAAATGCTTCAAGATCAGATTCATCCAGACTAACCTCTGCTAGTAAAAACAAAATTAGTGAAATAGACTAACAATCACTATACATTGCTGGCAATGCAGAATCACTTACGTGCACAACAAATAGTCTAGCTATCAAAAGCAACAGTTATGCAGGCACACTTAGGCTTTTCCTTCTGTCAGAATAGATTTGGCTGCAGAAATAAACAGTATCAAGGCAACAACTGGTTCAGTTACATAATGCTGGACTGTACAGTAAGGACTTCTTGTTTTTCATTCACTTTCCTTTGTATTAGAGACAGAAAGGAAACCTGTGGGGGAAAAGTCTTCCAAAGTTCATTGCTTGACTGTAGTGGGGCAACTGCCCCACTCTCTGAGAATTTAGGCTGCAGCAGGCCAGTGGGCCTGCGCAGACGGGCAGCCAATAAGAGAAGGGCTTATTGGGAGCCAATCAGGGCCTGGATTGGAGGCAGCCAATCAGGGCCAGGCTCAGCCCTATAAAAAGGCTGCTCAGGGAGAGAGCAGGCAGTCTGTCCCAGGCCTTTGAGAGGGGAAGGTCTGTCTCAGAGCTAGGAGACTAGCACCACAGACAGTGCAGTGCTAGCCAGGCTCGGGGAGCAGAAGGGAGCTCTAGCCCATAGCCTGCCAGGCTGCAGGCCCTGAAGGGAAGGGCCCAGCGAGTGCAAGGGGCTGTAGGGGAAGCGGCCCAGGGAAGTGGACAGATGAGGGGAGAGAAGGACGACAGCGAGGCTGCTGCCAGAGGGTCCCTGGGCCGGGACCCAGAGTAGAGGGCGGGCCTGGGTCCCCCCTGCCCTTGCAGTACACCCAGCCATTGGCCGTAGGGAGCGGCTGTCATAAACTACGCCAGATCCCTGACAAGAGGGATTAGTCTTTGGGGGTGTGGTTGGACACGGTGGCTGGGGGTGGGAAGACTGCTGATCACCCCCGCCCCCCAAAAGGTGGTGTGGATGGACTAAGGGGCACTGCCGGAGGGCAGTGGTCTGGAAGAGGACGCTGTGAGCTGGTGAGCATCGCAGGCTCAGACGCCAACCAAGGGCGAGACAACGGGCGGGACACCACTAGGAGAGGGCACTCCCTATGGACTGAGCTAATTCCCGGAGACAACCAGCGGGAGGCGCTGCGGTGGTGAGTCCCAACACTGTCACACTGACCAAAATTGCTTTGACACCAGCACCCTGCCTAGTGAACTAGGGCTTCTTCAGTTTTAAAATATTTTAAAAGTATTTTCTTAGAATTTAGTGTTCCTGAAAGGTATCACATTGACAGCCCCTGAGTCCTCTGGTCAGCCACAAAACTAGTACAGAATAGACAGTGGCATGGCAACCTTCCTCATGATACATTGCTGATGTACCTTGACCCCTATCTCAATGGACCATCTCTAGGATTAAGTGGGTTATTTTTTTTATATTTCCATTCAGTTCTGAGGCTCTCTGCTTAGACTGTCCAGAAAGATACCAATTAGTGGTGACTGGTGTTGTGATGTTGTTTTCTTTCCTTTGGGAAATGGATCAAGACCACCAAAGGCATTCTGCAGATGGTAGCAACAACATTTTGTCATTGCCAATCTCTGTTTGAATTGAAATCCATGATCCTGAAGTTAAAGCCTCTATATTGTATTACCAAAAGAAGCAACGGTTCCCTGATCTTTTAAGTTGGTTTATGATAAGTAAAATTATCTTGAACTGTACACATGCATACACACATGCATACACTTAAATGTAAAGCAATTTGAATGAATGTTAATAAGGAAGATACTTTTTAGTTTAATGCTCTATAGCAGTGGTCGCCAACCTGTTGATTGCGATCAACTGGTCAATTCTAGAGGATCTCCCAGTTGATCGCGATCTCTGGCAGCAGTGCAGTGTGGCTAAGCCCCACACCGCTCCCGGAAGTGGCCACTGCAGCCCCAGGGTCGCGTGCTGCTCCTGCCTGCAAGCACCACCCCTGCAGTTCCCATTGGCTGGGAGAGCTGAGGGGGTGGTGCTTGCAGAGAGGGGCAGAGCACAGAGCTACGTGCCCCCCCCTCCCCACCCCAGAGGCTGCAGGGGCGCGTTGGCCCCTTCCGGGAGCAGTGTTGGGCCAGGGTAGGCAGGGAGTATGCTTTAACCTCGCTGCGCCCACCACTGACCAGGAGCCACCGGAGGTAAGTGCAAGCCCCTGTCCCAGCCTGATGAAAGTGAGTGAGGGTGAGGGAAAGCGAGCAACTGAGATAGGGGAGAATGGAGTGAGCAGGGCAGGGCTTTGGGGAAGAGACTGGGCATCAGGGAAGGGGCGGAGTAGATCCTGAGTTGCCCTTAGATTCAAAAAGTGATCTTGGGCATAAAAAGGTTGGAGACCACTGCTCTATAGTAATTGCTTTCAATTAAGCCTCACTGTACCTTACTAATGGCAGACCATATGTAAAGTCACCAACTCCACTGTTCTAAGATCCTTTGATGGCAGTTCACTATCTACTGCCAAAACTAAGTGGATCCGAATGAAGGATGCTATTGGAGCTTTCTCTCAAAGTGTTCTTTCTTGTGTAAGTTGGTTCTGGGCGAGGGATACCCAGATACAGCCAAACCCCTGATATTGTAATGACTCCATTGCATCCTCCAGTTAACTAGGGCAAGCAAAGCTCTGTTTCATCTCCCCTGTTGCTTTTTATGCAGAGCTACATGGACAGCTGTGTTCGTAAGGGTGGCAAGTGAAATACTTTGCCTCTAAGGTCACTATTGCTATCACAATGGTATGGCAAGGAAAATGTCAACCTTAGTTTCAAAACAGCTTAGGCAGAGCATAAGAGAGCCTCCTCCTTCCCCTCCCCACTTCTGTCAACACCCGATCAAGGGTCAAGAACGTAAACCCAGCTCAAATGATGTGAAATTGGCCAGTTCATTTTTTTCATTTCTCCAGGGACAAAAGCAGACTTCATCACAGAGATAATGACCCTTCCTGCTTGCAGTGATTGAGGTCCGGAAACTCTTTGCTTAGGTGCATCTCATAATTTAGATCATTGCTTTCAGTACCTGAGTCAGGCATTCAGGTTATATTTCAGATAACTCAACCACTAGCTTCCATAAGTCTTGCCCATTCTTCTGACATGATTTCTTGAATAGGACTGCGCTTGCCAGCTATGTGTCAAAATGTATGTGGAAAAAAGATCAGTCTCTATCTGGGCAGCTATATTCTGACAGCTATAGATAAAAGATCTCACTCTTTTTAACACCCTATACGCCCCTCTTTTTTTCCTATTCCCTCATGAGCTTTGGTAGAAATTTGTTTTTGCAATTTGTATGGGAGAGAGAGTGAGAATGTGTATAATTGTGTGATTTACCCTGCCTGTGTGTGAGTCTATTCTGTCTCTAAGGAGTCCTTATAGGTTGAAGCATCACTGGGATCCAGAAACCGGTTTCTAACTGCAGAGTATGAGGTCTCCTGAGCCCATTATTGTCAAACTTTGCAATAAGACTTCAAACTTGTCACCTGTCCAGGTCCTGGCTGAGCTTCCCCTTGTGGATGCTCACGAGGCAGCTGTGTTTGGACCCATATGTTGGATCCATGTTCTTCTAAGCTCCCTTGGGTCTGAGCAGGCTCCAGCCTCTCAGGCACACTTTCCAGGGACAGATTTTCTGTCTGGAGCCACTTCATGGGGATGGGACCAGCTGTCCTGAGCCCCAGAACCAGGGCTGTCCCTCACTGCACCCCACTTGTTCATGCATACCCTCCCCAGAGCTCTACCCTGATACGTATTCTAGGTTATAGTTTAACCCTTCAGGAACAGGTGACTATTGAAGCAAGTAACATGCAGGCTTCGCAGAGGATAAAGTACAGGTGGGAATTGAAGAGAAACAGTGAAATGACAAACGGGACCTTTCAATTACATCACATGAAGGCAGACAACTAAAAAGTGACACATTTTATAAGTGCTTCTATACAAATGCTAGAAGTCTGACTACTAAGATAAGTGAGCTTGAATGCCTGGTATTAACTGAGGATATTGATATAATAGACATCACAGAAACGTGATTGAATGATGACAATCAGTGGGACACAGTAATACCAGTAGACCAAATATATAGGAATTACAGAGTAGGTCAAGATGGTGGGGGAGTGGCACTATATGTGAAAGAAAGCATAGAGTCAAAAAGAGTAAAAATCTTAAATGGATCAGACTGTACCACAGAATTTCTATGAATAGAAATTCCATGTTTGAATTACAAAAATGTAGCGGTAGGAATATACGATAGACCACCTGACCAGGATGGTGACAGTGATTCAGGGAAATTAGAGAGGCTACAAAAATAGAAAACTCAGGAATAATGGAGGATTTAAAATATTCTCCTATTGACTGGGTTCATGTCACCTCAGGAAGAGATGCAGAGATAAAGTTTCTAGACACCATTCATGATTGATTCTTGGAGCAACTACTCTTGTAACTCACAAGAGGAGAGGCAATTCTTGATTTAATCCTAAGTGGAGCACAGGATCTGGTCCAAGATGTGAATATAGCTGAACCGCTCAGTAATAGTGATAATAATATAATAAAATTTAGCATCCTTGTCAGGACTGGGAGAAATACCAAAGAAACCCACCATAATAGTATTTAGTTAAACAGAAATTAAAAAGAACAGCCACAAGAGTGAAATGCCTGCAAGCTGCATGGAAACTTTAAAAAACACCACAATACAGGCTCAAATTAACTATATACTCCAAATTAAAAAAAACAAAAACATTTTAAGCGGACTAAAACAATTCCACCATGGCTAAACAACAGAGTAAAAGAGACGGTTAGAGGCAAAAAGACATCCTTTAAAATGGAAGGCAAATCTTACTGAGGAAAATAGAAAAGAGCATGGACTGTGGCAAGGCAAGTGTAAAAGTATAATTAGGAAGGCCAAAAAAGAATTTGAAGAACAACTAGCAAAAGATGCAAAAACTCACAGCACACACACAAAAAAGTAAGTACATTAGAAGCAGGAAGCCTGCCAAGCAGTCAGTGGAGCCACTGGATGATCGAGGTGCTAAAGGCGCATTCAATGAAGACAAGGCATTGTGGTGAAGCTAAGAGAATTCTTTGCATCAGTCTTCACTGTATAGGCTATGAGGGAAATTCCCACACCTGAGACATTCTTTTTAGATGACAAATCTGAGGAATTGTCCCAGATTGAGGTGTCAATAGAGGATGTTTTGGAACAAATTGATATATTCACCTTTGTCACCTTTGTCCGGCTTGTCCTTGTCCGTCCCTCCATGAACACAAATCGACACCACACCATTCCGTTTTGTTGCGAGCACATTCTTTCCATTTCTGGCCAAGGAGTTTTGTCATGGGACTGGCTCAGCACGTTTTCGGTCTGCCCAGTGGTCACTGGTGGTCTCTGGGGATCCAGTCACTGATTCGGGTTGTCCACCTATTGTCTTGCCTGCAGACTACAACTCCACTTTGTGTCGTACATCGCCCATCTCCGCTTTGCGTCGTGCATCACCTGCACTACATCGGTCACCTCTGGTCTCCTAATTCATGATCATTGATATATTAAACAGTAATAAGTCACCAAAACCAGGTGGCATTCACCCAAAAGTTCCGGAGAAATGAAATATGAAATTGCAGAATTACTAACTGTGCAATGTAACCTATCACTCAAATCAGCTTCTGTACCAGATGATTGGAGGATAGCTAATGTGATGCCAATTTTTAAAAAAAGCACCAGAGGTGATCCTGGGAATTATAGGCCACTACGTGTAACTTCAGTACCAGGCAAATTGACTGAAACTATAGTAAAGAACAGAATTATCTGACACATGGATGAGCATGTTTTGTTGGGGAAGAGCCTACATGACTTTTGTAAAGGGAAATCGTGCCTCACCAATGTATTAGAATTCTTTGAGCGGAGAGGGGTCAACAAACATGTGGACAAGGGTGATCTAGTGGATATTGTATACTTGGACTTTCAGAAAGCCTTTGACAAGCTCTCTCACCAAAGTCTTATAAGCAAAGTAAGAAGACATGGGATAAGAGGGACAGTTCTCTCATGGATCAGTAACTGGTTTAAAGACAGGAAACCAAAGGTAGGGATAAATGGTCATTTTTCAGAATGGAGAGAAGTAAATAGCGGTGTCCCCCAGGGATCTGTACTGGGATGAGTGCTGTTCAATATACTCATAAATGATCCGGAAAAAGGGGTAAACAGTGAGGTGGCAAAATTGGTAGACGATACAAAACGACTCAAGATAAAGTCCAGAGCAGACAGTGAAGAGTTACAAAGGAATCTCAGAAAACAGGGTGACTGGGCAACAAAATGGCAGATGAAATTCAATGTTGATAAATGTGAAGTAATGCATATTGGAAAACATAATCACAGTTATACATACAATACGACGGGATCTTGGAGCCATTGTGGATAGTTCTCTGAAAACATCCACTCAATGCACAGCGGCAGTCAAACAGGATGCTAGGAACAATTAGGAAAACGATAGATAATAAGACAGTAAATATCACCATGCCACCATATAATTCCATGGTATATCTATACACAGATATCTACCTTAGAGCCCTCACTCTGGAGCTTTCTTTGGGTTTTGGTTGGTGACGGCCGAGGTGCCAGGTCCTCTGTTCTGGACCTCATGCCCCTGGCTCAGGTTTCTCTGCTTATGGAGTTTTCTCTGACTCCTATCTTCAACTTGTTCATTTCCAGAGAATGTGATCCTTTTTTCTTCCCTGAACCTGTGTTTTTAAAACCCTGTTCCAACTGCATGTTTCAATGCATACGTTGCCCTCAATGTATGTACACCTTCCCAGAGAGGTGGTACCGCGCAATGGAGAGAGAAGGCAGGGCAGAGATATGATATAGCATGATTGATTGCTAATTATTAGGGTTGTCAAGTGCTAAAAAAATGAATCACGATTAATTGTTGCGATTAATTGCACTGTTAAATAATAATAGAATACCATTTATTTAAATATTTTTGGATGTTTTCTACATTTTTCAAATATATTGATTTCAATTACAACACAGAATACAAAGTGTACAGTGCTCACTTTCTATTTATTTTTGATTACAAGTATTTTCACTGTAAAAAAACCCAAAAGAAATAGTATTTTTCAATTCACCTAATACAAGTACTGTAGTGAAATCTCTTTATCATGAAAGTTGAACTTACAAATGTAGAATTATGTACCAAAAAACCTGCATTCAAAAATAAAACAATATAAAATTTTAGAGCCTGCAAGTCCACTCAGTCCTACTTCTTGTTCAGCCAATCGTTAAGACAAACAAGTTTGTTTACATTTACAGGAGATAATGCTGCCCACTTCTTATTTACCATGTCACCAGAAAGTGAGACCAGGCATTCGCATGCCACTTTTGTAGCTGACATTGCCAGATATTTACATGCTAGATATGCTAAACATTCGTATGCCCCTTCATGCTTCAAACACCATTCCAGAGGACATATGTCTATGTTGATGACAGGTTCGGCTTGATAATGATCCAAAACAGTGCGGACCGACGCATGTTGATTTTCATTATCTGAGTCAGATGCCACCTGCAGAAGGTTGATTTTCATTTTTGGTGGTTCGGGTTCTGTAGTTTCTGCATCAGAGTGTTGCTCTTTTAAGACTTCTGAAAGCACGCGCCACACGTCGTCCCTCTCAGATTTTTGGAAAGCACTTCAGATTCTTAAACCTTGGGTCGAGTGCTGTAGCTATCTTTAGAAATCTCACATTGTACCTTCTTGGTGTTTTGTCAAATCTGCAGTGAAAGTGTTCTTAAAATGAACAACATGTGCTGGGTCATCATCTGAGACTGCTATAACATGAAATATATGGCAGAATGCGGGTAAAACACAGCAAGGGACATACAATTCTCCCCCAAGGAGTTCAGTCACAAATTTAATTAATGCATTATTTTTTTAACGAGTGTCATCAGCATGGAAGCATGTCCTCTGGAATGGTGGCCAAAGCATGAAGGGATATATGAATGTTTAGCATATCTGGCACATAAATACCTGGCAATGCCGACTACAAAAGTGCCATGCAAATACCTCTTCTCACTTTCTGGTGACATTGTAAATAAGAAGTGAGCAGCATTATCTCCTGTAAATGTAAACAAACTTGTTTGTCTTTGCGATTGGCTGAATAAGAAGTAGGACTGAGTGGACTTGTAGGCTCTGAAGTTTTACATTGTTTTGTTTTTGAGTGCAGTTATGTAACAAAAAAAATCTACATTTGTACATTGCACTTTCACAATAAAGAATCAGACATGCCAAACCCACGGAAAAAATGCAGAAATTGGGCTTATTTTTGGCTTAATTGGCTCATGAGTTGCTTGTTGGCTAGTTTTTGGCTTGTCGCTTGTTGCTTGTTTGGCTTGCTTGTAGTTTGTTGCTTCTTTTTATTGATCAGCTTCCAGCAAGCAGGGGCAAGGGGCAAGCAGGGGCATGGTGGGGAGAGAGTCAGAGGTGCACAGAGGGCCCACCGCAGTCCCAGACTGCACGCTGGGGGGATCTAGTGGCACAGAGTGTTGGGGTTCTTAGGGATTGGCTTGTTTTGGCCTTGTTTTGAAATGGGATTAGTTTGTTTTTTGGCTTATTGTGAAAGTTAGGGGGGACTGGGGGGGGTTATTTACCGTGTGAAAGTTGGCAACTGTGAAAGAGATTGCACTACAGTACTTGTATGGTGTGAAGTGAATAATACTATTTTTTTGTTTATCATTTTTACAGGGCAAATATTTGTAATCAAAAATATACACTTCTATTTCAATTACAACTCACAATACAATATATATGAAAATGTAGAAAAATATCCAAAATATTAAATACATTTCAATTGATATTCTATTGTTTAACAGTGCAATTAAAACTGTGATTAATCGTGATTCATTTTTTTAATCGCAATTCATTTTTTTGAGTTAATCGTGTGAGTAAACGGAGATTAATTGACAGCC
Source organism: Emys orbicularis (assembly GCF_028017835.1). NCBI lineage: Eukaryota > Metazoa > Chordata > Testudines > Emydidae > Emys > Emys orbicularis. Next base: position 177,074,784 of record NC_088685.1, on the reverse strand, counting down.
CTACTAATTATCACTCAACTGATCTTCTGAAAAGCTTATCATTCTCTGGTCCACCACCATCATCTCAAGCATGTTTATAAAACTTTTCAGAATTTTATTTGGGTTACGTTGTGCGTTACTTCCTTTTGAGACACTGTAAATAAATTCTTTGATCCTGAAATCAATTTTTCAAATGAAATCACTCATTTGTTGTTGATTCCTAAATGTTTAATAAAGGAAAAAGGCCTTCAAAGAGACAATTTAGAAAGCTCTGGTTTCAATATGCCTTGGAATGACTTCTCCCTTAAGAGTGTTCGTGCACGTACACACATGTCCCTCCCCCCAACACACACACACACACACACACACACACGCACAAGTCATATGGGACCCAGACGATTCCATGTCTGTGATTTGACAAGCCAATGCCACATCACAATAAAGAAATCTGGAGTGAAGCATTTGCTCTGTTCAGTCACCACAATTCCATATACAAACTAAAGTACAGGAGTAGAGCCCTGCATAAGACTTAACTGTGATTACTTAGATGGAGGAAGTTCAGAAGGAAAATAGGAGGGAAGGTGGGCTGTGGCACTGCTAAGTCATAAAGCTTCTTTAAAAGAAAGGCTTGGAGGGAAGAGCGTTGCTATAGAGAGAGTAATCTTAGCCCTAATGTGTGAGTACTCTCAAAGACTGGATGTTCCAGTTCAGTGAAGCAAGATGGCCCCCTGCAGCATTGTTAGCCCCTCACAGAGAAAGTTTTGCATCTAATCTAGAGGCATCACCCCATAAGACTCCATCAATTTTGCAGGGGTTTACCGTTTGTTTTTTTCAAAACACAAGACAAACATTCTTTAGTTTAAAAAAACAGTCTAACAGTAAAACTTTGGAAAAAAATTCAGCGACAGCCTTTTCGGTTCTCCCATGAACATTTATTTGCAACTTCTCTAGTGACTGCTTCTGAAACGAGCTCTGAAGCAAAACTGAATTAAGGGCAAAGAGATCTGAACCTTAGTGAAAAACTTCCCCTGAGCTCACTTACAAAAGACTGCAATAGGGTATTACCAAGAATTCAGGGGAAAATTCTGCCACTCAATGGCTAAGCCACAAGATGAGTGAAACTTCTTAAAGACTGAAAGCCAAGAGGTAAAGTTCAGAAAACGGTGCCACAATTATATTCTAAGTGCACTGTGTGTGCCGGTGTATAATGTGAAATATTCCATTTCCCCCCATCTATTTCATGATCAGAGACTCACAGGAAGGAGGTTGGGCTTTGATACCTTCAAAAAAAAAAATGATGAGAGTTTTCATGATATTCAGTGTTTGGTAACACTTTGAGTTCCAAGGCATATCTATGGGAATCATATAATCTTTGCTTACGTAGTAAGTCCTCAGTATTTAAGTACCATGTAACTACATAACAATTTAATGCTCCTATCATTTATTTAGCAATTACATGTGTACCTTCAAAATTAATATAACTTTGTAAACTTCAGTCTGGTAGAGGCAGTAAATCACATATGATTTAATGTTTGCTTTGTAATTATACAGGCATATGTAATTAGTCTGCTGCAGTACATGATGTTTATCAGATCAGTGGTCAGTGTCATTAAAAATTCCACCCAGCACCTCAAAAACTACGCATCAGAAAACTAGTCTAGATAAAATTAGAACTGAACATTTGCTCATCCATTGAACCAAACATTTCTTATGGTTCAAAAAGTGGTATCAATCCTCCTTCCCCCCTTTTTGGACTCCTCTATCATTATTTTCAGTATGCTTTGCATGACACTAGCAGCATGCTAGGTTCTCGACAGACAGATGTGTCAGTCATATGACCACAAGTGAAAGCATCAGCGGGGAAAGCTGTTCTCATGGTATTTCCAGTTCATGCACTATTGGCCTTAACCTGTTCATGTGAGATTTCCAGCCCAATTAAGTAAATCAAAATGGTTTTGGAGAGTTTGGATGGTTCCCCAAAGTTTTATAGAAATTAATTTCCCCTGCACCTCCCAATGTTGATCTTTACTCATCACTAACAGAAACCCACACAAACTGAAGAGTGAGGCCTAGTCTACACTAGAAGTGCTACAACAGCACAGCTGCACTGCTGGAGCGTGTCTGGTGAAGACGCTCTATGCCGACAGAGAGCTCTCCCATCAGCATAAATAAACCACCTCCATGAGAATCAGTAGCTACGTTGGCGGGAGGAGCTCTCCTCCCAATATAGCTCTGTCCACACTGGTGTTTGGGTCGGTGTAACTTATGTCAATCGGGGAGGGGGTGGCTTATTCACACCCTTGAATGACATACCAATGTAAGTGGTAGTGTGTACAAGCCCTCAGTGTTGTGAGGTCTGTGTGGCCTTCTGTGGAGGGAGCTTGGATTGTTTATGACCCATCATTGAATGTCCACCAGTTTCCTTGCAAGCACAATAGTGTTAGTGCCCATTACTAAAAGCCTACCTGTTTCTTTGAAATGTTCACAGCCCTAAGCAATGAAAGATAGCCACATATTTATAAGGAGAGTTTAATTTAAAATTTGTTCCCAGAGAATTCTCAATATCCTTGCCATTTTAAAAAAAGGGGAAAGTGCTAATGTCTGATGTGAGGCAACATCATGATGGAGAAGGAGAAAGTTTGGGGCCCTACGTAGGAATCTCTCTGAAAACTTGCAAGAGTTGTAGTGAGGCCTCACTGAGTAAATTGGAAAAGAATATTTGCATATCAATGTGTGCCTCACACATAGAGTTAAATGTGTTGTGTTTAGAGATGTCTCAACTAGTGAAAATGCCTGGGAACCTTGCTGTGAAAATGTTCACTGTTTCAGTTCAAGGGATTTGTGCCCCTAACGCTTCACTTTTCTGATAACAGCTGTTTTGTTTTCATTGGAATTCAGAATTTCTAACCTTGAATTCTAAAGCCATTTGTCACTCAAAACAGGCTCATCTTCATTAAAAAAGGGAACCCCAAATTCAGTAAAAAAATAGAAAGTCAAATTTTTCAGCAACATAGACTATACTCAAGTTTGTCATGAAAAGCCAAACAACGCTACTTCTGAGTAATTTCACTTGTAATTGTGACTATTTGGCATAGTTAAAACCAAACAGAGTTTGATTTGCCACATGTAAATATTTCTGGCCAAATTCATCCCAGGTAGAACACTACTAACTTCAGTGGCGTTATAACAGAGATGAATGTTGACCAGGGTTTTAAAAGGTTTATTCTAAATAAATCTGCTGTCACTCTGAAGTTGGGATAGTTTTCCTATTTTGATATTATTGAGGATAACAAGCAATAAAAAAAAAAAAATTTCAGACAGGCCTGTAGGCTACAATACATTACATGACAAATTGTTATTCCTTACCTGGTTAGATGGAGTCATGCTTATAATATAAACCAAACAATGCTGTCTTTGATATAGTCATAGATAACCTCCTAAAATGTTTGGACTCAGATTAATGCTACGTACATCACTCAGGAATGAGTTCTGGCAAAGCAAGATTGTTGCATATTAGTGATTAGATGAAAGATTCAATCTGGTTACCGCATCGTGCACATTCTTGACGAGTTCCAATAACTGTGTTTTACTTTTTCATTGTGCATGCCTTAATAATGTACTGTATATGTGCTCTGAGCCAATTCCACTGTCTTCACTTTAAATCCAGAATAACTCCATAGAAGGCAAAGGAGTTACTCTGTGCAGTATTTATGCAGTGTAAATCAGAGCAAAGTTTTTACACTCTGATCGTGATTAATTTGCCATTGTGTCTGAGTATGAATTGACTGCCCTCTCCAAAGGGAACAGACTCCTCCCACAGTTTATGCATAATTCCATTTAATGCATGTGAGTCAAATTTGCTTATTAAAGGGTAAATATATACACCTTAAAGTCAAACCGGGCCTCCTATTGAAGGCAGCTGGAGATAATATTAAAAGTTGAGTTTCTGCTCTGACTCTCACTCTGTGGGTCCATGGAGTCAATAGGATTTCTTGAGGTGCAAATCCTAGCAAAAGCTGTCCTCAGAGCCCCTTTCAGGTTGGAGGATCTCAAATGATTTTATAGACTGAGGTCCTGATCCTGATATTGCATCCAGGAGGGCAGACCCTGGAGGTTGGAAGGAGTCCCACTGACTTCAAAAGGGTTCTGAGTTAGCATAGGGATCTGCCTTCATGTAGCCAATTGTATTACAAGGGTCCTAAACTATACACAGGGCTCAATTCACACACAAGTGAAATATAAACAACTTCTGGGGTGAAACGCTGCAACTATTTAACAGCCCATAACAACGCTAAAATCAGTTTGAGAGAGGAAATTAATACCTTTTTCAATTGAAACTGCAATGGGAATATAGGAGGGAGGGCAGAGAGCAGTCTGTGTGCGTTTGTGGGTAGTTTTGGCTTAGAGTATTTTAATTTGGCTCAACTCTTCCTCTGGGAAGGTCACAGATGATCAAAACAGCACCAGAGCGTCTTTTGTGATGAGCCATTTGTATTTTTCTTTTTCAAATACCTGATGCTTGATGAGGCCAGGCTGAGCAAATGTGATTCAATGTAAAGAATAACAAAACTTCTCCTGTTGAATGCTAGCACTTGACAAAAACTGAACTTGGTAAATTCATCTTGCACTGCTGTAAAGTCAGAGTAACTTTAATGAAAGAAAGGGCATTACATCAATATGAGACAAGGTAAATGAGAGGAGAATCAGGCCCAGAGTGAATATTCTTTTCAATTTTTAATTAATTCACATTGGCCAGTACATATCCCGTCTATGTTTGCTTTCCACAAACATTCAAGCAACTAAACTTTACTGGCAAGAATGTTTGAAGAAACTGTATCTCAAAGTCACTTGCATGAGCATTCATAGAAACCAAATGTTAGTTTTTGCATTTATGGTACTCGTACCTATTCAGACAGGAAATGCGGGGAGGGGAATGGGCAATATACCACAGGGTTTAGCCTACTGATCTCAAGTAAGCCAACATCTTGGGCCTGATTTTCCACAGCTTTGCATCTTGTATACCTGTGCAAAGAGAGTGCAAAATGGGGGTAAAGTGTTACCATTCTGCTTTCATAACATTTGATATCCACTTTGCTCAAGTGTAAATGATCAATATAGTTTCATTGTTTAATTGTCCTCCTCTGTGTGTCCATACCCACCTGTTGTCTCTTGTCCTATAATTAGATTATAATCAGTTTGGGACAGGAACTGTATTATTGTTACATGCTTGTACAGTGCCTAACACAGTGGGGTCCTGGTGTATGACTGGGCTCGAGGTGCTACCACAATACAAAGAACAACTAATAATTGTAATAATAACAATATTAACTACACAGGGTGCAAGATAGTGGAGAATGGGGCTACTCAAATGGATAATACTGAGCACAGATTGCAGAGGGTCAACTACTTGTGATCAAGCAACACATTACAAAAAAAGTTAAATAAATACTAATATTAAATTTGTGGAAATGGCAATCAGCTCACAGATATTCCATGAGCAGAGAGAGAGAGAGAGAGAGAGAGAGAGAGAGAGGCCAAATTCATTGGATAAGATATTAGTTGGAATTATTTACTCTGATCTACTAAGTATATGTATGGAATAACTTTATAACTGTATGACTGTCAGATCATGACCAAAAATTAAGATTCCAATACTGGAAACATTATTTTCTTGTCCCTCTCTCGCCTTTCCCCCCTTTTTTATTCTTTAACATTTAAAGTTTTGGTTCAAGTTAATTAAAGATTCCAGTTCCAACCTCCTGGAGTGAAACTCTGGCAGTTTGCCCAGTGCAGCAATAGGCATTTGTAAGCAGCTCCTCCACTGCACTCCATAATGTCTCTAAGAAACTATACAAAGAAGCAGAAAGAAACTGAATACAGATGGAATGGGAAATCAGATATTTCTTACATTTGTGCTTAAATCTGTGACGGCTACCTCACAGTTAGAAAGGGAAGACAATTCACATACACTGTAGATCCAAGCTTGTTTTCTTCCCCACCTACTGCAGATACATCTGTGAGAAAACTTACAGTGAGCCTTAAAAAAAAAAAAGAAAAAAAAAAAAAAAAAAGAGATTAGAAGACTGATCCAAAGAGAGGCATTTTTTTCTTGTTAAAAACATAGGTATATGATGTACAATTTTGCCATAAAAAATAAATGCTTGACACAACACTGTTCATAGTGAAAAGAGAATTTAATACATTTTAAATGTCTGACAGGTGAATAAAGAATACATAGTAAGATAAGCATTAACCTTAAAACCCGTATGCTGAATTGTCTGTCATTAAATGGCACATGTAAAAAAAAAAAAAAAAGTTTAACTCATATTCATCTCCTGGAATGTGGGTAATACAGATGACATAGCTGGTGTCTCCTCTGTTCATGAGACATTGCTTGCTTCTTAAAACAGAACATACTCAGTACCTTGTCATTAAATACCGAAGGCCTTCTGTAATGGCTAAAACTGATTTAATGATGTGCCATTGGAAATCTCAGTTTCAGCTATTTGTGATTGTATGTGAGTTGATATATAAACTTTACAGTCCTCGTCATTTCAAATTCTGTGCCAGGGCATGAGACTCTGTAGTTGAATGTAGGGAAGAAGTAAACAACGTATCTATCACCATATTACTGTTTCTTTGTGCATTTTATTTTACCAACTGTACTGCTCAAATGTCTTTCTCTCTGACCTCATGGCTTTTTGATTTTTCATATTTTAAGGAGACTTGGTCAGTACAGTTTTGAAAAAGAGATTATTGCAATGGGTGAAATTCAGTTATTTGGCATATGCAACTGATAGATGGATGTCCGTTTTTCCAGACTGCAGACGGGCTATAGCTGGATACTTTCAGGGGGCATGTTGTGAACGCCGATCCATTGTCCCCCAATTTTTCATTAAAAATAATAATCTGGGCCCAACATGATATCTTGGCAGATAGGACAACATGCAGTAACATGGGAGGCAAATGTCTGAGTCTATAATCTTGAGTTCTTACACCTTGGGGTGATGGGGCAGGGGTTCTGACCATTCTGGAGGGTTTGCTCTTTAGCTGATTAATTAGAGCAGTGCATTGGGTGAGAAAGGCCAAATAAGTGTAGTGCAGATTTCATGTAAAATTTGGTTGACTGGAATACCTCTGCCCCCCATGATTAATTAGATGTTTTGGTGCTACCTTTTTAAAAATAACAGAAGTACCCTACAAAAGCTGGCCAGGTGAAAGGGTTAACAGATGGATGCTGATCTGGATATATGTGTTTCTTGCCCTTTCAAACCTTTTAAGCCAGACTGGGGTCAAGTTACTGAAGCAGAACAGCTCTGTTGACAAACATGTGGTCTTCAAAAACAATCTCAGTATGAGAGGTGCTGCTGATTTAAAACAACAGAAAGAGGGAGAGAAAACCACCACCAGACTACATGAAATTCAACCCAACAGCCACCTTCCCCTCTAGCCCCCTTTTGTTAACTTCCCTTCCCTGCAGAGTGAATCAGCCATGGTTGGGGTTAAATGGGTAGCTTTTGTCTCCTCACAATGGCAGAGAGTGACAGGGTGAGCTAAATGATTTACTGGTGGAGATGATTTGAAGGACAGAGCAGAGCAGCCTTGGGCGCGGGCACGCACGCACGTGGACACACACACACACGCACACGCGCACACACAACAGTGGCACATTAGTACTCCTTTTTCCCCATGGTTTTGACTGATAGATCACAGAGTGAAAATCTGACAGCCACAAGGACCATTGAGAGGCTATTTTTATTACTTATCGAGGTGGCCTTGTTTTGTTGAGAACAGATCTGAGGTTAATTATCCTTTACTTTTTCTTTAAACGTTATTTTTCTTATTAGCTATTTTTATTGAGGTACAAAATGTGACTGTAAGTCTGTAAGCTGGCAGAGCCATCACTGTGGCCCAATCTGGCACAGGAACCATGTCCAAGCAAGTGAAAGCTCTGTAAATAGACTTCCAACCAAAATGAGGAGCTTGCCACACAGAGCGAGAGACCCAGTTGAGATACACTAAAACCAGCCTTACTACTGGAAAGGCTGGTTTTAGTGTTGTGAATCTGACTTCCCAGCTGTTGTGAATCTGACTTCTCTAGACTCAAAGCCCATTCACACAACACAACTGACCAGATGGGGACAATGTTGTACTACAACAGATTCCTGATTGTCTTATAATGTTTTTAGGTCATGTGGGGATGGGACCAAACTGTTTTATAACGATATGGGGTGGTGCTAGAGCTGTGGGATCATATTCACCCCATGTGTTTTGCCACCTACTAACAATGAAAATGGAGAGGCAGAGTGCTTGGTGGTGGAAAGTCCACCCTGGCAGTAATTACAGTAGTGGAAGTGGCAGCAGTCTCCACTTGCCTGGGGAGAGGGCAAAGAAGCCAGCACAGCCCCTAAAATGGGTGGTGCTAACCAGGAGAGGGGCCTGGTTACGGGTAGCTAAGAGGTACACACATTCAGCTCATCTTCTAGGCAGCCTCCAGTGGCAGGGCTTCTGCGGGTGTCCCAGTTCCACATTACAGCTTCTCTCCTCACAAAAGGTGGTGATACAAATTCCAACTCCCCTCGCACTGCTTCTGAGCCCATGTCATTCCATTGACTTCAGAGGGGTTGTTCCTCGTTTACACTGGTGTAAATAAGGACAGAATCAAGCTCCTGAATTCCACCTGGAGTGCACCTGCCCCAGTTGTAATTTGTTCCTTTATTCACCATCAACTGCATGTTATCTAAGCCAGCATACTCTACACTGCTCCCTGACAGTGGGCCTAGTTTTTAAGAGGCCTCACCCTGGCCTCCCATTTTTCTCAGAGTCTTGCAGGTACACATCATTATGAGAACATTTGATGTCACGTAGACATTCAACTATGTGAGTCCAGCCAGGGAGGTAAGTGTCAAAGTTATATCCAGCTTTCTTCACTGCACAACCCTGTGTCAATCCAATAGCACGCCCAGCCTGTGAATTCAGTAAGGCTGGGATCCTGTAGGAAAAACAGTATGTGATCATGTAATTAAAGACTGTGGATATGTCTACACTAAAAGCACTACAGTGGCACACCTGCAGCTATGTGGTTGTAGTGTAGATGCTTCCTACATAGACAGATGAGGTTTTTGCACTGATGTAACTAATCCACCTCTCAGCAGTGGTAGCTAGGTCAATGGAAAAATTCTTCTGTCAACCTAGCTGTGTCTACACTGGGTATTATGTCACTCTGACCACAGCATTCAGGGCATGAAATTTTTCACAGCAACATAGCTAGGTCTATCTAATTTTTAAGACTACACCTGTACCATAATGCATATTCACAAAGGCTGGTGAAAGTAAGGTTACACAGGCAACCTTAATTCAGGGATTTCCTTACTTTTGGGTGCTTAATTTTACAACCTTAACTTTCTTTTAATGTATGTAATTCTAATAAAGTTCCTTGTTCAGTGTTGGAAGAAAGCTACTCTTTCTGTGATTCTTTCCCATTGGTACATGACCCCTCTGTGCTCCCTCTTCCAACGACTAAGGAGCTGTTGTTTATAGGGAGCTGTCTAAACCTTTAGCTGCTGACTGAGTTATCAGTCAGGAGCTCTTTTGTTTTACCCCAACCTTTTCTGTCTGTGCAAAGAAAAACATTGAGGAGAGAGTTAAACACCTGTCTGATGCTAGCCTGTCCCAACGTTATTGCTTTGTCTTACATCATTCCAATGCAGTCCAACAGCTCTAACTGGGAATGACCTCATTCCTTTACCATCCCACACAGTTTACATTACATGTCCTTTACTATTGCTCTCACCAACTCGTAGCAGAGTGCCACTGAAGTCAGTAGAATGACTTGCAGAATAAAGTGCTTATTGCTGTAAATATGAACATAAGTGAAGCAGAAAATGAAAGCTCTCTTGAAAATGTATGCTGAGACCTCCCGGAGACCGCCTCTGAAAACCTGCTCTATTGACTAACGTTTGTAAGAGAAAAGTGAACACATTTTTATTTAAAATAGGAAAAGGACTTCTTCAGATAATCTCTGAATTAGTGTGGAAAAATAAGGGCAGACCAAGAAAATGTACTAGGTTAAAATCTGGTTAGGGCTAAATCAGAACCCACAGGAAGACCTGCATGGCTCAGAAAAGGCAGCAATTTCTGCTGTTTTATTTATTCTGGTCTGTGATTCATGAGGTGCTGGTCACGCATAGTGAAATAGTAATTCCTATCACAGGTTGTAATACTATGCAACTGTCAATGTCATCATTCACTGATGATAAATAACTAACAAATAAAACAGACATATTCATCCACAATTACTGTAAATTACAATTTTTCAGTACCTGCCTCTTCCTGAATTATGAAATCTAGAAAACCAAACCATCAGGCTGCAAAATGTCTAGCAAAGTTTTATTCAACTATATTAAGCTAGCTTCAAAGAAAAATTGCTTAAGAAACGTCTCAGACTCCTTCATCCTGACTAGTTAGGAGAGAAAGTCGATCAGTAGAATTGCTGGGTATAATCATGCATAGTTTTTCCTGGCTAGATTTCAATGGCATTATAATTTTAATAACAACAAACAATAAAAAAGGTTATGAAAGGTACTATTAAGAAAGACAATGAGAACATGCAAATACGAAAGCTCAAGACAAAACAGTACTTCACATCAGCAGCCGCGGATGTGGAAGACGTGACTTAATTTAATGGAAAGTAGGAGGGCTCTCTAAAAATGGCAACATTAAGTATAGCACTGAAGTGTTTACTGTTAACCGGTGAGCCCATGGAGCTACAGGCGGCTGATATTGCACATCTGGAGCATTGCATCTGGGATAAACTATTCTATTTCCAAATCCAAAGAGCAAAGCATATTGCATCTCAAATGACTTACTTTAGATTATGCAAAAATCAATAAGAATGAACTAAAGTCATTTCTCTGTGAGAGAGCATGGTGTGTGTCTCCCCACAGTTCTTCTCCCCCTCCCCCCCAAATCTCACAATCCTCTCCAGCCAGTGCTGTCCCTCATTGGCTGCCCCTCCCCAGTTCTGTCTCTTCCCACCCCTGCTGTGTCTGTGTGTTCTCCCTAAAAAACAGCTACTATGCTCTGCATGGAGGGGGCCAAATAGCGACTAGCCTTTGCAAGGGTCATGATGAGGAATGGTGCAAGGAGCCTTCCCCTTTGCATGCCCTTTGCAAGGAACAGTCACAATCACTGACCCCCGAGAGGAGTCCTTCATCCCCAAGGCGGTGGGGAGGAGGCAGGGCTATGACCCTACTCCTACTATATTGACCTATGGAACAGGGCTGGGGAAGTAGGTTGCTGTCCCCTTATGCACCAATCCCCTTATGGAAACAGAAACAGAGATGGGAAAAGAACATGCACTCTGTGGTTCCCATGCTGAAGTTCCCTACAAGAAGCCAGAGAGATGGGCTCTCCATCTCAAGGGCACTGGCATATCCAGTGGAATTTAGTGGCCTCAGGAACTGATGTAGAATGCATAGGTTGGTCTTTCCATTCCATTAGAGCCCAGCTAGAAACACTGGGGCCAGGACTGAAGATAAGACCAGCCACTCAGTTCCTCCCCATCCACAACAATTACTTGCTGCTAGCAGGATTGTCAAAAGCCTTTCACATTGCTGCCATTTCACTGCTTTGCAGCAGGTTACAATATGTTACAAGACTAAAAAAGCCCAGTGCAGCTTAGTGTCGTTCTGGCATTGCTCTGTGATGTGTCATGACAGTGATGTAAAGGAAAACACCTGCTTTTTTTATTTGTAGAGTGTGCAGCAATGGCCACTCTGGGTTGCTCTACACTTTATTTGCTGGCTAGCAGACATGTGGATTACGATGGCAAGGAGGGAAGGCAATAAGCATCTGTAATCAAAATGGGAGACAACACACTTTAATGGAACTGCACATGAGCAGTAGAGAGCAGGTTCAGAGTCAAAGCACTGGGACTCTTCCAGACAAGCAGGCTTTCACCAGCAAGGCAAAAGTATTACATGGTACTGCCACTTGACAGAGCAGAGTAGTGAGGAACACATTATAATGTGTTGATCCATCAAGTCTATAGACTTTTTTTGGGTGGGGGGGGGAATCCTCATTGTTTTGCAAATCATATTTCAGAACTTTTGTCATATGTGCTTCTGCACAGGAAATGATGGAGAATTAGGAATGGGTGAAACTGAGTCTTAAACGCTTAAAAGTAAATGGTGAGGTAGGCAGAGAGAGAGATGGGGTAAAATCCTGATCCCACTGAAGTCAATGGCAAAACTCCCCCTTCTTCTGCTGAACCCAAAGAGGGACTGGGAAACAGCAACTCTTGAGTTCTAGTCCCAGTGCTGGTACTGTAGCAAGTCACTTCACACATCTGCATCAGTTTTCCCATCTGTAAAAGGGTAACAATAACATAGACTCACCTCATACAAGTGCTGTTAGGATCCTGCTTGGGTTACTTGATCCTGAATAATGAAGGTGCAGAGGGCTGTGCATATAAACATTGAACAGGACAGGGAGCTCAGGGGAGCTATTCCCTGCACTAATTGGAGGGTGGCTGCACAACTAGCAAGTTACTTCTCCCAAAAGTAAGCCTAATAGGGAAGAACCTAGCTAAGCATCTTATTAGCATAATAAGGGGTCACACAAGCCCATGTCTTCTTCAATGTGTCCATGTTCCTCTCATACTACACCTATTTATTTTACCCTGTTACCTTACGAGTAAGGGGGAAACTGCACAAGGAGTTTAACGATTGCTGTTGTACGGTGCAGAGGACGACACCTTTCAATCACTCAGAGCCTTCACTTGCCCTTGCACTGAAGTGCCACAGTTTCAGGAACCCTGCTGTTACCCATGCAAGACCTTGCAGGATCACTTTATTGCAGCAAAGTTGATCACCTGATGATGATGATGATTGTGAATTACAGCTATAGGTTTGCATGATTTTTGCAGGGCAGCGTGCTTTGGTCAATAGGGCACTGGACTGTGACTCAGGTGACCTGGGCTTTATTCTCAGCTCTGCCATTGACCTGTCGAGTGACCTTGGGCAAGTCACATCACCTCTCTTCGTGGTGCAGCTGGCTGCTCTCTTCTCCATCTCTCAGTGGCATGTAGCCACTGAACCAATCTAGGGCTATAAAGGAATACTACAAAGAAAGTATTCTGCATGGTAATTTTGCCCTTTTGATCCCAGCATTAGCTGGAATGGAAACTGAATGGGAGGGGGGGCAGGGGAGAGGGGAGACTCATCCATTCGCAAACACTATATCACAATCACATTATCATGAGTGCTCTATTAACATTACAGTGGATCCATACTCCTCCAGTGGCTGCCATCCAGCCTCTCCCCTATAGAAACATACCCCACCACAATTCTCAGCTTACATCTTTCTCATTGTCACTGACAATTGTACATTGTGTGTGTGGAGAAGTAGGTGAGGCCTCTGTGGACCAGTACATACTCTATGAAATATTAGCATGAACAGGGATGTTGTCATTTTGAATGATTTTATTACCTACGCAAAGGCTGGGCACCACAATCCATCTTACCTGCTGGTTTCCGGACTACAGTACAATGGGGGTCTCTTTTGCCAAGTTTAACTTTAAAGAAAAAAGAAGAAGAAAAGACCAGGAGAAATGCTGTATGCTATGCAATGGTATTAGATGACAAAGAGCACCTGCAGCAGGCCTACCAAATAAGCCAACCATTTAATTTAATTCACACCATTTTTGAGTTTATCCCATAATATCCCTCAAGATTTGTTGGGCTTTATTTCCCCCCCCCCCCAATGTCTTGAATAACTCATTCTCACAAGTGTTTAATCAAAACCACTGAACATTTGAACCCAAGTGTTGTGTGGTAAAACTAGACGGAAACATAATACACATGTTAAATTCACAAATCGTTCTCCATTGTCTCAGGGAATATACTTTTAAATCAATCAGGGAGGAATTGGAGATTTGGCAGTTGTTTATGACTTAAAATCTGCCTGTAATGGTATGTGTTTGTATCTACCACCCCGAGGAACTCGCGTAAGGGCCTAATCTTGGTCATACTGATACAGCAGTGTGTGTGTCTTTGCAAGACTGGAATTGAATATGCCGTTCTCTCCTATTATTCCTGCTACAAATAATCATATTTATACTTTTATTTATTTAGGGCCCAACTATTTATTTAGGTTCTTTATTCATATTGAATAGTACCTGCCCTACTTATTTTAATGTGCCTAGTTGTGTAATAAACAGTCGCAGTACTTTAGGGTGGCACAACAGGGCCCTTACCCTTACATATTATATATGTGCTTTAAAATAGCTATGGGTGTTCATCATCCTGGTGCCTGTCCCATAAATTACCATACACAATTGAATATAAAAGAGTGCCCATAAACATCCACCAAAAGCCCCAACCCTCCGGCACCCTTTCCTCCAAAGCTTGAGAAACAGGGTGGGCTTTCACCCCAAAGCATCTCTAAGTCCTTTTGCAAATTAGAAAAATTTGACACTACTGAATTGTAGCCACCCGGGGGGTTCATCAACTACCAGGACATGAGTCAAGAGGATAAGGGACACTGCTTCCTTGGCAGATGGCCCGTGATGGTGGAACTCATTGCTGGACACAGTATCGCCAAGCCCAAATTTTCAGAAATCATGAGTCAGGTTCACCAAAAATCATGAGATTATGTAAAAATAATTTTTATTTGCCTTCTGTTTCTTGAGCCTTTAGAGTGCATTAGGGTCACATTTTGAAGCTTTCTCAAAAGTCATGAGGGCTACAAACTTACTTTTTCTTTAAGAATGAAGGCTGAAATCATCACATCCACTTGACTCCAGGAGCTGGGGCTTTAAGGAAAACAATAATTATCAGGACAAGATCATGAAAGTTGGCAACACTGTGGATACATCTCACCTCCTGCAGAACAAAATGCAAAACTCACTTATCTGACTTCGCTTTCCCACAGCAATCATCATAAAAAAAATCTATGTGGGAGGGAGAGATTGAAAGAAGTTTAATAGGCTGAATTATTCTCTTGGTTATGCTACTGTAAATCTGGAGTAACTCCACAGACTCCAACACAAGTAGAGTACTTGTTAAAAAAGACTTTCAGAACTGGTAAGGTCTCGGGCACCATGGTGATATGCATGATATAAGTATTTAAATACACAGGGGGTAAGCAATTGATATATCACAATGGTGGGAAGGAGGGGAAAATTTGCCCAAAGACAGTGGTGCCAGGGCAACTCCTATTCTTATGAAAAGTGCCATCTTTAATGTCTGTGCAAAGCAGACAGAGCCTTGGTCTCAGGAGTTCACACAAATGACCATCACACAATGAACTTATTTATTTTACTTCAAAAGATGAAGGAGAAGAATTGCTCCTGCTAGGATTTTAAACTGCGGTTCAGGAAGTCTAATTATTTCAAACCGGAGCTTATTGTCTAAGCCATCCTACTTCGAAAATGGACACCCTTCTGGAAATATCATAATAAAGAATCAGTTTCTGTATAGTCATAACGTCATGTTGATGTTTAACTAGATTCTACTTCCAGAAGGCGAGTCAATAACATGATCTTGTTCCTGTGAGTCTAGGATTTTTCATCCTGCTAAGTTTGTTATTGGCTTATAAAATGTGTTCGATGGTTACATAAAACGAAGCACCTGAGCTACTTATAAACGTTCAAAATATTTCATGGGTTTCAATGTTACTCTCTCTCCTACCTGCCAGTTCCATTTATGTTAGAGCTGCCTCTATCATTTATATTCTCTCTTCTTAGCCGTTTGTACTCTATTGTATTTCGTGTCACTATGGCTCAATTAACCACTGCTGATGGAGAGAGTGTGGTAAAGAGGGAATGACTGTGAGAGGGAAATGATACCCTGAAGTAAAAGAAAAAAAAAAAAAAAGACAAACAAAAACCAGGAAAGCAAAATGATGAAGGTCAAAATGATTTAGAATAGTTCAGGTTTAGCAACAGCATTCTGCTTTGAAAGGTTTTGACTTTCTCTAAAAAGCAGCGCGAAACTCAGAGTGAAAAAGATTTCACTCTGGATGAGTTCACATAAACATGTCCTTTGGTTTCAATCCATGCGTTTTTCCACCCTTGAGTTGCACTTTGTGTTTCAGGTTCAAATGTCCCCAAACAATGAAAGTAAAATTCAATCTCTCTTAGGGATTTATATGACCTCCATTACCACAGTATCTGAGCACCTCATAGTCTTTAGTGTACTTACTCTCAGTCAGAACACCCCTGTGAGGGAGGGAAGTGCTGTTATTCCTGTTTTATGGGTTGGGAACTGATTCACAGACAGACAAAGTGACACAAAATCTGTAGAGGAGCAGTGCATTGAACTCTTGTCTCTAGAATGCTACATTTGCACCCTAACTAGTGAGACATCCTTCCTCTCTCAGCCAGCACCTCCAGTTTGAGCTAATTAATTAATAATTTGTAACTGCTGAATTTCACCCTGTTTCATAGCAGCACCATATGAAGCTATAAGGTTTGCATGGATTTCATGAAATATCAGCAACTGAGCCTAGGTTCTCTCAGAAGCCAGGGCAAATCTATCATTGAAGATTGGAGTTTTGAATTTTTAATGACATTTGAATGAATTTGTAATGAAATCCTTTTGTGTAGTTCCACTATAAAGGTTTTGCACAGCTCTGAATTCTAACTTACATAGCTTTCTGGTGGCTGGTTATCTTAAATTGCACAGCTACACATAAAATTGTGTACCTACAGCTACACATCCTGAGTTAGGTCATGGTCCTACAGTTTGTGGACGGGCATCTTTTTTAGTATGACTTCAAACTGAATAACTAGATATGCTTTTCTCAATGGGATTATCATATATTTTAATAATTGAAAATATATACCATGGTTTTTCAGAAAAAAAAACCCACTTAGGTGTATTAATCTTTCCAGAGTGTAAGTATTTTTTTTTAAAAAGCATGGGAACTGGCTAAATAATTCCAAGACATGCTCTTCTCAGCATATTCTGAATTCTCCTTGTATTTATGTGAAGCAGATATTCTAAGCGGGATATATACTGCAGTGAGAGGTGAGGATGGAGGTGTATAGCACTTGAATTCGTTTCAGTACAGCCCCACATCCTGTTGACACATAGACGCAGACCTGAGAACACCAGAAAAAGGGGAGGAGGATGAGTGTGATTGGAGGGATGTCACCAACACCCGCTTGCTAAGTGTACAAATAGAGACTAAGCACCATTGATCTGTGGGGCTGCTATCCTTAATTGTCTCACAGGCCAGCAGCATTTTCTCTGCTGCTTTAACAGACATTGATAGACATGCTATCTCCCATCACTGGGGAATCCATGTGAAAAACCGTTTGCAAGTTCACCTGCAGAGACTGCACTTTCACGGCTATTCAGAAACATTGGAGCATACTCAAAAGAAGAAACGCAGCTGGGATTTACCAAGACTTAATTTTATTTCTCCCTCCACATTCATGGACTGATTTTTGACAGTAGAAAAGCACTTAGTGAATCACTGAGGGGAGGGGAGAACACTGAGCCCCTTTACACGGAAATGAACTCATTATTTTGCTGGACACTGGGTTATTTTAAGCTAGAAGCTTGCCAGCAATTGAGGTCCTATAGGCACATAGCAACATGTTCTCTCTCTCTCTCTCTCTCTGTTCACTGGGCAAGCCCTTTCATTTAATTCATCATTTACAAGTTGGTGCAGTGATTCCACATCATCAGCACATATTCCCTCTAACACCAAGAAGATAAGAAAGATGAATATATTTTCTGTCACTTTTTTTGACAGTTAGACATGCTAGATTTGGGTACAGATTTCATTATTAATGCAGCACAAAGGGTATTAACAGGAAGATTCACATGAATAAGAAATGAAAGAAGAAACAGTTTTTAAAGATTTTTTTCCCTTAAAGTTCTCAATGCTGTCTAGGGACACTATTATACATATAATAGATGAGGATGTTTTAGAGCCGTGGTTTTCAAACTTACTTTCTGGTGACCCAGTTGAAGAATATTGTTGATGCCCGTGACCCAATGGAGCTTTGGATGAAGGGTTTGGGGTGTGGGAGGGGTTCAGGGCTGGGGCAGAGGGTTGGAGTGGGGAGGGAGGGCTGCAGGGGGGACCTGGGAATGAGGGGTTCAGGGTGTGGGAGGAGGCTCTGGGTTGGGGTGCGGGAGGGAGTCAGGACTCTGGACTGGGGGTGCAGGCTCTGAGCTGGGGCCGGGGATGAGGGGTTTGGGGTGCAGGCTCTGAGCTGGGGCCGGGGATGAGGGGTTTGGGGTGCAGGAAGGGGCTCCAGGTTGGGGGGGGCTTAGGGCTGGGGAAGGGTATTGGGGCACGGGGTTGGGGCATGGGCTTACCTTGGGCAGCTCCCGCTCAGTGGCGCAGCGGGGTGCTAAGGCAGGCTTCCTGCCTGTCCTGGCACCACGGACCGCACTGTACCCTGGAAGCCCCCCGCCTAGGAACCGGATCTGCTGTTGGTCGCTTCCGGTGTGCAGCGCGGTGTCGGAACAGGTAAGGACTCACCTGCCTTAGCTGGGCAGCACCGCCAATGGGACATTTAATGACCCGGTTGGCGGTGCTGTCCAGGGCCGCCACGACCCAGTATCTTACATTCCAGTTTGAAGACCACTGTTTTAGAGGATGTGTATTTTTCTCTACCTATTAAATAGCACCAAATTCTCATTAGTGGTAAGTAGGGCTGTCGATTAATTGCAGTTAACTCATGCGATTAACTCAAAAAAATTAATCACAATTAAAAACATGTATCGTGTTTAATCGCACGATTAATCGTGTGATTAATCACACTGTTAAACAATAGAATACCAATTGAAATGTATTAAATATTGTGGCTGTTTTTCTATTTTTTCATATATATTGTATTATGTGTTCTAATTGAAATCAGTGTATATTATTTTGTATTACAAATATTTGCACTGTAAAAATGACAAAAGAAATAGTATTTTTCAATTCACCTCATACAAGTACTGTAGTGCAATCTCTTTGTTGTGAAAGTGCAAATGTAGCCTTCTTTTGTTACATAGCTGCACTCAAAAACAAAATAATGTAAAACTTCAGAGCCTACAAGTCCACTCAGTCCTACTTCTTGTTCAGCCAATCACTAATACAAACAAGCTTGTTTACATTTACAGGAGATAATGCTGCCCACTTCTTATTTACAATGTCACCAGAAAGTGAGAACAGGCACTTGCATGGCACTTTTGTAGCCAGCATTGCCAGGTATTTACGTGCCAGATATGCTAAACATTCGTATTCCACTTCATGCTTTGGTCACCAATCCAGAGGACATACTTCCATGCTGATGACGCTCATTAAAAAAATAATGTGTTAATTAAATTTGTGACTGAACTCCTTGGGGGAGAATTGTATGTCCCCTGCTCTGTTTTACCCGCATTCTGCCATATATTTCATGTTATAGCAGTCTCAGATGATGACCCAGTACATGTTGTTCATTTTAAGAACACTTTCGCTGCAGATTTGACAAAACACAAAGAAGGTACCAACGTGAGATTTCTAAAGATAGCTACAGAACTAAACCAAAGTTTTAAGAATCTGAGGTGCCTTCCAAAATCTGAGAGGTAACAAGTGTAGGGCATGCACTCCAATGCAGAAACTACAGAACCCGAACCACCATAAAAGAAAATCAATCTTCTGCTGGTGGCATCTGACTCAGATAATGAAAATGAACATGCGTCGGTCTGCACTGCTTTGGATTATTATCGAGTAGAATCTGTCATCAGCATGGATGCACGTCCCCTGGAATGGTGGTTGAAGCATGAAGGGACATATGAATCTTTAGCGCATCTGGCGCGTAAATATCTTGCAACGGCGGCTACAACAGAGTCATGCAAATGCCTGTTCTCACTTTCAGGTGACATTGTAAACAAGAAGCGGGCAGCATTATCTCCTGCCCCTAGTTGTTATTGTTTTTATTTGTACTGCAGTAAACCACAAAGACTTCATGCCACATTGTGCTGAGTACTGTATAAATGCATAAGATGACATAGTCCTTATTCCAAAAAACGTACAGTTTAACAATTGAGGAAAATAATGAAATATTTCAATAGTCCCTCTATTTTTGATAGCCTTGAGAAAGAAGCCAGTATCCCAGTCAATTTCCTCCTCTGTGTTGAATTCTGTCTGTCTCTTTTTAAAATTTCTGATAGCATTCTTACATCTTTACCTCACCCTTTCATCTAAATCCTCAAACCCTGAAGGTATCCATTTCCCTTTCCTCTTCTACCTGTCTCTTCTTTTTCTGGACTCTCTCTTTGCTAGCATTTGTCATGGCTATCACTTCTGTGCAGATGCTGCCCAACTCTAGAGCTCCTTCTGTGCTCTAATTCTTCTAACCTCATTACCTCATCTTTTAGCTTTGTCATAACTATCACAAACTGAAGTACTTTTCCTAGATGGAAAGTCTTTTCTCCATGTCTTTGACTATAACTATAACTGTAACTACAACTATAACTCAAACTAATTTTTCTGTCAAGACAAAAATCTTGGTGTCGCTCTTATGATAAAGACCTGAAGAAGAGCTCTCTGTAGCTCAAACGCTTGTCCCTCTCACCAGCAGAAGCCAATAAAATATGACCTCACCCACCTTGTCTCTCTTCTTGACCATAGATATTTTTCCTCCTCCATTTCCTTTGTCTGTTTAGTCAACCTGTTACCATCTCTAAAACACTACCAGAATTCATTTCTTTCTTTCACCAGGACTCTACTGAAATGATAATTCATGTCTTAACCAACTTCCATCTAAACTGCTGACAATCCCTTTTTTATGCTCTTTTAAAATCCCTATGCTCTGAATTTCAAGGGGTCCAAAATCCTGAAGCCAGGCTAGTTTCCCACTCTGGGGAATAAGATTATGTCAATCCATCCTGTGCCTTCCTATCCAATTCTGAACCCAATAAAAATAATTCTACAGCTTTTCACATAAAACTCTCCACCTAATTTTACATCCCTTGCCTCCTTCTGCTTAACTCAACTTGACTGCCTCCTTTGAGACTTTCCATTTGGAGATTTGCTTTTTTTTATCTGTTTAGTCAACTTCATCTGGCAAGTTCTCTTTCACTCATTCATATACTCACATTTACACCTGTCAGATCTTCAGAAGAAGAAAATTAGGGTGATTTCTGTAGAGCATCAAAATGGGATCAGACCTGGTGGGGAGGGTCATGAAAACACATAAAAAGGGTTCAAATATATTTGAAGCAAATTTCTATGTAGAAGCTTCTGAAATGTTTCTAAATGATATTTCTCACTATTCATCCAGCTGTAGTTACAAGAGAGAATTCATGCAGCCAAAGAAGTTAGACATTGAAAAGACCAACTACTCTAATTCACTGGGTCTCCTCTAGCCAAGGTTGGGAGTGCTCACATTACAGGTTGGTTCTAATCTCATGGTTGGAAAGTGGCTTATGTGCAATCAGCTGATGATGTCAATCCAGTTCCCAGTGCCAGATCCTTAACAGGTGTAAATCAGTATAACTGATGGAGCTATGTCAATTTATACCAACCGAGGAGCTGGGCCCAAGTGTTCATATCACAATTAGCAGCATGCTGTCTGTCTTAGCACAGAGGGCAGGGAATTAATAGCCCTGAGGCCAGATTTGTAAAGGTATTTACATACTTAAAGCTGTAGAGACGTGCCTAGTGAAATTTGCAAAAGTTCCTAGCTCCTATTGATTTCAGGCACTTAAATACCTTTAAAAATCTGCTCATCCTATAAGAGTTCCTCACCCTATAAGTTGTCATCCTACCCAGTGATGATCACTGACAAGAATGATACAATACTAACACTCTCTTTTATTTATTCCCTTCCTCCCTGTAGAAACCAAAATGAACAAACAACCCCACACAATTCCAACAAACACACAAAACATACCCCAAGGAGAGCTTTTATCCTCCAAAAGGGAGAAGATCCAGAGACTCCATTACTGCTGATAGGTTTTACATGAAAAGTGCTGAGATACTACGGTGATAGATGGCAGTATAAAACCCTAAAACAGACACACAGACACTGCTGTTGGTATAGCCGATAAGAACCTAAGAATGTCCATAGTGGGTCATACCAATGGTCTATCTAGCCTAGTCTTCTGTCTTCCAACAGTGGCCAGTGCCAGGTGCTTCAGAGGGAATGAACAGAACAGGGCAATTATTGAGTGATCAATCCCCATGAGTGTTCTGTGGCTAAATATAGAACAGGTCTCCAGGGCTTTCAGGCTGGTGCTTTTCATTTCACATGAAAAATTAAAGATGGGTATGGTCAGGTTCTACTGCTAGTTTACGCAAACTGCGGATGAGGTATGGAATGAGTTGAACATCTAACCAAAGGGAAAATTCTGTTTGCAGGGTCTGATTCTCCACAATTTGCTATATAACAGCTAGGTGTTATTTATTATTAATTATTATTATTATTATTATCCCCTGCAAGAGTGTCATTTACACCTGCGCAAAGTGAGAGCAAAACACTACTAAATCAGACTAGGAGCTGTGACACATGGCAATTTCCTGCAATATTCTTGAAAAACTTTATTGAATTATGTAAAAAGCAACAGAGGGTCCTGTGGCACCTTTAAGATTAACAGAAATATTGGGAGCATAAGCTTTCGTGGGTAAGAACCTCACTTCTTCAGATGCAAGTAATGGAAATTTCCAGAGGCAGGTATAAATCAGTATGGAGATAACAAGATTAGTTCAATCAGGGAGGGTGAGGTGCTCTGCTAGCAGTTGAGGTGTGAACACCAAGGGAGGAGAAACTGCTTCTGTAGTTGGATAGCCATTCACAGTCTTTGTTTAATCCTGATCTCATGGTGTCAAATTTGCAAATGAACTGGAGCTCAGCAGTTTCTCTTTGGAGTCTGGTCCTGAAGTTTTTTCGCTGTAAGATGGCTATCTTTACATCTGCTATTGTGTGGCCAGGGAGGTTGAAGTGTTCTCCTACAGGTTTTTGTATATTGCCATTCCTGATATCTGACTTGTGTCCCTTTATCCTCTTGCGTAGTGACTGTCCAGTTTGGCCAATGTACATAGCAGAGGGGCATTGCTGGCACATGATGGCATATATAACATTGGTGGACATGCAGGTGAATGAGCCGGTGATGTTGTAGCTGATCTGGTTAGGTTCTGTGATGCTGTTGCTGGTGTAGATATGTGGGCAGAGTTGGCATCGAGGTTTGTTGCATGGGTTGGTTCCTGAGTTAGAGTTGTTATGGTGCAGTGTGTGGTTGCTGGTGAGAATATGCTTAAGGTTGGCGGGTTGTCTGTGGGCGAGGACTGGCCTGCCTCCCAAGGTCTGTGAAAGTGAGGGTTCATTGTCCAGGATGGGTTGTAGATCACTGATGATGCGTTGGAGAGGTTTAAGCTGAGGACTGTAGGTGATGGCCAGTGGAGTTCTGTTGGTTTCTTTTTTGGGCCTGTCTTGTAGCAGGAGGTTTCTGGGTACACGTCTGGCTCTGTTGATTTGTTTCTTTATTTCCTTGTGTGGGTATCGTAGTTTTGAGAATGCTTGGTGAAGATCTTGTAGGTGTTGGTCTCTGTCTGAGGGGTTGGAGCAGATGCGGTTGTACCTCAGCGCTTGGCTGTAGACAATGGATCGTGTGGTGTGTCCGGGGTGGAAGCTGGAGGCATGAAGGTAGGCGTAGCGGTCGGTGGGTTTTCGGTATAGGGTGGTGTTAACGTGGCCATCATTTATTTGTACTGTGGTGTCTAGGAAGTGGACCTTATTGAATTATTTGTTTCTTTGGGGTCTATTGTATTAAATGCAAAGGTTATGTATTACTGTGGGCCGGGGTCCTAGAGTGGGTGCTCTTGGTAGGCAATGAGGGGGAAATACAGCTGCCCTGGACTGTGACAGGAAAATTTGACAGCCACTTTGCACAAGTGTCAATGGCTACAAAAGCAGTGGAGAATCCGGCCCCTGAATTGCAGCATTTGCCTCTTTGCCCTCTGCACACATGGCCTAGTTTTCCTGGGCAGAATGGAGAATTCATTTGGCTCTTTCTTCAGCAGTTGGCAATGTGCTGCTGAACAGTGGAGACCACCACTTCAGGGATAGACTGGGACAAATGACAAATGTGTTTAATCTATTTTCTACATGATTCGCTCCTAATTTGCCGCAATATCGAATAGTATTTCATTCTCATGAGGGACCTAAGTGCTCAAGTAACAATTAACATTTAATTTACAGTCATTCTCTTGAAATGGGAGTAAACCAGAAATACAAGTTTGAATCTAATGGGTCTGACTATAGTTTGAATGTCATTAAAAACCAGTTTAACTACTGTGAGAATTTCTTATTCTTACTGTGGTTTCTCCGCAGTTATAACTAAACTATACACAGTGAACTTGACTCAGTGCTTCAGTTATGAGCAATACATTATTCATGTTGCTTGCGTTCTCTTTGCCTGGGAACTTCACTTGTGGGCATAATTTCATGCTGATTGACTTCATTGTGATAACAGTTAGGACACACAGACAAAAGGCAGAATAATTTCAGTTTGTTTAGCCTTTAAAGCTTTTACAAAGCAAAAGCAAGGTAAGTTAGCAAATCCACTGCTGGAAATATAAAATCATAAGCCATCTGACTGTGACCAACATTTTCATATTTGGCTGTCTGTGATCTTAGTGCAGGGAAAACACTCACACTTCAAATCTGCAAATGGCTGACCCAAGATTTTAATTCTGTTGAGCATTCAGTATTTTCACTTGCTCCATATTGGCAAGGCATTTATATCAGCTTGTGTTATGTGTGTTAGGAGTTGCTCTCTCCTCTTACCTCACAAAATAAATGTGTCCTTTAAAAATATTTTAAGTTAGAGCTTTAAAAAACTAAAATAAACTTAATGGGTCTCCGACTCTTTCCTTCCTGCTAGCTCTGTGTGAGTAATACATCACCAGAGAAAGACAGCAACACTACACATTCATCTTAACAGCCAGACACTCAGATAAACAAATCCATTAGCCAATTATAGGAACCCTATGAAAGAAACAAGTATTGCTGAGATAAACTCATACAGATTAAATGCATCAAACAATTAAATACCTCAAGGTCCTGAGAAAACTGATCAACAAAATAAAATCACATCTTTGTTTGACATTTAAATAAGGGAAAGAAGATTTTAAGGGTCTAGTTCAGGGGTTCTCAAACTGGGAGTTGGGACCCCTCAGGGGGTTGCCAGGTTATTACATGGGGGGTCGCGAGCTGTCAGCCTCCACCCCAAACCCCGCTTTGCCTCCAGCATTTCTAATGGTGTTAACTATATAAAAAAGTGTTTTTAATTTATAGGGGGGGGGCGTTGGACTGAGAGGCTTGCTATGTGAAAGGGGTCACCAGTACAAAAGTTTGAGAATCACTGGTCTAGTTACTAGAAGATTTTAGAAAACTGCAATGATTAAAATGCACTGATGCTTATACATTTTTAACAAGATTGAATGTACAACAGTGTTTTGAAAGGTAGAGAAAACAGTCATCGCTAATGACACTGGCTATCTGGTTTTTTACACTGAGGAAAGATCAAGTCTGCAGTGGTCTCTGTAAAGTTATTGAAAAGTTTGTGTGAATGAAGTATTGTGACACATGGCTTTGGAGAGGAAAGCTAATATCTCCTAAAAGGAACTACTATAATATTAGGGGAGTTGGAAAAGTTACCATGAGTCATATCAACCAAATCATCTAAAAGGGACATGGTTATCTAGGGATTAGAGATTTACGGGCATCTAACACCCTCTGTTAATTATGCAGTAACACCTAGTAGGAAGCTTTGTGACACAACATCACACGTGATAATTTGACTTCAGAAATCATCTCACATCAAAAAGCTCTCTTTTGACACAGACATCAGCCCCTAATGGCTTACCTTTCACATTATTTTCATATCGCTAATACACTCGCAGGATTGTAAAAGAGTGGACATTTGGGATGGTAATACATAGGTACTCAAAGGCAGAAAAATACACTTTCATTTAATGGTTTAGGCCCAGATCTTTGCTCTGGCCAAGTAGTGCACTATGCAACCAAGGGGATAGGCGTGCACAAGTGGCTTTCCTGGACTGGCTCTTCACCAGGTCAGTCCCACATAAAAAGTCAGAGCAGCCTGAAGGCTGCTCCAGTTTAGCTCAGCTGCCAGTGGGAACTGTTCCAACAACCAGGGATCATTATAGAAGAGGGATAGCCAGCCACAAGCCCTATGCTGGCCACAGAGAGATGGAGTGAGTGAGGTGAAAGCCATTACTTTGGCTGTGCACCACTGGCAGGTTCCCCTAGACAGCCTGAATACAGGAAGGAGTCTGGGCCTTAGACTTTTAAAGACATTATACAAAATGAAAAATTATTAAAAATGATTTTAAATGAAAGTGTTTCAATACATTAATTGTTTAATCCTTCTCTTCCCCATGTCTCATACAGGGAAGTTAGGGTATGAAATCCTGGTCCTCTATGTAAAGCCCACATGAACAACTTTGAGGGAAGGAGTGGAATAAATACTTCCCCCCTTTCCAGCAGCCCAGAGGCAAGGTATGAGACAGCTGATATATCTCTGCAGCCTGTAGTCTACAGTAGCATCCGGCCTGCTGCCCTCCCTACAGGAACCAAACCTAGTGGATCTCCAATAGCTTACACAATCCCACCACAGAACTCTGTTTTATTGTCACAGTGTTTGCATGGTCCCTCTGGATCCTGACTGTAAGCTTTCAATGGTCCCCAAGATTTCATCCTCCATGATTTCTATCCATAGTTTGTACATTGGTACTGTGATGTAGCCAAACTTGTCTGTGCTAACAAATGAAGTTAAACTTTTGTTCAAATGCATTATTGTATTTTTAAACCCCTATCTTTATTTTAACTTTAGGCTGGCTTTGGGGCTACAATCTCTTTAACAAGGGTCCCCTTCAGCTTGTATCTCTTAACTTTGCAGAACTGCAAATATCAGCCTAAATTTATCTCTGGTATAATTCTACTGAACCTAGTGATATTACCCCAGGCAGGAATTCAGTCAGTGGTTTTGAAATCTTAACATTCTTGCTTTAGGAATATTTTCTTAAGTCAATGTTTCATGATTTAAAGTAGAATAGATAAAAACAAAAGTGGAACGTAAGTCCTCCTCACTATAACTGATGCTGTTACTGGGAAGTCAGTTGGATAGCTACAGCAGTTTCCTCTGTGAGAAGTGCTACAGGTAAATGCTGCTAATAAAACCTTACAACAACAACAGTGTCTTTCATTTATAACAGTGTCTTTCATCCCAAAGGGGCAGCTGGTTTGTTGAATGTTTTGAGTTTAAAAAAGCCACTCATGTTTTACCGCACTGATCTTAATTATGCTGCTTGTTAGCTATGTAAGGGGGCTAAATAATCCTGTAGTTTTTGTCACAGTTCAGGGCAACTTCTGTGGCCAAGCAAGAGCACCTACTCTAGGCTTCTGGCTCCCCTGCCATTGCCTCTTTTGGGTAGAGACATGCATCTCTCTCCCTTCTGCCTGAAGTATTGCTGTACAGTCCCCTGACCCTACTGTGATATCCCCAATAAAAGGCAGGCTCCCTAAGCAGTCTTCTTTTGCTTTCTCTTCAGAGACTAACAACAGAGCAATTGGCAACATTTATAAGTTACCACATAGCTCTTTCTAGGTTGGGTAACTGGGCAATAAAATGACAAATGAAATTCAGTGTTGATAAATGCAAAGTAATGCACAGTGAAAAACATAATCCCAACTACACATATAAAATGATGAGGACTGAATTAGCTATTATCACTCAGGAGAGAGATCTTGGAGTCATTGTGGATAGTTCTCTGAAAACATCCACTCAATGTGCAGCAGCAGTCAAAACAGCGAACAGAATGTTGGGAAACATTAAGAAAGGGATAGATAATAAGACAGAAAATATCATATTGCGTCTATATAAATCCATGGTACGCCCACATCTTGAATACTACGTGCAGATGTGGTCGCCCCATCTCAAAAAAGATATAGTGGAATTGGAAAAGGTTCAGAAAAGGGCAACAAAAATGATTAGGGATATGGTATAGCTTCCATATGAGGAGAGATTAATAAGGCTGGGACTTTTCAGCTTGGAAAAGAGAGGATTAGGGGTGATATGATAGAAGTCTATAAAATCATGACTGGTGTGGAGAAAGTAAATAAGGAAGTGTTATTTACTCCTTCTCAGAACACAAGAACTAGGGGTCACCAAATGAAATTAATAGGCAATAGGTTTAAAACAAACAAAAGGAAGTATTTCGTCACACAATGCACAATCAAGATGTGGAACTCTTTGCCAGAGGATGTTGTGAAGACCAAGACTATAACAGGGTTCAAAAAAAGAACTAGATAAATTCATGGAGGACAGATCCATCAATGGCTATTAGCCAGGATAGGCAGGGATGGTGTCCCTAGCCTCTGTTTTCCAGAAGCTGGAAAAGGGCAACAGGGGATGGATCACTTGATGATTACCTGTTCTGTTCATTCCCTCTGAAGCACCTGGCATTGGCCACTGACAGAAGAGAGGATACTGAGCTAGATGGACCTTTGGTCTGACCCATTATGGCCTTTCTTATGATCTCATGTTCAAGCACATTTTATTATTAAAGTAAAAGCATTACAGACAAACCATATTAAAAACAATAAAAGAACCTACCCATATGCTAATAAGCTTACCAGAGATCACCCCAACTCTAACATGGGCTTTGGTAAGTATAAATCCTTCAAAACTCCACACAGGACCCTTCCTGTGTCTTCAAGTTCATAACACCCTTTCCTCAGAACAAGAACACTCATGACTGTGAGTCATTCATTTATCTAGTTTGGGCCTTTGAAGAGACCTTGAATAGGTGATCAGCTAGACAATGGTTTTCTGTTCAAGAAGCAACTTCAAAAGGATGGACTCTGAGGTGGGTGATCTGCATGCCTCTCACCCCCACGTATTTCCTAGGAAATCTACTTCACACATATTGTTCCCAAAAGTCCTTTCAAGTTCCTAATTCTTCCAAGAGATTGCATTAATTCTAATTTCTGCCTAAAGAAGTTCTATACAGCCCCACAATAGTACATAAAATTTGCATTTTTCATACAAAGTACTCCTAAAACACTTAATTCAATATGGTTCAACTTAATTCCAGAAGGATTGTCCAGGATATTGTCATAGCTGTCACAGCTTTGACTCCAGAAAATCTGAGATATAATAACACTTTGCTTTTCTGTATCATTTTCCATTTGAGGGTGTTGAGGGGCTCACCACACAGAGGGTGCTGTGACAACAGGTAAGTATTATTAGTCCTGTAAAACACTTGTTTATTATTATTTACATTATGTTAGTTCCTAGGAACTCCAGTCAAGGATCAGGGCCCCGTTGTGCTAGATACTATGCCGAAGAATAACAAAAAGGATAGTCCTTGTCCCAGAGAGCTTAGGGTTCCAGACCCTGGGCTCCAGCCTGAGTCCAAATGTCTACACCTCAGTTAAACATCCCCACAACCCGAGTCCCGTGAGTCTGTCAGTTGACATGTGTCAATAGCAGGTGTTTAAGTGAAGTGTAGACAGAACATTATAATCTAGGTTAGACAGAGCATTGGAAAATTAGGGATCTCATCCAGCGAGATACCCACTCACAGAAACTGACTTGAAATGACTTGTCTAAGGTCACACAGGAAATCTGTGGCAGAACAGGGAACACAGCTTCTGATCTCACATAGGCGTAAATAGGGAATAATTCCATTTAAATACTGTGAAGTTAAACTGGTATGAAATGAAAATCTGGCCTTATGTCTCCTGACTCCCAACTGTGTCCCTTAAATTCAGGATAATCTGAGATGTGGGAATGTTTAGCTTCACTTGATTAGTCCAGGATAGTCCAATCAGCAATAATCTGTTTGCTAGAATAACTTTATGAGTTAATAGAATTTGACCTGAGCTAACTGAATCTTCCCTTTAGACAGCCAACAACCAGGCTTCTTGTCAGATTGAAGTATAGTTTACATGCAACACATCCTATTCACATAACAGCACCATAATTATGAAAAATTACTTATTTTAAATTGTCTGGCTAGATTGCAGACAGCATGAATTCTAATAAGGAAGTACAAAGGAAAGATGAAGGGCAAAGCAAGACTCAAGATACAGAACTGAAAAAAAATGGAAATTAGTATCAATAAGGTGATGACAAGTCTGTGGCAAGAGAGCACATGTGGCTGTGATACTGCCTGGTGATCAGATTGCTAAGGCCTGGTCTACACTAAAGAGGGGGATCGATCTAAGTTACGCAACTTCAGCTACGTGAATAACGTAGCTGAAGTCGATGTACATAGATCGACTTACCGTGGTGTCTTCACTGCAGTAGGTCGACTGCTGCCGCTCCCCCGTCGACTCTGCCTGCGCCTCTCGCCGAGCTGGAGTACAGGAGTTGACGGGAGAGCACTCCGGGATCGATTTATCGTGTCTAGACTAGACACGATAAATCGATCCCCGTTGGATCGATCACTCCCTGCCAATCTGGCCGGTAGTAAAGACATACCCTAAGAAGATGACACTCTTGGGAGTGGGAACTTGGGTTTAGTCCTTTGCCCCCAATGTGACTGAGGAAGCCTGGGCTACCAGGTTCTGGACTGGTGCTGGGGTACAAATTAGAGCAGCCTGTAAACTGTGCGAGTTGCAGTGGTCCCCCAAGGGGGTTGTATGCCAGCTAGAGATTGCTGGAGTGGAAGACACTCCATCCACGCCCACTTGCCTAAGCCGTCTCACCAACATGTGCCTTTTGGTGAGGGGATGGCATCGAGTCATCTCTGTCAGCTTTATGCCACCAAGGTATTTCCCCATGCCAGTATTCCCCGGATCCTGCTTTCTGGCCCCTTTGAACACTGCACCAGTGCAAAGGGGCGACATTTTGGGCCATGATCTGGTCCTTGGATTGGTTAAGCATCTAAGAGTTTGGACACTTACCCAGACCTTGTTCACAGTATCTCAGCTTCTTTGGTGTGTGGACTACTCAAGATGGACATTCTGCAAGGCCACACTTCCTCTGGTATGTTGGGCCTAGGATTGAAGAGGTACATGAAAAGGCAAAAAGAGTCTATTCGAGTTTTGGACAAGGTTTGGGTAAAGTCTTGTCTGATCAGGCCCAGTGTTAAATTTCAGCACAAGTAGGCATGTCTGCTAATATTTGCTTGAAACTTTCACTAGGGGAGCCATTAGAGGTAACACTCCTCTTTCCCCATAGCTACTGAAAACAGAAGCTTTTCATTGACAGTGGTACTTATACTTTGGCTTTTGAAAAGCAAACTACCTCTCACTCCCCTCTCCAAATATTTACACTAATAATGGGAAAGAATACGTACCTATTATACTTGGGCTTGATTTTTTTTTTTTAAATCAGAGACTTGATGCGAATGAAAACCTTGCTACCTGATGCGAATGAAAACAGTCTTAAGAAGCTTTTGAATTTTTAGAAGGTGGAGTGATTTACAAACCCGCAGCTGGAACTCAGTGAATTGCAAACTTCAAAAGATATATTATGTTTCCAAAACATTAGTGAAGATATGATGTTACTGTAAAACTATGTGTTTGAGGCTGTGGGTAAAAGTGTACATGAGGGGATTATTTATGTTTAGGGGTGTAAATAAACAGTAAGCCTTTGGACACCCTTCTCATATTTCCAGAGGAGTTTGCCAGCAGTCTCTTCTTGTTTTTATTATGACTTCAGGACATGGAGACCATTGGCACATAGCTACATTAAGTCCAGTAAATGCAAAGCTATTTTTGGCACTACTTACCTTAGCATGTAAGGCCCTGATTCAGCTTAGCGTAACTTTAAGCAAGTGAGAGTCCCACTGACTTCAATGAAGTTACTCACACAGTAAGATTCGCCTTGGCCTAAGGATGACATAATGGAGTCCTTAGTATGCATGGCATGCATCTGAAGATAAGGCTTATCTACATGGGGACATCCAGGAAAATTAATCCAAATTAACTAAAGGTGTTAATTTGAAGTGGATTGTTTACCTCATTAAATTATTGTATGGATGCTGTTATTCAGAATTAACGTGGCCTTAGTTTGGTTTAGTTTGATTTACTTACAATGTGAATTAAACTAAAGTGAATTAAAGCCACTTTAATTCTGAGTAGTAGCATCTACACAGGAATTTAATGTGGTTTAACTAATCCACTTCAAAAACACACATTTAGTTAATTTGAATTAATTTTCCTGGATGTGCCTGTGTAGGCAAGCCTTTAGAGAAGTTGAACCTGATACTGATCTCTCTTACCCTGGTATAAATGAGGAATAATTACAGTGAAGTCATATATAATTATACTATTCATTTGCTTTGTTTTATTTGGTTATACAGGCAAGGATGACTATGGTGGCTATTCAAATGAATGTACTTAGTACACTTGTACAGACAAAAATATTACCAACAAGGTTAATCATGAAGACAGTCACCAGAAAGTTAGAACTGTTTTAAAATCTTGCCTATCCAAATCCTAGTAATTTTCTGGATTTTTGTCCTAACATCTAAACAGAAGGGATCAGAACAAAAAGAAACATGCTTACAGTCCTGGAATAATCACAAGGAATACCATGCCATCATTATTTTGTTATTTCCTCCATAATTAATTTAATCAAACACTGAACAGTTTAGAACAATTCAATGTATAGTACATGGGAATAAATCTAATAAAATCACTGCTTGCTAGACACCAGAATCCTCCATGGGATTGCAAATTAAATACAAACGTAACTTCTTATGTAGAAAAATCATGCAAAAATATATTTTAGGTCCCTCTCTACATTAGGATCTCTAACAATACAAAAGCTTTAACATTCCACAATTCAGCACAGGCATGTATTTATAAAAGCTGCTAAGCCCTTTCTAAAAGATATCTGATTGCAATACCTCCCAAAAAATGGTTTCTATTAAGCTCTACCTACCCTTTCACCAAAGGAGTTTGTTGGTAAGATTATTGTGTTGTTCACTGTGTTCCTCCATTTATTAAACTAGTGTTTGATGTCTGTGAGGAATTTATGAAAATATTTCCTTGTGGATGGAAACTAACCAGCATATCACCTTCTAGCGTTTTTGTATCTCTCGGTCTCCTGGCTGCTAAGTTTTTCTGGACTGTTACAGAAATACGAGAAAATCCAAAGGCCTAAATGTACTCAATATGGTGTAACCAAAACCTAAAACAAAGGACATTGAAAACATAATTGTGCAGGATACTTAGAATGCCGTTATTAATGTGATTAGTATTAGAGTAGGGCATAGAGGTCCCAAATGAGATCAGGGCCCCAGTCAAAAATGTTAAATGCAGACTGAGAGGTAGTCCTTGGCCCCTCGCCCCACAAATAAATTGTAAACAAAGACAGACAAAGTTAGGGAAAGGAACTGGAGGCAAAGAGAAGTGATGTGGAATGCCCAGGGTCACACAGCAGTGGCAGACCTAGGAACAAAACCCAAGACTCCAGACACCCAGTCAAGTACCCCTTCTCTATTAGCTCATACCACCTCGTCGCTTGGGTCAATTCCTAAAGTCTTTACTTACTGCCAAATTCTACCCTCTAACACGGAGAGAGGCATTTCCTAATTAAGAGCCAGACTCTGGTAACCTGATGAAGCTTGAGTAATATTTCATTTCACAAGTGGTGCCACTGACTTCAACGGTACCAGCCATGGAGTAAGGTGCTGTTTACCCTAAATCGGGCTAAATCAGTGGCAGCTCTGCACATGTATCAGAGGGAGAATTTGGCCCATAGTCGGTATGCAGGCAAAACATCAAGCAATTTCATTTTCTCTAATCATATTTTTCTGTTTTAACCTCTTTGCTCTAAAAATCTTAGAGCAATAACTGTACAGGGTCAAACTCTGCTGTCCTTAATAGAGGAAAAGGCTCACTAAAGACCACTGAAGTTGGTCCTATATGAGAACCTGACCTTACCTTTTGAGTGAATCCCATTTAGTGTGGTATGGAGTTAGATGTGGGTCTAAAATGCACAATGTTCTTTGTGATGTACTCAGGCTGTATTGTATGTGCAATTAATAATTCAAGGCTCAGAAAGTAAAAATGAAGGAAAAGAAACAGAACAGAGTTATGCATGAGTAACAAAAAAAAAAAAAAAAAACCTTTCTCTAGTATAACTCATTTAAAAAGAGGGTGGAAATTTCTGACCTTTCAGTGTGCATGTGGTTAGTCTGTGCTGTATTTGATATGGTTTCTTAGTGGGACTTTTTTTTAAGGGTCAACTGTTACATGAAAAGGTTAATGTTTACTGGCACATAGAAAATGGTTCCTGCAAAAATCTCAACCAACTGGAAAGCCTAGTCAGTTGGGAGTATAATTAAATTAATTCAGCTTAATTGTGCGTAATATTGAACAACAGTTGAATAGCAGCTAAATAACTTACTTTAAATATACTCTTTCCAAAATGATACATAACCTAATTTAAGGTATAAGTCATGGTTGCTGGCTCTAATGTATATTGCATAGCCTTCATATAATAGAGAAATATAAATACATTATGTCAAAGCAGTCTGGTTTAACATGTAAAATATGATGAGTCAACTGTTTATTTTTTTCACTAACAGTGAATAGTTGCCATGGCAATTGCAACATCATTTGGTACTTGGAGTACCCTTGACATGCAGAGTGACAGCATATGTGCTTTTAAATCTTTTTATTATCTGACTATCAAAGGACACAGCAGGGGTGGATGCCTATGAAGATTTGAAAGCACAACCTTTCTCTCAACATGTGATGTATAAATCAGGTTCTGGAGAGACAGGCAGGCAGTATCTTTAAACTGCTTGTCAATGTCAGGAAAGAAAATCTAGGTACAGAAAGACAAAGCAGACGTCCAATGGAAAAGTGTATTTATAAAAAAGTTTGGGGTCTTTATTAGAGCTGGGCAAGCAACTAATTTTCTATGATTGAAAAATGTAGGGTTTAGTTCTTCTCTGAGTCTGAGCTCCACTCAGAAGAGAGTGGGAATGTGTGGGTCGATTATGGGTCCCTGAGTCTGTGCTTGCCTAGCCCTAGCCTCTGCATCAGATAAAGCATCCTATAGCCTGTGATAAGCCTATGTCTATGCTGCTGTGCATACCCAGCTCCTGACTTGTGTGCACGTGGGTGTGAGCCAGGCAAGAGTTCACATTGCAGGGTTGGTCACATGCCAAACACCTTTAGAGTTCACGTTGCAGGGTTGGTCACATGCCAAACCCTGTTTACCTGCATCCACATCGGTGCTCCTGGTATCCACGTTTGGCACTATGAGATCGGAAGGCATATCCCAGGGTTCTTTGCTCCATAGCATCACAGAGAGGGCAAGTGGGAAGTTTGTATGTAGAAGGCCCAGAAAATACAGGTAAAAAAAATTGTGGGAATGGCAATGGAGGACTCTCTAGGCTTCAGCCTGGATACCAGCACCTTTGCTACCGCCACACCGCAAACTGCGTGGCTGGAGCTCAAGCTATGCTCAAGCTATGTACATACACCCCCCAGATGGACTCACCAGCTCGGGATCTATTTGCTCTAAGATATACTCAGTTGACCCTCTGACTGTGGACAATGGGGATGGGTGGGCATCTCCATATGCTTTAACATGCGGAAAGCCTATAGTATAGATATACCCGAAGTCATGTCAATGGAGGATTGGCATAGCTCTGGTCCACCCATCATACCTTCTTTCTCCTCTAGCATGTCCTACACTGTGGTGGAGGTAGGGGCAGCTGGCACAGGAGCCACAACTGCTTGTTTTATGCCAATGGAGAGTTGACTTCAGCAAAGGTCCAATTTTGTTCAATATCTTCATCAGTGATTTAGATAATGGCTTACAGAGTACACTTATAAAGTTTGCGGATGATACCAAGCATGGGGGAGGGTTGCAAATGCTGTACAAAACAGAAGAATCCATTATTAGTTAATTAAATGAGGTTACTCTAGGTTACTTTGGAGGATAGGATTATAATTCAAAATGATCTGGACAAACTGGAGAAATGGTCTGAAGGAAATAGGATGAAATTCAATAAGGACAAATGCAAAATACTCCACTTAGGAAGGAACAATCAGTTGCACACTTACAAAATGGGAAATGACTGCTTAGGAAGGAGTTCTGCAGAAAGGGATCTGGGGGTCATAGTGGATCACAGGTTAAATATCAGTCAACAGTGTGACACTGTTGCAAAAAAAGTGAACATCATTCTGGGATGTATTCATAGATTCATAGATTCATAGATTCTAGGACTGGAAGGGACCTCGAGAGGTCATCGAGTCCACTCACCTGCCCGCATGGCAGGACCAAATACTGTCTAGACCATCCCTGATAGACATTTATCTAACCTACTCTTAAATATCTCCAGAGATGGAGATTCCACAACCTCCCTAGGCAATTTATTCCAGTGTTTAACCACCCTGACAGTTAGGAACTTTTTCCTAATGTCCAACCTAGACCTCCCTTGCTGCAGTTTAAGCCCATTGCTTCTTGTTCTATCCTTAGAGGCTAAGGTGAACAAGTTTTCTCCCTCCTCCTTATGACACCCTTTTAGATACCTGAAAACTGCTATCATGTCCCCTCTCAGGCTTGGTCTACACTAACCCCCCAATTCGAATTAAGGTACGCAACTTCAGCTACGTGAATAACGTAAAGTTTGAAGTACCTTAGTTCGAACTTACCTCGGTCCAGACGCGGCAGGCAGGCTCCCCCGTCGACTCCGCGGTACTCCTCTCGCCGAGCAGGAGTACCGCAGTCGACGGTGAGCACTTCCGGGTTCGACTTATCGCGACGCGATAAGTCGAACCCAGAAGTTCGATTGCTTGCCGCCGAACTAGTGGCTGGGTATAGACGTACCCTCAGTCTTCTCTTTTCCAAACTAAACAAACCCAATTCTTTCAGCCTTCCTTCATAGGTCATGTTCTCAAGACCTTTAATCATTCTTGTTGCTCTTCTCTGGACCCTTTCCAATTTCTCCACATCTTTCTTGAAATGCGGTGCCCAGAACTGGACACAATACTCCAGCTGAGGCCTAACCAGAGCAGAGTAGAGCGGAAGAATGACTTCTCATGTCTTGCTCACAACACACCTGTTAATACATCCCAGAATCATGTTTGCTTTTTTTGCAACAGCATCACACTGTTGACTCATATTTAGCTTGTGGTCCACTATAACCCCTAGATCCCTTTCTGCCGTACTCCTTCCTAGACAGTCTCTTCCCATTCTGTATGTGTGAAACTGATTTTTTCTTCCTAAGTGGAGCACTTTGCATTTGTCTTTGTTAAACTTCATCCTGTTTAACTCAGACCATTTCTCCAATTTGTCCAGATCATTTTGAATTATGACCCTGTCCTCCAAAGCAGTTGCAATCCCTCCCAGTTTGGTATCATCCGCAAACTTAATAAGCGTACTTTCTATGCCAATATCTAAGTCGTTAATGAAGATATTGAACAGAGCCGGTCCCAAAACAGACCCCTGCGGAACCCCACTTCTTATGCCTTTCCAGCAGGATTGGGAACCATTAATTACAACTCTCTGAGTACGGTTATCCAGCCAGTTATGCACCCACCTTATAGTAGCCCCATCTAAATTGTATTTGCCTAGTTTATTGATAAGAATATCATGCGAGACCGTATCAAATGCCTTACTAAAGTCTAGGTATACCACATCCACAGCTTCTCTCTTATCCACAAGACTCGTTATCCTATCAAAGAAAGCTATCAGATTGGTTTGACATGATTTGTTCTTTACAAATCCATGCTGGCTGTTCCCTATCACCTTACCACCTTCCAAGTGTTTGCAGATGATTTCCTTAATTACTTGCTCCATTATCTTCCCTGGCACAGAAGTTAAACTAACTGGTCTGTAGTTTCCTGGGTTGTCTTTATTTCCCTTTTTATAGATGGGCACTATATTTGCCCTTTTCCAGTCTTCTGGAATCTCTCCCGTCTCCCATGATTTTCCAAAGATAATAGCTAGAGGCTTAGATACCTCCTCTATTAGCTCCTTGAGTATTCTAGGATGCATTTCATCAGGCCCTGGTGACTTGCAGGCATCTAATTTTTCTAAGTGATTTTTAACTTGTTCTTTTTTCATTTTATCTGCTAAACCTACCCCCTTCCCATTAGCATTCACTATATTAGGCATTCATTCAGACTTCTCGGTGAAGACTGAAACAAAGAAGTCATTAAGCATCTCTGCCATTTCCAAGTTTCCTGTTACTGTTTCTCCCTCTTCACTAAGCAGTGGGCCTACCCTGTCTTTGGTCTTTCTCTTGCTTCTAATGTATTGATAAAAAGTCTTCTTGTTTCCCTTTATTCCTGTAGCTAGTTTGAGCTCATTTTGTGCCTTTGCCTTTCTAATCTTGCCCCTGCATTCCTGTGTTGTTTGCCTATATTCATCCTTTGTAATCTGTCCTAATTTCCATTTTTTATATGACTCCTTTTTATTTTTTAGATCATGCAAGATCTTGTGGTTAAGCCAAGGTGGTCTTTTGCCACATTTTCTATCTTTCCTAACCAGCGGAATAGCTTGCTTTTGGGCCCTTAATAGTGTCCCTTTGAAAAACTGCCAACTCTCCTCAGTTGTTTTTCCCCTCAGTCTTGATTCCCATGGGACCTTACCTATCAGCTCTCTGAGTTTACCAAAATCTGCCTTCCTGAAATCCATTGTCTCTATTTTGCTGTTCTCCCTTCTACCCTTCCTTAGAATTGCAAACTCTATGATTTCATGACCACTTTCACCCAAGCTGCCTTGGGTGAATATGGTATTAACAGGAGTGTTGTAAGCAAGACACGAGAAATAATTCTTCTGCTCTACTCTGCGCTGATAAGGCCTCAACTGGAGTAGTGTGTCCAGTTCTGGGTGCCACATTTAAGGAAAGATGTGAACAAATTGTAGAAAACCCAGAGAAGAGGAACAAAAATGATTAAAGGTCTAGAAAACATGACCCATGAGGGAAGATTGAAAAATTGGGTTTGTTTAGTCTGGAAAAGAGAAGGCTGAGAGGCCACATGATGATAACAGTTTCCAAGTACATAAAAGGTTGTTACAAGAAGGACGGAGAAAAATTGTTCTTCTTAACCTCTGAGGATAGGACAAGAAGCAATGGGCTTAAATTGCAGCAAGGGAGGATTAGGCTGAACATTAGGAAAAACTTCCTGTCAGGGTGCTTACGCTCTGGAATAAATTGCCTAGGAAGGTTGTGGAATCTCCATCACTTGAGATTTTTAAGAGCAGGTTGGACAAACACCTGTCAGGGATGGTCTAGGTAATACTTAGTCCTGCTATGAAAGCAGGGGACTGGATTAGATGACCTCTTGAGATCCCTTCCAGTCCTATGATTCTATGATTTATTGCTGTAATCTGGCCCTTTTGTGCTACATGAATGATGAAAGGGGGCTGGAACATATGCGAGAATCAGGCCCTGAATTCCTTTCAGTGGTTTCTGCACCTCTTTGGTGTTCACGTTTTATGAACATTTGAGCAATCGAGTTTTACTTGTACTAATGGTACTTGTACAAATGGTCACTGCAAGAGAACTTTGCATTTGCACACCTGATGCACACTGGTAGGGAATTTTAAAATCATATGGGTGACTATTCACAATGGAAGTGGAGTGATCTATATGGGATGGGACAAAGCTTAACACAGTAGAAACAGACAATGCTCCAAACCCCTCCCCAGGCTCTTGACACATAGGAGGTTAAATGAGCCAGATGATGGCCTGACTGAACCCTTCCCTGAATGCTCAAGCATTTACTTTGAGTGAATGTGGTAAGAATGACAATATGAAGGACACAGAGCAGCAAGTGTGGACCAGCCAAGCCTTGGGAACAGAGCACAGGGGAGAACTGGTAGGAGGGGTGCTGGTAAGAATGGGTGGGTAGACTGCTGGCTGCTGATTTTGTGACTCTTCCTGTGAGTGATATAATATAGGTGTGAGGATAATCAAGTAACAATGAAAGAGTCTAGCAAAT
Source organism: Emys orbicularis (assembly GCF_028017835.1). Lineage (NCBI taxonomy): Eukaryota > Metazoa > Chordata > Testudines > Emydidae > Emys > Emys orbicularis. The sequence continues at coordinate 177,034,856 of NC_088685.1, read as the reverse complement.
ATAAAAATATCATATAACATGGAAAACAAGCTCCACCTACTGCCCTTCCAAAGTGCCATGGGCCTGCTCTAATGGAACTGTCTTAAGGAATGAGAAGGTAGCTCAGTCACATTGGCCTGGAGTGCAAATGGGTGTCCTTTGTGGGGCTGACACTCTTATACAGGGAAGTGCTTCCGGGTCCCTCAGGAGTTTATTGTATTTCATGTATTTAGGAAGATACATTATTCCCTGTGATCTTGCCATGGCAACAAACAAAACAGAACTCAGAGACTTGAAAACTTTTCTGGGAACAACTATTGCCCCTACAGAGCAACCAGATATATCAGTCATTGCAAACCAAATCCCACTTCTCACTCCTTCCTAGCTTTTGAATCGGAAGTTGAGACTTTCTGAGAAACCAATTCCATATAATCCAGATAGCATGGAAGAATATAATTTATCTTACTGTATTTTTTTATCTAGCTATGGTTGACAAAACCATTTTCATTTATCCAGGACATTGGTGTATTATTGTGTGTTACCTTTTACAAGCCCAGTGTTACTGTACAAAACAGAAGAATCCATTATTAGTTAATTAAATGAGGTTACTTTAGGCTGCAGACATTCTGATTTCATCGAGCTTTGGTTTGCACAGGAAGCACTGTTACCAGTAGTTGGTTGCATAACTTGTGTGGCAAGGAGTGGGAAGTGCATTGATTCACATGGAAGAGTGAAACTAGAAGTTGTAAAACCTTGTCACTGTTTTCCTTATGTAACAGGTACAATAAGATCTCCAAGCAGTGTATTTGTTTTCTCCTGAACCCTATCAATCATCTGTGGTGACAAAGCTAGAGAGCGGGTTAGTATTTGCATGAATGGGGCCAATGGGCCAGATTTTCCAAAGTACTTACCACATAACAGCACCAAAAGTTAAGCACCTAATATGTGGCCTGATTATCAAAAGAGGTCAGTAATCCCCAGCAGCTCGACGGAGAACTGACCCCAATGGCTGCTGCTGAGCAGTTTTGAAAATCTGTCTTTATATCAGAATGCTGGTCGCATTCTTAACCATAGAGCTATGATGATGGATGTTTCCACAGAGTTGGTCTTTGGAATGTCCTTAAGTGTGACGTCCCCTGAGTGGCAAAATAAGGGTTTTGGGAGCAGCAGCAACAAAGTATGTTTTTCTTTTTAGTAGGAAGAAGATGGAAGAGGTGAGAGTGGTCTGAATATCATGAAGTGAGGGGGACGAGAGGAAAGGGTTGAGCCTCAGAAACTTTCTGGCATCACACTATGCAGAGGAGGATTGAAGAAAACGGTGCCCCATGAGCAATTCTTGCATCTTCTCTACAAATATACAATATGGTCACCGTGGATTCATCACGAAAGCTTTATAGCACCACAGAAACCAAACAACTCAGGTCTGCCTATAAGGCTGCCCAGTTTAAAATCTAGATAGATTAATATATAATTACTAGGAACTATTGGTGGAACTATTTGATAAAGAGCAGAAGAGTAAGATTTTCCATGGGACTCACTGTTTTTAGAAAGTACCTTGGCTCAATAAATAACCCAGACTCAAGGCTATACAAAGGATGCATTCTGTGGTTATTTATCCCTACTGCTGTGATCTGGGGAAGCTTCTAGCTAGCCCACTAGTGCTCCCACACATGTTGCATGGGAAGGAAAAATACAAATGTTAAGCACAGTTCGACTCTGAGGCCCAGATTGTGCCCTAAATGGAAAAAACCCATCAAGAGCCCTGGCAAAGCTATGAGTTTCTTCCCAGTCATCCCTTTGGCCTCCATCTTCCTCCTAATCATATGAGGTTTGGTCCCTAGCGGCACAGTTAGGGAAGCTTGGTTTTATCTTACTGTCATATATCCATACAGGTTAGAAGAAAGAGGGTGCCTCAGAAAGTGGCCAAACACCTGGCATTACCTTTCCCACCTTCTCAACAGCAGAGGCCAAATCCTGCAGACCGGGGGCGTAGGGGCTTCTATTATATTGGGGGTGCACGGGGTCATGTTGAAAACATGCTAATCCTTCCACTCCAACCCCACCCACACCAGATCTATTCTCTTTTGCTTTTTCTCAGTTGGTGAAACTAGAAGAGAGTGTTGGGGCCTCTGTGGAGCATGTGTTACTCATTGTCTTGGGTCAGTAATTGTTTTTACTGTTTTTAGTCACTTTTCATGTTTCACATTTGCATTTATCTTACTCTCCTGAGGGACTCTCAGCAATTTTATTCAGTACTCTGAATTGGTAAGAAACCTGAATTAGAGATTATATTGGTATAGTTCTACCTCAGTGATACTGGTATGTTAGAACTCATCACTTCTGTATATTAACACTGCCTTCAAGAGCACTGTTATTTGGTGTTCATCATGGACAAATTTGTCAAACCTGGTTGCCTGAAGTCAGGCAGCTAGATTCATATTTAGGCCCTTAATATTAAATAAAAATGACCTGATTTCCAGATATGACGAATGCAAGATGCGCCCACTGACTTCATGTTTATAACATGTCATAGGGAAGGGCTTTGTCAGAATATTTTCAAAACTAACTATACTGTTTTATGAGAGATCCAAAATAAAAAATGGATCCAATAAAAATCCAATCAAAAATCCTTATTACAAACGTTGAGATCCCTGCTTATTACTGACGAAGGTCTGGACTGCTGACAGCTTTACCAGTTTAATTACTTCAATTATGCAGATGATTTTATAATGAAATAGTTATACTGGGACAACCCCTAGTGTGGAGTCATTATAAAGATACCTTTCACTAGTATGGCTTATTCCTGTGCAGGAAGGTACAGCTTTTAGTGATACAATTTTTTGTGTGTATACAGAGCCTGGCCCATGTTCCACTGAAGTCAGGGGGGATCTTTCTACTGAATTTTGTGGCTATTGGATAAGGTCCTACAGCACCTCTGAGTCCAAAGAGATTACTCATATACATAGATAGGTTTGCTAGATACTAATTTTTAAAAATGTCCATATCATTAGACATTTAGTTCATTGTTGGACTTTAGGAAGTGATAGATCAAAGTACTCTAGATAGCGTGTAAGTTCCCCATGCACCCAACTCAGAGCTTACTTCCTTGCCCCATTCTAGTTGAGTTGCAGGGTTTTAAAATCAATACACACAGTATTTCCAATTATCTTGGAAGAGGCCCATCTACCATGCACATGGTTCCCAATTCTCACAATTTTCATCACAGCACTTTGATGCTTTATGTAAAGCCCCAGCCAATCTCCTGGAGACAAATGACCATGTCACAATCTCAACTTTAATTTAAAAAAATGTAAAAAATACTTTTCTAACCCTCATGGTTTCAGAGAGAAGCATGAAAATGTGACCTGAGTGCACTATAAAGACTCAACAAAAATAAAAAAGGGACAGCCAAATTAAAAGAACCCCAAATTGATTATTTGGGGGAAAAATCTCATGTTTTTTAGCCAGTCTCATGTGGATCTTGGGGATCTAACTCATGTTTTTTGTATCTTTGGGATTGGCAATACTGCTCGCAACATCCAGGGACTTGCCAATCTCCCGGCACTAAGTGAAAGCGGGGGTACGCTGGAGAACTAGACCCACAGCAGCTAATATTTACCGTCTCCTTCCAGAAACCAAAATAAGGTTGGTGCTCGGAAATCTGAACTTAGAATAGAAGCCAAGGTCACTCCCTCTTTGTTTCTCCCCATAGCAGTCTGTCTTTATGAGCAGGCCGAGGCCCTGCCATTTTGAGGGGAGAAACAGCTTGAGTGACAGGGTCAGTGTTAATATTTGCTGGATCTGAGGAATTTGCAGGGCATGTGCCAGACTAAATGCTTTCCTCTCCGTATTCAGAGAGGGATGCAAGGGGCTTTTCTTTTCCTCTTGCACACAGTACCTCAGCCAGGTTCCAGTCTGTAAGCCAGGATCTGCTCTGCTGGACAGTCAGGCCTGAATACTTCTTGTTTGGTTTTCAGATGCCTGCCTGTATAATTTTAGCTGTGAGTAATTGTTTGCTGCTACATCTCCCCCCCTCCCCCCAATGAAAATAAATAACAGAAGTATGTGAATATTGGAACAAGTGGAAAGAGTGAAATCAGCCACTTTCCTGGAATATAATGTTACACCATGGGAGTGCAGAAGCTAATGGAACTAAACAAACAGTCACAAAGGAAAGAGAACCTCTATACATACATTACTTTTCCCCTCCTTTTTCTGCTAAAGCAAACCCTGATTTTCAATTATTACTAATACAGGTTACTGTGAAAACAATGGGTTTCCTAGCCTGTCTTTGGATTGAACTAACAATTCCCCACAAACTTCTGATTTCTTTTTTATTGGTATTTCAGTTGCCATCAATGCATTCAGTGCCAGGAAAAGTTAGGCTTATGTTGCTTAAAAAACAACAACCCTGCAGTGTAATGTATATTTGTATTTTCTACACCCAAGAAACAAAGTTAGTTAGCATGAAAGATGTGATGGATTAAGAGTGGAAGCTAGTGCTCTCTATTTATTTAACCACAGGCTATTGAGCCTATGAAAAATACATTTCAAGAAATGAGTTATTTTAAATAAGAATTTAGAGGGAACAAGGAGTTTTTAAATTAAAAACAGCTGCAAGGGAAACAAGTTATCCTGGTGGAACCCATTGGGAATTCTTTATCTCAGCTCACCCATGAAAAATTGCTTTTAAATGTTTACAGTTCCAATCTGCTGGATTAACAGTACATTTTTTTTTAATTTAACCAGTGCTTTCCTGTTTGTTTTTGTTTTTTTAACTGGTTGCATATAAATGTGTTCCATTTCAAATCAGTGAGGCTCGTTTGTTGATGTTTTGTGAACGTGCACCTGTACTGGGGGAAAATGTTTTTGTATATCTAGTATGAAAAGTGGGAATAGGAAAAATAACCGTTGATATACTAGTAATATATAGTCACCAGGTAGGGTTGGCTTGTATACTATACCATAAATGGTTTATGGCTTGATCATGCTTAAGCACATGCTTAACTTTAAGCATGTGAGTAGTCCTATTGATGTCAATGGGCCTGCTCATATGCTTGAAATTAAATATGTGCTTAAGTGCTATGTTGGATCTGACCCAGAGGCCCCTGCACCTTGCCGGATGGAGCTCTTAGTGAGCCTGTATTTAAAATCAAGCATTCTTGGATTTTTTTAAACACCGATTTGTTTAAAATGTTTTGGCTCTTGTCCAGACCTTGAAAGTAAGCATTTGAGCTATTAGAAATGCACTGCAGCTGACGCTCCTTCTGGAATCTGCCATTAGAGTAAGTCAAAACTAAACCCCAATTTTAGCTTAAACTACATTTCAATGTTTTCGCACAGACCATATGCATCATTCTAAATGCTGGAGTAGTCACCCAAGTACAGTAATGGGGGTCACTCTCCTTCAAAAATAAAATAAAATGCCAGTGAGCAATGCAAATTAATTGCCATTTTTTCCTACAGATAATGCTCTTCATTTCACCAGCTATTCAGGTCCTGGCAAGAGGCCTGGTCACCAGCCCATGAAATTCACAAACACTCATCCCTGCCTCCATGCAGTAACCAAACTACTTCATTTTAGCTGAGAAAAGTGGCTTTCCAGCTGGACTTAGGCTATATCACTTTACATTTTCAAGAAGACGCCACAAAACAATGTAACAAAAAGAGTGTAGCTATTGAAATCTTGGCTCAGTACTGTTATTTACAGTAGCTTGCTTCACCAGCTAGAACAACGTGGCTGAACAGAGAGAAACAAACGCTACATTAGGCAAGTTGCCCACTACTTCATGAGAGCTGAATGACAAACTGTCTAGGAGAAGACTGGCTTATGTTTAGTATTGTCATACCTCTGGTGTGACATGTCACAGTGTTTTCACTGGACATGTTGGATGATATTTGGTTGTCACCTAAATTGATATGAAATGATCATTTACCTTGCTCACCATTCATGCCATGCCCAGCTCCTCCCCAAATCCCCCTACCGGAGCTCCCTCTCATCAAATACAAGTGCTAGGTGCTTGCATTTATGGCCCAGCACAACCTTGCTCTTGCCTACTGTGCTGACATTGTCTCTTTTCACTTTCAGTCTTGCACCCTTTAATTACCCACTGCCAAATAACACCATCCCCACTTGGGCCTGCACATCTTCACCTATGCAGCTCCTTTTGCCTGGTCTTTTCTACCTGACCCAGTCTATCATGCCTCCACCATATCCTCCTCACAACACACTTCTTCTATGAGGCCTGTAATCACTAAAACCATAAAAGAAGCATTATCAGAGACAACAGGAGAAAAGGAAACTTAAAAACAACCACCCAGTCCCCCAGCACAAAACCCTTATACCAACATTGTGGAACTACACTGACAAAGCACTCTTGAGTCACTAGCTTGTTGCTCCCTACAGGGCTATTTTTCGCCTCTACTCTATGCTGTCTATTTTAATAGCTTTAATAGTAAACTCTGAGGGACCCTGGACTAAACTTTCCAAAGTGACTGGTGATTTTAGGTGCTGAATTTGAGATGGCTCAGAAAGCTCTGCTTTTCAGACAGTGCTGAGCACCTGCATTCTGAAAATCAGGCTGCTCCAAGATGGGCAGCGAACTCTCTAGTCCCTGCTTTTACATGCATCAGTACAGCAGTTATCCCTGTGTTGGCCTTATAAAAATGATAATTCATAATACAGAACATGGAATTGTTCAGGGCAGCACAAAGGAAATGTTGTGCTCAGTATCTGTTATTCCCTGTCATTATGGACAGTCATCAGTGAACGTCCACCAAGTTCCTTCCATGTAGATAAAAGCAGTGCACATATTAAAATATTCTCTCTTGTTTTTTACCTGCTGCTAGAAGACTAGGCTCAACCTTTCAGCACCTCGCTGCCTTTTCCATTACAAATGAACTGGAACACAGTACACTGAGTCTCAAGGGTAACAACAGACAATGACATGGCTTTTGCTAATGTTTTCCTTCCATGAATTTCTGCATGTAGGTTTTCCCAGAGGTTCTAAGCAGCACTTCTCTCTCCATCCATTGCTATCCAACATCTGTTGACTGATCAGCACTAAAAGCTTTCTCAGAAATTTCTTTCCAGGTACTTTATGTGAGGAAGTTGAAATCCACAAGATTGCAAATACTGCTTGATACAACTAGTCATGGAAAGAAGCAAAAGCAGGACTGGATAGAACACTATCCATGAATCAGCATATTTATCATCAGCACTAAGATATGAAATTAGCAGTTAAAAGCCCAGCAAGAATTAAGCATATTAGCTGAAAAACAATATGAAATAGAAGCTACAAATTCTCCTAAAAACCAAAGAAAGCCTTATATCCTAGGCAAATATTAAGAGGGGCATCAGAGACTCAGGAACTCCAAAATATTTCAATCTACCATTTGCTTCATGAAAAATTTAGTCTTGGGGAGGTTCTCAATTTAATGTTTTACAATTATTTTGTTGTGTTCACTAAGAACTTCATAAAAATAGAGAATGTTCTCTTCTACATGCTATGTCCAGTAAACATCATAAAGTTAAGCACATGCTTAAGTGCTTTCCTGAATAGGAATAGATTTTAAAATATGCTTAAGTGCTTTCTTGAATGGGGGCCTTTGAGAAGATGAACCTAGGCTGAGATTTAAGTTTGTAATGAAACCCCAAAACAGGCAAGTTTCATATGACTTGGTATGGGTTTGGATGTATGTTTTGCCAAGCTCTATTTGTGACATTGGAGATGTAGTGAAACAATGGAGCATGATCCATATCTCTGAAACCCCATATTCAATATGGAATGAACAAACATATCACTTTTTCACTGTCTGTCAATGAAATGAACCTATCAAGTTTTTTTAAAATTTCTTACCAACTTCCTATTCAACTAACACTGATTAAGAAGTGCCTCACCCCAGTTGTTACAGGCAATATAAAGTATTTTACCATTAGCAAGGCTTTCATATCCGATGAAAGTTATGAGGTATTTTCTGCAGGAACATCTGTCCTGTCTAAAGTTAGAAACAAAAGTACAGTAGGCTGAGATGAGGTTCAGCTATAGGTAATTGTTAATCACGTCAATGCATGTCAGTCATGTGGTATTTTGACAGCATCCTTCAATTGGAATTCCATGTGTGGGCATCCGCAGCTGCATGGGAGCCCCACAGGATAACATCAGTTGAGGCTTTAATGGATTACTGCAAAAGGAAAACCAGATGTAGAACTCATAGACAGCCATTCAAATTCAAATTGTAGAAAATGCATGAGAGTTCTTTGTACATTCTTTCATTGGGTTTCGTGGTTACTGGATAACACTATATGTCACAGCATTCTGCAGTAATTGTTCTAAAGACTCAAGAATTGAATGGGCCTTTTCTACATTATACCATATTTTTGTTTTACAAAGGAATGTGGAATAACTGACCCAAAGTGATCACATGCTTATAGGCAATCAATTATTATTTTATGCTCCTCTACCCTGTAACATTTATATAGATGTACTACCTCTCACTTATCCATCTTTCATTTGTTTTGTTTAGATTTCACTGCAATTGTTGCACTGCATTGTTATCATTAGTACTGTCCTCTTTCCTGGGGGTAGACACCATTATAAACAACCACTCAATCCCAGATGGCTGGATTAAGGTATGAAAAGTGTTGGCTGTATGAGGTTTAAGTAATTTTCTTCATGTACCAGTTAACATTATGGACAAATACAAGCAACACAAGAAGACACCGCTGTTTTATAGCATCGCAGATGTGCCCATCTGAATCTGAAATGCTGTGGAAATATTCTGAACTCCCTGGACAATACTAGGAGGTGTCAGTTCAAACTAGCATGTTGCTTCATTTGGCTCCTCTTGTGGATCAGATACAAGGCAGACAGCAGTGAGGGAGGCTGAAAATACCAATCTGGTCCTTTATAAACTCAGCCAGCTTGACCTATTTTATAATGTTGCTTCAGTGTTACACTATGTTACATTTCTTTACAATATGATACTAAACAAAACATCATGTGTTCTAACATCCTCTTAAGTGTCTACCCCATGCAGATAAATAGCTTTCAGAGGCATTCTGCTTGAGCAGTCTGTATACTGTCTGTGTTGCCCTCAACTTTGGTAATTTGGGAAGTATTCAGTGGCCAAGACTTTCAGTTCCCCACCAAAGAAAAGCAACACATTTGTTAGGAAACAACAGGTGGAAAAGAACAACAACAATCAGCATCGTGTCCTCATGGAACATGCATCTAATCTGCTACTGACCACAGAAATAAAGAATTTTGGCTTAGAACGAAAGTGATGACTCATCCCAGCTTCTGCTATGTAGTCTGTGGGTCACCTTGTCTGCAGGATGTGTTTTAAAGTTAGTTTGGGAACAGGTTAAAGAATGTTTTATTACAGGTAACACTGTGAAAATCAAATCTCCCTCCTCAAAATAAACAAACAAGTACAGGTCCAAATACCCAATAATTCTGATATGTTGACATAGATGGTACTAAATCCAAAGATTCAAATGCTTTTCTTCTTGAAAGCATTTTCCAATGGGCTGATTTTGTGGGATGCTAAGGGAGTGCCTCCAGTTCCCTTGACTACTCCCATTGGCTCAATACTTTGCCTGGTCAGGGACTCTGTTTGTTAACATACACACTGTCAGGGCCTGATTACCAGAGGTGCTCAATAGGTACCAGTATCTAGACTTCAACTGACTTCATTTGGGGTGATGGATAAACAATACCTCTGCAAATTAGGCCCTTGATCTTGTCTTCTCTTCCACCCCATCTTCTCAGTTTTATAAGTAACTGGAATTTTAAGATACAGGCAGTCCTCAACTTTACAACTTTTGACTTACGACGAATGGCACTTGTGGCGTTTCTGAATTGGCACCCTGATTCGACTTACAATAATTGGTTTCAACTTTACGACACTCAGTCCCGCAATGGAGTGTATTGTGGTTGCGAGTTATGATGTTTTGACTTACGATGCAATTTTCAGGAACCAATTGTGTCGTAAGTCTGAGGACTGCCTGTACTGTCTGAATCACCAATAACAGAGTGTGACTCTGACTCATGTTACAATTGCTGTGAGTGGTCCTGGATCCTCTTGGTAGGATTTGCTGCTCCACTGATGAGATTGTGTGCAAGATACAGAAAAAAGCATTACCATGGCTACTAAAGGACTAAAGCCAATCAAGTTCAAACATCTGTCATATTGCATGAAAAAGCTACCCTGCCTTCCCTGGCTTGAAAAAGTTCACGCTAGAGAAAGCCAAATAATATTCATTGTTGCTTTATGCCCTAGGCTTTTGTGGGTTTTTTAAATTCACCTGTACATATTAGTTCGACAGGCTCTCTATGCCTTGAACTCTGCAGCAGACATGATCCAATGGTTGTCATGTGCCACTCCTGAAGTTATGAATTTCAGATCAAGGCATTGTTACAGTAAGAGCACTTAAATGTGCTACAAGATTCCATAGTGAAGTCACATTGCTTTGTTTCATACCATAAGAAAACAAATGTCAAATCTGGATTGCAGGGAGGCTAGTCGATTGGAGGCTTGGGAGCAAATGGCCTTCTTCCTCTCACTCATGATAACATTTGAATAACCTGTTCAGTTCTCCTGGTTCTCTACATCTCTGATACTGAGTTAGGCACGCTCGTCAAACAATGTGATTCTCCTACCTAGATACATGGCACTTGAGGCGTTCTCACTTAAGACGCTGAGAACAAGCTTTCAGAAAACTTAAAGGCAACTGCCAGAAGCACGAATCCTTCTGGGATTTGAAAGGCTCTGTATCTTTAGGGCTAGTTGAGAGGGTTGGTTTCTATCACTCTCTATGCATTAAAACCAAAAACCAAATAAACAAACAAGCAGCTCCTTCCCCCAAAAAACCCTCTAGCAAGTAAGACTTTGGAGTAACTTCATGGTTTATTGCTGACAACACCTTCAAAGCAACTGCATGTCTTGGTAACATGCGATTTATTTGACTACTCCTCTCATTAAAAAAATTACTATTCTCTATTGATTGCTCAACTCTTGATTCTCTACATTATGCAGGTTTGCTTGTTTTGTACAGACAAAAACCACAGCCGAGAGCAGCAACACCATGGTAGGGAAGCTCCCCACTAAGAAGTTATTAGGTTCAGGAACAATATACATTTCCTGATACACCTGATATCCAGGAAGTTACTCACCACTGTTAAGTATCAGAGGGGTAGCCGTGTTAGTCTGAATCTGTAAAAAGCAACAGAGGGTCCTGTGGCACCTTTAAGACTAACAGAAGTATTGGGAGCATAAGCTTTCGTGGGGAAGAACCTCACTTCTTCAGATGCAAGAACTGTTAGTGATTCTTACTGAAAATATGAAAATACTTTCCAGGACTGGATCTGAGAACTGTGCCCCTCAGCTGACCATGGAGGCAGAGGTTCTGCCATGGTTCTGCATATGGTGTTCTTTCAGAATCAAGTTACAAAGTAACAGCTGCTGAGGTCTTTCCACTTAGTTGCAGACTAGATTATGATTGGCCCTTGAATGGATGTGCAAGGCTCTTTGCACTCATAAATACTTTACACACATACTAGGGACAATCTCAGACCCTGTGCCCTAGGCAGCACAGAGAATGCTCTCTTTTTGCAACTGTAAGCTGGCTCAGTTGAGGATTTGGCCCATGGAGAGGGAATCCCTGGCTAGTGAAGAGCAGGTATAGTTGTTCCAAACTGACTGGGAGTCAGGGAGCATGGCTGGGAACATTGCTGAAGGTCACAGCTAAAGTTGCATTGTTATAAGTGTTGACAGTGTTCAGATGAGACCTTTATCTGGGCTCTAGTCTGCTGTAGAAAAAAGTTCCAGTGACTATTTGAAAAGAGTATGGGGATAGTTTCCTGGTTTCTAGCCAACATTCACTTTGTTATATAATATTCAAGGCTGTTATTGACTAAAGCTTGGCTGTGAATGTTTGCCTACACAGTGACTACATTTATCAGCACTTAACTCCTAACTCTTAAAGAGTTCTTTAGGATTCTGAGAGAGACAATTATCTAAACTAAATTCCATTTTTCCTTATCATTCTCATTACATATATATCTCGGCAAACAATATAAACCAGTCCTATGCTGTTTTTACAGTTCGCACAGTATCTTTGCCATTGAGTAACTTCCAATGAGAACTTCTCGCATGCATCTTATTTAGATGCAGTATTGTTACAGCCCCTTATAATAATTAAAAAAGTTTGAAGTCTCACACTTATTAAAATGAAGCAGAAGGCACACACACACACACAAAAATACAGCCATGCTGTCTGTGTGTCTGAATGAGAAACAGAACACATGGGTGCATGATCAATCACACTTCTCTCACAGTACGTTACTGAATGTGTAAGTCTGTATGTGAAGATAAAGCTGAATTTATTCTAGCAGCACAGCTTTTGATACCAGCACATCTCCAGTTGTTACCACCAGCCTTCCAACTGCTACTTCTTCAAGCAGCAGCTAACAACCAGTTCTTTAATTCCACTGGAGCCTGCAGGCTGTTCCCTGAGGAATGCAAACCCAAGAGCTTCTCACATTAGGACTTAATTATTTTAAGAGTTCGAAGAACAAAAAGATCTTTGATAGGAAAATAAAAACACACTGAGGGAACCTAGGATTGCCCCCTCAAGTCAGTCTCCTCTGTTGATCACATCAATATGTGTGGATCTGGTGAAAAACAGGTCTCATTAGAGGATCTCACAGAGATGAATACATCTAAACATAAACTCAAATGAAAAGGATCATAAGCTGAGTTAACAGTTTCCAAGAAAGATTAACAGAACTAGGCCTCACTTTGTGAAAAACCACAAGAGTATAAACCATATGTGATAAGGGGCAAGAGATATCATTGCTCTGAAAAGGGAGAGGTATGTTCCATTTACCCAACTCATTACCATTTTTGTCACGGGAATGCTTTCATTTTGTTCCATTGCCTGATCTAATGATACTGTTCATTCTCATTTTAAAGACCAATCATATAAATACTTGATATATTAGGCACACAATGGAATCTAACTACAAATCTAACCTGTGAACAATTTTGTGTATTGGCTGATTTAACAACTGCATCCATGCTTTTGCTTTTTCTAATGGAAATAAAGAAAGGTTGAAAATAAACATTCAGGACAAATACAGAACACTAGATAGATAAGAATTTTCTCTAAGAGAATTTATTAGTCATGGGGGTTCGACTGCTCAGTACTTCGAGATATTCCCATATTTGCAGAAGCTAAAACAACAGAACAGGGTGATCTACACTAAATACGATTTAAGACTAAAATCTCAAAAATCATCTTGAAAAAGCGGTAGTGTTTTTCTTTATTTTCCTGGGCCTCGTGATATTTAAATAGCTTAGTTGAATTCTGTGCATAATAAATAGCAACAGCAGTTATGTATAAAAATCTATTTTAGAATGGTAGAATGGGTGTGGGGGGGGGCAGGGTGGGGGGGAGGGGAATACCTGATAAATGTTAAAAATGATTTCAGAGTTTCATGAGCTTTTTGGTAAGATCAATTCCCAGCTAAGTGAGAAATGCTCAAAAGTAACAAAATTGTAAAAGAGAACAAAGAGGAACAAGCAGGCTGAATAGAGATAATGGATCAAATATTCTCTAATGCAACCCCACTGAGCTCTGTGGAATTACACTAGGGATGCATTTGGCCCAATGACTCCCAAAATGATGTTAATGAGGAATCTTAACACCACTGCTAGAGAAATCTCTGTTTAAACCATGCTGTGGCAGTTCATGTGAAAAAGTAAATGGGACATTCACACGAAACTGGCACAGCATGTGAGTGTAAGGCAACTGGCTATAATAAATTGATTTGGTTTCCCCCTCCCAGACTTAGGCAAATGTATTATATTGTTGCATTTGTGGTATTATAGTTAAGGTTATTATGTCATCACTTCCATTATGTACTCCCCAAACCCAAAAAAGCCAGATTGTGCAAAATAGTTCCTTGTCCTAATGGAAGGAGAAACTCTAAAGTAAATTTAAACCTGAATGAATGACAAACCCCTACAAAAATGTCCTTCCCACCTAAAATTAGGTCTGAAGAGTTTCAGTCCATTAAATACAAAGAAATATGTTGTAAAATGTGGTAACAAAGGAAAAATCTAATGGGTTTCTGACATAATTTACTCTCTCATACAAAAAAAGGGATGACAAAAATTAGCAGGGAAATAAGATCTCATGTTCTATGATCAGTTATATTTAAACTAGTTTTTTAAAAATACTTTTATTAGGACCACCAGAAGTTAAATATGAACTGTTTTCACTTAAATTCTATGCTAATAAAAAAATTAGGTAGAACTCAGAGTGTTTTAAAAGTTTACTTACATAAAAAGAAGAAATGGGACAAAAATAATAAACAATAAATGTACGGGACAGGATTCTGCAATCCTTGCTCACACTGAATAATAATATAATTATGTATCATATTTCATTGGTAGATCTCAAAGTGCTTTACAAGCAGGTCAGTATCATTCCCATTCTACAGATGAGGACACTGAGGTACAGAGATATGAAATGATTTGCCCAAGGCCACCCTGGCAGAGCCAGGAATAGAATGTAGGCTTCCTGAGGCCCAGTCTAGTGCTCTATCCAGTAGGACAAACTGCTCCATTAACTAGCCTTATCAACACAAGTAGTCCCATTAAGCTCAGGCAACTACTCCTGTAAGTACTGTTCAGTATGAGTATGAGTATAGCAGAGTCCAGCCTTAAGCAAAGAGAAGAGTTTTTGCTTCCTAATCTAGTCTCCTTTTTCGGTGTATGCAATGAAGGGTAATCAAGAGTCACGTGCAAAAAATCAACATTCATTTCAATTCCAGTGATCACAGAAAAAAGACATTTAGCTTGTCACAAGTTTAGTAATGTACTTTGAAGCATCTGGTACAATCACAGTGTGCATATGCTGAAATTTACAGCTAGAACACATCAACTAAAGATCCAGTAGTCATTACCTAGGATTAAAAAGACCTGATAACAAAACTTATGAAAAATTAAAGTCAAGCAACTTAGATGCCTGTGATTTGAGACAGATGGATGCATTCAGATAACATGAGCTGTGACTTAAACCTTCACCCTATACCAAACCAAAACTGAGCTAAAATAGAAAAAGACAAAAACGTTTGATCAGGTCTTTAAATTGTTTTTCTTTTTTTGCATACTTCTTAAGAGATGTGGTTATGGCATTGTATTGGGTTCTAGAGGTCACTTAATCTCTTTGTGCTTCAGTTCCCCATCTATAAAACATGGATTATAAAACTTCTATTTTTTCCCCTCCCATTGTCTGTCACATTTATTTAGACTGTAAACTTTTTGGAGCAGGAACTGCCTCTTAGGCTACATCTACACTACGGGGGGGGGGGGGGTCGATTTAAGATACGCAAATTCAGCTACGCGAATAGCGTAGCTGAATTCGACGTATCGCAGCCGACTTACCCCGCTGTGAGGACGGCGGCAAAATCGACCTCCGCGGCTTCCCGTCGACGGCTCTTACTCCCACCTTCGCTGGTGGAGTAAGAGCGTCGATTCGGGGATCGATTGTCGCGTCCTGACGGGACGCGATAAATCGATCCCCGAGAGGTCGATTTCTACCCGCCGATTCAGGCGGGTAGTGTAGACCAGGCCTTACTATGTGTCCGTAGAGGGCCTAATATAATGGGACCCTGACCTCAGCCTAGGGTCTCCAAGTATTACTGCAATTCAAATACTAATAACCAACAAATTCTTGAAACTCTCTCAAGAAAGTCTGTTCTGATATGATCCTCAGCCCAATTTTGCAGTCCCAGGATAAGGACAGAGAATTCTGAATTCTTTTTTGAATGGAATGGAATCTTCTGAGGTCCTCCTATCATGTCTTGTGCATATATTATATCAAAATAGCTCTAACTCTAATGCATCAGGCTGTTTCACATTCTTATGGTACAATAAGTCTGTAAACACTACAGCTTTCCGAAAGACTTAGCTAATAATTGGATCACTTGCAAAGGGAGATCCCAGGTGCCTTGGTACTGGAAGGCTCACTTTATAATATGGGTTTCCCCCCTTCAATTATATTTGTCCTTTGTTTTGTACTCAACCTAATGATTTTGTATGTAGGTAGGTATCTGAATTAATTCTTTATAATATGATGCCATCCTTTTCCCCCAATGTCCCCAACTATCATATGCAGAAATAAACACATTTGATAGTGATACATTCTGAATGTGACCTCCATGGGATACAACTTTTTAAGGATATCTAACTCACCCGTATGAGTAACTTAAAAGTTAGCATGGCAAAATCATTTTATAAGTGTCACATGGCATTTTTCCTGCATTTGTGTAAATAGTGTGGTATTATCATCTCTTCAAAAACAAACAAACAAAAGGCGGGCAAAGGAATTAATTCCACTTGATTCCAATTTGTGTTACACAGATACCCTACTCTACACCATATCCCTCTGTATCATTACAATAAATCTTCTGGATTATTTAATGGCTCTCATAGGTTTACAAAAAGTTCCACAAAGTATCATGGGCAGCATGCAACCAGCACACTTCCACTATTCAAGAATTGTCCTAGGGACCTTCAGGAAAGTTTGAGTCCTATCCTGAATTTCACAAATATGAGGTTTCACTGTTCCTCATAACCACTGGTTATAACTTCACTTATATTTGACAGAAACTGTTCAGTTTGACACTTTGACACTGGTTTTAAATCTATTGCTTTTTTCTAGTTTTGACTTGTCAAGTCTGAGATTGGAAGGAGTTGGGGCAACAACTACAACCACAACAAGCCCTACATACTGCAGGTAATTTTTACCCAAAAACAAAAATCTTCACCATAGCTCAAGGGTACAGACATTATGGAGCTGAGGTCTTGGAAAGCTTTCTTTGGCAAACTGTTCTTTAATGAAGAAAATATCCATCTAATCTTGTCAATCATTCTACCATATCTCCAGGAACCTGTTCATCCACCTAACCTTTTTGTTGTCTTTGTCTCCTATTCTGTCACTTCTTCAGACATTTCCCCCCAGCCTATTTTCACCTCTGTCTTTTCTTTTTACCTTTTACATTCTGTGTCCCAGGTTTTGTTTCTCTTGCAAACTTCTCTTCTAATACACTCCAGAATCCTCCCTTTACCTATACATGTTCTCTGTTTTAGGCACAGTCTGCTTGTACTTTCATGCCCCACCCATTCAGATCTTGCTTTTCTCTTGACCCCCTTCATTGTTTCTGAGAGAAGAGATTGTCTAGGATGTCCTGAACCTGAAAGCAACAAAGAATGTATTTTAGCTTATAAAAACCCAGCTGTATTGGGTATAATACTTTTCTCACAAACTATACCCCAAAATACTTTCTAAATTTGACCAGTGAAAGTCAGTGGATAGTAGCATAGGACATGAATTATAGCAAACTGGTGTAAAGACATGGTATAGTGATTTCATGAAAGTATTCAGATCAATAACAGTGGGAACAAGAAACTAGATTTGTTATGTGTGCAGCAGTGCTTAGAAGTCACCAACTGAGATGAAAGCCCCATTGTGGTAGGCAGTGCACAAACACATATTAAAGGACAATCCTTCCCCAGAGATTTATGATCAAAAGAGACAAGCCAGACATAGGAAGTACTCAGGCACAGAGGGATTAAGTAACTTGCCCAAGGCATCTAAGCAAGCACGTAGTAAAGCCAGCAATTGAACCCAGATCTACTGAGTTCCAGTTCAACGCCTGAACCACAAGACCTCCAGACATGGAAGCATAAATAAGAGCAAATATTTCTTTTAAGAGGAGATTTGAAAAGAGATGGAAAAGATACAGGAAAGATTTTCCTGATTGTACTTGCATAAGTAAATTAAATAAATACATTAATTAAATAAGAAAAGAAGAAATTTAGACTAAAAATTAGGAACAAAAATACAGTGAGACATACCAGACTGTGGAATAGTCTCCCCAGGGAAATAGTGCAATTCTCATTGTTTGAGACAGGCCTTAAATTTGTGAGGAAAAAGTACTAGAAAATGTACTGGAATATGAATTTTGTATTGGCGGAGGGATGAGCTAATAGGATTTTTCCATGTCTAAATTCTATGGTCCCATAATACTAATAATACAATTGAACCCAGATCTACTGAGTTCCAGTTCAACGCCTGAACCACAAGACCTCCAGACATGGAAGCATAAATAAGAGCAAATATTTCTTTTAAGAGGAGATTTGAAAAGAGATGGAAAAGATACAGGAAAGATTTTCCTGATTGTACTTGCATAAGTAAATTAAATAAATACATTAATTAAATAAGAAAAGAAGAAATTTAGACTAAAAATTAGGAACAAAAATACAGTGAGACATACCAGACTGTGGAATAGTCTCCCCAGGGAAATAGTGCAATTCTCATTGTTTGAGACAGGCCTTAAATTTGTGAGGAAAAAGTACTAGAAAATGTACTGGAATATGAATTTTGTATTGGCGGAGGGATGAGCTAATAGGATTTTTCCATGTCTAAATTCTATGGTCCCATAATACTAATTTGCTAATAAAGCTGTAATTTATACAGTTCTATGAAAAAAAAGAATCATGCAGTTCTGAGGAAAAAAGAATGTGGAAAAAATGGTGAAAAAAATTAGGTGAGGGGGGAAGAAGAGCAGGCGCTGAAAGAAAAAAAAATCTCCCCAAAGTGGTTTGATTTCAGGTGCCAAAATTGAGACACTGTGGGTCTGCTTTTCAAAGGTGCTGCTCATATCTGCGGCTCCCATAGACTAGAGTTGGAGTTGTGGGTGTTCAGCACTTTTTGAAAATGAGGCCCAAGGTGTCTCAATCAAGCTGGGCACCCAAAATTGAGACCACTTTTGAAATTTTTGGACATGCTGAATCCCTTTCCTCCTCACTTCATTTTTTCTTTGCTCTTTTTAGGTTGTTGTAGTCACCTTGCCTTTTTTAGACTGTGACCCCTTTGGAGTGGAGACTAAGTCTAACTCTGTGTTTGGAAAGTGCTTATCATATTTTAGTTGCTATTGCAATACAAATAATAATGGTTAACTACCAATAATTATAATTTGATAATCAATTACTAATTTGGCTCCAGTTTGCTAGTCTTTTAAAATTATTTGTATATCTGTATTTAGTAATTTTCTTAAAATCTTATGCTCCATTGTACTGATGTACAGCACTGGACTATGCTTACTTTAGCTCACATCTTTCACTACATGGATGAACATATCATCTGAAAGCTAATTGAAAGCACACTGAAATGAGGTAAGTCACAAACATTCATTAAAAGACAGGTCTTGATTTTGCAAACATGCTGATGTAATGGATTTAGTTTATCTCAAAGGTCTGTAGGTACAGATCCATATAAATCACCATGTCACAGAGGCCAATATACTGTTAAACTCCACTGCAGAGTACACAATTTTCTGCAAATTCTTCTTCTTATTAAATACAGGTAATAGTTCTAATTCTGTCAACAGAGTTCCCCAAAATTACTCATGCTCTGAATTTCTATTCTGGTATTTTAATTTAATTTTATCTGTTAAAAAAAAGAAAACAAAACAAAAGCGTTGTGCCTTTTTATTATAACCAGTTCATAACATCTATCATCATCTTCTATGAATTCCTTAATGTTTTTCCACCTATGAGAAAACTGGTCATTACTTGTTCTGAGGACTGTTTTTCCCCTTTTCAGGTCAAACAATGAATTGAAATTTAACTGTTCTCCCAGATCTCCCTTCATCATGAGTCGGGCTCATTTCAAATACTTCTAAGGCCTACATTGTGCTTTGTCTGAGTCTCATTCCCTCTCAGTCACTGAGTGACCGCACCATGCAGCTTCACACAAGGAACAGGAGGCTGCATTTGACTTTAGTTGGCCTGTCAGAGAAGTACTATGACTTGTAAACTTATACAAGAGCAGTGCTTTGAAAAAAGACAGATCTGGTAGCAGAAAAGCAGGTCTGTAATAAGAATGCAAACACTCCAGGCAAGGAAATTGGAACAAGGAAGAAATTGAAAAAAATTGTCATACTTATGCACATTCTTGTCAGGGTTCACTGGATGCTGACAGTTTATTTTTTTTAGCTGCTAGAGAAAACCTTGTGGTATATGAGAAACTTAGCAGGCAGGCTAGAACCAAAGAGTCTGGGCTCTCTGTTTCTGCTTCAAATATTTCACAATGAAATGTCTCTCATCCCCACCATCCCAGAGTACTCAGAAAATGTAACAGACTAAATGGTCACAGCTTGCAGGTGCAGAATGTTCTTAAGTGTGGTTTAGATATCAATTTATTTCAAACTGCCTGACTTAACCTATATAATCAAAACAGAAATGATGATCAATTCTTGACGGGATAAACATATCTTCTTTGATTTCTAGTCAACTGAACATGTTAAATGGAGAGTCTGCATGGTATTCTACATTTTGAATGCCTGACTTTGCAACCTTAACATTCTTATAAAATCGTTTATCACCCTAATATACAGGGTATGTATATATTACGTACAAAAATATATCTTAAAAGAATGTTAAGATTGCGAAGTCAAGCACTCAAGAATTGTCTGTGCAACCTTAATTCAGCCCCCTTGTACCTATTATGAAACAATCTTTAATTAATTTCCACAAGACCCATACCATTCCTGCCTCATTCAGTGCACAGGATGGATGGTGCTCACTTGATGAACAGCTATTTAATATTTTGTTTTCTCCTTGCTGTACAATGTCTGGCCCCAGGCCAAACCCTGCTCTGAAGACCGACTTATTAATTTCTTCATAGACTTTTGTAAGGTAGTCATCACTACACAATCCGAATGCTTCACAAACACCCCTCTAAGGTCAGGTAGTATTATTATGCCCATTTTACAGATAGGGAACTGAGGTACTATGGCCCGTTTTGTCAGATAAATTAGCATTTTTATAGCTGTTGTGAGTGCTCAGCACTTCTGCAAATCAGAACCCAGGGTCTCAAAATAGGAAGCCATGAAATGGGGAACACACTATTAGTTACTGTGAGCAGTTTGGTTTAAGTCACTTTCTCAGCAACACATAGGAACTTTGTGTCACAGGCAGGAACAGAATCCAATTTGCCAGGGCAGCATCAATTGCCTTACCTGTGAGACCCTGCTGTATTTTTCTGATATCCCCTCCTCATTCAGTACACACCTTCCAACTTCTGAAACAAGTGAAGCCAGGGTTCTACAGACAACAGCCTTTTTCACTATACAACCATGATTCAGCCCTGGGGTTTAGTCCAGTCTGTGCACTGAATGAGGTAGAAGTCAGGTGGCTTCCTCTTTCTCCTCTGCTGTGTCTGGTGCCAGCAGAGGGAGCATGACAGTTTATTGCTCTCAAGTGTCACTACCTGCGCTGCCTATAAAACACATAAACTAGACTTGTCAAACACAATTCAGCCAACTGGGGGAAAAGGCATAAGACCAAAACCAATGCTGTTGTAAACATGGTCTGAATGAGCTCTCCGCTGACATCTACTGATGAGCTGTGGAAAAGGACTTCAGGAGCTAATCTCATTTGCATAGGCACAGGCACACCCACCCTGCCTAGGTGCTCAGCATGATGGGATTGCTTGCCCAAATGATCACTTGTGGTTGGTGTTGGATCCCCAGTCCTCTTGTTATTGGGGCAGGAGTAAAAAGGGGTTGTTATCCTTGTGTGAATCAAGGGCAGCAGAACTATATGTGGCATACCCTGATTGAGAGACTCACCCTCAACTAAATGGCACTCACTAGGCAGGGGCCATGGGTTCCAAAGCCCAGTGAGTTGAGAGATGGTGAGGAGAAGCATGTGTACCTGGTGGTATAAGCCTATTTCAAGGGCCTTAGACAGCAGTTGACTATGTTTTTCTTTCCTGTATAAGAAGAGCTAAGTTTAGACTCAATTGAGAGTCTTGTTATACACTGCAGAGCTGAAATTACTGATACCTATGTCTAAGTATTACACCTGCTTTGGATGCAAGAGACTGCCCTGTATGCACCAGCAGTGAGGCACCCCCACTAATAGCTAAAATTGCTGAGAGCTGTGAGACCTGAAGACATCCCAGCGGATTGGTCATCGGGTGGTAGAGAGATGTGGTAATCAGCCAGCAGGGTGGCTGGCAGAGAGGATCAGAGCGGAGCCTGTTGGAGAGGTGCAGCGATCAGCCGGCAGGGTGGCTGATGAAGAGGAGTAGAGTGCTGATCAACCGGCAGGGCAGTCGATGAAGAGGAATGGCGAGCGAGTGCCGGGGCAATGGAGTGAGTAAGGAACCTTCTTGCTCTTCCCTCCATACCCAGGGTGGGAGGTGAACTCTGCAGATGCACCTCTGGACTCTGGGTCTGCCCTGACCAAGGACAACAACTGTGAGTGGGGTGCAGAGAAGGGATGGGCACATTAAAGGGACTTTTGGTTGCTGGACTTAAGAATCAGAGGGAAAAGGACTACCCAACTTACTTGGGGGTAGGTCTTTTGCTCATGGTTTATGTTTATGAACCCCGTAAGTGGTGTTTTCCCAAATTAATGCCAAGGTACTTCCCTCCTTTTATTAAAAGATTCTTTGCTACACTCAGACTCTGCTTGCGAGAGAGGACATATTGCCTCTTAGAGGTGCTCAGGGAGTGGTGTGTAATTGTCCCAGGTCATTGGGTGAGGGCTCAAGTCGGTTTAATGTTGTATTGTTGAAAAGGAATCCCTAGATACTGAACCCAGCCCTTGTTGCTGCCAACTCTGACTGGCAGAAGGGTTACATTGTTACACTGTTATCTAATGACATAACAGCTTGGAGTAGAGAGCAGAGACCCATTAAGTGGAATCTTTATGGGTATAAATAAAAGCTTGTCTCTCTCACCCACACATGTTGGTCCAATTACCTCACCCAGCTTTTGTCTCAAAATAGCTGCCACCTTTATGGTCCTTTCAGTTCTTAGCTACTGTCTGAAATAGATATAATCTGGCAATACATTCTGAAATATCTTGCAGGTTTCTCAGAAAATATCTTCCTCTAAATGCAAGGTATTAAATTTTGAAATAAACACAGAATCATAGAAATGTAGGGCTGGAAGAGACCTCGAGAGATCATCTAATCCAGATCCCTGTGTTGAGGGAGGACCAAGTACGCTTAGACCATCCCTGACAGGTGTTTGTCTAACTTGTTCTTAAAAACCTCCAATGATGGGGATTCCACAACCTCCCTTGGAAGCCTAGTCCAGAGCTTACCTATCCTTATAGTTAGAAAGATTTTCTGAATATCTAACCTAAATCTATCTTGCAGCAGATTAAGTCCATTTTTCTTGTCCTACCTTCAGTGGACATGGAGAACAATTGATCACCATCTTCTTTATAAGAGCCCTGAATATATTTGAAGACCAGAAAAGTAGATCATATCATGGAATGGGCTACCAAAATCCCCAAGAGAGGCTATTTTAGTACTGAAATAAACCCTCTATGACTGCACACCCCTAGTTGTCAACTACCACCCCACACTGGAACCCATATAGGGTATCACCAATCAACTACAACCCATACTCAGTGAGGATCCCATCCTGAAAGAAATCTTTCCTGAACCACCTCTTCTGGCCTTCAAACAGCTCCCCAACCTCTCCAAGTTCGTCATCAGAAGCAAACTCCTCACAAACCAGGACACACCAACTCAAAGTGGCACCAGACCTTGCCAGAACAACAGATGCAAACCTGCAGACATGTCGCCACCTCTACAGAGATTTCTGAAGTAAGAAAGCGGTGCTTTGCTAATCCACTGCCTTGGAGCAGAAGGGCAGCATATATTTTACACTTTTCCCCTTGCAGATGATAAATATGAGACTGCACTCACTGCATTAAACAACTATTTTGTGCCAAAAGTAAATGTAGTAGCTAATCGCTACAGATTTCGCCAGTGTGAGCAGAAACCAGGGAAGACTATAATGCAGTATATTGCTTCCCTGAGGAGTCTGATTGTAACTTGTGACTTTGGGAATATGGCAGATGAGATGATTAGAGACCAGCTCATTGAGAAAACAACCATGCTTCGTGTAAGAGAACGCTTACTTCTAGAACCACAACTTACACTAGAAAAAGCAATAACCATTGCTACTCAGATTGAGTCAGCTACAGCTGAAGCCAAAATAAATAGCAAAGATACAGGAGGCACAGTCCAGGCTGTGACTCCTTTGCAGAAAAGTTCACTATTGCTGCAGACAAACAATTGCGAGAGGAAAACTAATAAAAAGCCACTGAATCAGCAAATGCAAAATACAGTAAAAGCATGCTTTCACTGTGGATCCCCACAACATCTTGCAAGCTACACAGGATGTCCAGCAAAAGTAGCTCAGTGCAATCATTGCAAAAAGATTGGGCATTTTGCTAAAGTATGTCGCAGTAGCCAGTTCAATCAACAGGTGCATGCCGTTACAATACCAGATGTTACTGTGCTGAGTGTGGACAAAATCACAACTGCACATATTCCAGAACAGATAAAGTGCACTGTAAACGTTTCCGCCATACCCTCAGGCAAATCACACTCTATTCAGCTAATGTTGGACACCGGCTCAGCAGTATTTATACTACCTGATTCCATCTATTTGCATTACTTTAAAGATGTGCCTCTTACTGAACCCAAACTTCAGTTGGTGTGCTATTTCAAAAACCATATTCCAGTACATGGCTCCCTGCCAGCAATAGTTACTTTTTGGTGATTGCTGTGTAACTGCAGAGTTCTACATTGTCCACAAAGGCACTCCTATCCTTGGCAGAGATTTATTAGCTGCTTTAAATCTCAGGGTAGTTAATGGACAAATTGATCTTCCTCAGCAAAGCACTCTTGCGGTACACACACCAGTTTCAGCTGGGACCCAACACCAGGTTGAGGAGAAACTCGGCTGTGCTTATGGGTTTCTGCATAAAGTTAAAATGTGGAATCATGTGATGCCAGTATGACAGAAATTACGGCACTTACCATTTTCAGTCAGGGAAGCTGTTTCAGAGGAACTTAGACAACTTGTTCAAAAGGACATTATTGAAGAGATTAACTCCTCGGAATGGGTTTCACCTATAGTAGTGACGCAGAAGAAGGGTGGAGGCATTCGCCTTTGTGTGGATTTAAGGGAGCCGAATAAAGCTATTGTGATTGACAGCCATCCTCTTCCTCACATAGAGGAAGTATTTGCAGAACTCCGTGGAGCAAAGATGTTTTCTACTCTTGATTTGCAGAGCGCATACCACCAGGTTATGTTGCATGAAGACAGCAGAGACCTCACAGCATTTATTACACGAGGGACTATTTCATTTTAAACGTGTTCCATACGGTCTCGCATCAGCCCCAAGTGCCTTCCAAAAAATGATGTAATTGATTCTGAAGAATCAACATGGAGTTCAGTGCTATTTGGATGATATTATCGTGTTTGGAAATACTACTGAGGAGCATGACAATAACCTGCAGTCTGTACTAAACTGCATCAGCAAAGCAGGCCTCAAACTCAATAGGTCCAAATGCAAATTTAGACAAACTGAACTCTCCTTTCTGGGGCATACAATTTCACAGGCTGGACTAAAACCTGATCCAGATCATATCCTGGCAATTTCAAATGCTCCTCCTCCAACAGATTTGCAAACCTTACGTTCCTTCTTGGGTCTTACCTCCTGATATGCAAAATTCATTCCCAATTATGCTTCTGTCATTGAACCGTTACGAGAATTACTACGGAGAAGTTCAACCTTAGTGTGGACAATGGATGCACAAGCTAGTTTCGAAATGGTGAAAGACTTGATTGTACATAATCCAGTAATTGCACTATTCAGTCCTGCATTGTCCACAATTGTAACTACTGATGCTTCTGTTTATGGACTTGGGGCTGTCCTCACACAACTTCATGAGGACAACACAGAGAGGACTGTTGCATTTGCTTCAAGGACACTAAGTAATGCTGAGAGAAAAATATTCTACAGTTGAAAAAGAAGCACTTGCTTGTGTCTGGGCTTCTGAAAAATGGAGAACTTACCTGTGGGGCCGCACGTTCAAGTTGCGCACAGACCACAGCCCTTTGACGACGTTGCTCACCACGAAAGGACTGAGAAGAGCAGGATATCGTATTGCTAGATGGTCTGCAAGACTACTCTCTTTCAATTATGAACTGGAATATAAGCCTGGAAACAAAAATGTGGTAGCTGATTGCCTTTCTCACCTGCCTTTGCCTTCACCAGATGGTCCACCGGAGGATGAGAATGTAGTAGTTGTGCTTATTACAAGCACTCTAACTGCAGTTACAAGAGAACAATTTCAAGCTGCTTGTTCAGCGTGCCCAATTCAACAAAAACTACGGGAATTTCTGACAAAGAGATGGCCCAGTAACCCTAAAAACCTTGACCCAGTTTTGCTGCCTTATTTTAGAGTTTCCAGATACCTCATCTTGTAGCAGCACTGGCCAGAATCTCCATAGCACTATGTGCTGCAGCCCTGCCCTGACATGCCCTTCCTGCTCCCAGCCCCACCCCGGGCATGCCCTCTTTGCCAGGCATCCTGCAGTTTTCTTCCACAGTAATATGCCCTGGGGAGATTCTTCCCCAGCCAGATCTGGGGCTTTTAGAGCCCCGTTATTCCACTCCAGAATATAGGGGCTGGAGCTGGGGTGAGAGATCTCTTCTCTCCCCATGATGTACTGTCACAGCTGAGATCAGCAGTGGTGCCTGAACCCAAGGTCTCCGCATATACACAAGAAGAGGTTGATGTGGCAGGGAGTTCTCTGTGAAGGGTCTTCAGCTGGCTCCCCGCTTCCTCCTCCAGAGCCTGGATTTGCTAACTTTCTGGGCCTACTACAAGGCCCCTCTTTTCCTCACCTCCTTTACTCCAGCTATTGAGAAGGGGGTGGGCTAATGTCAGTGGATGGCTATATTTATGGGTAGCTGTTCTCTGTGTATTTAATTTATGAGACAGGTGCCCATAGCGCAGGATTTTTTTTATACATTTGAAGACTTTTTTTTATACATTTGAAGAAATGAATTAATGATAAATCATTTTTTTCCTTATAGTGTAATAGTGGCGTCATTAATTATTAAAAACAGAAAAATGATCATGAATCATGTGAAAGCAAGTGAGCCATGAAGGAGTTGTTCCTCCTCATATAGGATTGTCATCAGCATGTCATCAGCAGCCCATTTATTCAAAATAGATGGTGTGCCTAATTCCCATCTCCCTTATACCAGAGTAAATCAGGAGTAACTCCACTGATGTTTTTGAACTAACCTGGGTGTGAAACCAGTGTGAGTGAGTGCAGAAAAGGATTCAGAGGTCTAATTTTGGATTCTCGAGGTTGAATTCTAATCTCATTTTACACTGGTACCAATCTGGAGAACTCTAACCACTTCAGCGAGGTTCCTCCTAATTTATGATAGTGTAACTGAGAGCACAATCTGTTCTGGTGTCCTGTACCTTAGTACTTTACATGCAGGATAGCTGTCCCTGTTTAAAGCTCAGTAACGGCAGCAAGCATCCTTCAGGAGTGTTCTTCAAAAAAGATACTCCGTGAATTATTTGCGCCTTTTAAATGTTCCAAGCCCTCAAACCGGTCACATCGTGCTGTATCATTTTAGTGCTGCATCCAACTGGCAGGTAGCAACTCACTTTTCCAAAAATTATCATACGAAACTCATCAGTGCATTTAAGTAAGCCAGTGATTAAGATCTGACTTTGGTAAACACACTCGCCCACCCTCCTGTCTACTGCAAACTTTACATGGAAATAATTCCTGTTTTACAATTGGTTTCACAAAAACTCTGATTTAAAAAAAAAAGTTTGTAAAACAATATTTAATGTGGGAGAAAAACAACTCTCTAAAAGATTATATCTCTGTCAATTACTTTTCCATGGTGGACTATGTGGCAGGGAATACTTCATTCTACCAGGTCACCAACTTTGACATCTCTAACCCCACAATAATGGTCCTTTTTGTAATGTACCAAAATTGTAAATCAGTTTAGTTTATGTTCTCACTAGGTTCATGGCTCCAGTCCCTAATATATTACTGACTTGTACACCAGCATTACTCCCTAGTGAGGAATATTAAATAGCCACAGCATATATTAGAAGGGGTGAAAAGGTCCAGCTGAACTCTGTTGTATAGTTCACATTCGTTAGTGCTTTAAAAACTCAGTAAGATACATAATGTTTCTACTTGTATGTGAAACTGTGGCATGATTCATGCTGCAAGAATCTTTAAATGATTTGTAGTCAATGATTTAAATATATACTAAACACAAATAAATATTTCCTGCATTTGCATACAAGACTTGTTCCTGCATTTGACATTACTACTATGGCAAGAAGTCATGAGCAGTTTATGAAAGAATCCCACAAGACAAATGAGTAGAACAGGACAAAATATTCCTGTTTGCAAAAGGATTTTTGTACATTTTTAAATAAAATTGAAGTTATTTCTCTCCATGTAAGGTGTCTGTGAATTCCACATCTCCTAATATATATATATGTCCCTCCCTATCCCTTTCAGCAGTGAACTTTCTTACAAAAATCCTATGCTCTCTGCTTTCAAGATTAATTTAAATACATAAAGAGAGAGTTCAATTACTCTTGATGCTGCTAATTTCTTACCGTTGTGTGTGGTAGAGGTTGTGTGGGGGTCCAGTCAGATATTTCCACAGTGAGCTGTATTTAACTGGTGAGTGTCAATGATACACTATTTTTGATTGGGGACATTTTTGTAAACAATAAAATACTTTTAACCCAATTTTTCTGGAAAGCCAAAGAATAAAAATGCATTTCCTCAAATCCCTGTCAACTCCCTCCTTTCTCCAGCCTGATAGACAAACTACTGGCATGCAAAGCTGGTGCTGAACTGGCTAGACAAAAAATAGGGTAGCATGATGCAAGGATTCTCCGTAGGGTGAAAATCAAACAATGAATTTGTTTAAGGAAGTACTGAACATGTAAGAGAAGCACCTGATGTAACTTTCATGTAAGGGTACAGGGCTGACCTATGTTGCTTTTTCTACTAAAGATCATATTTGTGAATAAAAGCACAATAGGAATGGCTGTGTCCTGGCACCATCATTTCCCCTTCCAAAAGACACATCTAAGCCACTTCTCCATCCCATCTCTACTTGACCACTCGGTTGTGGCTCCAAAGGAAAAAGAAAAGAAAGCTTTCCCTGTAAAGGTTTCCCCTTCTTTCTCCCAGGTCAGATTTTGCTCATTGTGGGGCAAAGTCAGATCTATAAAGGAAATGATTCACTTTCAACAAAGGTGAACTGGTGAGGTATCTGCCACCCAGTTTTGCAATAGTTACTATGTATTCTTGTCTAACATTTTAGTTGACCTTTAGGAGCTGAGCGCATTGATGGGTTTGTAACACCTACAGACCCCAGTCATTGGCAGGTGGGATCAAACCAGGGACCTCTGGAGCTTAATGCATGAGCCTCTACCACATGAGCTAAAAGCCAACTGGCTGTTAGCTAAGGCTGTAGAGCAGACTCATTTTATTTCTCTAAGGGGTCTCAGTGCCACTAGATGGGACACAACACCACACCCAGAAGGTGTGTGGGTTACATGTTCTTTGTATATGCTTCATTGTATTGTATTTACAAAGTAGTGGGTGCTGGTGGCAGAGCTATCTTAGTAGCTGATTCTAGAATTTGATTCCTGTGGAAATCCAATTAAGCACACACCTGGCTCTTTTTAGAAAGAGCTGCAAGATGTGCCCCTCGGCCAAGCCTTCCAGCTCAGTGGTGGAGCCACAGGCTACCATGGTGTTTGACCTCTCTTTTTAAGACTTTGAATGTCTCTATTTAAGACTTGTGATGGGCACCAAATAGACACTTGTGATAGTAAACAAAATAATAATATTCGCTTACTTTATTCTAGGGAATGGCCCATGGCTACAACTGGCAGGAAAATCTCCATTAAAACAAAATATGGAATACACGTATAAAAAATGGAAAGGAAATATCATGAGATTTGTTTTTGTTTTGAAACCAGCTTCATGCCTAATATTCTGGTGGAGAGCACTACATTTCAGAAGCAACAGAGGGTCCTGTGGCACCTTTAAGACTAACAGAAGTATTGGGAGCATAAGCTTTCGTGGGAAATTTCCATTACTTGCATCTGAAGAAGTGAGGTTCTTACCCACGAAAGCTTATGCTCCCAATACTTCTGTTAGTCTTAAAGGTGCCACAGGACCCTCTGTTGCTTTTTACAGATTCAGACTAACACGGCTACCCCTCTGATACTTGACTACATTTCAGAAGGTTTATGAGCAACAAAGGAAGATAAAATTAAACCTTTAGTAGATTAACCAATAATACACAGGTATGCAAGATTTGAGGCCTCATATTTGCATTTGCATTCTACAGTTGTATTTTGTGTTTAAAAAGCTTCATTTTTATTATTGGAACTATCTCAGGGCCTGATTCTACAAACCATTATTCACATAAACACGAGTGGTCTCATTAAAGTTATTGGGTCTTTAAGTATGAGTAAAGCTGTGAAGCAGTTTTAGGACTATTAGTAGGAGTAAAGATGTCATTTATATTGACACACTAATATTCCTACAGATATGCTATCTCTCAAACAGAAATTATGGATTTGGTGCAGGAATTACTGGGTGAAATTCTATGGTTGTGTGATACATGGGGTCAGACTAGATGATTATTATAGTTCCTTGTTACCTTAAAACCTATGTATCTAGGGTGTTCAAACTCAATGAATCAAAAAGATCTTTTCTATCTCTAACTTCTGTGATCATCTATATTTTACTGTGATGCTCAGAAATTTGCCAGTACTTAAAGGAAAGGAGTCCTCTGACACGAAAGCTTGCATATTGCCATTTTTTGTTGGCCTAATTAAGTTGTTTCTTATCTACCTCATCTTCTGTTTCCTTGGCAGACCAATATGGCTTCAAAGATTTTCAGTAATAAAGGAACAGACGTTACACATGTCATTAGTTTGTTTTATCATAGCAATGATGGACATTTCCACATACTCACTTGGAGCAGATTTTGGAATATTGCCCAAGCCTCTTATTTATACAATGGGTAACACATTTTTCTTTGAGCCAAAAAACCTCTTTTGTTACACTGATATTATGTTCCTGGCCTCATACCACCTATTTAACAAATAAGTTGCACTCTGTCCTTGAATCTCAGTGTTTGATCCTAGGTTGTTATGCTCTTACTGTTATTTTGGCATGATGTTAGAGGTGGAGAAAGCCATTTAGAAAAGATTCAAAGCTCTGGTCCAGAGTCCTGAAAAACTCTACGGCTGTGTATAATTCCCCCCTGTATAGAATAAGAGTGTAAACCTATTGGCACATTTCTGATAGATTTGGAAACACGGAGAAAAATCGCTTTTTTTAACGCTTTTGCCATAGGTGACTTTCTTGGTTTAAATAGCTTCTTAGGGTCACTGAGGTGGAATGGTCCTGTAAATCTGCTGCCTTTCACTTTGCAGAGCATTTAGTAAAATCTGGAAGGTCAGAGTAATTTGTTAGGGATACTGTTGAGCTCAGTCCCAGCATCAAAGATCAGAGACAGAATCCTGCTCCCTAGCCGGCCCAGAAAGATGTTGCTTTTTCCCATCACCCAGCAGTGTTTTTTTCCTAGATGCATATTAACTGATGACAATTTTCTCTGCATATGCTCTCCTTGAGTGCCTGTATAAGTACCACGTTCATGTACAATTACAACACACACACACACAGAGTGTGTATATAAGTATATGTTAGGGAGAGGCAAACTCCCTCACAATGTTTATAATGTTATTCTAAGCATACAAATCTTCTCTCATAACTTACACTCATCTTTACCGAGGGAAAATCAATTTTTAGTAATATTTTTCAAGCTAAAGAGAACGTTGGGTTTTGGACTGCAAACAGAAAAACCCTTCCAGTAGTCAGGCAGGCTCATATTGCTGCCCAGTGTTATCTTTATGTGAGTTTTCCCCCCACACCGAATCTTTCCTTTCCTTCACTTACAACTCACCCTGCAGTTGTGTTTTATTTTGTCCCCTTTCTTCCCCTTTTCAACTGTAATTTTAAGACTAGGGTCTCTTTTTCCTTTTCTCCCCTGCAACCCATCCTAAGGAAAGGACAAACCCATTAACATGCAAGTGGGTATAAAATAGACAAAACAAGTTCACTATTACGTACGCACAGCTATTTTTTCCGTCCAAATTCCTAAAATAAACATCCTGATTCCTAGTGCAAACTACTCATGAGGCCTTAGAGCACATCCCCCTTATAGCATCTTGGGGAGATTACATTATTCACCACAGCTGGGCCCAGTCTCACTTTCCTCACAGTTTGGTTCCCTCATAATTCCTGTACTGAGGGCATGCAGCTGTGGTTTTACCTTTGCTAAGCAAAAGTGTATTAACCCTCTGCCTGCCAACCCCTGGAAGGGGGCTGCATACCTTGGTCCAAAATCTGACCTCCACACCACCAGTGTTATTCTTGGTGTACACATCAATCACATACAGCACATACAGGGACCCACAGACAAAACAGAGCTAAGACAGAGAAACCATTCGGCTCCACACAGGCATAGCTCTCTGCCTACAAGGAACACAGTGCAGGATTGTGGCCTAATACAGGCAGTCAGAAATTTTCAGATAAAACTATGGAGAGGCAATGAGATACTTCTTGAAAGGAGGAAAGTGACAGAGGTATATTTAGACATTAACTTTCACAAATCACTCCTTGTATCCTTTTCTTTTAATTAACTTTTATCAAATCACTGTCTGTGAGCGGAAACAGAAGGGAAATATTGCTGAAATGTTGGCTGGTAGCTATTTTAACTTCTAAATATAAATGGTTTACAAATACATTAAGGCTGTGTGAGTAGTTCTGTTTAAGTGAACCATATGTAGAACATGACACTTCGGCCAAACCATTTTTTCTCCAAGGGCCAAGCAATTTCCAGTCAGCATCCTGCTTGTTGTATACATTAAGAATGTGTAGTTATGAGACAGATAACAGGCTAGTTTCTCAGTGCCATTCTGACTGCTTGGGCCATTCTCCCAGGCGTAATGCTGGCCTAAGGGACCAGTTCAGGATGGAATCTCCTAAGAGTGTACAGCATGTGGGGTGTCTCTGGAAGGAAAATGAGCCCAGATTCTGGTGCATCTTTATACCGGGGTGATCCATAGCTGCTTTAATGGACTCTTGAGGCTATAGGCAGCCAGGGTTAGCAAGAGGCTGCACTATCTGATGCTGAGGACCAGGCTGGTGTCTGTCTGATCCCACGATTGGAGAGGAATACAAGTGGCATAAAACCATCTGTACCTAACTTCTGAGTTGCACTATGTGCAGCGTGATGCTGTCCAGGACCGGAGCCACTGTATTTTTGAGTTGATCATCAATGACAGAAGTGAGGTGAAGCACATTTGAGAGAAGGATATGCCCTATAAAACATGCCACTCTCTAGGGACAGCATGGATTCACAGTTATCCTGTATCACCACTGCAACACTACATTGTTCATATGTATGATGTAAACCTACTACCTTTTACTCACTACTTTGCCCACTCATCTGTACTGACCCATTCAAGCTACCTCCCCTTTGGGCACTTCTTGGACTTTCACCCCCCTTACATTCTTGAATACTCAAATTTATTCCCCTTGATCATGGGAAATGGGAAAAAATAGCAAACTTTTTGTTATGGACTCTTCTGTTTAACTTTGTATGATCCTTTGCTACTAAGGTAAAAGGTGCTTTAGAACAACCTGCATGGACAGAGGCATTGGTAATCTCTTGCCCTTCTTCCACTTCGCCCTATATACTGTAGTTAGAGTCCTTTTTCTGACCCAGTCCACCATGTCCCTCTAGTCCACCTTCAAATTCCCCCTTTAAATCCATCTAATCCAAAAGACCTACCCTAGTGCTGCATGCAGTGAAGACCTAAATCATCAAAAATCCTGGAGCTAACTAGAAGTGTGCTTGATCACACTGCTCAATCGCTTGGATTTTCATTGCTTCCCATCTCCTAGCCTTGATATGCATATGACTTGCTGAGGGCCAGATTCTGCCTGGTCTGTACACAGGGGCACAACATGGGAGGAGGACATAGAGTCTTCCCTAGCATTTGCATGACTTACCTGCAGAATTACTGTCCTTGCATTTTTGAGAGAGAGAGAGACCATTCTGTCCCTTCTCCCTTGGGCCCTCATCCCTCCCACCAGTTCAAAAGAAGAGGAAAAGAAGCTGCACACTGACCCTGCCCTCTCCATGCCCTGCACCAGTCCACAAATCGGGACCAGCATAGAGAACACTGCACCCAGCACAGAGGCTTGGTAGCAGACATGCTTCCCAAGCACACTGGGGACTTCAGAGAGAGGTCTCCTTGAGATAGAATGCATCCCAGTGCTCCACTTAGTGCAGGGTGGAACCACACCGCCCTTATTTTGAGCTGTGCACAAATGTAGCCCCATGACTGAAAACTCGTATGAGCAGGGACCCTGTCTTCATACATTTCGGTAAAATACCTAGCACTCTGAGGCACAATAATAATAATGAATGAGAATAATAATTCAAGGTCTCAGAAAGTCCAGCCTCCTTTCTTTCTTTCTTTCTTTCTTTCTTTCTTTCTTTCTTTCTTTCTTTCTTTCTTTCTTTCTTTCTTTCTTTCAATGTATACTAAACTGCTAAAAAGAGCTCCCTTCCTAAGGCTCTGGGCACTCTTGATGTTCTTTAAAATAAACAGTTGTACATACTGAGCCGAATTCAGAGGGGAAGTAAGTGGAGTAGCTTACATCTTATTCTTCTTCTACCCCACAAATGTTACACCAATTTAGACTCTCTAGACTCCCTTCAAGTCACTGCTGAACATCGCCTATTTTCTTAGATTCTCTCCCAAAAATGTAACTTCCTCCTCACACACATACTTCACCTCATAATTTGGGCTCGAGAGTTTACTTGAGTGGAAGGAAGTCTATGTTGGTGAATTCCACACCAACGGCCAAAAGAAGAAATATAAAAAGGAAAACAACTACGGGAGGGGGGGGGGTGTACAAAATTGAGCCTTGGACCTCACTTTAGCCATCATCCTCAGCATGTAATAAGTTACTTTGGTTTAGATGTCTTGACACTCATATATTAATAAATGGGTATGAGTAGATATAAGGGAACCTTAGTGAATGTACAGATAATATACTTTATACCACATTACACAAACCAAAAGATAGTGAATTTATAGACCCCAAGCTTCCAATTGACTGCTCATGGACACATCTCTGCAACTGTAAGGAGCGCCATTGAAATCACAGAGGTGAATCTGTGTGCAGTCAGTTACAAGATCAGTGCCACATTCCGCATTGGTCTGATGGATGAATGGAAATGTTTTGATCATAAAATGCAGCACTGAAAAAATATTTGGGTATTTTAAAATAAGAGTATCTGGTCAGGAGTTAATTTGCAGCAGAAGGATGTGGCTATAGTAAAGTGTATCTAAATTAAACATTTTAAATGATTAACAAAGCTTAACAGATTTACTTTTCAAATCAAGAATAATGGGAACATTTTTTAAGAGACCTGCTAGTCTTTAGCTGTAAGACTCCCACTGATTTTAATAGGCGCTGGGCCACTGGAGCTATCTGCAATACTTTGAAAATATAAGAATAAGTGCAGATCCATGCAAAGCTAATACTTTCATTCATCTTTTACTACTCATTCCCATAGCAGAAAAATCCATTTGTCAAGTCCATAACTAGGCATTATAAAACACCTTGAAAATATACCTCTCTAGCAAAAGCATTGTGTTTCAAAAGCAATTGCCTGAGAATTTTAAAAGCAAAATTATTTTGTTCAACTTAATCAATTAATAATTGTTTTGCCCTTTATATAAAGTTTCATAACTGTAAAGACTTTGCTGAGCTGAAAGTGAGCATGAAATACCGGTAATATCTTTTTCAGAATATTTCACGTCATCTTAAGAAAGGAACTAAAATAGAAAGGACTAAAATATAAGAGAGGTATTCTGTTCCAAATTGGAATTCACAATCACTGAGACTCACATTGAAAGGAGAGCCTGAAATATGCAGAAAAGCTCTTTATTTAGCAAAATTACTGGCAATTGTTATACTCTAGACAAGGAATGATGGAGACATGAGCAAATATATTGGCGTCACTTGGTTTGAGCTTGGATCTCAGCCTGGCAACCAGGGGCGGCTCTATGTATTTTGCTGCCCCAAGCACGGCAGTCAGGTGGCTTTCGGCGGCGCACCTGCGGGAGGTCCGCCGGTCCCGCGGCTTCGGCGTACCCGCCGCCGAATTGCCACCGAAGCCGCAGGACCGGCGGACCTCCCACAGGCACGCTGCCGAAGGCTCCCTGACTGCCGTCCCCACAACGACCGGCAGGTCGTCCCACGTGGCTTGCCGCCCCAGGCACGCGCTTGGTGCGCTGGTGCCTGGAGCCGCCCCTGCTGGCAATGTTTCTCAAGTGAATCAAAGCTCAGCTGGCATCCTGGTTAATCTTTAACTAATTCATACATCTGAGCTCAGACTTCCACCATGCATTAGATATTATTGATACTCTAGTAGTTGTTTCACTTCATTGACACATATAGAGTTGGGTATTATTTTGAGGGCCAGATCCAGTGGTGGTGTAAATCAATGTAGCTTCATTGTAATTAATGGAGTGAAGCTGATTTAGACTGGCCTTTCAAGTGCAATGGAAATTCAGCCAGTGACAACTGTCCAAAGGCAACATACAGGGAGACACAAGAAATGGAGTTAATGAGAAACTTCAAAAGAAACGCCATAACTGCTGAGAAGAGTCCACTGAACACATGAGTGGATACTACTAAACCAGTAAAATCTAAAACATTGTAAGATAGTACCAGAGAGCCACCATTGGCCTCTAAGGGCATGTCTACACTTGAATTTTTAGTTGTGTTTTAGCAGGTGTTAAGTAAAATGATTGTACATGCTACTGGAAACTCTCCACAAATGTTGGTTGCAAGATACAAATGTCTGTACCTAGTAGTGTTTAGCTCTACTGAACTCCACTCTGTATACTTGAGGAAGGGGGTAGAGGAAGCATCAGTGGTTTTTTGCCACCCTTCTGCTATTCTGGGAGCATAGAGTAAACTCGTGCCAACTGCAATGGCTAGCTATGAGCTATTCTGTTGGCCCTGAATAACTGGAGTGCAGTGTTGACCACATCTCCTCCAGCTCTGGCACATCTGTACACTAGAGGGGCCAGTTTGGAGTGGCACAGATGTGGCTATACTGGCTTTACATCATCCAGAGCTTCCCTTGTGCAAGGGGAATCCTGACCTGCTGTGTTGGGTCAGTTATGTGTTCATTGTCGGCCATGGGACAGAGTTTGGACCAAGGATCGGCCCCAACTCTTAGAGTTCCACTCTAATGTAATGACTAATTAAACATCACCTGACATTGTCTGTGTGACACTACCATATTTTTCATAGAGATACTGTTATGATATGAATATAGCATAACTAAGATGTGTTCTATGCAAGATGGGTCATGTGAGGTATCATTGGAAAAGTTATAATTTGCTGAATATGATTATGCTATTTGTATCATTTCTGTATATGAAGTTAGGAATATTGAATATGTAACCATTACAAATGGGTTTATACCTGGGGAACGCCCACCAGATAGAATGCAATCAGCTTGGATGGTCCATTAGGGAGAACAACAGGACTTTGATGCTAATCTCCCACCCTCCTGGGATGCTGCAAAGAACCTTTGACTCATGGCTGCTTTGACACTGCAGGGTCATGTGATCATGTCACCTGGTACTGGACTCCATCTTGGACTATTAGTATTTTTCCACTAATAGGGGGTGGGGACCAAACTGGGAAACAAAGGATTCCTGCCATATGTAAATGGCAGGGAAGTGAGTTAATCCGGGTCGTTCTTCACTGAATCCCTGCCCAGGATGACTGCTGGAAACATCTAAGAAACAAAGACAAAAGTGGGGAGAAGAGCTGAGCCCAGGCTGGAAAAGGTGTCTGGACTGTGAAAGAAATGCCTAAAACAACATTTAGGGTGAGAAATTACTACTTGTAACCAATTTATTTAATGTATTAAGCTTAGTTTGCGTGTTTGTTTTATTTGTTCAGTAATCTGTATTTGATCTGTTTGCTATCTCTTATAATCACTTAAAATCTATCTTCTGTAGTTAATAAACTTGTTTTTGTTTTCTCTAAACCAGTTTGTGGAATTCATAACTGGGGGTAAAAAGCTGCGTATATCTTCCTCCACATTGAGGGAGGGAGCGAATTTTATGAGCTTACGCTGTACAGTTTTCTCTGCAGCGCAAGACAATATAATTTTCGGTTTACTCTCCAGAGGGGGAGTGAACTTGAGTTCTGGCCAATTCCCTATATAAGTCTTCCCATGCAGAGCTGATTTCAGTGTCTGTCTTTCTGCAGTTGGGTGTGTCCCTACCTGTATGTGTGCTGGAGAAGGCTTGAGGGCCTGGCTCAACAGGACAGACTGAGGGAGCCCAGGCTGTTGGAACAGGCGGGCTCAGTGGTACCTCAGTACATCAGGTGGCACCCCACAGTGGGGGGCAACCCGTCACAGTCTGAATGCATGACCATTAAGAAGAAACGTTGCCAGTTAGTGACCTGATTAAACAGCAGTCATTGCCATTCATTCAGACTAAGTCATTTCTCAGATAGTAATTATCCAGATGAATCATATCCCTGTTAAGTGGAGTATGTTGTCCATGTGATGGAACCAGACATCACGTTATTTTACAGCAGCTTGAACTCTCTTATGGGAGGAACCACCTGGTTCCAAAGCCTCTCACTCCTGCTGCTCTTTATCAATAGGAAGAGAAGCAGCTAGGAAGAGAAGATGTCTCTCTTATTCTCACCGAGGGCTGTGCATATGGACAACACTGCTACTCCTCTGTTTTCCACGTGCACATCAATGTAAAAAAATTAGTGGTTTGCTATGGCTTGGAGTATTTTATCCATGTAAAGATGAAAGGACTGGTCACTTTGGAAAATGGCGGAGCTGATTTTCTTCAAAGGAAGGAAGGGCTCACATGTGGCTTCAAGCTGCCTTCTCTTCCATTCTCACTGCTAGAGGTGGAAATTAGGCTGTGAGTCACCCCAGCTTCTCCCCTCAGTCCCACTACCAGTCTGGGAATTGGCATGAATACACAGGCTCCCCAAGTGCACAGGGTCCCTAAATGGACATTTGCGGCTGGTGCTGAAACCATATTCAGACAGAAGATGTCAAAACCAAAACTAACATACATAGCTTTTCCGAGACAACCAGCTGCCTCTTGGGGGGCACTCAGAGAGACCTTTCAGGAATTCAGCAATTCAATTCATTTAGTCCTAGTCAAGGCACTTTAACACTGAGTTCTTTGGTGATGTTTAAACAAAGGTGAGAGAGCATTAATATTTCAGAGATTTTATAGCTTTGGGATTGTAAGAATCATTGTTCCTTAGCCACTTTTCTTGGTCCAATTAAAAACAAGAGTGCGTATGTACTCTAAAAGAAGAAATGATTTGAAGGGGTGTCAGTCTGCAGGTTAGTGCATGAAAATATAATGTTCCCAGTACTAAATATGAATTATATTTTTAAGTGAGGACAACAGAGAGTATCACAGCATAACTGTCATTATGGGAACAAAGAGAAGTTGAACACATTTTCTCGTTAAAATCGCTCTCTTCAAGTGGGTGACAGGGTCTTTCAGTGTAGATGAGTGAAAGAGTAGACTGGTGACTGTGAAGGATGAACCCAAATCAAAATCCCAGTTTCAATCCCTGACCCTACAAAGTTTGGCAATGTTCAAATCTGGCTACCTGACCTTATCTATAGTGAACATACAAGTTCCATCAGGTTCAGCCTGTGCAGTGTTGCTATTGCTCTAACCAAAGGGACAGAGCCAGATTTCGGAATGCGTTACACTCAGTGGAGTTACCCTGGACTTACACCTTAGAGTCAGCCATCATCTTCACAGAAATGTGAAGGAATTCCAAAATTTACATTGCCAAACTCCTCATGGGTTTTGCAAATCTGTGCAGCAGATTTTGCTAAAGAGGTGGTAGCCAGGCTGAGAAAGATTAATGGCCCTAAGTCTGTGATGAATTTAAGAAGGTAGGACCAGGTGAGCCATTTATCACTGCGGATATTTATTCCTGAATCAGTGAGGGTTAGGAAGTTCAATTCAGATGAGGATGCAAAAATATAGGGATGTGAATCGGAAGCATATCCAAGCTTCTCTACCAGTTGACCAAATCGCATGAGCACATGTTTGCTTGCAAAATTTCTAGATTTCCTGATTCTAACATACTGCAAGAATAGTCCATCTCACAGGGCCAGAAACTGCCATCTTTTATTCACAATGAGCAATAACTTATCACTGAACAGTCACACTAAATGTTCAACCTTGAGCCTTGTCACTCAATCTAGTCTTTTGTCTGAGTTCATGTCTTACTAGCAAATCATCCCAAAACAAAAAGCAACCAACAAAGGAATATCCATCATCATTATATCTGGTACCAGTTGGAATTAGTGGTAAGAGTATTTGCTAATTTCCAGCCTATTCAAATGTCATGAAAGGTCATGGCACATGTGTTATTGGCTTTACATTCTTTTAACTTAGACAAAAAAATGGAGTGATAGCATCAAAGGGAGGGAAGGAGACCAAAAACATTAAATGAAAAAAGTAATGTGAGATGAAGGAAATGGTTTAAGAAAAATGTAGCAGAGAAGAAGGCAGGGGAAAAAAGCACACTGAAAACAATAAATACATTCGGCCAGATCCTCATTTGCTGTATACTGATT
This sequence comes from Emys orbicularis, assembly GCF_028017835.1. Classification (NCBI taxonomy): domain Eukaryota; kingdom Metazoa; phylum Chordata; order Testudines; family Emydidae; genus Emys; species Emys orbicularis. The sequence goes on along the minus strand of NC_088685.1, from coordinate 176,994,125 downwards.
TACACCAGAGAATTCTGGGTGTCTCAGTTCCTGGGTGACCAACTGATATGTCTTCAAGAGGACTGATTTTGAGAGGGTGGGTTTCACAGTATTTTCTGAAAACCAGCCCCCTTTAAGGTGGCTATAGCTCATGCACTTGAGCCAGCCTAGCTCTGCTTTCCTTATCAGCACAGGCTTACCATTACCTAGAAATATTCTTTTTATATAGAGCTAAATCACCCCTTAAAAACATGTGGCTTAAAATTACAGAGAAAAAAGTTTTGCAAACTCAGTCGACTTGGACCCCAGGAGGTTTGCCTTTCCTTAATTAGCATCTTGGTTGGCAGTCTCAGAAAATAGGCCAAGGACTGAATGGACCATCTTCTCATTGCTAGTGGTACCCCATACAGATCAAGGGTTGAAGCATATTCTTACTGTGATATAGGGGACCTATCGAGCCACTGCAGAGTCTTGCAGGTGCTTTATTTGTAAACAAGTAGAGGACCTGTCAGGGATGGTCTAGATCGGGGGTCAGCAACCTTTCAGAAGTGGTGTGCCGAGTCTTCATTTATTCACTCAATAATTTAAGGTTTCGCGTGCCAGTAATACATTTTAACGTTTTTAGAAGGTCTCTTTCTACAAGTCTATAATATATAACTAAACTATTGTTGTATGTAAAGTAAATAAGGTTTTTAAAATTTTTAAGAAGCTTCATTTAAAATTAAATTAAAATGCGGAGCGCCCCGGACCGGTGGCCAGGACCCAGACAGTGAGAGTGCCGCTGAAAATCAGCTTGCATGCTGCCTTCGGCACGCGTGCCATAGGTTGCCTACCCCTGGTCTAGATAATACTTAGTCCTGCCTTGAGTGCAGAGGACTGGACTAGATGACCTCTTGAGGTTCCTTCTAGTTCTGTGATTCTATGACTATGGTCTCCAGTAAACCTTTCAAAAGCACTAAATTCACTCCAAGAAAATTTCTTAAATGTATACTTTTCCTTTGACTGTTGATATTCATAACCAAAGCCCCCAACCCCAACCCCAACCCAATCCTCATCCCTTAAAAAGTCCCCATTCACTCAGAGATATACAGTAATTAGTCTTTATTTCTAGGAAGCCAACAGAAGCTTTGCTTTCTGACTACAGTTCTGAATGCTGCTGAAGCATGAATTTTGGATGTTTCTATATAACCACATTAATTCCATTGAATTTGTGTAATATGGCAAAAAGCCAATATGATAAAAATATGTTACAAGCTCATATTTTGTAAAACTGAGTTCTTCCAAAGAACACTTAGTGACATAACAGAACTGAAACTAGTGAGAAATATTGATCGTTTCAGTCTATTTTTAGGTAATCTGATGCTACACATGAAAAGTCAAATATCTTATGGCTGCATATTATATAAGGTCATTTGAACTTCTAAAAAATTGTATTAATAAGTGCTACAGCTAACCCAACACTGGACCAGCTCCTCAGCTGGTGTAAATGGACTTAACGCCACTGAAATCAAGGAAGGTATGGCAATTTATTCCAGCTGAAGATCTAGAGTAGACCATTAGCTACAAATACAAATGTAAAGGGGCAGGAGTCTGACCTGAGTATAATTCTAAATGACCATTGAAACCACTGGTAAGTCTGTACATGTATAGTGGTGTAATGGAGAGCAATTTTCATCCATCAACATATATGAGAAAGTAAATTATTTACTGGCACTACATGCAGGAGTCAGAGACAGATGTTCACAGAAAGATTATGGAGAAAAGTCCTTGTTGGAAAGAGAAAAGAACACAAAGGATAACTGGATCCTCACTTGTTTGAATTATGAACTATAAGTGTTACACAACTTTCATTTTATTGCTAACTAATCTCTCTCACACAGACAGGGTTTCCCCTCCTCCCCCATTTATCGCCATATGTGATACTTGAAAGACACAACCAGGTTGCAAACAATGGAACACAATCAGAATTATGTGAGAAATGGCTATGTCAAAAGTTATCAAGTACATATGATTAAGTGATTTCATCTTTAGTTTTGGGCAGCATGTTCCCAGGGTCACGAGTACCTACATTATGTCATGGGTCAAAGTGCTGAGCATGCAAAATGAGAAACAGGCCAGAGCAGAGTTGACAGTTTGAGTTAATCCATGGCATACACTGCTACATCCTATGTGCAGAAAGTCCCCAGTAATCTTAATTCTTTTTCCTGTAAATGATAGCAAGATTAAATCCATTCATGCTTTGCGGGTTATGTGTTGTACTTCAGTCTCCCACTTCAAAACTGTGGTTTCACGGAATTTATGAGGATGCAATTATTTTAGAAGAAAAACACTATTATTTATTCACAGTGTAGTGCCAGAGCCATGCTGGTTTAATCCGCTGTTGGGTGTATACGTCAAACCTGACAGCTTCTATCCTGCTTCAGACCATCAGTACCACATTTTAGTGCTCCCATGAATAAGATTTGCTGTAATGCTTTTTGGAGAAAATTTCTTAGTCATAAGTTCAGTAATAATTTTTTAAAAAGATACCCTCGTCTCTGTCATCTGGATGTATAAGTATGTCTGCTATGGATGCAGTGGTTCTCAATCTTTCCAGACTATTGTACCCCTTTCAGGAGGCTGATTTGTCTTGCGTACCTGCAAGTTTCACTTCACTTAAAAATTACTTGCTTACAAAATCAGACATAAAAATACAAATGTGTCACAGCACATTATTACTGAAAAATTGCTTACTTTCTCATTCTGTCTGTATGAAATTTTAGTTTGTACTGAATATGCTAGTGCTTTTATGTAGCCAGTTGTAAAACTAGGCAACTATCTAGATGGGTTGATGTACCCCCTGGAAGACCTCTGCGTACCACCAGGGGTACATGTACCCCTAGTTGAGAACCACTGTTTTAGACTGTAAACTCTTTGAGGCAGGAACTATCTTTATTTCTGTGTGCTGAACAGCTCCAAACACATTGCCAGTGTTAAATAAAAACAACAAAAAAAGAATTATTACAATGCCCAGCAAACTCCCTCTCTTTCATCCCAAAGCATCTGTGCACACACACACACAGGGAGCAGTACCACACTGCCATTCATTTCTGTCCACTGCTTGTTGCTCCTGTAAGCTCAGTATTGGTCTGTCCCTGCATATGATGCCCCGCCATCTAGTAGGTGGTTGACTTCTAGGTCAGTGTGACCTTGATTGTGCTTGCCTTATTTTCTTTGGCATTCTATCCCTGATTGTCTTTTTCAGTGTCCCCCACCATCAGACTCTTTTTTGATTGCAGATAATCCTGTACCATGATTTCACACCCTACTCTCCTTCTAACTACTTAATTTGTCTTTAAATCCTTCCACTTTACACCTGCCATCTTTTTGAAGAAGTCTCATCTCTACTGCATCCAGGCTTTTAACATCTGTTTAATTTAATTTAGCTGTTTCCAGGCCATAGCGTAATATTGTTAGTATACTGGTTTGATAAAATTTCACTTTGATATCAAGCAATGTTTTTATCAGTTCATAATTCCATCAATTTTTGTGCAGTGCTTTCAGCTAAAGCACATCTCCCTTTAACCTCAGCCTTGATGAAACTCATGGCACTGATCAAGCTTCCTAAGAACACATAAGATTCTTCCTGTTTGAGGACTTCTTATTGGATGACTACTTTTCAATACTCTATCAACTGTTCCTTTTCCAAGATGCAACCACTTCGTCTTCTTGGGATTTATTGTAAGTCCAAGTTGACTACACCAATTTTCCAAGGCAGAGAAGAGTATCATTATTAATTCAAAAGTGTCTGACAGCTATATGGTATCATCTGGGTGATCTATCTGGCAACCTCTAGTATCTTTGGAGACCATATAGTATTAAGTTTATGTATTATGGTGAAGCAGAGATTCAAGGGGCAGGGTAGTCACAGCTCCTCCAAGAACCAAAAACAGCATGTGTGGGGAGTGTGTGATTAAAGTGAATCACCTAGGTTGTAAACTCTTCCAAAGAGGTACCACCTCCTGGGGAGGCTTGCATACTGGATCAAACCGGGTTTTCCAGAGACTAACACACAAAGAAAGGGCTTTTGATATAAAAAAGGCTGGGTTTAAACTTACTCAAGGGACTGCTTTCTGTTCCAGCAAATGGACAGGACCTTCTGTCCAAGGGGACACCAACCCTTGCAGAAGAGTTGGAAAGACTTTGGCCTACTAGGGCCCTAAGATTGATGGGTGTACTCTGGTAAGCTTGTAGCACGCAGGTAGGAGCTTTTATTGTTTTTATATGTTTTTAACCTTGAAACTAAATGTGCTTTCTTAGAAAGAGCTGATGGTAAGTTATAATTGCAGGCAATACCCTGTTCATAGCTCAGGCACTGGCCTTTCGGCAGACTGGCTTACTGGAGACATCACTGTGTAAGGCAAAGAGCTGTGCAGCCTTAAAATCCTCCAGTCAGAAGGGAGAGGGACAAAGGTCCCTGCCCAGAGACTTGAGACCCGACTGGGAATTCCTGATGTGGACCACGGAGGGGGGAATATAGGTGCAGTTACTCTGAAACTGTGATAATTTGCATAAACTAAGAAGTTTAACTCTACATCACCCCTCCAACTTGTCTAACATTCTTACTGTCCAGTTTAAGTACATGATGAAAAGCAACGGTGATTCCTTGCCCCCTTGTCCTACATCAAACATTGACTCAAACCAGTTGCTTAATTTTCCACCAATTCTTACAGCCCTTCAGAGGCTTCATACACAGCTTGTATATTTGCAATTATCCTATCTGGCATTCCATAGGATTTTGCTACTTTCCATAATGCTTCCCTCCATACCAAATCAAATGTCTTCATGAAGCCAATGAAAACAGCAAACAGCTTTAATTGCCATTGTCATTTCTTTTATATAATAATAATAATCAACTGTTGGAACGTAAATGACTGATCAATGCAACTTCAGCCTGGTCTGAAGCCACACTGTTCCTCACCTTCTTCTTCCTCTGAAACGGGCCTTAATCCGTTGACAATTACTTTCATCATGATTTTTTCTGGTACTGACTATAAGCTTATATCTATTTGGATCGACAGGATCTCCTTTCCTCAAGATTGGTACAACTATTGCCTTTAGCCAATCATCTGGTACCTCCTCTTGTTCCCATACCTTCTTGCATATTTTTTTAATACTTCATAAGGCGTGTCCTGATGGCTTTTAGCAGATTAGCTGTTATACTGTCTATTACTGCAGCTTTTTCATTTTTAACTGCTTCACTGCTCTTTCTATTTCTTCGTCTGACGGTGGTTCAGTGCTGATATCCATTCTGCCTTGCAAGCTGCCCTGTTCATCTAGCATGTCTAGAATGCCTATCAATGGTGTACTGAAAAGTTTGCTCTGTGGCTCCAGTACAAATAGTTCTGAAACAAGGTCATGGATTGAAGTGACAGAAATATTTCTAGTAGGCTAATACATCACACATATAAATGCCAGAAATGCCCACATCCTCCCTAACCCACAGAACTCACATGAAAGATTTGAATGGTTAGTGAAGTATTGGCCTGAGAATGCGTGGTCATTTAGACCTGCCCAAAGTGAGTGTAAAATGCTTTCGCATCAGAATGATAGGACTTTACCAATGGTTTTGTGGCGGGAGCCACAGCAGCAGATATCACCCATATTTAACTGCAATTGTTAATTTTTTTGCTGATGTACAGAGCTTGCACCCTAATTGTATATATTTTTGTAAGCGCTCCTAGAAAAAGGAATTGGTAAACATGTGAAGGAGGGTTACAAGTAGATGACTGTAGCTAGTTTAAACAGTGTATTATTTCTTTAACATACAAGAATAAATTCATCCCTGGTATGACCTTATTGGCTTCAGTGGAGTTGCACGAGTGAATAATTTGGCCCAGATCCATTAGATATCAAGGAAGGAACTCACTTAGGGCTTTCCTACCTAGGAAAATTACATGGTATTAGAATATGACTTGAGGAGTCATGGTCAATTAACATGATGTTAAACACTTCAGGCCAGACCCCTCAGCTGTGCAAAGTTTACATGGTGTAGTTTGGGGAAAGGAGCAGAAGGTGACTTTAACCTGTCTTTTTGCTCCTCCTGATTCTGGGCTAGCTGGGGGGCTGAAACAGCCCTCAGTGTAACTTAGAACAGCTTCTAGGCTGCTCTAAGTTATTCCATGTACATCCAGCGGTTGCAGCGGCCAAGGTTCTGGCATGTATTCCTTGGCATGCAGGCACCTGGCATGCTCCTCCCTGACCCCTACACCAAGAATGGGTGGGGGAGTGGGTTGGCGAATAGAGCAGCTTTGCTGGATTTGGGCCACCCAAGGATTCCTCTGTGACAAGAGGAGTCCTCAGCTGCCTCTTTAGGGCAGCTTTCCAGTTGCTTTGAGCAGCACAAAACACCAGAGCCAGGACTTAGAACTGAGTCTCCTCAGTGAGACAGAGACTGTCATGTTTAACATAGCACCAGCTGGTTGTGGTTAATCCCAGCTTCTACCTATGCACAAGTGCTCCATTGTGTTTAATATTATGTTAGTTACCACAAGAACCCAAGGTTGTGTTCTAACACAACGTAATTTTTCAGTATAGATGTGCCCTCTGGGTGACATTCACCCTGCATAAAAGGTCAAGATAAGTCCAAGCACCATGATGTTCCACCTCAAGGGGCATAAGTGGAATGCAAATAGTACATCGGCCTTGTTCGGGATTTTATCCTTATTGAACAGTACCTTTAGTTTTTCAGTCTGGTTGCTTTCTTTTTTAATTTGTACAAATTGCGCATAGCAATTTTGCTCTCTTCAAGGAAAAAAATAAAATAAAAGACCCTTCATCAATTTGCATGTTTGTCCCAAATCAGTTTTCATCAATTTCTTTATAAGTTGACAGCAGTGCAAAAATAAAAACAAAACATCAGCATGGTTAATCTAAAGAAGGAAAAATATTTCTTTCCACCCCTAAGCGAGCTGAACAAAAGAATAAGTCCATTTTGAAACACCTGGTTAGCCTCCAGTTTTTGGAGCTACTGAAATTTTCTTGGCTCTGGACTATAATCAGACAAAATAAACAAAAGGGAAAATAATTATCATAGCGGGTTTGTTTCTGGAACTTAAATCCTGCCAACTCCTTCAGTTTTGCAAGCTGACACCTCTTCAGCTTGCCTTTTTGTGTTGAAAGTTCTGCATTATTCAGTTGTATGGCACAGCACCACTACAAGTGGGGGAATTCCAAATGGCTAGAGTGAATGAGCTACACATACTTTCTAAAAGACATTGCTTTCTTCTGCAGTGAACTGTCCTGCTGGCTTGTGAACTTGCTGGCCCAATGTAGTTTTGCCTGGTAGGCTTGCTCTTCATTGCTAGTGTGAATGCTCCATATAGCAGACTTCCACTAAGGACTGAGCTTACAAACATCATTGACAATTTCATCCTTGAGCTGACAGGAAATTTAAATTTCTCCACCAGTTGTGGAGAGAAAATTTGGAGCTTAGCACAAAAGCTCAGCAGTTCCTTTACAAGGCTTCTTTTCCTTGGAGACTTACTTGGTTTTCATATATTGGACACAAGTCAAGGAGTGAACGAATGAGGGAAAAAAATGCTCAGAAGTCTGAGAGCTCAGTGATTGAAGCCTCGAGCATAATAGAAAAAATAAATCCTAAAAGAGAATTCTTGACATGGCTCCTCCAGCAGGTCCTGCTCCCCCTGGGATTCTGTAGCATCAGCCAAACCTGCAGTAGAAGAACAGGCTACCTACTCTGCTGTGGTAGAAACTGAAATGCCCAATTTCCCTTAGGAAACTGTTGAGTGAGGGCCCCATCCTGCAATGCTGAGCACTTCCTGCAAAGGGCCTTTCATTGACTTCAGTAGGGCCAGGATTTCACTTCTGTAATTTCAACGCACTTTTAAAGGTGTTCAACACCTTGCAGGATTAGACTCATTAATCTGAAAAAAAAGTCTACATTTGAAGTTGGCTGAATCTATTTGATTTGGAAATCAGGTTGAATCTCTTACAAAATCAACTATTCTTGTGACATCTCCAGTGCTTCTTGTTGGTTTTAGTCAGGCAGAATATACTACATGTGCTGCCTTTTCCTCAGTGTTTTTATTACTTCCACTATATCCAAAAGTAGACCGTGTGAAAACAACCCACATAAATGCTAAACAAACTATTTCAAATGTCAGGGGGAAAAATCAGCTTGGCTTTGTTTAGTCTGGACAAAGGTTCAGGTCAGTCCTTATTTTATCTATACGAGCTTGTCCTTCTATCATTGGAATAGCTATACTCAGAAACGTCTTTATTATTTATTTACATGATTTAATAAGTGCCTGACAATGGGTTTGGCATTGTACAAAACAAACACATGTGCACAACAGTTTCTCCCCCAAGCAGCATGCAATCTAAAAGACAGAGAGGCGGATGACAATATAAACCAGCTGTGAATCTGCGTCAGTGTAGTATGTTCTCCTGAATGTCCTTCTTAGGGAACTCACTGGAACATGTTATCTGTTTCAATTCAGAGGGTCTACACTTTCAAGTGTCACTAGTCATGTGTTGTATGTCTCAGTTCTGCAGTGCCTGGCATGCCTTAAAAGGAATTGGATGTTATGCTGAGCAAGCACCCTCTGAAAATTAGGCCCCTTTCAGGAAACTCCTGGCACACAAAAATGTGACACCCAAAAAGCACGCCACTTGAAAATTTAGGCCTGGCAAACTAATCACAATACTAATGAATAATACTAAGAGCCTGCTGTTCCATCCTCTTTTTAATAGACTCATAGACTTTAAAGCTAGAAGGGACCATCATGATAATCCAGTCTGACCTCCTGCACATTGCAGGCCACAGAACCTCAGCCACCCACTCCTGTGATAGATCCAGAACCTCTGGCTGAGTTACTGAAGTCCTCAGTTAGAAGACTGTGTCCAAGAACAGAGATAGAGGCAATACCTTTACCTAAGGTAATACTGTTCCCATCTCATTCCAACCTAAGCAATCTCTTCTCCAGAGATCTCAGTTGTTCACTTAATTAAAAATCTGATTGTGTAGAGGGAGAAAGAGAAGAAATAATATTGAGAGAGTAAGAAATAGACACAAAGAAATCTCTCATGGCAACCCCTGCTGATGGAGAAGCTCTTCAAAACCTGGCTTGTCAGGAAGCAGAAAATCAAATGCTGAAGTCCCAGCGATGTGCAGATCTATTATTGCTACCACTAATCCATTTTATAGTAGAGACTCACAGCTAGCAGGGCCAGAAAATAGCACTAGTTTCAGTCAGCCTGACATTTGGCCCTGAAAATAATGATTCATATCACTTAAGGATAATTTGAGAAAGAGAAGAGAGATGTGCTATTAGAAAGTCCACAGAATAAAAAGCCCAATAGTCTGAAGGCCTGATTCCCCACTCCACTTAATCAGCTTTAGTAGAATTTACTGGTGTAAACACAATGGAATGGAGTGAATAATCTGGCCCTAACAGCTCTGCGTTGTAAGATCTAAACTTCTTGACAGATGCTTAGATGTTAAGCTCAAAAGGACGTTGTTGAATGACTTTTATTCTGTAGCCAAAATTGTCACCCACCCTATGGCAGCAAGTTAGGTTGCACAGAAACATAAGGTCCATGATGACAAAAAGTAAGGACGCTGACCTGCTGCCTGTGCAGTCAGAAGGACTCATGAAGGGTTCCATCCAGCCTTGTGTAGCCTACATATGGTGCAGTGCAATGTGTAGAAGAGGATGGAGTCATCCAGCATGGGGAGGTGGGGGCTTATGCAAAAGAGCACCATAGGTGGCCTGTGTGTTAGCAGCAGTAGTAGTATATCCAACACAGGTATCTTTAAGTTGTGCCTACACAGCAGTAGCAGTTTACCTGGCCAACCATGCTCATGCAGGAATACCACAGCCCACACAGGACATGATTTTTTCCTATGATTCTGATTATCAGTTAACCTTTAGTGCCCCCACACGCAAAGACAGCACTAGTTATCACCAGCTACACTGATGAGATAAGGCACTCATTTAGGGGTGCATTAGATCAGGAAACAGACTTTTCCAGGGACTTCTGGGGTGCACATAGGCCTCTTTGGGTTCTGATGCCAAACATACCCTTTTTACTTCCTTCAGGGATGCACTAGAAGCCACTTCCCCTCATACACACGGAGTATAGAACAAAGGCAGAATTTAGGATCTGGCCTACACCACTGTGTGAGCCATCCTGTGTGATACAGGGTACCGTGCTCTGTTGGACCGGTCTCAGTGGGTTTGTAAAGCACCTAACAGTAGGGGGCCCTGGTCCTGGAGGCCTCTGAGGGGAGATGTACTACAAATAACAATCATATAATACTAGATACATCATGCATTATTGTTCTGTGTAAATTATTATACTGCATGTGTATTTTCTAAAGTTAAAACTATAATATCAGAACTTATATGCACTATATAATGGGGGTGAAATTCGTTCACACTGAGCTCAAAATAGTTGAATATCAGAATATGTAAAATCACCCAGGACCTTATTCTGGCTTCTCACAGCTGAAATCAGGAGTAACGCTGGTGTAAAACCTGCCATAAGTAAGGTCAGAGTCGGCTGGGTTTGCACATTCTGCCCATCTGCTCATAATAAAAAGCTAGTTTATATCTCTCTCTCGTCCTTCCAGCCACCCCCAGCTTATGTCCACACCGGGCGGTCTATATACTTCTACATTGCTTTACACAATCACCACTTAAACCTATGCACTTAAACAGCTTATTGAGAGTGTGGTTATCAATTTGGGAGATTCAGCCCAAATTCTCAGTCTGAACTGTCTGATCATAGGCCTGTTTCCCCCCCCCCCCAACTCACTTGAAAGTGTTTATTTGTTAGTGGGCTGGCAAACATGAACAAAAGGCTCCAAAGTATGAAATATTCAAAGACTTGTGTGGTTTGTAAATCTTGTGTGTGATCACTATCAGTTATTGTTTGTACCACACCCTGCCTCCTTCACCCTCTGAGACAAAACATGAAATCTGGGTTCGCAATGAAAGTGCACCATGATGCTTTCATTTCCAGCCTCGTGTCAGATGTTTCAGCAAGAGATGCATGGGAACACCTCCATTAGCTTCTGCTTTGAAGCAATTCGAGTTGCAAAGGTCAACAGTGGCTCAGCCCATTTCTCAACAGATTTCTGGCTTGTTTTTCATCCCAAGACTAATGGGGATTAGGGAGGAATGACAATTAATATTGAGCTTTCCGAAGCAAGCCAAGAGGGGCTGATAATGTTCACCATGGCTTTCTACGCTGGGCTAATAAATAGGTGAATTTTATTATTTATAGAGGAAAGTTGATGGTTTTACTTTATGTCTTAAATAATACATTATTTTAAGTGTAAAAAATGCTTTTTTTTTTTTTGCATAGGGGACTAGCGGGGCTAGGAGAAGCTGGAAATAGGCAAAACCCCAGCTGCCAATAGAAGTTCTAAACCTGAGGAGTTTGTGTGGGTTCCAGTTTTCTTTTCCAGAATAGGTTTGTTTGGGTTGATTTTGTTCCAATTTATTGAGACAGAGGTAGCTTCACTACTCTTTCGAGCTGGAAAACACACAAAATATGTTGGCCACTCTCCAAACCTTATTAACATAAACTGGAGTTTCCTACCACTGCCAGCATGATAGGATGCTGGGAACATATGATCATTTAATTTCAGCAGCTGTCATTGGGGTCAGTTTTAGGACTGTGGTGAAGGATTACTTCTGGATCTCTAACAGTGTTTCGCTGTGGGCACTTAGGCTGAAAAGCCACAAAAGAGTGACGGAGATGGCAGAAAGAGATGAAGCAGGTAAAAAAAGAAAACAGTACTTCATCATCTGTAAATTTTAAATGCCCTTTACAAAAGTACAGTCTGTACAAAGAGCAAAATGTCTGGTATGGAACTGGGAACCAGGACTTCTGGGTTCTCTTGATTGCTCTATGGCTGCCTCGCTATGTGGCCTTAGACAACTCACCATTTTGTGCTTCAATTTCTCCAACTTTAAAATAGGGAAAAGAAGAGTTTCTAAGAGCATCAGTTAGTTACTGGCTGTAAATTGCTATGCCTTCCTCTGCCTCTTCCATCAGATAATCTCAAAGCATGATCATATTATTAGAACTACTGTGGCATAGAGTATACTTAAGATGTATCTAAATGATATCGACCAAATCCTCCTAGTCTTAGAAGTGTTTACTCAGTTTTACTCAGGACTTTTCTAGGCAAGCTCCTTGTGACTTCAAAAGTAAGTTAGGTGAGTGAAAACTGAGTGCCAGGGTTTCCCCTGCCCAGGATATTCCCATCTAGGTGAACAAAACTCATAGAGTTCTCATCTCAGTCTTTCACTGGGAGAGTGGTTTCACTCCTGTGAAAGAGGCCAGAGATGCTGTACAATAAAACAATGGATCCTCCAATATCTTTATGGTTCTTGGGAAATCCACTGGAAGAAAGGGGCATCCATATGTGTAATGAAGGTGTGACAAGTTACCCCCCACCCTGGGGTGCCACCTGATGTCCTGGGGTCCCACTGAGCCCACCCGTTCCACCAGCCTGGGGTCCCTGACCCTATCCTGTTGTGCCCTCAAGCCTCCTCTAGCACACACACAGGTGGGGAGACGCCCAACTGCAAAAACACACAAACACTGAGATCAGCTGTGTGTGTGGGAAGACTCAGCTCGGGGATTGCCCAGTATTCAAGTGCACACCCCCTCTGGAGTGTAAACCCCAAATTGTATTGTCTTGCACTGCACAGAAATCTGTACAGTGTAAGCTCATGAAAATTGCCCCCTGCCTCACTGTGGAGGAAGATATGCACAGCTTTTTACCTCCCCCTCCCAGTTATGAATTGAACAAACGGGGTTTTAGAAAACAAAACAAGTTTATTAACTACAAAGAATAGATTTTAAGTGATTATAAGGGATAGCAAACAGATCAAGGTAGATTACTGAGCAAATAAAGCCAACATGCAAACTAAGCATAACACACTAAAGAAACTGGCTACAAATAGTAATTTCTCACCCTAAATGTTGTTTTAAGCAGGTTGCAGAGATTCTGGAAGACAAACTTATTTTGCTTGCAGCTTAGAATTCCAAATATTCCCTTCACAGGACAGACACCTTCTAGCCTGGGTCCAGCTCTTCCCCAGTTCAGTCTTAGGTGATTTTAGCAGATGTCTTGGCAGGGATTCAGTGAAGAACTGACCTAGAGTAACTCACTCCCCAGCCTTAAATAGGATTTACATATGGCAGGAATCCTTTGTTTACCAGTCTGGTCTCTACCCCTTTTTGTGGAAAAATACCGGCAGGCCAAGATGGTATCCAGTACCAGATCACATGCTCACATGACCCTGCAATGTCAAAGCAGCATCCCAGGAAGCTTCTCAGGAAGGTGGGAGATTGGCATCTTCAAAGACCTATTGTTCTCCCTAACGGTTTATTGATTAACCAGCCAGACTGATTGCATTTTGTCTGGTGGGCGTTCCCCGAGTGCAAACACTTTTGCAATTTATACATAGTCAATATGCCTTACTTCAGATACAGAAATGGTACAGGCATACAAATAGGATAATCACATTCAGTAAATCATAACCTTTCCAATGATACCTCACATGACCCATCTTGTAAAACATATCTTAGTTATGCCATATTCATAGCATAATAATATCTCTATGAAGAATATGGGGTGTAGTGTCACAGAAGGTATGGCACAAGAGAGTGCTTGTTACAGAGAAGGAATTTTATTTCTTGGCCCCAGTCATTGACATGGGTCAAAGTGACCAAAGGCTAATAATCCTGTCACATTACAAGCATCAATATCTGCTGATTCCAGTGGGTACTGTTACAGAGTGGAAGCTGCTTGCCTACACACTACACCGGTTACAGCAGCTTCCACCAACAGCTAACCATGCTGCCCCAAAACAGCCATGGAGGGTAATGCAGTGTAAATTACTTACTACAGCATCTGTCTAAGGTAATTTATGCCAACTATCCCATGAGTATTACGTAACAGAGAATCCACAGAAACTTGAAGGTTCCCTACTGCATTCCCTCTCCCTATCCTCTCAGAGATCCCATGGATAGGCTACTTTCCACTTGCAAATGTGGAGGCATATGGGCCTGAGAAAGGAGCTCCGAATTTGCCCCCAGGAGTAGTACTTTGTGATATACATTATTAAAATATCATATGGAGCTTGTGCCACTAAATAAGTAGTAGAAACACATTCTTCAGTGCAAACTTTGTTTCCTAGTAAATTGTGTGCATAGGGGTAATTGTGCATCTAACTGACCACGTACATGCACACTCTTTACAAGTAGTTGTGTGTGCAGATTAGGTGTCCACAATTGTTCATGTTTAGCCTTCAATACAAGGCCCAGTTCTTCTGCATCTACTAGCATCTTTATGTCATGTGTTCTTTCCCTATTTAAAGGGATGATTCCCTCTTCACCACACACTTCTTTTGTTAGTGAAACATTTATCATTTCTTAATTCAATATATTTCAGTGAAGTTAAAAGACGTTGTCCCTGTTTACACCTTTCATATGCTGGCAGGTTTGTTTATGGCTTGATTTCTTTTTAAATCAAAGAAGGATTAACTGACTACAACTGAGGCAAAAAGGAAATTGGTTGAACACAATTTTTGTATTAAAAAGGAATGCATACAAATTACAGCTGTTGACCATATAGTCATTCTTTTATGTGGCGTTTCCTTATGCCCATGTATGATTTCCACATATCAATTCCTGTTGGCCTGAATATTGCTCAGATAAATCGGATGTTTTTCTTAATAATTGTTTGCAGACTCTGTATTCATCTCACCTATAAAAACGTTAATTAGAACAAAAAACAACAACAGTGGAATGTTGAAAAGCCGTGCTGGACACTATCCACTCTAAAGAATTCTGCATGTTGAATGCCAAACACTTTGTTTACTGCTTTGCTATTTAACTTTTTGTTTTCCAAAATGTAATGCAATAATGTAATGCAGCATAATACAGCATATCATACCTATAGGGATTGGTATGTAGAGTTGGGCAGAAAAAAGCACTTTCATTCTGTGGCGGATTTTGATATGTCAACATTTGGCTTCGTTCCAATTTGGAATGAAAACAAAAATGTTGAAATTCTCCACAAAAGGGAATACAGCCCCAGTGGCTTCGGGGCAGTCCCCCTAGGGTGATGCCTCAGGGTCACACACCCTGGAGGCCCTGCGATCCCCTGCTCCAAGACAGTCTGCATGAGTTACTCCTGATTTACACTGGTGTAAGTAAGATCAGAATCAGGTCTTCCATGTAAATTGCTTGACTGGAAAGATTTTAAAGCCTTTGAAAAAGGCAAATTAATTTAAAAAACCAAACAAAAACCAAACACCACCTTAACCATTGTTGCTATTATTCCATGAAATAACCAATCTACGCTAAGCTAATCTTGATAATCACATTAAGGGCCACATACTGCCCTTAATATGCATGCACAACAAAAATGGGAGTTTTGCACAGAGACTGCAGGTATATTCCCTTGTGCAGATTCATGTAGTGTGCACCAGCAGTCTATATAGGCCGGTTAGTGCACATGTTGTGCATTAGAATTCACACCCCACTGGTGCATAGGGTGACCAGGTGTCCGGTTTTCGAATGGAACACCCGGTTGAAAAGGGACCCTGGTGGCTCTGGTAAGCACCTCCACCCGGGCCATTAAAAGTCTGATTGGTGGTGCTGTGGAGCCATGGCAGGCTAGTCCCTACCTGCTCTGGGGCACCGCACTGCGCCCCGGAAGCAACCAGCAGGTCCGGCTCCTAGGCAGGGGGGCCATGGGGCTCCGCACGCTGCTCCTGCCCCGAGAACTGGCCAATGGGAGCTGGGGGGGCGGTGCCTGCAGGTGAGAGCAGTGCGCGCCGCGGAACCTCCTGCTGCTCCCCCTGCCTACAACCCAGACCTGCTGGCCACTTACGGGGCGCAGCACGGTGCCCCAGGACAGGCAGGCAGCCTGCCTTAGCCCACCCTGCTGCACCGCTGACCAGGAGCCTCCTGAGGTAAGCCTGTGACCCAAACCCGAGCCCCAATCCCCTGCCCCAACCCTGAGCCCCCACCCCAAACCTGGATCCCCCTTCTGCACCCAAACCCCTCATCCCTGGCCCCACTCCAGAGCCTGCACCCCCAGCCCAGAGCCCGTACCCTCTCCTGCACCCCAACCCCAAGCCCTGAGCCCCCCCAAACCCAGAGCCCCCTCCTGCACCCCACAGCCCGCAACCGCAGCCCAGATCCCTCACCGCCACTGCAACTCAACCCCCTGCCCCAGACCAGAGTCCCTTCCCACACCCTTAAGCCCTGAGCTTTGGCCCTACCCCAGAGCCCTCACCCCCTCCTGCACCCCAATCCCCTGCCTAAACCCGCATCCCCCTCCCGCACTCTGGATCCCTCGGCCCCACCCCTCAGCCTGGAACCCCCTCCTGCACCCTAAACCCCTCATCCCCAGCCCCACCCCAGAGCCCGCACCCCCAGCTGGAGCCCTCACCCCCCCCCCGCACCCCAACCCCCTGCCCCAGCCCGAAGCCCCCTCCTACACCCTGAATTCTTTTCCAGCCCTACCCTGGAGCCCGCAACCCCATTTAGAGCCCTCACCCTCACCGTCTCCCGCACCCCAACCCCCTGCCCCAGCCCAGTGAAAGTGAGTGAGGGTGGGGTACAGTGAACCACCAAGGGGGGGAATGTAGTGAGTGGGGGGCAGGGCCTTGGGGGCGGGGTGGGGCAGGGGACAGGGCCTCAGGGAAGGGGCGGGGCTAGGGTGTTCGGTTTTGTGCCAATAGAAAGTTGCCAGTCCTACTGGTGCACATTACTGCACTATGGAGACAAGCCCCAAGATGCGCACGGGCTTTAAATGCTGGTTTGAGACTTTTCTTCACTACTTCTCCCTCCCTCTCTAGCATGTACACTCTCTTACTGTCTCTTGGACGCTTTGGAGGGTACTGGTGGAAATTGTAGTCATTTAAAAATTCTGCATTGGACTTGCATATTTGTCTTTCCCCTGACTCTCTCTTTGTCTCCAGCACTGTTTGAATTAAGTAAAACACTTATAGTAGATTCAAAATATATCAGTCATTTTGTACATAGCATGTCACATTGTCCCAAGCTGTCCAGACACCTTGAGAAATAATAGCACCTGGAAATGGTAAATAAAATATTTTGGTCTCATTGTGCAACTCTAGGCTCCATTGAAATCAATAGGAGTTTTTCTGTTGACTTCAGTGGGGCCAGATTTTTGCCATTATCTCTCAGCAGCATGAAATATGATCTGCATCATCATTATGAAAGTGCTAATATTGTGATTCAGACATTGCTCTCTGTTCCCTGCATTCTTCCTTCCCCAGTGTTCTTCCACAGTCAACTATTCCATCAACCCCAGAGTCAACCAACACAATTTGACTGTGTTAACATTTCTTCTGGAAGGGTCTTGGGAACAGGGCCGGCCTTAGGCTGATTCGCCTGATTCCCCAGAATCGGGCCCCGCGCCTAAGAGGGCCCCGCGCCTTAGGCGCCTTTTTAATTTTTTTTAAATTAATTTTTTTTTAAATTTAAATCTTCGGCAGCCCCGCTTCCCTGGCCAGAGCGCCGGCCGGAGTGCGGCAAGCCCCGCGGCCCCGCTCTCCCGGCTAGAGCTCAACCTCAACCCTGGCCGGAGCGCCGTGGCCCCGTGACCCTGGCCAGAGCGCGGCAAGCCCCACGGCCCCCCCGTTCTTGTGGCTGGAGCTCCGGCCGGAGTGCGACAGCCCCACGGCCCCATGACCCCGGCCAGAGTGCGGCAAGCCCCGTGGCCCCGCTCTCCCGACTAGAGCTCCGGCTGGAGCGCGGCAACCCCGTGGTCCCGCGACCCCGGCCGGAGCGCGGCAAGCCCCATGACCCCCGTCCCCCGGCCGGCAATCCGAAGTGCCGCCGAAGACTGGGAGCGCCGCCGGTGAGTACAAGCCCCAGGAATCGGGCCCCGCACTTGCTAAAGCCGGCCCTGCTTGGGAATGGGTTTTCTTGTGAGATTTTTGGTACTTCTTGCTTTTGGTCAAATACCTCCAAACTTCAGGGAAGTTCTGTACAGGATCTGAACTTCACAGGTACCTCTACCTCTAAAAAAGGCTAAACTAAACTTCTGGAGCTGAACTACCCTGAGCTTTGGGGAAGTTTGGAGCTGGGGACAGGTGAGCAAAGGCCACAGGTAAGTGGAGAACATTGAGACCTGGGAGATGGGTCGGAAATAGGAGGGACTGTGGGCTATAATGGCAGAGAGAAAGGAGGGTCAGGGTAAAACTGGGAGGCAAGATCAAATCAGTATCTTAGATGCCTATATACAAATGCAAGAAGTATGGGTAATAAGCAGGAAGAACTGGAAGTGCTAATAAATAAATACAACTATGACATTGTTGGCATCACCGAAATTTGGTGGGATAATACACAATTGGAATGTTGGTATGGATGGGTACAGCTTGCTCAGGAAGGATAGAGGGGGGAAAAGGGAGGAGGTGTTGCCTTATATATTAATAATGTATACACTTGGACTGAGGTGGAGATGGACATAGGAGACGGAAGTGTTGAGAGTCCTGGGTTAGGCTAAAGGGGTAAAAACAAGGGTGATGTCATGCTAGGAGTCTACTATAGGCCACCTAACCAGATGGAAGTGGTGGATGAGGCTTTTTTTAAACAACTAACAAAATCATCCAAAGCCCAAGATTTGGTGGTGATGGGGGACTTCAACTATCCAGATATATGTTGGGAAAATAACACAGCAGGACACAGACTATCCAATAAGTTCTTGGACTGCATTGCAGACAACTTTTTATTTCAGAAGATTGAAAAAGTTACTATGGGGGAAGCTGTTCTAGATTGATTTTAACAAATAGGGAGGAACTCGTTGAGAATTTGAAAATGGAAGGCAGCTTGGGTGAAAGTGATCATGAAATCATAGAGTTCACAATTCTAAGGAAGGGTAGAAGGGAGTACAGCAAAATAGAGACAATGGATTTCTGGAAGGCGGATTTTGGTAAGCTCAGAGAGCTGATAGGTAAGGTCCCATGGGAATCAAGACTGAGGGGAAAAACAACTGAGGAGAGTTGGCAGTATTTCAAAGGGACACTATTAAGGGCCCAAAAGCAAGCTATTCCGCTGGTTAGGTGTGATGGGTTGGATCACAGAAACCCTACTTGGGAGCTGCCACCCGATGTTCCAAGATTACTTCTACCCCTGCCTTCCCAGCCAGCTCACAACCCCAGCACCCTGTCTTGCTGAGCCAGACACTCCCCTGTCTGCTCCAACAAAGACCCAGGGTCTGAATTACTTGCCCCAAAGCTGCAGGTTTACCTGAAAGCAGCTAACAGAAGTGTTCCTGTCTTTAACAATCAGATGCCCAACTCCCAATTGGGTCTAAACCCAAATAAATCCGTTTTACCCCGTATAAAGCTTATAGAGGGTAAACTCATAAATTGTTCGCCCTCTATAACACTGATAGAGAGATATGCCCAGTTGTTTGCTCCCCCAGGTATTAATACATACTCTGAGTTAATTAATAAGTAAAAAGTGATTTTATTAAATACAGAAAGTAGGATTTAAGTGGTTCCAAGTAGTAGCAGACAGAACAAAGTAAGTTACAAAGCAAAATAAAATAAAATGTGCAAATCTATGTCTAATCAAACTGAATACAGATAATCTCACCCTCAGAGATGCTTCAGTAAGTTTTTTTCTCAGACTGGACACCTTCCAGGCCTGGGCACAATTCTTTCCCCTGGTACAGCTCTTGTTCCAGCTCAGGTGGTAGCTAGGGGATTCTTCATGATGGCTCCTACCCTCCCTTTGTTCTGTTCCACCCCTTTATATATCTTTTGCATAAGGCGGGAATCCTTTGTCCCTCTCTGGGTCCCGTCCCCCCTTCTCAATGGAAAAGCACCAGGTTAAAGATGGATTCCAGTTCAGGTGAAATGATCACATGTCACTGCAAGACTTCAGTGCCCACTTTCCAGCACACATGTATACAGGAAGACTCAGGTAAAACACAGGTAAAACACAGCCATCTGCAGACAATTGTCCTGGTTAATGGGAGTCATCAAGATTCCAAACCACCATTAATGGCCCACACTTTGCATAACTACAATAGGCCCTCAGAGTTATATTTCATATTTCTAGTTTCAGATACAAGAGTGGTACATTTATACAAATAGGATGATCACACTCAGTAGATTATAAGCTTCATAATGATACCTTACAAGAGACCTTTTGCATGAAGCATATTCCAGTTCCATTATATTCACTTATTAGCATATTTTTATAAAACCATATAGACTGTGACGTCACAGTAGGAAAGATAGGAAATGTGGCAAAAGACTAGCGTGGCTTAACCATGAGATCTTGAATGATCTAAAAAATAAAAAGGAGTCATATAAAAAATGGAAACTAGGTCAAATGACAAAGGATGGATATAGGCAAACAACACAGGAATGCACGGGCAAGATTAGAAAGGCAAAGGCACAAAATGAGCTCAAACTAGCTACAGGAATAAAGGGAATCAAGAAGACTTTATATCAATACATTAGAAGAAAACGAAAGACAAAGGACAGCGTAGCCCACTGCTCAGTGAGGAGGGAGAAACAGTAACAGGAAACTTGAAAATGGCAGAGATGCTCAATGACTTCTTTGTTTTGGTCTTCACCGAGAAGTCTGAAGGAATGCTTGACACAGTGAATGCTAATGGGAAGGGGGTAGGTTTGGAAGATAAAATAAAAAAAGAACAAGTTAAAAAACACTTAGAAAAGTTAGATGCCTGCAAGTCACCAGGGCCTGATGAAATGCATCCTAGAATACTCAAGGAGCAAACAACTGGGCATCTCTCTCTATCAGTGTTATAGAGGGCAAACAATTTATGAGCCTCTAGCTATTATCTTTGGAAAATCATGGGAGACAGGAGAGATTCCAGAAGACTGGAAAAGGACAAATATAGTGCCCATCTATAAAAAGGGAAATAAAAACAACCCAGGAAACTACAGACCAGTTAGTTTAACTTCTGTGCCAGGGAAGATAATGGAGAAAGTAATTAAGGAAATCATCTGCAAACACTTGGAAGGTGGTAAGGTGATAGGGAATAGCCAGCATGGATTTGTAAAGAACAAATCATGTCAAACCAATCTGATAGCTTTCTTTGATAGGATAACGAGTCTTGTGGATAAGGGAGAAACGGTGGATGTGGTATACCTAGACTTTAGTAAGGCATTTGATACGGTCTCACATGATATTCTTATCAATAAACTAGGCAAATACAACTTAGATGGGGCTACTATAAAGTGGGTGCATAGCTGGCTGGATAACCGTACTCAGAGAGTAGTTATTAATGGTTCCCAATCCTGCTGGAAAGATATAACAAGTGGGGTTCCGCAGGGGTCTGTTTTGGGACCGGCTCTGTTCAATATCTTCATCAACGACTTAGATATTGGCTTTGAAAGTATGCTTGTTAAGTTTGCAGATGATACCAAACTAGGAGGGATTGCAACTGCTTTGGAAGATAGAGTCATAATTCAAAATGATCTGGACAAATTGGAGAAATGATCTGAGGTAAAAAGGATGAAGACAAATGCAAAGTGCTCCACTTAGGAAGGAACAATCAGTTTCACACATACAGAATGGGAAGAGACTGTCTAGGAAGGCAGGAAGGGATCTAGGGGTTATAGTGGACCACAAGCTAAATATGAGTCAACAGTGTGATGCTGTTGCAAAAAAAGCAAACATGATTCTGGGATGCATTAACAGGTGTGTTGTGAGCAAGACACGAGAAGTCATTCTTCCGCTCTACTCTGCGCTGGTTAGGCCTCAACTGGAGTATTGTGTCCAGTTCTGGGCACCGCATTTCAAGAAAGATGTGGAGAAATTGGAGAGGGTCCAGAGAAGAGCAACAAGAATAATTAAAGATCCAGAGGACATGACCTATGAAGGAAGACTGAAAGAATTGGGTTTATTTAGTTTGGAAAAGAGAAGACTGAGAGGGGACATGATAGCAGTTTTCAGGTATCTAAAAGGGTGTCATAAGGAGGAGGGAGAAAACTTGTTCATCTTAGCCTCTAAGGATAGAACAAGAAGCAATGGGCTTAAACTGCAGCAAGGGAGGTTTAGGTTGGACATTAGGAAAAAGTTCCTAACTGTCAGGGTGGTTAAACACTGGAATAAACTGCCTAGGGAGGTTGTGGAATCTCCATCTCTGGAGATATTTAAGAGTAGGTTAGATAAATGTCTATCAGGGATGGTCTAGACAGTATTTGGTCCTGCCATGAGGGCAGGGGACTGGACTTGATGACCTCTCAAGGTCCCTTCCAGCCCAAGAGTCTATGAATCTATGAATTCCATGGTTGGGGGACTAAGTTGCTGAGTGCTCCCATGAAATTGGGAGCCCCTGGCAGGGCTGTGCCTTTAACCATCTTCAGAAATAGTTCTCATTGGGTTTGATTCTAGAAATATGCTTACTGTTTGTTGTGCATCTAACACACACCCTTAGATATAAAGTGACCCAGAGGGATGTGCAATGAACTCACAAGATTTGACTGCACCAGACCGCACATGAATAGTTCATGGTGGTTCTCCTAAGAAGCTGTTAGAAAATTTGAAAAGCAGTGAATCCCCATGTCTCAGTTTTGTTCTGAGTATGTTAGATTTCAAAACACCATCCAGTGCTTGTTTTTCCATGACACAAACTCCCTTCTGGCCTCACTAATTTTCTGACATGAACTGAGAATCTTATAATGATAATTATTATTAAGTATTGATTCCAGGGAACTAGACTGGAGTGAGCTGTGCAGATAGGCTTAAGTCACTTGGGAAAAAAATACTCCAACCAACCAACCACTTTGCAGGATTAATTCTATTAAGCATTTTAGGTGTGCTGCGCTGACGTGTGAGTACATGCTAATTAAGCTAAATTGAAGAAGGGGTTTTTTTGGGTGGGGAAAGACTGATAAAAGTACATAATGAGAATGAACGCAACTGTGCTTTTCAAGGACAACACTGCTGCTACAACAGCTCAGTGGAGTGTTGCTAAATATGTCCACCATCTGTCACATTCTGACACTTCTCCACTAGTTTTCAGACAGATCTTTCTTCTATGTTTGATAGGACCAATCTCTTAGGAACACATTTCCTCTTTGCTAGGGAGGCTGGTCCTCTGATGGCAGCTTGTTCACAATGCAGCAGCATGATTGCTCATGGGTTTGATTGTTATTTTGCATTCTGTACATTGGTTGCCTATTATGCAGCAAATTCAGCCTTCTGGATGTATAAAGCCCTGAATGAGGCTGGCCCTGGTGACATGTGAAACCTCTTCCTGGAGCCTCAGCGTGATGGGATTTTGCGCTTACCTACCACTATGTGTTTAGAGGTTCCTCCGTAACACCTATAGGCAGTAGGCAATTGAGTTGTTGATGGAGAAGCCCTGCCAGTATGGAACCTTCTCCCTCCTGAAATCTGGTTCTGTTCATTTTTTCCCACTTTTAAAAATAACCCTAAAAATATATTTTTTCCAGAGGTTTTTTTTAAAAATTACTGCTGCTGTTCTATTTTTATTGCTTCTGTTTACCCACCTTGTCTGTATCCTAAGAGTCAGCACCCCGAGTGTGTTTGAGGGTGTGCTTTATAAATACAATTATTAATATTTGCATCAAATGAAATTTAAAATTTTATTTTCCCTTTGTTTAAAAACAAATCAAAGCTCAAAGGTTTTCATTTCAATTCCATTTGATGAGAGTCAAAATGAGATTTTTTTTAAAATTGTTTAATCAAAAATCCCCAAAATTTCAAATGAAACAAAAATTGCAACGACATTTTTCATATTGTTCATAAAGCCATAAAGAAAACTTGAGCAAAAAATGTCCTCCAGCTCTAGTTTTTTGCTGTTATCTTGGCCCCTTATTTTATCCGTAACTAGAATTCTTCTGAGGAACATCACAGGAACATCTGGCTCTACTGCTTTGAGAAGACCTCCACCAAGAGCACCATGTAAAAGATAAGGCGTGTTCATTTGCTCTGATGAACATTCTGCATGGCTCTGTCAATACCTTGGCTGAGGTGAGTTAGTGTGGGAATTTTAATGCAAAATTAGAGAGAAATTTTATCATATATCATTAAACAGAAAACCCACAAGTAAGAAATATAAGGACAAATTAATGTGTGCTTCAACTCCATTGACTTTGGTAGGTTTACTCCAGGGGAAATTCAAGCCCTGTATATTTTGTCATCACCTAAGAGTCATTTGGTTCATTTTAAATTCTCATACCAACTTTGGCTGAGCTTGCACTTGGCTTGGGTGGGCCTGCCAAGTACAAATAAAAGTGAAAATAAGCTCGTTTGCTAGATGATTGTTACCAATTGTGCTTGCAGTCTGGTGTTTGTCACTTGCCCCAGAGAGACCTCAGGCTTTGGGCTAGACTATGTGAGTGTTTCTTGTGGAATATGCCACTTTGAAATGTCCCTGTGGTTATTTACTTAGGAACAGCATATCTCCATGTCATGGCAGTTATTTCTGTGTGCTTGTTTCCCTACGTATAAAAAAATAAACACTACTTTGAAAGAAAAATTAAATATCAAGCCCTAATATCAGATGACACTTAATCTGCATTTTCCTTGTACTGCCATCAGCAAAATAAACCTCACATTTTTAATTGATTCCTCTTGAATTACTTTTCCCCTTTCAGCTCCTGAGCTTTAATGTAAACTTTGACTATTAGTCATAGACCCTTTCCAGTGGAAGCAGCATAATGCTCACTCCATGACTTCTATCAATGGCATTTATGCCCTGAACAGCAGAGAAGAGCAAGCATGCTTTTCTTATCTTTCTACTTTAGCCTCACAGATGTCCCTTTATAGACTGAATGCTTCAGCTTCACCGTTAATGAGCCAGATCCTAAAATGGTGCCTTATTTCCTTGTGTTAACACCCAACTGAGAATCTGATCTATGTTTACATTTCCTATACCCCAAAATTCTGCATCTCCAGAAGGTCTAGGACATGTTCAGTTAGAAATCATGTGGGTATCCTATCCTGTGAACCTTTACTCACAGGAGGAATCTTTGATCTTTGAGAAGTCTCATTGACTTTAGTGGAATAATCTGTGAGAGTTGGGCTCTTGGATACTACTTTCTAGATGTTTTTACACTTTCATGTTTTTATCCTGAGATTCAGCTGTCCTGCTGGCTCGCAGCCCCATAGAATCATAGACTTTAAGGTTAGAAGGGACCATTATGATGTCTAGTCTGACCTCCTGCACAACGCAGGCCACAGAATCTCACCCACCCACTCCTGTATCAAACCCCTAACCTATGTCTGAGCTATTGAAGTCCTCAAATTGTGGTTTAAAGACTTCAAGGTGCAGAGAATCCTCCAGCAAGTGACCTGTGGCCCACGCTGCAGAGGAAGGCGAAAAACCCCCAGGGCCTCTGCCAATCTGCCCTGGAGGAAAATTCCTTCCCGACCCCAAATATGGCGATCAGCTAAACCCTGAGCATGTGGGCAAGACTCACCAGCCAGACACCCAGGAAAGAATTCTCTGTAGTAACTCAGATCCCACCCCATCTAACATCCCATCACAGGCCATTGGGCATTTTTACCACTAATAGTCAAAGATCAATTAATTGCCCAAATTAGGCTATCCCATCATACCATCCCCTCCATTATCAAGCTTAGTCTTGAAGCCAGATATGTCTTTTGCCCCCACTGCTCCCCTTGGAAGGCTGTTCCAGAACTTCACTCCTCTGATGGTTAGAAACCTTCGTCTAATTTCAAGTCTAAACTTTCTGATGGCCGGTTTATATCCATTTGTTCTTGTATCCACATTGGTACTGACCTTAAATAATTCCTCTCTGTAACAGGGTGCTGGCTAGGAGAAACAAACCAGGCCCCTGTTAGCCCTGTTCCAGAGGAAGAAAGGTATTAGTTGGGCTGGCTGAAGGGCCACACCCTAATTACCAGAGTGGATCCACCTGCAGGCCTGGGTAGCCAGCCTGCCCTATAAAGCTGACTAAGAGACAGGAAGCAAGGGGAGACAGGACAGGGAGGAGCGTGGGCTCTAGAGCCCTGCTGGCTGGGAAGCTAGTAGTCTTCCAGAGTGTTGGTCCCTGTAAATATCTGTAAGTAATAGGTGGTGGGAACGGACACAAACAATAAAAGGACACAGGTGCTGCACTTCAGCTGGTCTCTGACTGCGTTTGTGGAGGGGCCAGGAGCAGGCACTGCTACACTCTCCCTCCCTGATATGTATTCCTCTGATATATTTATAGAGAGCAATCATATCTCCCCTCAGCCTTCTTTTGGTTAGGCTAAACAAGCCAAGCTCTTTTAGTCTCCTTTCATAAAACAGGTTTTCCATTCCACGGATCATCCTACTAGCCCTTCTCTGTACCTGTTCCAGTTTGAATTCATCCTTCTTAAACATGGGAGATCAGAACTGCACACAGTATTTCAGATGAGGTCTGACCAGTGCCTTGTATAACGGTACTAACACCTCCTTATCTCTACTGGAAATACCTCGCCTGATACATCCCAAGACCGCATCAGCTTTTTTCAGGCCATATCACATTGGCGGCTCATAGTCATCCTGTGATCAACCAATACTCCGAGGTCCTTCTCCTCCTCTGTTACTTCCAACTGATGCATCTCCAGCTTATAACAAAAATTCTTGTTATTAATCCCTAAATACATGACCTTGCACTTTTCACTATTAAATTTCATCCTATTACTATTACTCCAGTTCATAAGGTCATCCAGATCTTCCTGTATGATATCCCAGTCTTCTCTGTATTGGCAATACCTCCCAGCTTTGTGTCATCCGCAAACTTTATTAGCACATTCCCACCTTTTGTGCCAAGGTCAGTAATAAAAAGGTTACATAAGATTGGTCCCAAAACCGATCCCTGAGGAACTCCACTAGTAACCTCCCTCCAGCCTGACAGTTCACCTTTCAGTATAACTGAGTGTAGTCTCCCCTTTAACCAGTTCCTTATCCACCTTTCAATTTTCATATTGATCCCCATCTTTTCCAATTTAGCTAATAATTCCCCATGTGGAACCATATCAAATGCCTTACTGAAATTGAGGTAGATTAGATCCACTGCGTTTCCTTTGTCTAAAAAAATCTGTTACCTTCTCAAAGAAGGAGATCAGGTTGGTTTGGCACGCTCTATCTTTTGTAAAACCATGCTGTATTTTGTCCCAATTACCATTGACCTCAATGTCCTTAACTACTTTCTCCTTCAAAATTTTTTCCAAGACCTTGCATACTACAGATGTCAAACTAACAGGCCTGTGGTTACCCGGATCACTTTTTTTCCCTTTCTTAAAAATAGGAACTATATTAGCAATTCTCCAATCATATGGTACAACCCCTGAGTTTACAGATTCCATCTGCAAGTCTGAGCTTTTCCCTTCAGACTCCTCATGTCTTTGCTCCACCATCTGCTCGAACCCCCTTCTAAACTCAACCAGAGTTTCCACCTGCATCTCCAATCCTCAGATCTTTTCTTCCATCAGCTCTATCAGGCGGCACTTCATGCAGACAAAACTCTTTTCAGGTACCCCCTCCAGGATCATGTACATGCCGCAGCTTCCACATCCAGTCATCTTCATTGTGTCTTCCACTGCTTTGGTCACTACCATTGCTGCCTCTGTATCTGTCATAGGCTTCCCATCTAAATCCTGTAAGTCTGGGAAACACAAACCAAACCACAACACCAACACCCACAGCAAAACAGACCCCCAATGAGCACCAAAACACTGCTAGAACACCATACACTAGCCTATCTCTTCCTCTGCCTGCCTCTTAGTCTTCCCCTCAAACTCCCCTTCCAAACTCCCACTCAAACTTCCCTGATTACCGCTCTGTTTGCTGGCTCCTGTGCCGCTGCAACTGTCTGTGCCACTGGCTGGCTACCTTTATAGGACCCCTAGTCAGAGAAGCCCCGCCCCCTAATCAGGGCTCAGCTTCTCTCCCAGCACACTGCCCCTACCAGCCTGTACACATACACATGTAAACACAAATAGCTACAAATACCTTCTCCTCCAACAGAAGTCCCACTCAAACTCCCCTGTTTACAGCTCTGTTTGCTGGCTCCTGTGCCGCTGCAGCTGTCTGTGAATGGAATACTAAATACAGGCCCTGATTCTTCTCTGCATTCCACTGGGGTAATTGAATTGAAGTCAGAGGCCAGGGATTGTTGGGTTCCTAAGAATTACAGTATTCTAGCAGCACCAACAAACAGATTAAAAACCCAGGAAGTCCCATCAGGGAATGATCCTAGTTTTTCTACTTTGTTTTTGATTAATATTAAATTATAGCAAAGCCAGAAGCAACAATACAGTTGAGGCTGAGCAGAGCATTTATTCTAATAATGTATGTTTGCTCATTAGCAGCAGTGTCGTTCAGTGAATGGAATGAAAGGAGAAGTGCCCTGCATTTTGGTAATTAGGATACCAAATATATATGCAGACATCAAACATAATTTTACTTGATGCATCCAAGGGCAGAAGCAGGCACTATAGATTATATGCAGACAGTTAATAAAATGTAGAAACAGCTTTAGGGTTTTTCTGGATGGAAAGTGTTGTGTAAATACACAATCAATAACAAGATCTGAATTATGTACACTTAAAAGTTTTAATGTTTTGGGTGAAATTCACCTCCACCCTATGCAAAGCCATATTCTCCAGACTTTGTGTGAGGACTTAGATGAACACATTCCAACCCCTGCCAATCCATGGGCTGGAATAGTGGCTGGTGAGAGGATGGTATGGATAATGCCACTTGTGTAATTTCTTTTATTGGACCAAGTTCCATTGGTCCAATAAAATATATTACCTCACCCACCTTGTCTCTCTAATATCGTGGGACTGGCATGACTACAACACCACTGTATACAAACTGGTGTAATCAGCCATCAGTGGAATCACATATCCGGTGCTTCTTGCAGCTCATCCCTCTCCCCCCCATACTGACCTATTTGGAGGTGGCACAGAGCCCAGTTCTGAGCACACCTAGGCCTTCATCTAATGTCTCCTGAAGTCATTCTATTGATTTCTAATTGTGTTGAATCAGAGCCATATGTTGCAGAGTCTACTTGCCAGTAGAGGACAACACAGAGCATATGGCCCTCCATGGTGTGGCGAATTTCCCCCTTGATGAGTTAGGATATCTTAAAAAGCACTGCAAAAAAAAAATAAAGGGCCTAATAGAGTACTATTCAGGAATAATCCTATTTAAGGCAGGGGAGCAGGGGCTGAATGGATTATGTAGGGTTTGAAGACAGAACTGTGGCCTGCAGTGTGAAAGGAGAAAGAGGGATGGGGGCAGAATGATGTGGGACAGACTCGATAGAAGAGGCAGTCCAGACCTCCATTCTTACTCAAGCAAAACTCACACCAAATTCAGTGTTTTGGCTAAATAAGTGCTGAATAAAAAACAAATAAAGGAGGTGGGTCTAGGAATAAGTATAGTGAAGTAATAGACTAGTGTAAAATTGGTTTAAGTGAGTGGATACTCAGGCCTCCTTGTGTTTGCTTAAAAGGAAAACAACAAACTGATGATAGGGTGGTTGGTTTGTTTTCTTGCATTTCTATGGCAAAATAGATGTCAACAGGCTTTAAAAAAAATTTCTAGCAAGTTTCACTTAAGTTCTGACCTTGCCTGATAAGTCTGAATTGTCAAAGCCATATTAAACATCCCACTTCCTCTTCTTTGTAAACGCCCACTCAGAGACATGAACCAAATGAAGGTAGGCTGCACGTTAAAAGATAAATTAAATAAATAAATGTGATATTTGCAGATATCTCATCAGAATTCCTCACTAACATACTGTAATTTGTCTTGTAAACTGAGATACTGTAATTAATTATCCACCAAGTATTGTACCCTTTAGCAGGATGGGGGTAGAAGGTTAAGTGATGGCTTTTAGTATTTTGAATGTGTGTGATTTGGGGCTGAGTAATGTGAAAACAGAGAGCAAAGAACTATTGAATATGGGTCCAGTGTGATGTATAAACAAGCTGTATTGGTAGAAAGGGACTAAGATATGGGTCCTGCTAACCTGAGGGTCTGCACTGTAGTAGGACATCTAATTTTGTAGTAGGATATATAATAAGGAAGGATATGGGACTTAAATGAACCCTACAGATATTAAAGCCTCACAGAACAATATTAAAGCAAGCTCTGGCTGTGACACAAATCTGTTCAGGGTGATGCTCCTTCATGCCCATACCTAGTATCTGACATCCTAGATGGTCTTGCCAGAACAACAGCTAGGCACAACAACAAGAATTACAGACACCAGGCCAATTTCTGCCTTTGCTTACAGCCATGCACCTATTGACTTTATGAGGCTGCAAAGGTGTAAATGCAGGCACAATCTGGCCAGTTGTGTCACACATAGCTGTGAATGTCTTTGTGGTGTTTGGTATCACAAAACAAGTTTTTTTAAAGTTTTGGCTTTAAAAAAAACCTATAATCTGTAGAAAAAAGAAGTACTATTTTAAAAGTGTTGCATTACCCTGGAAGTATAAATATACAGGACCTGATTCTGACCTTACACCAGAATCACTTTAATAACTTAAATGGAGCTCCTGATTTATTCCAGAGTCAGTGAGATCAGAACTAGGCCCCTAAAGATTTTTTAGATGTTACCTGCAGATATACATATATTTATATGTATGCTTATTCACATGCATGTGCTCGCTGTCTCTCTCTCTCTCTCTCACTCTCTCTCTCACACACACACACACACACACTTCATAAAACTCCTTTTCCCTTTTCATCATGAGACTATATGAAGTCTCAGGCTGCAGTAATTTTTTTTTTTTTTTTTTACATCTGATAACCGAATCCTTAAAAACAGATTTCTCACGTAAATATGAACACACTCCTAAAGACCATTATGTGATTAGCACTGCTCTAAATCTACAGATGTGTAGCGCTGAGCATTTGAATGCATCTTCATATCCTACTCATTACATTTGTCTAGGGAATATAAAAAGATTGGCAGCCCACAGGTTAACAATTGTTAACCTTTAGGTACACTTAAACAGTAAAAACAAAACAAACATTTGAAGTTATTACCCCACTTTTGTGCACTAACATTGAACTCCGTTCCATGCGAGCACTCTGCTCTAAGTACAGCAAAGGGCAGACAAAGGCACCAGACAATATAAACTGAAATATTAGCCTATGCTTAACTAGAAAACCGGTGAGCACTGCCAAATATTGACAAGCCTGAACACGTACAGCTTTTAGCTGATAGGTGGTTAAAAGAAAACTCAGATAAGGTTACTACTCAAATACTTAAAGTTAAACACATGCATAAGGGTATTGCTGGATCTGGGCCGGAATGATCAGCACCTTGCAGAATTGAGGTCTACCTCCTTGACGTGTCACATGGAGAGTTACTTTCTTTTCCCTTTGATATTGCACAGTATGGCTTCTTCCTGCACACACCTTGGTTATAAAGATAATTGAATCTTTGATTGAGGAAGTAAAGGAAAGTATCTGTATTCCTTACAGAATATTCAGAACTTGATTCTGCCATGCTTACTCACACTGATTAGTACCTTACCCTGTGAGTAGTCCTTTCCATCTCAAGGAACTCAGCATGTTTAAGGATATCAGCATCTGGTCCTTAGTATTCTTGGACTGCATAGATATAAAGAAATAACACTGAATATGAAATCTGAGGAATTTTTCTTCTAACTCCTTTGAGTCTCAAAGATATTAAATCAGGTTAATTATTTAAACCAGTTGATATTTTCTTTATGCAATGAACAAATCACTTTACTTGGGCTCTTCCTGTTTTGGGAAATACACGGTGAATACTTGGGCTATATATGCTATAACACTTCCCTCAGTATCCTTGATTCTAATGGTGTTAGTAATATCTGATCCATTAATCAAAAGTGATCCTTGAAACAGTTAGGCCTTGTCTACACTACGAGAGTACTTCGATTTTAGTTAATTCGACTATGTGGAATCGATATTACTAAGTCGAACGTGTGTGTCCACACTAAGGACAGTAATTCGACTTTGTGAGACTTTGTGAGTCCACACTAACGGGGCAAGCGTCGACATTGGAAGCGGTGCACTGTGGGCAGCTATCCCACAGTTCCCGCAGTCCCCCCTGCCCTTTGGAATTCTGGGTCGAGCCCCAAATGCCTTCTGGGTAAAAAAATGTGTCGAGGGTGCTTTTGGGCGCCTGTCGTCATCCGTCCGTCACTCAAGCCCTCCCTCCCTCCCTCCCTGAAAGCGCCGGCGGGAAATCAGTTCGCGCGCTTTTCTGATTACTGACAGCGCGGACGCCACAGCAGTGCGAGCATGGATCCCGCTGCGACCATCGCTGCAGTTGTGGCAGTTCTCAACGCCTCGCAGCTTCTCCTCCACCTGTACCAGAGGCAGCTGCAGATCAATCATGAGAGGAGGCTACGGCACTACCGTGACGGCATGAAGTCGGACACTAGCTCCGACCTCTCTGAGAACATGAGACCCAGCGCCCAGGACATCTCGCTGTCACTGGGTCTTGTTGATACTGTTGAACGGCGATTCTGGGCCCGTGAAACCAGCACGGAATGGTGGGACCGCATAGTGCTGCAGGTCTGGGATGAATCCCAGTGGCTGCGCAACTTTCGCATGCGGAAGGGGACTTTCCTCGAACTGTGTGAGTTGCTGTCCCCTGCCCTGAAGCGAAAGGACACCCGGATGCGGGCAGCCCTGACTGTCCAGAAGCGAGTGGCCATAGCCCTCTGGAAGCTCGCAACGCCAGACAGCTACCGGTCCGTCGCTAACCAGTTTGGCGTGGGCAAGTCTACCGTGGGGGTTGCTGTTATGCAAGTAGCCAGGGCAATCGTCAAGCTACTGCTATCTAAGGTAGTGACCCTGGGAAACGTGGAGCTCATCAGAGATGGCTTTGCCGAGATGGGATTCCCAAACTGCGGTGGGGCTATAGATGGGACTCACATCCCTATCCTGGCACCGGAGCACCAGGCTAGCCAGTACATCAACCGGAAGGGCTACTTTTCCATGGTGCTGCAAGCACTGGTGGACCATCGGGGACGTTTTACCAATATCTACGTTGGATGGCCTGGCAAGGTTCATGACGCTAGGGTGTTCAGGAACTCTGGTCTGTGTAGACGGCTGCAGGAAGGTATTTACTTCCCGGACCACAAAGTAACTGTTGGGGATGTGGAGATGCCTACAGTCATCCTCGGGGACCCTGCATACCCGCTAATGCCCTGGCTCATGAAGCCCTACACTGGCGCACTGGACTCAGGGAAAGAACTATTCAACTACCGGCTCAGCAAGTGCAGAATGGTGGTGGAGTGTGCTTTTGGCCGTCTCAAGGGCAGATGGAGAAGCCTACTCACTCGCTGTGATCTCAGCGAGACCAATATCCCCATTGTGATAGCTGCTTGCTGTGTGCTCCACAATTTGTGTGAGAGCAAGGGGGAGACCTATATGTCGGGGTGGGAGGTTGAGGCAAATAGCCTGGCTTCTGATTACGTCCAGCCAGACAGCAGGGCGATTAGAAGATCACAGTGGGACACACTGTGCATCAGGGAGGCTTTGAAAGCCAGGTTCCTGACTGAACAGGGTCTCCAGTGACTTTTTACTTTGTGGACACAGATGCTGAACCTGCCCCCGTTTCTTTACCCAGTTACTGTTGACTATCCTTCCAAGTTACATACCCCCTTCCCCACCTTTCCAACAAATAAAATCTGTTCTGTTCTGTTAATGAACAAGGTTCTCTTTTTTACTGTTTTCGCGGGAATGTTTTAAACCGGGGACGCAGACTGTGGCGGGGGGCGGGCTTACTGTTTTGATGCAAATGATGCTTCTAAAGTCCGGGAATGACAGGCTCCGCAGTGCTGCATTGGTTGTTTCAACGCAGCCTGCCAGCAGTCCTGGGCGGGACTGGATGTATGTGTCGGCCAAGTGACTTTCTGGCAGGGGGCGGAGGGTAACAGATCCCCTGCTGCGTGGCTCTGTGATCCAGGATAAGGACCGCGGCATAGGATCTCTAACTGCCCTCCCCCGACACAAAGTCACAGATCAACCCCCTCGCACCCCAGAACAAGAAAACCGCCTCCCAGACTGACCAGGGTAACTGGTGACTGTGCTGTGTATGTGTCCTGATGCTGGACCTGCCCCCGCCTCTGTAGCCTGCTACAGGTGACTGTCCTGTCCAAGTAACAAACCCCTTCCCCCCCTTCAGACAGAATCCCCTCCAAAAGACACTCTCGGAAACAGTACTTAACAGAAACCGATGTTTTATTACGAACCGCACATGAAAAGGGGGGGGGGGGGAAGGAAACTTGGACATGGGCTAGTGTGAGATGGGTAGGAAAGGACTTTTCAAACTTTGGAACGAGAGCCTTCCATTGCTGCAGCAGTGTGCAGTGGCCGACTGACAGTTTTAACGGCCCTTGCCGCCCCTCCTTCTTTGTACTTTTGGTGAGGGGGGTGTGGGACTTGGTGGCGGGGGAGGGCGGTTAGAGATAGACAGCAGCAGTGCTCTGTCCTCCTGCCTCCGGTCTTGCAGAACATCCACTAGGCGCCGGAGCGTCTCCGTTTGCTCCCTCATTAGTCCAAGCAGGGTTTGAGTAGCCTGCTGGTCCTCCTGGCGCCACCTCTCCTCCCGTTCCATGACTGCTCTGTGCATTTGTGACAAGTTCTCCCTCCACTGTGTCGTCTGGGCTGCCTGCTCTCGTGAGCACTCCATAAGTTCATAAAACATGTCTTCACGAGTTTTTCTCTTCCTTCTTCTAATCTGCGCTAGCCTCTGGGAGTGTGATGCCAGGCTGGGTTGGGAGACAGTCGCAGATGTGTCTGTTGGAATGGGAAAAAGGGAGTAAATTCCTGAGACAGATAAATGAAGTTGCTAACAAAGAGCATAGTCTTTCTCTGTGAACAACACCATGCACTGCACCTTTCACATGCGCACTCAGGACAAGGTCGAATTTTCGGCCCTCGCCTTATGTGTCTGGGGTCCTGCAGTTGCGATCAGAGAAGCGTTGCAGGACACCTCTACTTCTGCTGCGGGAAAACATGGTAAGCCGTAGACTTGTGGCAGCTTAAACATGTAATAGTAGCACTGGGCTCCTTTCGCACTGAATGCAAGGCCACTCTCTGCTGGCAGCAATCAGGGAAGCATGAGCTCTGCCCCTGTCCCACCACCTCGCGGCTGTCCCCGGGAAAGATCCCTGTATGCTGCCCCTCTGCCGCCTCCACCGCGTGGCTGTAAAGCAGTCCAAATACTAACATTCCCCTCCCTAATTTAAAGCAGGGCGTCATGTGTGACATAACCCTCATGAGGATCTCGGAGACCGAGAGGGGAAGGATGCTGCGTGAATGCATGCAGAGGCCTGGGCCATATGCCGCCATGCTGTGCCGCGCACTGATCCCCGACTACCTCATGGACTCATGGCGTGGGAACGTGTGCTACCACGGGGGACCAAACAAGATTGCCCTGCCGTTGAACCTCGTGCGCATGCTGGAGCGGTACCTCCAGGAGAGCTATGCGGAGCTATCACAGGAGGACTGTCTGTCCATTCCCGGGCACATTGACCGCCTTTTCCTTTAAGTTGAGCATAACGGACTACAGAGTGGAGGGGCCGTGTTGTGGACTAATCATGAATATCCGGACAGTACTTGATTTTCTATACATAGTTAGTAGAAAAAAGTTTACTAAGCCAACTAAATCATGAACAACAAATTACTGATATAGTTATTATTCCTGTTTTGTTATAAATAAAAGTTTCTATGTTTAACTGAGTGACTGAAAAGCCCATTCTTAACAATATAAATATTCCACTTATGTTAAAATGAAATGTTTAGATGTTTAAAGCACTCACTGCTTGATCCTTCCCCTGATTCGGTGTCCGGGGTAAGGGCTGTGGACGGTTGGTAGGGGATCTCGGTAAGGGTGATGAAGAGCTCCTGGCTGTCGTTGAAATCAGCGGTGCAAGCGCTGTCGACTGCCTCGTCCTCCTCATCTCCTTCCTCATCTTCCCCGTCACCTAACATTTCCGAGGAGGAACCGGCCGTGGACAATATCCCATCCTCGGAGTCCACGGTCACTGGTGGGGTAGTGGTGGCGGCCGCACCTAGGATGGAATGCAGTGCCTCGTAGAAACGTGATGTGTGGGGCTGGGATCCGGAGCGTCGGTTTGCCTCTTTGGTTTTTTGGTAGCCTTGTCTCAGCTCCTTGATTTTCACGCGGCACTGCGTTGCATCCCGGCTGTATCCTCTCTCTGCCATGGCTTTAGAGATCTTCTCATAGATCTTTGCATTCCTTCTTTTGGAGCGCAGCTCTGAAAGCACGGACTCATCGCCCCACACAGCGATGAGATCCAAGACCTCCCGATCAGTCCATGCTGGGGCCCTCTTTCTATTAGATTGCACGGCCAACTCTGCTGGAGAGCTCTGCATCGTTGCTAGTGCTGCTGAGCTCTCCACGCTGTCCAAACAGAAAATGAGATTCAAAGTGGCCAGACAGGAAAAGGAATTCAAATTTTCCCGGGGCTTTTCCTGTGTGGCTGGTCAGAGCATCCGAGCTCAGACTGCTGTCCAGAGCGTCAACAGAGTGGTGCACTGTGGGATAGCTCCCGGAGCTATTACCGTCGATTTCCATCCACACCTAGCCTAATTCGATATTGCCATTTCGAATTTAGCGCTACTCCTCTCGTTTTCGAGGATTACAGAAGTCGAATTTAAAAGAGCTCTATTTCGAACTAAGTAGCTTCCTGGTGTGGACGGGTGCAGGGTTAATTCGATGTAACGGCGCTAAATTCGATATAAGCTCCTAGTGTAGACCAGGCCTTAGGAGTTAACAGTAGCATAAAAAGTTTACCAAATACAGTCTATTTGACACGCCTAAGTCAGGACTAAAGAGCTTTTTTTTTTTTTGGTTAAATCAACATTTAGCAAAAGCAACAAAGTAAAAGCAAAAACTTTGCAGCCATTTATCAACTTTAAATGACTTTTTTGTTAAAAGTAACATAAAAGTGAAGCTGCACAGAGAGGTGGGAATTGGATTTGGATGGAGGAATTGGGGTTTTTAGGTGAAAGTATAAAGCAGATTAAAGCTATAAAACAGATCTTTAACTACAAAACATCTAGCTCGATATGTTAGAGCTTTCCATTTTCAGGCTGACTCATATTACTGTAATGGACTGATTCTTAGCCAAGGTAATGTATTGATGTGACACACTGGACCTCAAAGTAGCACCCTGTAACCCCCATATTCATCATTTGTATATGGTTGTGGTATTTCATACAAAGCATGCCATATATGATACCATATGAAAGGACATGATCTGCTGTTCTGCCAAAATATGTATATCAATGTGTGTTATGAGATTTTGCTATTTGGTTGTTATTGAAATATGTTGTGCATTTGAGAGACACCCATGGCTAGCTCTCCAGTGTCAACAACAATTACCCACACCCAAATGGGTGTCAAGCAACCATAAGGAGCCATTGACCAGCAGGGGATCGGTAAACAAGAGATTTACATTTCTGTAAGAGACAGTTGCACAAGCACCACACAATGGAGACTGCTCAACTCTGTGATTCAGCAAGGCCCACCTGGACATGTCTGGCCCAGTACCTTCCCTAAGACATGAACTGAGAGTATAAAATAAGGGACAGTGGCATCATGAGACCACCTCTCTTCTCCCTCACCTATGCTGAAGGCAACAAGAATGCTGGGAAGACAAAGACTTCAAACTAAGGAGATTGGTCCCAGGCTGAGAATAGGGTGATCAGATAGCAAGTGTGAAAAATTGGGATGGGGGTGGCGGGTAATAGGAGCCTATATAAGAAAAAGACCCAAAAATTGGGACAGTCCCTATAAAATCGGGACATCTGGTCACCCTAGCTGAGAAGGAAATTCAGCTTATGTATAAAGAACTGTAACCTGCTGATAACTTCTATTAGGGTGAGAAATGCTGTTTGATTCAAATCTTGTTTAGTCTAAATGTTAAGGATTTAAAATGCATGTTTGCTTTTTATTTTCTTAAGGTAATTTGCTTGGTAAAAAAAATCCATTTCTCTTGGATCTATTCCATCTTTTCTATTATTTTCACTACAGTATAGCTATTGACATGACAGTTGATATCTTAGGCCAGATAAGAGAAAAGGCATGCAGAGGGGCACATATACCAGTGATGACTTGGAAGAGTTATTAATTAACCAGCCAAGTTTATGAGTCTTATTTGTTTCCTTAATAAATCTTTATTTGTTCTTTAGTGAGATAATTTAGAATACTATATAGACTAACCAATGTATTTAACAACTCATGTTGCCACTGGAAAATCATGAAAGACTTTTTTCCTTGAAGTGACTGATTATAGTCTGGACAGGTGGAATAATATTCCTCTTCTCGGTAGGCTTGGGCAAAGCAACGTTAAGGGAAAGATAGTGCAGACATTTGGAAATAGGAAATGCAGTCCATTTGGCCTGTAAAACACAGCTTAACTGCTCTCTTAACCCTATTCTCTTTCCCCAAGATCCACTTGAGGCTGTGCCAATGTAAGTCCATTTCAACAGAGAATTTTTGGACTCTACATACCTTGAACTTCTGAGCCCTGAGCTGTGTTCCATCTGGAGTGGCCTTTACATCCGCTTAATCCTTAAACAAAAAACAAACAAACAAAGCCACAACAACAAAACATCACCTGCAGTCAACTTGTATAATAGTTTACTTGGAATCATTTTTGGGAATCTTTTTTTAAAAGAGAAAAAAGCTGAGACTTTTCATTATTTTTCACTAAAAATATTTCCTCCAAAAGCATTGGCATGGATCTCTAGAGATTGCTGCTGTCTTTCCATTGTCAACAGTACAAATGTCTTTTTGAAATTGACATACATTTATTTCAGGTCATCATTCTGTTTCTTCTGTGTTTAAAAGTCATTGGCAAAACACAAAAGTTTCAAAATCATGTTCAGTATATGACAATCTGTGCATATACATGTAATCACATTATTGCACTTCTAAGTTATTTTACCAACTTTTTTAAAAACGAGAGATGTTCTCTCTCTCTCTCTCTCTCTCTCTCACTTATGCAGGGAAAAATCCCATTTCTCAATGATAAAATTGATAGTGACCTGCAATACAGTTTTGTCATTTTAAAACAAGCACTCTTTGCCAACAGTGACCACACTGGTGATATATGGGATACCAAAGTATTTCTCAGAATTTGAAAAGGAACCAATTCTAGTTATCTTCAGGTACCATTAGAATAGTTCATTATTGATTCCGGAAGGCACCCCTATTCAGGAAAACACTTAAAGTTAAGCACATTCTTAAGTGTTTTCCCAAATTGGCGCCTCTGTAAGGTGCTCAATTTCTCCCAGGAAGCGTTGAACACTTTCAATGCCCATTGAAATCAATAGTTTTTGAGAGAGCATTCATTACGTACCAGAATCGAACTCTCGGCCCGGAACACTAGTAAATATCACAAGCGATGGGTGAACTTCAAAGTTCAGAGGTTTTGGTTTAGATAAGCCTCCAAGTGTTTGCTTAATCTGGGGACTGGAAATCTTACACGTCTTTTCTTGCAAGACTTGTAGATTGCTGGCCCACCTTTTCTTCCATGGTTTAGCCATGCCCAAATGCTATGACAACAGCCTTTTGGGAGACATTTTGGCACTTCCTTTTCTGGTCCCAAAGAAAACTGAAGTGCAGAAATATATGTAATTTTGTTCAATATTATATAAACCACATTTTTAAGGTCCTCAGAAGAGGTTCAGTTTCCATTGCGAATTTTTATTTAATACAAATCAGTTTGCCCATCCACAGTTATCTCCTTTTTCATCTAAAAAAGCATGGCATTCCCAAACTGTGCTGAAAATATCCTGCATGAAAACAGTGCATTGGTATAGGATCCATTTCATACTGCAGACCACTCTGAAAAAGAGATCATAGACAATTTCTCGTCTCAAGTTTCCAGTCTCTCAAGTTGCCTCCCTGGACCATTGGAGATCTTTAGACAAGAGTATGAGAACCATTGCATTAGAGGCTTTTACTGACAAAGCAGCAAAGAGGGCAATGCCCTCTGATTCAAATCATTATCCTTTCTATCATTACTATTATTGGTCTTTTAAATGCTGGCAGTATACTTGGTCCTGTAGGAGACACAAAACAATGACAGTTCCTGTCGCACATTAGGAGCAGTTTTTTAAAGGTATTTAGGTGTTGCTCTCCTCAGAGTTTCAAGGCCTAAGTG
This sequence comes from Emys orbicularis, assembly GCF_028017835.1. Taxonomy (NCBI): domain Eukaryota; kingdom Metazoa; phylum Chordata; order Testudines; family Emydidae; genus Emys; species Emys orbicularis. The sequence continues at coordinate 176,953,910 of NC_088685.1, read as the reverse complement.
ACTTAAGTAATTTTCAAAAGTGACTTAGGCTCCTAAGTCACTCAGGCCTCAAAATGCTGAGTGGAGCAACACCTAAATACCTTTAAAAATCTGGGCCTCAGAATCTAAGAGTCAGATATGAAAAGACAGGATCCCCTGTGAAATCCTGAGAAAAAACTTGGATTTTGTCCCCATCACCTAGATAATTTCCAGTAAGTACTTGCAGAGTAAGGTCCTGAATCAGCATGGTAGAATAGGGCCTATAATTATTATTGATGGCTCACTTTTTGTGGACAATCATGGATGAAGAGAGTCTTTAGGAGGGACTTGAATGCTTAGTGGCTGAATGAAGAGATTTTTTCCATGAAGAGGTCAAGGTGTGAAAGTAGGACTGAAGAGTGAGAGAAGATAGTAAATAGGGCTTCAGGACTGATAGGAAGGTATGTGACAAAAGATAAGACCAGAGATGTAAGATGGATTGGATTTAGGAAGGGATGTCAAAACTAGGTCAAGAAGCTGATGCAGTTTAAAAGAGGGTGTTTTCTTTTAATGAGGAAACTGTCGATGGGTAGTTGGGCCCTCAGTGTGATGCTGTAGCTCAAACAGTGAACTTGATCCTTGGATGCACAAACAGAGGAATATCAGGTAGAAGTAAAGAGATGGCAGTTCCTTTGTATATATACCATTACTGGATAATGTGTCCAATTCTGGTGTCCACACTGCAAAAAGGATGTTGAAAAATTATAGAAATTATATGAGGTTTGAAGACTGTCACAGATTGAAGTGTCACTAGAGGAGGTTTTGGAATTAATTGATAAACTTAACATTAACAAGTCACCGGGACCAGATGGCATTCACCCAAGAGTTCTGAAAGAACTCAAATGTGAAGTTGCAGAATTATTAACTAAGGTTTGTAACCTGTCCTTTAAATCGGCTTCTGTACCCAATGACTGGAAGTTAGCTAATTTAATGCCAATATTTAAAAAGGGCTCTAGAGGTGATCCCGGCAATTACAGACTGGTAAGTCTAATGTCGGTACCGGGAAAATTAGTCGAAACAATAGTTAAGAATAAAATTGTCAGACACATAGAAAAACAAACTGTTGAGCAATAGTCAACATGGTTTCTGTAAAGGGAAATCATGTCTTCCTAATCTATTAGAGTTCTTTGAAGGGGTCAACAAACATGTGGACAAGGGGGATCCAGTGGACATAGTGTACTTAGATTTCCAGAAAGCCTTTGACAAGGTCCCTCACCAAAGGCTCTTACGTAAATTAAGTTGTCATGGGATAAAAGGGAAGGTCCTTTCATGGATTGAGAACTGGTTAAAAGACCGGGAACAAAGGGTAGGAATTAATGGTAAATTCTCAGAATGGAGAGGGGTAACTAGTGGTGTTCCCCAAGGGTCAGTGCTCGGACCAATCCTATTCAACTTATTTATAAATGATCTGGAGAAAGGGGTAAACAGTGAGGTGGCAAAGTTTGCAGATGATACTAAACTGCTAAAGATAGTTAAGACCAAAGCAGACTGTGATGAACTTCAAAAAGATCTCACAAAACTAAGTGATTGGGCAACAAAATGGCAAATGAAATTTAATGTGGATAAATGTAAAGTAATGCACACTGGAAAAAATAACCCCAACTATACATACAATATGATGGGGGCTAATTTAGCTACAACAAGTCAGGAAAAAGATCTTGGAGTCATCGTGGATAGTTCTCTGAAGATGTCAGCGCAGTGTGCAGAGGCGGTCAAAAAAGCAAACAGGATGTTAGGGATCATTAAAAAGGGGATAGAGAATAAGACTGAGAATATATTATTGCCCTTATATAAATTGATGGTACGCCCACATCTCAAATACTGCATACAGATATGGTCTCCTCATCTAAAAAAAGATATACTGGCACTAGAAAAGGTTCAGAAAAGGGCAACTAAAATGATTAGGGGTTTGGAACGGGTCCCATATGAGGAGAGATTAAAGAGGCTAGGACTCTTCAGCTTGGAAAAGAGGAGACTAAGGGGGGATATGATAGAGGTATATAAAATCATGAGTGATGTGGAGAAAGTGGATAAGGAAAAGTTATTTACTTATTCCCATAATACAAGAACTAGGGGTCACCAAATGAAATTAATAGGCAGCAGATTTAAAACAAATACAAGGAAGTTCTTCTTCACGCAGCGCACAGTCAACTTGTGGAACTCCTTACCTGAGGAGGTTGTGAAGGCTAGGACTATAACAGCATTTAAAAGAGAACTGGATAAATTCATGGTGGTTAAGTCCATTAATGGCTATTAGCCAGGATGGGTAAGGAATGGTGTCCCTAGCCTCTGTTTGTCAGAGGATGGAGATGGATGGCAGGAGAGAGATCACTTGATCATTGCCTGTTGGTCCACTCCCTCTGGGGCACCTGGTATTGGCCACTGTCGGTAGACAGGATACTGGGCTGGATGGACCTTTGATCTGACCCGGTACGGCTGCTCTTATGTTCTTATGTTATGTTCTTAAGACCATGACTTACAGCAAGAGACTAATGGAGCTCAGTCTCTTTAATTTATCCAAGAGAAGGTGACTTGATCAAGGTCTACAATACCTACATGGGGAAGAGATTTCTGAGAGTAGACGGCTCTTCAGTCTAGCCAAAAAAAAAAAAAAAAAAGGCATATTGAGAGCTAATGGTTGGAAGCTAAAGTTGGACAAATTCAGATTAGAAATGAGGCACATATTTTTAAACAGTGAATGTAGTTAACTATTGCAACAATTTACTTAGGCATGTGGTGAATTCTTCATCACCTGAAATCTCACTGCTCAACTCACTTCTGGTATAGCCCCTCTTGACTGGACATGGTGTAGCAGCTCTTTCTTCTCTAGTGCCCCATCAGTCACTCCAGTCCTGTGGTGGTCCACCTCTTCTCATGACTCAGCCCTCTAGTCAGGTCGCACTTTATTTCCACCCGTTCTAGGGTAACACAATCCAACAAGTCATTCCAAGACCTTATGTCAGATCTCTAGTGCCAGTCATCCTTACACCCCTTTCTCTGGGTTCTGAGTTGTCTTTTTCACCTTACATCGGGGGGCTTCACATCACCTTCCCAGAGGCTGGTAGGGGAACCCAGGCCCATACACTATGCTGGATTCCAATCCAGGGACCCTAGGACAGACAGCCAAGGTGTGCTCTTGCAGCTGCCTTCCTGGACCTCTTCCTACCATTAACCTTTCCTCAGGTCTTTCCCCCCACCCCTTCCTGGGCTCTTTGTAGTGAGCAACACTTCTAAGGGCCTCTTCCCAGAGGTCTGGCTCCTGGTCTTGTATCAAGGTCAGCCACAGGAGCTCGTTCCACTCCTGTGTCTTCCAGGTAACTCCACTTTCTAGTGAGCAGAGACTGACTACTACAGAGATCTTCTCTCTCTCCAAGAAGCCCTTCAAACTCCAGTCCAACTCCTCCTTAGGTGCTATAGTCAATGCCTCCAGCTTCCTCCTGGCTCAAGGCAACCTACCTCTGGCCCCAGGCTTCACTGCTACTAGCTTGCCAAGCTTCCTCTTGGGCTCAGAACCCTCCAGTTTTAGCTCCAAGCTTTAGGCCTCCCAGACTTGTCTCAGCCTTTAGCCCAAGCAAAGAAACAGACAGCTACTTTTCACCTGGGTTTCCTCCTTGGCCTTCCTCAGGCAGCTCTGCCACTTCCCCATGTTCCTTCCTTTATCAAAATCCAACTCCTCCCCAGCTGGGTTGGATCACCAGTTATGCCTGACACCCCACCAGGTGCCACCCAGTAACCTAACTGGGCTCAAACTTGTGTTAACCGAGATTATAATCAGCTGTAATGAGACACATTCCAAGGGCTGCTGGACACAGGGAGGTCATGTTCTACAGCTCCAGAACCTTTTCTAATACACTTCAGATGTTGCTAAGCTTTAACTTTGCACAAGACCAGGAGCCAGACTTTTTGTTTTGGTTTGTTTTTTTGGGTTAAGCTTTCATTTACTATTTAGGTGGTCACTGCATTTGGTTCTCTGCATTTGGTGGTTTTCAAACATGCCACCAGCTTTAGATAGGAATTAATTTTATTAATTCATACAGATGTAATTGAAAGGACTGAAGGAATGAGGATATTAATTGCAGAACTTCTGGCCTTAAAGCAGTAACATAAGAGACAAGCAGCAATTCATCCAGCTTAGCAAATAAGACTCATATTTTGTGGGCTGAATTGTGACTACTGTCTGAACCTACTGAGACTTTTTTGCTGGTGGACAAGAGCTGATACAAGTGCGGTGTCTGAAGTTAGTCTCTGGAACATCTGTTTTGAGATCCAGCAAAAACAACACAAACCCAACAACAGTAGCTCCAAATAAAGATCTTAATGCTCATAAATACTTCATTTCCCCTGTTCCCAAGTCATTCCAGGCTGAGAAAGATGTCTGTTTTTGGCCACTTACTCTGGGGTGGAAAGTTACCACAGCAATATCTTTATTCAATTTCCAGTCATCATAACAGTTCTGTATTTACAATTAGTGAAGGCCTTTATGCAGATGAGTCTATATACTTAAATGTTTTAGCAGCTGATCTCTTTGTATCAAAGATCTGCAGTTTATTGAAGGCTTGTCTTCACTGCTGTGTTAGTTGACATACAACTCGAGAGTTGCGCCATACCCCATTCTTGTCCACACAGGAAAATCTCTAGCTTGAATGGTGTATTGGTCATCCAATCACTCTGTAGCGCTCAGGAGTTTTGCTGCATGATCACTCAAGCTGAGCTAACTGGAAAGAAGTTAACACCTCAGTGAAGACAAGCCCTTAGATCCAAAAAATCCAGCAAAACCTTGGACGAAAATGCTTTTGTTTTTTTAACAAATCAGAAATAGTCCCATGTGATGATTTCTGTGGTGGAAGTTTGTTGTATCTGCTCCTGCTGTTAAATTCTAAAGGCAAAAGGTGACTTTATCAAAGACAGAAATGGGAGCTGGGCGTCTAACTGCCATTTACACCTTTGAAACCAGCCACCCACCTCCCAAATCTTTAGATGGTATAAGTTAGCATAGCTCCACTGGCATAAGTGGGGCAATGTTAATGTACATCAGCTGGGAATCTGGCTCTAAACTTTGATTATTCAGAGCCCAAACCAAGCTTCCCACCACCACAATTTATGAGGTCCCTGACTGCAGTGGAACCAAGAGCAAAACACACCTACCTCTAGTCTAGCACAGTGAAGATCTGTGATCTGTAGCAGCTACCTGCACACTAGCATGCTGGATAGTCTGGAGCAGTGCAGGGCCTGGGGATGAGATGCAGGGGCAAGCCAGTAGTTCCATGCAATTGTGGATCAAGTGGGCATTCATCCTATGGCAGGTGTTGTGCAATAATACTCACTGTGGCTACTGCACCCTGAGGTGGCAGTACAGAGAAGCTCAGCTGGTGCTTCACAGCTTCCTTCACTCCTGGACTTCAGTGGATCTTCCATGTGCATAGACTAGTTGCTCAGGAGGATGACTGGACTCTTAATATTGTTATTGGTGGTGAATTAGAAATACATTCAATGTTGTTGTATTGCATGGTCAGGCTTTATGGTCCTTAGTCACCACTGCTTTGAGTAGACATTTATACCTATATAAAGTGGGTGTAAAACTCTATCAGATCAGCATGGTAGCCCTTTACGTATACTCTAGGTTCACTTTCCAGAGGTGTAAATGACTATACAAAGGTCAAGGCAGTAGAGAATCAGGCCCATCAATCCTGATCATGCAAACATAACAATCTTAGCAAAATGCAAGAGGATGGAGAATCAAACCTTATATTTACATAGTGTTTACCATTTTTAATGATAAGTTAAGAATAATTTCTTCTGTTGTACTTTGAGTATTAATATAGAAATTAGATAGCCCTCATCCAAAATACTTTCCTTCTCCTTATTTGTATTAATAATTATTAATTAGAGAGAGAGAGAGAGATTGGTCACAAGGTCTAATGCACACAGACAGAAAATATATCTTTACATATCCTGCAAAATACTTATGTTTTGTAGGGCTTGACTTTCCTCTCAAACTCAGTGCAAATCAGGGGTAACAATGGTTTAAAAAATGGAGTGTGGAGAATGTATCATATTTTCTTGTAATGTTTGCTAGCCCTAGCCTCCAACTTGTTAGAACCGAAACAAATACCAATACAACACAGTTTTGCTTCAAATCTCAAACTGCTAATACAAAAGAGTATAATGTATCAGATCCAAAGGAAAACACTATCTGACAGTGACCAAAGTACTATTCATTACATATCTAAAGGCTATTGATCAATAGGTAACACTATACTCTTTTGTTCAATAGGTTCAAGCTTAACTGATTTTCATGGCTGCTTGAATGCTTTTATGACTAAAAAGGCATGATCCACACAGGGCTTTGTCACTGATTTGCACACAATCTAGTCAAGTGACAGTAATAAATCACAAGAAGCATTAATAAATCACCAGCAAGTAAACTGGCACATCAGCGGTAATGTGGAAAATTCACAGCATTATTCCCCAAAATACTTTGGTGAGTAAACATGCTAAGCACAGAGTGTTAGCGGAGAGCTGCAAATTGAGTCCGTATTAAATGTATAAACCTAACGTTTCCTAGGTTTTTCAGTTCTCAAACCCAAATTCTATGTTTTTAAGGGGCAGTTTCATACAAGAGAAGGATAAGAAGAAAGGAGGAGGGGGGATCAAAAAAGTTTAAGCAGATTAAATTTAGTAAGGCAAGAAGATAATCTAATTTGGTGATTCTTATGCTTTTAAAATTGTATGTCAGGCCTGGCTACTACAGCAATGCATATTCCATAAACACCTAAGGTAGCTAGCTTTAGAACAGGGGCACTTTTCAGTAGCAGTGTTCTTAAAAACAAGATCTCTGATGGTGAACCCGATCCCAGGGGGTTTAGATTAATCACTCAGTATGTTAAAAGAGATGTGAGGACTGGTAATAAATTTAACAAACAGCAAACTACAATCCAGTTGTCTTAAGCCAGATACAAATATGTGCCATCAAACACAGAATTTAGAAGCCATTTGCTTATCAATGAAGTGTGGATTTAATGAAGGTTGGGAATTTTAAGGGGTCTAAAGGAGTTAGGTGCAAGTGAAAGTCAGTGGGAGTTAGGAGCCTCATTTGAAAATCAGAGCCCCTGAGTATGTATAGAAGGAATGCACTCATTTGGACCGTATCCTTGCTACAAGAAGGTGTGTTTTCAAACTCTAGTTACCTGACTTGAGGTAAAATCTTAGTGAAGACAAAGCAGTTTATAGTTTTCACAAGATAGCAGGCCAAGGTAAACTCTATGATTCCCCAGAGTATTTTTCCATGTGGAAACCAAGGCCTCACTGGAAGGTATAGTGAGGAAATAATACATGTGCATTATAAATTCAGGCATTTTCTATCCTCGCACTTGAATCTACCTTTGTTATTTCTCTGGCCCCCATCATCCTGATATCTGAGCACTTCACAGTCTTTAATTTATTTATTTTTTTCTACAATGACAGGCCTTCTCTCAAGCTGCATAGCTGCTTTGACAAAACCCTGAATTTTTAAAATCTGAACTGTTCAGATTCATTTCTTTCACTTCCACTTCCTAGCCAGGACTACATATAGAAGAGTCAGAATGCTAAGAGGAAGTTGGTTCTTCTGGAATTTCTAACTATTACCAAAATAATTCTGAAAGTGTTGCAAGAAAGCTTGTTCTAACAAGATTTTCAAACCTATTCTACAGACTCCAGTAGTTCTGATATGGTTCAAAGGGATGCTTAAGTGAATCAAACTCAAATCTGAACCTCTGAGGGGTTTTCAATCACTTCTGAGGTGACTACTTGAGGAAATACATATTCATGTGAACTGTTATGGACAGATGCATGTTTGCACAAGTTTTTGCATCACTTTTCCTTTCCACAAGTATTCTTGAGCAGCGTTTCACTTATATTAATGGCTATGAAAAACAAATAAAAAGAGCGGTGGGTATTGTCAAAGTGAATTCATGTCTTCTATTTGCATAAATGTTAGTGAATGAAGTTTGACAGTTCTCGCCCTGACTCTTTTGTATCCTCTAGTCTAGACCAAGAGAACACAACTTGAACCTTGGAGGCTGTGGCAAAAAGAAGGGATAGCATAGGTAGATGGCTGGATATACCAACTTAAAAGGACAAAGAAGTAGGGTAACCAGGAAGACCTCCTGTACACAGATAGCATGAAAGCCAATTTATTAACTGGCAAAGGTATTTTAAAAAGTTAACCTTTCCATTTGCTGTCATGCTTGAGCAGTAAAAGGAGAACAGAACTGTAATCATGAGCTTCCATGTCTGTGACAATCTGCTGGGGTTCCTAGAATTGTGTGTTACCTCACTCAGCCTCAGCAAGTGAGAGTTTTGCTACTGCTAAGATGTGTGACAACCCACTGACACACCAGCTTATTTGCCTGGCCAGCAAACTCTTCAGGAGTCTCTCAGTCCAAGCCTTGCCTTGCAGGTAACAGTGAACCCCCAACTCTCAAGTTCCCCAGAGATGTCTCCTTGCAGTGTCCAGCCCACTTACTGAATACTCAAAGAAGTTATTAAATTTATTGCGCCTTTAAAGAAACAATACACTGAAGCCTGCTAGCTTAACTGGGGTTAACATGCCCTTCCTTTCAATCAGTGCACTGAACTGGTTTATAGTAAAAGTAAAACAAGTTCATTTAACAAAAAGAACATAGGATTAAGTGATGCCAAGTATAAGGAATAAAAATAGAAAGGGTTACATGCAAACAAAAATAAAAATATGCTTCTAAGGCTAACACCTGATTTAACAAATTAGACTCCCTCTTGTTCAAAAAAGTGTTTCTCACCAAGGCTCTTTTCCAGCAGGGCTGACCAGACTCTCTGGCCAGAAACCTTCACAGATCTCAAAGTGCTCAGTTCCTTTCTCTCTTACTGTATAGAATAACATGGAGGTTCACTCCCCCTCTCTTTATAGGCCAGTAAACCTTTGAAATGTATTCTCAGGCAGGGTTCCTTTTCTCCTGCTGGGAAGAGATGCCATGTGGTATGGTGAAGACTTCATGCTGGTTCCTCCCCTGCTGGTGATAGTTGGTAGCTCTCCTCCCCTTGTTAGCTTGATGGCTTTATTTAGCTTTTATGTAAATACATTTCCAATATCTCTCGATTTACCTTGGAGACACACTCAAGCAGAACCACATTTCTTTGTCTAGGGTGACACACATTTTAAGAACAGAATTTCAGCACATTTGCAATTTTGCATGTTACCTGTACTTACACCACACAATAATATTAATGCTCAGTGAGTTATGAGTTTTCTGGTAATACATTACATGCCGTCCTTTGGGTAAATATCATGACAACAGTGTGCCAGCTGGCACTGGCGTCTTCTTAGGGTCACAGTATCCTTAATAAAATCCTCAATATTTTGAGGCATCTAAGAAAATTACACTTAGGCTATATACCAGAGATGGCAGTGTCAGGAAATCCATCATGCTGAAGCAAGAGTCAGAGAGAAGAATATTTACATCAAGCACTACTGACAGCTGTTAAAATATCCTGAAGCCCCCTCCCACTCGCCACACAATCCAAGGGCTTTTGAAGGGGCTCATAGCAGCAGCAAATGTTCCCAGGAGTTCTCACATCACGCTGGCAAATATGCCAAAGCCCTTTTCATGTGCTGCGTATGTTACAAAGAACCCTTCTTTGTGGCTGGACCAGGTCCATAGAACACCATTTGGAGGAGTGAAAGGTTGAGACATAGTGAGGGAACTAAAGTCAAACTGAGCAACTTCGTGGGACGAGTCCATGCCTGCTCACATAAATACTCTGAAATCAAAGGAGAATCGGCAAGTGTGAATTTCATTTTAATTTAACCCCATGGATTTTGCATTATGAAAATCTTGTGTAGAAGTAAAAACATTTTGTTTCACCAAATTTGAGATGTTAGTCCAATTTTTTTGGCAGAAACTCAATTTTTTCATAGTATGAAAGCAAAATTGCTTTGGTCCTTTTTATAACAATAAACAACCCTGAGCCACCATACCATCAACAAAGCAAATTAGGGGATAGACGCCTCATACTCCTCTCATGTGAGTTTGGACCAATGATTTCTTTGGTTTTGACCCATGGGGGTTTGCATATTTTAAATATGATTTTGCCTCCCAGATAGAGATGGGCTTGAGGGACAAATTTTCATTTGTTCCCCAGTTAGGTACAAGAGAAGGCAGGTTTTTAATATATATCCACTGATGTGCCTGCAAATTTTGTAAGCATACTTACAGAGGGCCTCTGGACAATTGTCCCTGAATGTGCATTATGTACAGTAATATGTATTGATTTGATATGCTTTATTTGTTAGTGCCTGTATACGTATGTAGGCCACAGGCTTACAGCCTTTTCTAAATGCTTATTTGTATGCATTTTGTTTAAATAAAGATAAGGCTTACTCCCACCTTCACAGGAATAAACCCTTACATAGGGCATTCATTTTGGGGCATAAGTGGTAATCTTCCCCACTTCTCAGTTTCTCTTTCCCCCTTTACCCTAAGTTTTAAATAGGAATAGATTTCTTTACCCTCTCTGTTCACATAACCTTTTCCTCCTAGGCAGAAGGCAGAACAGGAATGAAGTCTGATTTAAGCAATGCCAATATCACCCCTGTGCCTTAACTCTGTTTCAATATTTCTCTTTGATTTTTCCTCCTGATATGCTCATTCATGACCTCCCGTCCTTGCCAAGGCCTTGCTATGGTGAGTGTGAGTGTTGCTGCTCATGTGGGAAAGATTCAGATGCAGAACATGTGTTGTAGCAAGTGGATTTTTCCTCTTTGATCTTCCATTCCCCCTTCACTATCCAGCATGAAACTGTGTGTTCTCTAAAAGTGAAATTCACCCCATGCAGAGAAGCCCACACAAAGCCATTTAAACCCTACAATTGTGCTGTGCCTGTGAAGAAAGGGGAGAAAGAGGGCAGTAGGGGGTCTGGGAGGATCAGCTGTGCAAGGGAACCCCCAAGTTACAGCACTGTCTGTTGGAGTCTGTGCTGGCTACAGTTAGGCCAGTGTGACATCTGAGGGTAGATTGGAATAGGGTCTACTGAATCCACACTTACATAGACGTATTGGACAAGAATTCCCACATAGGGGGCACAGATGGGTTTCAGCTACCATTGCAGTCTCTTAACATTAGAAATAAACCTAAGCAGCAGCTGCAGAGGGGTAATACTGCTGTAGCCCCATGTGTTTTCATAGACCATGTGTGTGCGAATTCTTTCCCCCACCAACCCACTGAGTTCCCTGCACAATATCTTTGTCTACAGAAGGGTGACTTTCACTTTGAGGGAGAAATGGGAAAACACAGTTGTTAGGATCCCCCCCCCCCCCCCAAATGGTATTTTTGTGTTTCTATGGCCAGCAGTAAAACCAGATTGTGCTGGTTTGATCTTACAGGCAAACTTCTGAACTTTTGCACTTTGATCCCACTACAATCGTGGCCCTTCACTGGTCCTAAAATGTTGCAAACCTTGCTTGGGTATTTCAAGACAATTCTGTGTCATTTCAAGCTTTGAGTGGCTGTTAGGTATAGGCTCAGTCCTTTAAGTACATGGAGTAGCCTTCAATGGCTAGACTGCAATAAGACTTAAAATTAAATATTAGCTTTAGTGCTTTGCTGGATCAGCACCAGAGAGCACGACCTTGCAGGATTGAGATCATGGTATATAGAAGATGAGAGGTTTGTGTCTTGTCAGAAAAGGTTATTTTAAAATGAAGCTGGATTTCAGGGTTCCATATGGAGTTCAAGTTTGTGAATGTTTCCTTTCCCCTCCCCCTCTTCACATGCAACTTTGTTTAGTTGAACAAATCTGGCATACTTTAAACATGACGTTTTCCCCCACAGGCTTTGTACACATCAAACGTATATATTTAGGCACCCATGCTGATATACCTCAAAGAGGCCTGATTTTCAGAGGGCAAGTGCTCAGCATTATTTCTGAAAATAATGTGCCTTTAAGGTGTTAAGTTGGTAACCCAGAAATGGAGGCACCCAAAATCACTAGCAGCTTTTGAAAGCCTTGTCCAACATGAATTACATGAACTTTTTTGTGGCTGTATAATAGCTAAAGACACTGAAAATATTTTGGTTCAGGAATGGCAAGCTGGGCTGCAGAAACTCAATGTTAATTCTGAAAACAAAAAAAAGGTTTGAAGTTGCAAAGAAAGCCTCTCTTGAGAAAAGTACTGTTTCTTCCAAATTAGCACACAGACTACCATGTAGATGATGATAGGGTGACCAGATGTCCCGATTTTATAGGTCTTTTTCTTATATAGGCTCCTATTGCCCCCCACCCCTGTCCCGATTTTTCACACTTGCTGTCTGGTCACCCTATGAAGATGGATTCTGCTTGTTCCTTAAATCATTGCAAAGTAGGTCCCAATTAAGTTTTTCATTTGAGTGACTAATCAAGTTGATGGGCCACATCCTCTCTATGTGGAAATTAATGACACTGTTGACTTCAACTGAACAGTGCAGATCTACAGCAGCTGAGGTTCTGGCCATACGTTTATTGATAGAAATATTTATGAATCCACTTGTTGTCTAGATTGTGCGGTGAATAGTAACTGCAGTAAATCTTTACTATCGAGTGAAGCAGAAATACAGTACTATCCACAATGCATGGAACAAGCATAATGCTGCTGGAAAAATCAAATCATCGCATGTATTAGTAATTCATTCAGTTGTTTTTCTTTAAGCATTAAAACCAGAAGCAAGAGACAGAAAATTAATTTCATTTTTATGGCCTCCTTCAGTGCACAGAACATGTGCTATAAAATATAATGCAACAAAATACATGAACTGATCCTCTTGTATGTCCATTTGGCAAAGTCATCCAAACAAAAGGATGGAAAATTAAAACCCAAACACGGCCAGAATATCAGTCAGGCAGCTACTTCTGATCAATAAGACTTCTGTTGTTCTATTTTAGGATGTGTTTAAAATCAGTTTCTGGCACAGTATATTAGTGGGCCAGCATCTGTGAGAATGTCAGTGAATTATGGAAAGGCTTAAGGAACACACTCTTGGAAGCAGTAAGTGTTGAGCTCTTTTGTGTTTGCTTTGGAAGGTGGAATTGTGGTAGGTGTTTCCCATTTTTAGCATTCATACCTTTATTATATTTTAATAATAAAAGTATTTAATTAATATCCCATCTTCTAGAACTGGAAGGGACCTTGAAAGGTCATTGAGTCCAGCCCCCTGCCTTCACTAGCAGAACCAAGTACTGATTTTGCCCCAGATCCCCCTCAAGAATTGAACTCACAACCCTGGGTTTAGCAGGCCAATGCTCAAACCACTGAGCTATCCCCCCCCAATGTTTGACTTATACATTATACATATTCCAGATGGTGGTGGATGGAGACTTCCTCTTGCCCAGAAATGAAGAGGTTTGGGTCTCCTCAACTTTGCTTCCATTGAAATTAGTGATAAAAGTTCCATTGATTGCAGTCACACACAATTGGGTCCTCCACATCATCAGAGAGAAAATGTCACAAGTGGCAGTTACATTAGAAATGATGGGACAACAGAAAAGCTGTCCAAGAATTAGCAGAAAGGTGAAGAATACTAAGATGACATAATGGTGAAAAGTACTGTTATACTTGAACATATCATTATAGTCTCAGAATGTGTCTTCTGAAAAGCCATTTATCTAATGTGATCACAGTTCATCTTGAGTTACCTTTTTATACTTGCTCTATTGTAGCGCTCATCAGCAATAATTTCTTACATTTACTAGTTATAGCACCTTTCATCATAAAGCATCCTAAACCACCGTATAATTTACATAGGAATAATTTTGCAGACTCCTCTGAGGTGCATCTTTACAGCCAGCTTAGAGGCAAAACTGGAGGTTTAGTTTGGAAATTTCGGTGGGCAGAACATATTTATACAAACTGGGAATTTTGTCAGGACACTGGTAACTCCTTTGTATGCGCAATAGGAATTAGCCACTAACCAGGCTGCAACAGTTAGTTTCCTTTTTAAATGTAAGGACAGCTAGACAGACTGTTGGAATGGTTGTTAAAGAAAATCAGGAATATAAAACAAGGAATAAATTATAAAAAATCTAGCTGTAATTTGATATCTTTTCACATATCCGCTTTGACCTTGCCAGATCATTTACTCTACCCTGTTCTCTTTCTGCAATAAACATTCTTGCATATTTGCATTTTCAGCAGCAATGTTTAAACCTCAAAAAGGTTTAAAAACCTCAAAAAGAGGTTTAAATTGAATTAGCACCAACCACTTGCACAACTGGGCTGGAAATCTTCCTCGATCCTGCTTTGTTGAAAGATTACTGGTACATCCCACTTCTCGTAGGGGTAAAAATAAACACAAAAAACAGTCTTCCTTGCAGTATCTCACCACTTCTTGGCTTGATTGGAACCGTGAGCTGGAAATGCCCATGAAAATTAAAGTGGCTTTAAAATGCTACCTAGACTGTTTCAAAGCTTGAGAAAGGTTTGCTCAGGATTTGGGGTGAAGTTGCAGGCAGGTTCATATTTTGTTTGAAATTATTTGTCCACTCTTGGTTAGGAGAGGTACAAGTGGTCTCAGATGCAACCCTAAGAATGGTAAGAGAGAGATTGATAGGGCCTAATCTAGCTCCTACTGAAAACTGGAGTTTTGCCCTTGACATCATTGAGAGCAGGATTTGGCTCTTAAATCCCATGCCAACCTTCCTAATGCCCCACCCCAAAAATTGACAGATCTTGATTTTTAATCTGTCTGCGCTGCTTATGGAATACAATTAGATAAGCAGTTATTGTGCAAAATTATACATACATGTGGGTGTCTATAGATCTTGTCTGATTGTGATGAACAGTGGTGATGAGAGCAGCACTGGAGGGATAAAATGAATATTCATTTGCTTCATGTGTGGCTGTGGAGAGAAGATGAGGTGTGCCATAGCATGGTGGGACTCACACAACGAACAGTGCAGTGCTACATTTGGAAGCTGACAAGTCTTCAGCGGAGAGATGTTTATCTTTTAATTTTCACAGCCTCAGATTTATATGCCAAGCCAATAAATGTAATAAAAATCTCCCCTATTAATTCTCTTTTAATCTATTCATCTTCTAAAAATACATTAAAATCAAATATGGCTTCGAGACACAGCTACACAGTACATCTTGGCCAAGCATAACACTTAGCCTTTTGGGGTACATTTTCCTTTAAGTGATTTTCTACATCCAAAAATATGGAATTGAAGAGTTGAGAGAAGATGGTGCATTTGATTTAAATGTAGAAACAAACAAGGACTACAAATACGGTTACTGGTCAGTCAGGTTCCTAACCTCCTCCTGATCCCCGTGGGCCAGGCTACATGTGGTCTTCCCACACCTGTGCAGCAGGGGCAGAGAGAAAACGAGAATCTGTGCAAAGCCTGCACACAACAGCAATTCCCTGTGTTGTGGGAAGCAGGATGCCCAAAGGGAGAGGGGAGGAAGTGGGGCCATGACCTCTTCCCTGTCCACAGTGGCCCAGGGAGTGGGATGAGCACACAAGGGGAGCAATCTGCTTTGTCCCCCATGCCCAAAAAAACAACCCTGCAGAGACTTCTGTGAGGCACAATCTCTCCAGCGCACTCTCTTCCTAGCCCATTTCAGGTGCTGGTGCAATATAATCTATAATATAATAAAGGGGGGAGGGATAGCTCAGTGGTTTGAGCATTGGCCTGCTAAACCCAGGGTTGTGAGTTCAATCCTTGAGGGGGCCACTTAGGGATCTGGGGCAAAATCAGTACTTGGTCCTGCTAGTGAAGGCAGGGGGCTGGACTTGATGACCTTTCAAGGTCCCTTCCAGTTCTAGGAGATAGGATATCTCCATTAATTTATTTTTATTTTTATTTAATCAATAATGGGCCAGACCCTCAGCTGATGTCAATAGAACTATGCCTGTTTACATCAGCAGAGGATCTGGGTGTATGATGACAGTGTAGGACTGGACCTGATTATTTCTTTGCTATGGAGATAGCAGTGTCTTTATTGCTAACTCCTTACTATCTTTTACTCCCAATTTCAAAGAAACAGAGTTTGGGATAGCACTGATTTTTAATTCCTAACACTAAAAGATTTTTCAGAGGCACACATTAGACTTAGTTTATATTGTCCCCAATTATAACCACTAATACTGTATGATTGGCTTGTTATAATATAGCTAATTCACCAGCAGCATTCACATTAATTTTCACATCTTACTGTGTAATAGTAGTGCTATTTATTAGCTAGATGGCACAATTTTAGCTATGTTATAGGAACAGAGTGTGCATTACACAACAGAGCAAGGGTACACCTGCAACTGGCCATTTCTATATTTATGGCTGTCTGACAGCCGTAATGAATGGCAAATGGAGAGTATTTGTTTTTTCTTTGGCTTAGTAATTATTTTTTCATAATTTAAAAATAAAAGTGAAGCTGGACACCTGGCATTAATTACAGGTTTTAAATATCTGCAAGTCTCTTGCCAAGGTGCCCTGGAGAAACAGAACAGATTCTCAGGGCAGCACACAGGAAAGAAATTGTTAGCCAATCACAACTTTCACTGGAAAACTTGACTGGAAAAGCCCATATTACATTACAGTTTAATTTGTAATCACATCCAGTCCTTTTCACTTCATGTTTCAAGTACCACAGCCTTTCATTGTATAGACGTATAAGTTGGGCCACTCACCATGTGTTCTAAACAGAAGAAGGACTCTAGATCAAATGTTTTGCAATCTTTATAATAGTGTGGTGAACTTCAAAGTCTCATAAAGTTAAATAACCAGCTGCTTGTTGTAGCTTTTGCTCTCACAGTTGTCATCCATTTACTATTAACTTGCAGAACCCCCGCCCCCCACATTGCCCCAACAGTTGCAATCATAAGACAAAGAAACCAATAAAGGCCGATTAAAGTTGAGGGTAAAATGAGGTTCTTAGTGTTCCATAGTGTGAATTCATAACCACAGAGACTTTCAAATCCCTCAATGATAATTGTATAGATAAGATTGATAAGACTGGTTGAAAGACTATGAGAAGGGTAAAGATTAGGATTTCTCCAGAAACAGACTAAGCAGGTAACATACACACACAGATGAGGGGTATGCAAATAGAAAATGAAAATTTACAATCAGGGAATGATCGGAACAAAAAAATAGTAGTTTGCAACAAACCTGGAGAGATGAACAATGTGTTCACAGGAATGGACTTACTGTCTAGTACAATGGTCACTTTTGACTCAAGACAGTGCTGTTTTGTGGCACCATGAGGACATTTTGGATCTACAGAGGAGGCAAAGACACCAGACTGATGTGAAGGAGAAATAATGACTGAATGAACTTGATAAACAACTTTTCTGAGGCTGTGAAATCATGTACATCTGTAGGCTCTCCTCTGCACAGTGCAGGGGGAAAAAGTCTATAGAAAAAAGCCATGGTGGCCTCTAGTTTTCCAGGAAGAAACATATGGGGACAAAGATGGAGGAGTAACTGCACTAAGTAGCATGCTCCATCCCAGCATGTGAGGTTGCTGTGCTATGTAAAGCAGGCGGCCTGTAGCCAATGGCAGAACAAGTCCTGGTCCTGGTCTGCCACAGCTGCGGGTATTTGCAGGGAAGCCTGAAAAAGGATTTCTCCTTGCTGCTGGATAAGAGCTATAGGGTTGAAAAGCCTAGTTCCACATAGATCTCTGGCCTCTCAACATTTGGTCCTTGCCTGCTACTTGCTCTGGCCCCCTCTAGTTCCACAAATTGGAGAGCAAACGCACAGACTCCGTGGGACCACTAGAGCTATGGAGATTTGGAACCATCCAGGAAAGTTAAAGGTTGTAAATTTGAAGTGGATTAATTAAAACACGTTAAATCCCTGTGTGGATGTTGTTATTCAGAGTGAAAGTGGACTTAATTTGGTTTATCTTAATTCATTTGGAGCTTAGCTAATGCTTTAGTTATTTAAATGAAATTACCCAAAATTCAACAAAAACAAAAACACACACAACAAAAACTCCTAGAATTGTCTGCAAATTGACCTTTTTGTGATACTTCCAGAGCTTAAATACCTGGCAAAACGTTAACCACCACAGCTTTAACAAAAATCCTACCAACTATAAACATTCTAATTCAAGATTCTATTACATCCTTAGGTCATCAGGGTCTAATATTAGGCATGCAGAACATACACTCTGATAACCCTTTGAAGGGAATGTACTGACAGTCCAAAACAAGCCCTGATCAATCTTTTAACGTAGCTTGACATGAAGCCTATGTATTATCTTATAGGTGGGCTATTAGCAATGATTATAGTTAAGGTTGCCTAATGCTTTCCCTTAGGAGCCCTTGAATACAGCTGCATTTGACTTTGCCAAACTTTAACCATGTTGGCTGAAATTTCTATGCTTGCTCTGTCTCAGGCTGAACTTTTTGGAAAAATTTCAGCGAAAGTGGTTCAGCAGTTGCTGACAGCGATGTTATGAAAAATTGTTTTTCCAGTGTTACATTCCCGACCCCATTTCATTGAAGTACGCTAGTGCTTTGTGGCAGACATATTAAAATTTGGCAGAGGAAGAGCCCTGGAGTCAGTGATAGGACAGCGTGCTGTCCCTGTGAAAATTCAGCCTGATTTCTCCAAGCAGTCTCCGATAAAGTGACATTTGCACATGCTCAATAGTCTTTGCTAGAGGCTAGCTGTTAAAATCTCTGAAAATTCAATCTGCATTGAGCTTTTCCCCAGTCCCACAAAGCTCCCTAAATACCAAATGTATTGAGCATACATGCTACACCCAAAAGCCAAATACATATTAGGCAGAGAGTTTAGGGTTGCCAGTTTTGGTTGGATGTATTTCTGGAGGTTTCATCACATGACAATCTTTTATTAAAGATTAATCTTTAATTCCTGGAGATGCCAGGACAATCCTGGTGAGTTGGCAACCCTAATAGAGTTAGAGCTCTATGCATTTTTGTAGGCCTTATTATTGAGCAAGGCTTCATACAGCTACCTTAAGAGGAAGGCAGATACTATTTCTCTACTCTACCAATGGGATAAATGAAGTTGCACCAGATTACTTCTAACAGAGCTCTGGGTAGAACTCTGGAGTAAAATCTTGGCCGCCTTTGAAGTAAATGTCAAAACTCCCAAGTCTCCAATGGCAGACCAAAGTCTTTGCCATATTGCCTTTCAGAATGAATTTGCCAAATCTGTGTGTTTGGTTGTACTATCTAATTGCTAGACTATATTCCCTTGCATATCCAGAATAGGATTCCCTGTTCCCAATATTCCTCTGTTATCTAACACAGAGGTTCTCAAACTGTGGTCTGTGGACCACCAGTGGTCTGCGAGCTCCATTCAGGTGGTCCGCGGATAGTTCCCTCTAAGGTGCATGCCTGGGCGGACGCACATGTGAGAATGAAGGGCCAACCACCTAATTAGTGGAGCCGCGCAGGCCTGGCTCCAGTAATTAGGTGCCTGGAATCTGGAGAAGACACACATGTAAGGTGAGGTGGAGGCCTTGGTGAAATAGGGGGTAGGTGGGAGAGGGCAGTGGGGTGAGAAGAGGGGGTGGGGGGGAATTTGGGACGTGCAGGGCTACTACAGCCAGAGAAAGAGGTGACTTTCCCCAGCTCCAGGGCTGCAGGGGGAAATACCTCCCTCCTTCCCAGCCCCAGCTTGGGGGCTGCCATGGGGGAGGGGGGAGGGAAAGAGGTCACATCCATCGCATTAGACAGGTAAGACTACTGATATTAAAATATGAGTTGTGTCCTTTTGTTTGTAGAACAAAAAAAGTTTATTAAGGGTTTTTTTATATAGCACTTTTAGCCAAAGCGCTTTACAATAGTTAGCTAATGGTACAAACATCATTTGGAAAGATCATCAAGTGCTCCGCCGAGACCCTCAGCAATTTTCAAGTGGTCTGCGGAAAAAAAAAGTTTGAGAACCACTGATCTAACAAGTAGTTATATAAGCCACAGGCAGAGTGTCTGTCACATTCTCTCTAGTGGCTGATTCCACAGAAAAAAGCTTAATACTACCATCAGAATCATTCAAGCGTGATCATATAATCATTTGGAAATAGTAAACAACTCCTCCCCAAACCCTCCAACCTTCTAAATCTATTTTAACTCAGATTAACTTTAATTTGGTCACAACAGTATTACCCATCAGACGTAGCTCTATTAGGTTTACGCTCTGGTGGGCTTGGATTTGTAGTTTCAGTTTTAATGAAAGGTGGTTACCAGTAACTGTTTTGACTGGATTTCAGTTGTGATCCACACATAATACCCGTTTAATTACAGTTTTAGTATGTACCTTCATCTCAAAGATTTCCATCTCATTACAATACACGGAACCAGTATCTTTTTCCATTAGCTTCCTTTTCAAAAATATCACATTAAAGTTTTTTCTGGTATGCTTACAGGTTTTTGATAGACTGGGTATAACTGAGGCTAATCACAATTTAATGAATGGAAACTGGGGTTTTAACACGTCATGAGGGAGAGGGGTTCTTACTTTGTTAAATATGCTTTTGTGGGTTTGATTAAATCTGTGCCAAATTACCTGAAATAATAAGTGGTTATTAAACAAACCAGCCTCTGATGTGGAAAGTACATTGTTTTTCTGGATTCCATCTGCCAGCGATCCCCCCCGGAAGGGAAGTAGTAACTGATATCTGACAACCAAGCTTTATATACTTTTTCTCTTGAGTGGTGGCAGAAGAGACTGAAAGCTGTCACAAAATTGTGCAACTTATATATAGCTGGTGTGCCACAAACAACAAAATGTTCTCAATTAAAAAAAAAAGATTTTCAGCTTCAGAGTTAATTCTAAAATGTCAAAGACTGAGGTGCAAAATGCTATTATAGTTTAATGACACTGCATTGCAGAAAATTTGCACTGAAAGGGGCATTTCATTTTAATCTGATTCTCCTTTGATTGTTTGCCCAGTTTTATTTTTACTTTAAACACCATTTAAAAAAAAATTGGTATTAATAGTTCATTATTGTTCTGTAACATGAGGTCACTCAACACCAATATTTCACATCAGGTCAGGTAATGGCCTTTGGAAAAATCCTTCAATTTCTATGGGTTGTAAATGAAAACTGTCAATTTTCTGACTTCCTCTTCCCCACCCCCGCACACATATTGTTAGGGTGCTGCTTTGTATGTTTTTTTAAATGTACAAATACCTACTTTTCTTGGTTACAACTGAAAGATGAGCATGAATCCTACTCCTCAGGTTTTTGCAGTTATTTAATTATAGGATCTCTGAATTCCCCAGGGTTATACCATTTTAAATGTAATAGATTGAGAAATTCTATACTTACCTATACATTACTTAGAACAGACTAATGTATATCTGGGTTGACCATTGATCCTAAAACGGGGCCCAGTTCTCTTCTCATTCAAAATGTGTGTAAATCAGGATGGATTTCACTGACATCCATGGATTTAAACCTATGTAAAATTGGTGTAAGTGAAAGGAGAACCAGACCCCAAAGCCCAATTTTTATCTCTGTTATACCAACATAAATCTGGAGTAACTCCAATGACATCAGTCATTGAATAGATTTACATTGGTGTAAAGGAGAGCAAAATTTGCTTTACCGTAGTTTGCCTGCTTGACAAAATTATCTGGAAATGCACTGCTAGCCTGCCAGCTTTTTTTTTTTCTTTTTTTTGACATTTCCCATAGGAAGTATCCATTTTAACAGAGTCAATACCTTTCCTATATCCTTGTCAATCTCTATGGCCAAACAAAATTTACAGAGTCAGCAAATTAAGATGTAAAAGAAGCAGCTAATCAGGACCTCTCCAGGTACTTTCTTACCACCACCAATATACAATACTTAATTTCCTACTAGGATATTATAGCGTCTACTGAGATTTCAAAGACTGATTAGTTTCAGAGGCTTGGGTTTTTAAAAACTTGTAATTCTAAATATATATTCTAGATATAAATGTTACAACAATCCATTGCCTCAAGTCTGGAGAAACCTGGTTACTGCAGTCCCTTTGGGGAAAGAATGGGACTCTTTAGATTTTTACCGATAAGGTATGAATAACATTCTCATAAAGCTCAAAGATTGCCCAGATATACACATTTAAAATAATTATGGTGATTTAATAGAGCTGCAAACAGCTATAGCTTCAGGCAACACCAGCTAAATGTAAAGAGAAAACATCTTCTGCATATGTTTGTGATTTATGTAATTACATGCTTCTACAAGCTACACACCATTCACTGGCAAACGGCCATCTCTTCTTTCATTACAATTTAGCAACAGTAAGTAACACACTTCATCTATTTGAGAAGCTCCACTTAATAATGCCACTGGGGCTGTATACAACACCACTGTGGAATGAATGTGAAAAATACAACATAATTTTGTTGAGAGTGTAAAAATAGCATTTGTGGGCTTACTTCTCATGTCAATTAGGAATGAGTCTATTGGAGGCAATCGTGTTACACCCAATGTACAATCCAGTGCTAGTGAGATTTTAAAAAGGCCCAACGTGTGTAAATAGGTGCACGTGTATCATTTGCTCTACTTACTCCATTATTCAACAGGTGAAGTTGTACAGCATAGCTGGTCAAAATGATTTAAACAAAAAATTTAAAAAAAATAAAAATTTTCCTCTCCCCACCTCCCTTCCCAAAACATCTGCTTTAACAAAATCAGAAAAATAAAACAAAACTAAAAAAGTCCTTTGCTGGTTTTTCTGTTTTGTTTTTGGCTTATTGTTTTCCTCTCTCCCCCTTTTCTTCAGAGGCAAAATCAAAAAAAGGAAAAAAATGGGTGCAGAGGAAAATGAAAGAAGGGAACAAAGGAAAGAGAGAGAGAAAATGGGAAAAACAAAAAGCAAAAAAGACACAGGTGCCTAAAGTGAAAAATTTCAAATGCAAGTTCTTCTATAAATATTCACAAAATTTTTTGACAATTAAAAAATATTCCTTTTCATACCTATAGAACAAAAATAGCTTTAACATTTTCCACAATTATTTTTTTGGCCAGCTGTTTTGTAGAGCAAAGAAGCTACTGCAGATTTGAATGAGAACCATAAACAATTTGGCAGGTGAAAGACATGGTCATCTAGCTAACTGAAATTTTCAGTATTTCTGAACTGTGATTACTGAGGTTGTTTAACTGCACATCCAAATGATCAATCTGCATGTGTAATTAGTAAAGCATTCTGTCTGTTGTGCTCTGGTCTCTTTTTCCCTCCAATCAAAGAGAAGACGGACTATGGCTATGATACATTTGAGGTTCTATGTACAATATGGAGTACGCTTTTACAAAAAACAGAATAATTTTGTCCCCAGTTATTATCTGCATGGATGCACAACTATTTGGTGAATTTGCAAGCTATACATTTGCCTGTGCAAAAATAGGTAAATTGTTTGCACAATTATTCCTTCCTCATGGGAAATATCTGTTTATTCTTGAGAGCACCTGAGAGGTGAGGTAATAGTTACAAATTAAACCCTACAGCTACTGAAACCCTATTGGACCCTCTTACTGAGGCAAGCTCCCAAGAGTAAAAGCTGACCAAAAACTGAGGAACTACCTCAGATTTAGTGCATTGTTTTCCCCTCCGTAAATTGAAAATACAGGCAAAAGATTTACCCCGAGTCTTATTTCAGAAATATAGTCAGAAAAGGAAAACTACACTTAACACCTGTTAAGAGTTAAAAAATAAAACTGGAGAGAAAAGCTAAATAATTCTTTCATATTTCAATATGTCTGTGCTAGATTCTGATAAACATTCACTGATTACCACTTCACAAGTAGTGCCACTACAGACCCTGGAATTACTTGTGGAGTCAGGAACTGTTAAGAATAAGTGCATCAAAATCTGGTCCTCCACATTTATCATTTCCTTTATGGGTTCAGTTAAATTAGGTTTCCACCCGCTATTGATTTTCTGTTTTGTTTTAAAGCCTGTTTTGTTAGTTTTCTTCTTTTCATTCAAACAAACTGCAAGATGTAGTTTAAATAGCACAAATGAGGGTGTGAGTAAGGGCTAGTCTACACTACCCGCCCGGATCGGCAGGTAGAAATCGATCTCTCGGGGATCGATTTATCGCGTCTCATCTAGACGAATAAATCGATCCCCGAATCGACGCGCGTACTCCCACCTCGTCAGGAGGAGTAAGCGCTGTCGACAGGGGAGCCGCGGCGGTCGATTTGCCGCCGTCCTCACAGCAGGGTAAGTCGAATAGGATACGTCGAATTCAGCTACGCTATTCGGGTAGGTGAATTTGCGTATCTTAAATCGATCCCACCCCCCAGTGTAGACCTAGCCTAAGACAAGCCATGTTTGTTTATGGGAAAGGAGCTGTGATCAGAAAGCAATTGTCCTTGCAAAATTATATATATATTTACATTGTCTGATATTGTGCATATGCAATTGCTTTTTCCATTTAGGCATGTAATTGCATGTACAACTATTTCCCCTTTTAAATTATCTGAGATGCCAAGTTTGCTGCTATTAAAATATTTCCAATTATTTACATGCACAATTGCTAATGAGATAGTGTCTCGGTGGGCAGTTTAAAAAACAATCTTTCAAAAGTTCTGCATATATCACAGATCTATCCTGTGGCTTGAGACTGAGTCCTCCCTGCCCCCACATTTCTGGTGAGCAAAAAAAAAAAAAAGTACGATGAAGTTAGTCTAGAACATTTTGTCCTTTCTAAAATGCACGTGTATGACTGTTTCGTTACATTTCCTCTTGTCTCTATTATAATCTACCTGCTGACTCATTGCTAGGTTCCTTCCCCAGCCTGGGCTCAGCTAAACCTCTTCTGACAACCGTACCCCTTTCAGGAGTCTGAAGCCTGAGCTCTAATGCCTGGGACTGAAGCATGTAATTTAGCTTCATGGGGACCCCTCTGGTGCGGGACCCTGGGCAACTGCCCTACTTGCCATCCCCTAACACTGCACTTGTGATCCCCGCCAAAATCTGTCCTGCAACCCCCTTGGGGGTTGCGACCCCCGAGGCTGAGAAACCCTGATCTAGATGAGTTGATGTACCCTGGCTGAGAACCACAGAGCTAGAGGGGAAAAGATCCAGACAAGGGCAGGCAGTAGGTTACTCATTTCAAGATCCAGCCAGAACAGGGCTCCATAATCCCCAGAGTACAGGAAGAGGATGCAATATCCTGAGCTCGGAGGACCAAGTTCAGCATGGAGCCAGAGGCTGCATGAAAACAGGAGCAGTGGACTGGAGACAGCGGCTTGGGAGCTGGCTGCAAAGGGAAAGCCAGGCAGCCTGATTGCTGGGACCCGAAGGCCGAGAGCTGGGCAGAAAGACACCTGGTTGCTCACAGGGGACAAGCAACAGCTGCAGCAGACTGCAGGCAGGAGGATGGTGTCGCGGTTACAAGACTCATATCTATATCTCAGTACTGTGCTAGCCTTAGGGGGTTGAATTAGAGACTATTGTTTTGATCCTGATTGTTGTTGTTACTGCTGAAATGTTGGGATTAAATTCTGCCCTCAGACTGTAAATGTTTTGGTGCAGAGACTGTGTCTTGTTCTGTGTTTGTGCACTGGGGTCTGGTCTAGCTCCTCAGTGCTATGATAATACAAATAAATGGAGGCAATGACAAAACTCCCACTGACCTCAATAAGGCCAGGAGGTCACCCTGAGTATGTAGCATGTTCGCACCCTTTATTTTGCCAGCCCTAATAAAATACAGCTCAAAATCAGAGTGGTAGAGAGCCCACCAAGGGTTGGCAGCTAGCGTTCAGGGTGCCAACACTCCTCGCCTGTGAGCTCAGGGTTCGGTGATCATGGCTACCAGACATCCAGAGGGATCTGGTATACACAGCACGCACTGTGACACCCTACAGCAGGTCAGCCACAAGATGCAAATCTCCCTGGCTCTCAAAACCTTGTAGGAAAAATATAGTTTAGGCCGGGGTTTTCAGAAGACTTAAGGAAGTTAGGTGCTTGCCTCACCATTCAATTTTCAGTGGTAGCAGGGTGCCTGACTCCTAGGGTTAACTGACTTGGGCTTGCGCTGGGGGGCTAAAAATAGCAGTATAGGGCTCTGAAATCCAGCTCCCTGGGAGGGACAGAGGGAAGAAGGAGGTTCTCAGAGCCCAGCCTCCAGCCTAAGCCGACTACACTGCTATTTTTCAGTTTCACAGCACTAGTCTCACAAGCCCGAGTCAGTCAAGCCAGGCTCTGAGACTTGCTGCCGTGGGTTTTTTCAGTTGGCTGTATAGACGTACCTTTAGAGTCCTAAGAAACCCCCACCCAAAAATATTAACGGTGGCTTTTGTCACGTTTCCTGAAAATATCACTCTCAGCAGCAGCTCTGAAAAGGTACCTAATATATGAGGGCACTGGAAGCTACTGGGGCTTGGAAGTGTGACCCAGTGCTGCTTTCAGTTAGCTTGAGTATAGTGCAGTTCTTTCTGACCTGTCTTCTTGATGTCTCTGCTACAGAGGTCCCAGCAGTGGATGGGGTGGGATCAGTGAGGGGGGTACGTGACCACCCCAGGTGCCACCTTGAAGGGACATTTCTAGACTGCGAGACAGGCGGCTAATTAGGGGAACTGGAGAGCAAAGTTGCAGAGTCTCTCTCTCATCCCGTACAGTTTACCAGTGCCTCACCTGTGGGCAGAGGTCAGCTGAAGTGCTGGAGCTCACAAACCCATTTTCTTATTGGAGATCAAATGGAGAAGCAATTTCCAGGAGCAAGTGATCAGGGCACATTGCCAGGGTTGGCTCTGCTGTGAGTGCAGTGGGAATTTTGAGGGGGTTGGTACTTAGTTTATTTTATATGCCTGGCTTCTTCTTTTGGGGTTTGGCCTGTGATTACATTATGCATAAGTCTCCAGAGACTTTATAATCAGGGTCTTTTTATAAATTAAAAAAAAATGTAGATAAGATTAAAAAGGCTTTTTTTTCTCTCCATTCTGTCTAAAGGAGAGCAGGTGTTTGGCTCAGAGGGATGTATTCTCTTGCTAGTTCAGCAGTGCACAAGGAGGTAAGTAGCAGTGTCCCCTATGGCAAAAACAAATAACTTAGAAAGACGAGAGCTGGAGAGAAGTTGAACTGGGTATCCACCCTCTTGATGTAATTTATTACACCAAGGACATAGAGTGACATGCTGAGTGCAAAAATGACTTGCCGCTGATAAAAGCTTAACTGAAATCCTATTGGCTTAGCCAGAAGGAAGTTTATCATGACCGATCTATTTAGTTGCTAACCTCAAGGATTCCAGTAAGAGTCTTTGCAGGGTGAGGTGAGAGACATGCATTTTGCAAACATAGGCCCAGATACTTCATGGCCTTTGCCTAAGCATGCATCTGGAGTGGAGTAATGCCAGGAGACATGGCCACTCATTGTGTACCCTTCACAACAACAAGGAACAATTGTAGTCCCTGTGCTTGGGGAAGTGAAAAGACTGCTCCCTCTTTGTATTCCTAGACACAAGTCACCTTAGAAAGGCTAGAAAAGAGTAGAGGAGGAAGCAGGGTCCTGGGCCCTTCCTCTTTGCGGAGAAGGTCACAAAGCTGACCTGGCATGCTGTCAGGTACAGGCTACAGCATCTGATGCAACAGTGCATCTTGCTCATTGATCCAGTACACGTGTGTCTGTCTATGGAATTATAGCCAGATCTTCCTGAATCAATGCTGCTCTGCACCAACTCCACCTCAGCATGGCAATGCTAATAGGCACAATCTAATCCCCAATGAGCTAAATTCTGCCATCACTTACACGTGGTTAACTTCACTGATTTCTGAGCCTGCAACACTGAAACCAGGCATTGCATCCTCCACTGCTGTGAACTGCTTTCAGGGTTGTCAGGGAAAAGATTCCCTTTCTCAGGTGCAGAATGCATGTCAAGGTCTGAGATATGGCTGCCAGTGGAAAAAAAGGCAGCCTACAATCTTTGGGGCTTAACATAAATCCTAAGGGAAAAAAAATACAAGGAGGGTTTGAGGGAATCTGAAAGATTGAGTCTAAATTGGGATAAGGTGCTGAGGAGGTTGAAAGAAGATGCAAGTGCCCTTATCTTAGATTCTCATTTGAATTTGAGCCAAAGCATCCTCTATGTGACTGAATCTTATGTTTGAGTCCGTAAGCATCTTAAACATGAAATCCACATATAACATTACTGATCACTGGTTACTAGTTCTTCAGGCACTTGGCACAACTCCCCCAAACAAGAGAACTCACCATCTTTTGTACCTTGATCTTCTCTTAAGATTCCCTTTGTATGGCCAGGGCTTGCGTCTTAACTTTATAGAGGTAAAATGTCATGGCCATGGGAGCTAATTTACACCACCAATATTGAGCACCCCAATGCTCCAGCGTTAGCAAGGGATTAATTTTTAGGGATTGAACAGCACTTTGAAAATGTATATTTTCCTATCAGCACTAAGCACTATTGGTATTACTTGTTGGGCCAATTCTTCAGCTAATGTAAATCAGTAAATATACTGATTTATACCAGTGTCTCTCTCCCGTTGAGTCATAGATCATGAGTGATTTGTATTCCATTCATGGGGCCTACTGCAATTACAGTATCAAACAGATAATGCAACACATGGTAGAAGATTGTCCAGTTACCAAGTCTAAAGGTGGAATTACCTGGCTGTTTAAGGCAGAGGTACACACTGACTTATATTTGCAAATTGTGCAATGAAGTTTTTTTTCCCCTTATCTGTGACATAAGCCCTAAATTAATAAGTTAATTGTCTAGTTGTGGGTCTAAACATTCCATTTTATGTGGCTAAGATTCAGCCCAGGGCAACATGTTGCACAGAGGAGGAATTTAGCCTTTGACCTGTTTAAACAACTAAAATTCTCCAGTTTCGCTTTATGTGCGAAACTTCACACAGCTCTAATTGCTAATGCCCTGAGGAAGAAGGCTAGATGCTCTAGGGAGTTGGCAGGTGCAAAAAATCACATGGAGAAGCTCCTTAGATTACTCTGCACCCTCGCAGAAACAATATTAAAGAAGTAATGCACACCTTTTGGGGAAAATTTTCAAAGGCACAAAGGGCAATTTGTCTTCCATTGGAAGCATCAATCCTATTGGTGTCTTTGAATGTCTCCCCTTTTGTGTCACATAAACAAAATCTTGCAAGCCACAAGGAGACCATTTCAGTGTGGTGTTTGAGAAGTTAATCACATGGCTCATGATATCGTTAGAGTAATTCATTCTCAAATTCTGTTCTAATCAGACTCTTATGCCCACACCCATTACCATGGTATCTGGATGGATTAAGCTTGGCTGATCAGCTGCAGTATGGAAGATCACTGTCAGTACCCAGAATCTCTGACAACAACAATAAACCTTAACAGGCTTTTGCCCAGATATATCTCTAGTATAACTTTTTACATGAATGGGATCCATCAGTGATACTGTATATTCTATTTTTTGTAAAAGTATGTGAATTAAAAGGTATCCTTCTTTCTGTCTTTCATATTTCATTTCATTCAGATCACCTGTTGCAGCACTGTTCTTGTTGATTTCATAGCTGAGGTGAGTATTTTCATCTGACATATGAAAATAGCAAGATTAGGGGATTCCTGGAAATAAACAATAAGACTAAAAAGGAAAGTTTACTAACTAGAAATTGTATTGGAACTGAAATATAAAGCCAACGCTGAAGTGGAGTAATTTGAGAACACTTGTATTTGAAGAAAACACCATCGTGAATATATGAAATGATGTATTGATATGATGCCCTGTAATGTTAGATGTATTAGTCAAAGCTATGTACAAGCTCTACTAAATATGTTATTTTTATGTGCAGTATGTATTCAAAAACTACAAAAAATAAAATTTTGAAATATTCATCTTAATAGGCTATTTTTAGGTTTTACTTTAAGAAAAATCTGTGCATTCCAGCTATATTTTTTCATTGTACGCAAACAGGTTTTTCAGGACTATTACTAAGAAAATATCAGCTATGAAATGCAGTGCAGTGACCTTCCTTATAAGTAGAAAAACCAGTTTTCACTTTCTCTTGTGCCCAGAAAAGCCCATCTCCGAGGCTCATTGTAAAATCCTGCTTTTTACAAAGTTTCCAAGAAGGAATGAATGAGATAAAGGAAGGTCAAGGGATTTGTCTAACTTCAAACTATGAATCAGTAGCTCTGCCAAAACTGGAAACCAAAATCCTTGTTCCCAGTCATACGATCACATGAAATAGGATGCAAAATTAAAGGGGCTTAGCTTAATTGTGTTATCAAAACTGTTGCAGTCTTTGAAATGTGAATGTTCCATTCAAGGAAGGGATTAGAAAAGACATTCCTACTTCTTCTGTTTTAAATGCACTGGAAGGCTGCTTCAAAGCCCTCCCCAAAAGGCTAAACTCTGCTTTATGTTCCATAAGGACTGCCCTAAGGTCCTTTATCAATGCTTGGATTTTACATCATACAGAATGAACAATGGAATAAGACAGTTTTCAATCATGTTCATTTTTACATGTTGGGTGATTTCATTGACAATGTCATTCCAACTGGGAGAGAGGTTGTTTTTTGTTTTGCTTCATAAGAAACTAACTAAAATCAAGGGAAAGAAATCTATCAGAAATGTGCAATTGTATTACTTTTGGGAGGATTTTAAAATATTTTAGGGCAAATAAAGAAAGTGGTAGTGGTTATTGAAAATCTGAGGAGTCAGGACACTTGCTGGACACAGATAAACATTTACTGCTTTTAATATCCTTCACCATTCTCCTTTAGTTGAGATCACCTTGTGAGACAGTTAAGCAATTTGAATGTTTTACTTAGTTGTTGCTTAGATCTTCAAAACGTAATGGGAAGGCAATTTATGGGGGGAGAGCAAATGCTAATTTAGTTACATGCTAACAGAGTACAAAGAGCTATATTTATTAAGAGGAGCTAGCATTTACATATTTTGTAGCATTTATGTCATCCAGAAAAATGGCATAAGTGGATTTTCTAAGTAGACTTGGGAAGTAGCTAGATGAAAAGAAAAGTGTACTATAGGGAGAGACAAATACCAATCCAAAGTCAAAGCACTTCAGAGACATGTAATGTCCTAATACAAAATGTACTGCATATTGATCTATGGCCGCAGACACCCAGGCATGACTGAGCTCTATGAAAATCCCTCTTCTGATTTCTTTTAGCTTTAGACACATTCAACCCATTTCAGCCAATCCAACTCAAAGGAGAAAAGGAAACATGCAGTGGAGGTCACATTATTCTAACTACAGTAGTTTGTTCTTTCTTCCCATGAAGCTCGCTTCACTGACAACTGATTCTAGAAGTAGAAATGCACAAACAATAAGGTTAAAAAAAAAATCTCCCATCACAAATAACCTGCAGGGTTGTTTGTGAATTTCCTTGTATTTTGTATCTCCAGTGTATATTTATGGCTTTGCTTATCTAAAATGAGTTATTTGGGTATCTTTTAAAAATCTTCATTTTAAGGCTCAGGGCCTGCACTACAGACAATCCCGTTTAATTCTCTTCTGCCTCAGGTCACCAGAGCTATTTCTGTCTCAAGACTTGAATCTGGAATTTAGGGTTAGGACTCTCAAAGCAGTGAAAGTAACCAGGTATGGTAATATTTCTTAGCGAAGCCAAGCCCTGCAGCCTTAATATAATTACACATGTGGAATTTGGTTCTGAACTTTGATTTTCTTCCCCGCCCTTTTTCTAAATGTGTGTGTCAAACGTCGCACAAGTAATTGGTGAAAAACGAAGTATCAGAGGTGGGAAAAAACAAAAACAACACCCCCCCCCCCAACTTCTGGCTGGAGAACGAGCCAGAAAGTATGGTTTGTGACTTAATAGTTTGCTCCATTATTTATCACTATTTTATTTTAATTTTACAGATGGAGAACTGTCGTCATTTTATATCCCCCGCCCCTTTTTTTTTAAAAGCTGTGAAATGCAAACTTTGTCATTAAGTCCAATGCCCATGGGAATTTGATCTATCTGAGGAAGTGCCCAGACCCAGAAAAATGCAGTGTCCTTGGAAATCAAAGAACTTCTGGTCTAACAAAATATACTGCATGACCTTCATGTGTTGTTCTAACATGAAGTTTTGTGAGTTAAAGACATGATGCAAAGTCTATTGAAATTAATGGAGAAATTTCCATTGAAGTGGAAATGGGCCCTAAGAGAATTTTCCAAGAATGTCATGTAAAGTGAAAACTACATCTAAATGGCCATCTAGCAATTTCACAGTTCTTATTATGGGACACATCATAGCATTCTGTACTTAATGGAAAAAAGCTGGAATAGAACTCAGATCTTTGTGTCTAACCATTTGGACTAAAAAGAAAATCTCCATTAGCTGTTGGAAGTGCAGAGACTATGACATACAGTTGAGCAGCTCTGATTACATCCAATAAAAGCCAGTGATATACATACATGTTAGCCAGTTTATTATAGTCAAATGATTGGTCATCAGATGGTAAGTAAGTATAATTTTACTATCTTTGCTCTGCTAGAAACACTAGCAGTTTGTAGCCTAGTAAAGTTTTACTCCTGATTTACTGCTGTCTTGTATCAGACTTATGACAGAAAGTTAAAGAAATGTGGCTATGGAACCCAGTCCAATAATATCGGAACGTTGCATCTAACTTTATAATACACTAATCGTTTGCAGACAGAATTTCTCTGTCTTTGTTTATTATGCCAAGGAAGTGACTGTCTTCTCATGGGACACTAGCCCATCTGTTAGACAGCCAGACAAGATCAGGAACAGAGCTGTTTTGTTAGATTAAAGAAGGCAAGACCTTATTTTCCAGCAATGTTTTTTATGGCCACTAAAAGTAATTGACAATGCCTTACCAAATTCTCTCAGCTGAACAAAAAACATGCCAGAAAAGTTAATATAACTGGTAAACTACTATATATAGAAATATTGTATAATTAAGCATAGTTTAACAGATTGGATTAGTCCACAGAATCTGCTAACATTCAATTTCAACATGAATGTGTGTTAATAAAAAGGACTGAACTCATTAATTAAAAAACAGTTACAAAACACAGCTGGACAGAATTTAAAGCACAGTCTCATCCACATCAAGACTTGTCCAATTAAGGGAAGAAGCCCTTTGCTACAGTTGAGTTTCCTTAGCACAAAGCTGAGCAACAGGAGTGTAGAACCACAGTGAAGCTACAAAGCACTGCTCTCCGAAGAGATCAACTTCTTCCTTTTCTGGAGGGAGCAGGCATCCTGGGAGAGAAAAGATGGTCCAGTCATTAAAAGGATCTCTGGAGTCCCGGGCTATCGAAGTTCAATTCCTTGCTCTGCCAGACTTTCTGTGTGACACTGTACAAGTTCTTTAGTCTGCTTGGCCTGGATGAACAAAAGGAGTTGGGCATCTAAGTCCCAGTTTCAGGACCACCGAGATGCACAAAACTCCCACTGAACAGTGTAGATACCAAGTGAGTCTAGGTGCTTAAGATTCTGCAGTAAGAGTTCCCTAGGGTACCTAGGTTTCTGCCTCTGGGCATGCACATTGAATGAGGGTCCGACTTAGGGAGGAGCATAGGAAAGAAAAGTTTGAAATACATTCTACTCTTAATATAACATTATGGGCTTAAATTTCTATCCTGACTCTTGGCTAGGAGTAGGGAGGCTGGAATGCAGATGATAGGAACATACTCAAATCCATCCTGCTCTACTTATAGTAAAAGTCTAATGGGATGAATCCTGTCCACATCACAAGAACCCGACTCTGCAGAATATTGAGGCATGCTGCAGGATCGACTGAGAGTCCCTACACAATTTGACTTGATTGACAGTCTTTGCTCAGGAGAAAGCTAGGCTCTGAATAGCAGACAGTGGTGCGGGTGAGAACTAATGTCAATGAGCAGAGTCATGTGGTGGAATTTTGCATTATATTTGCCTAAACTGTGTCAGAATTCAGCCAGTGAGACTGAAGGAACTGACTTAAGAAAAAAGAAAGATTAACAGACCTAAAAATGCAAAGCTAAATTGATACCTAAGGGAGGGAAAGTGATAACTAACTACATACATAGTATATGAAGGATGAAGACACCAATGATATAGGGAGGGTGGGCTGGTGCTACAAGAAATACTGGGATTAAATTAAGAAATATAAAACTTTTAGGCTGAATATAGTCTGTCTAGGTAGATGGTGGAGGACTCGTTTGGGACAACTCAAACAAGACTGGACAAAGCATTAGAATGTACACTGTGGGGAAGAATCCCGCACTGGCAGGAAGATGGGTTAGGGAAGTATCTCTCAAGCCATGGGCATGATCTTCAGATCTACTGATGGTACTGTGCTTGCTAAAAAATAAAAGCTCAGAACCCCATGGTT
Source organism: Emys orbicularis (assembly GCF_028017835.1). NCBI lineage: Eukaryota > Metazoa > Chordata > Testudines > Emydidae > Emys > Emys orbicularis. Next base: position 176,919,612 of record NC_088685.1, on the reverse strand, counting down.
GCTAGGACCCAGTAGGAACCAGGGAAGGGTGCAAAATGTTCCTTCCCTCTTCCTCCTGCTGCTACTGACCCTGTGCTCCATCTTCTCCAGTCCCTAAAAAAAAAAAAAAAAGAAAGAAAGAAAAAAGAAAAAAAAAGAAACTACAGTGGAGCTGTCCCCTTCTCTTACCCACACAGCACTCAAGTAAACATAGGCCTTGGTCATCTGAGTTCAAGTCATGTGATGAAAAAAGAAATGCACAAAAATACCCTGAGAAGGCAGCACACATTCGTGCCTGATGAGCCAGAGGGGTGGACAGACAAGCCAGTGCTCAGCAAGAAATGGATGTGCAGCTTGCCCTTATCAAAGCAGTGAGCTAGTACTTGTCATAAAAGGTCCCACAGACTAAGCTCAAATTGATACCCAGAAGAAGCGTGTCAGTCAATGCAGGGAGAGCTTTGTAGCACAGCACACGTTGCACTGGACAGAAGGGATGTAGGAAAGGGAAACAGAGCAACAGGAATTACAAGTACCCATGCTAACCGGCAAGAGTCTACAGAACACACAGTAAGCCCCAAGTGTCTTACAACTTACAATATAAAACTCCTCCCCCACCCCATGTGCTCACCCAACCAGTCACAGCACAGACCCCCCCCACACACACACACACTCACTCTATTCAGGTTCTGCTCTGAAATGTGTACTACCCTAGCACTGGCAAGCAACACATTTTTGTAAGGACAACATACACCCCCATAGCCATGACTCTTTTCTTCAACACCATGCCCACTTTTTGCATGGTAGAGTAGTGGTGTGTGTTACTGCAGTGCATTGCTGGCTTTAGTACAGTGCAAGCACAAGCATATGCACATAACAGCTCCTTTATTTCATGCAGGCTTCATATTTATCCAGGATGCACAGTGCAACTTCCACCCTTTTTATCTGTTCATTGGCGATTTGAGGACTGGGCCCACAGACGACTGATGGCATATTGAGATCGCTTGTGGAATACCTGTGAAGCAGCTTTTGAAGTGTGGAAGAAACTGGTCAAATGTTTGGCAGGGAGACTGCTGCCAGGCAACATTTTTCAGACATCTGAAAGGAGAGTTTATTCTTTAGTATTTTATTTGTTTGTTACTACATACAGATTGGCATGTTCATCTCCAAAGCATGCTGATAACATTCTCTAAATTTTGGGTATCAGTTAGGATTGAAGCCATCCCTAGAAAGATACAGTACATAACAGAGTTGGCACAGAGTGAGCAGTTGTCTTGGTGCACAAGTACTTTTTGAATCAAGGCTTCAGCATTTCTTTAATCAGAAAGCCTATTCTAAGGAATGCCATCCATATCTAACAGATGTTCCATTGAAGAACACACTGGATCCTTTGCAGAATATGGCTCAGGGCCCATTTCCACTCAGTGGTTGAAACAGGGTTGATTTCTTTATATTAAGAAAAGAAATATAAAGCTATTTTCCCATGCAAAAGTTGTTCAGCTATCTCCAATGAAGGAGGAGATATTTTCCAATGTGGGATTTAGAATTTCATTTGCAAATAGTTCAAGTTTATGTACAGTTTTCCACATGCTAAAGGGCATCCTTAAAATAAAGAATATAGTTGGACATATACAGATTCTTTTTAATGTCTAGAATAGTTGGTTAGTAAATGGGGGGGGGGGGAGGGGGAGAGAAGGGGAAGAGGGGTGGTTGTCCAGTGAATTTAGCCCTTTTTTCTGCTCACAAGTTGTCTACAATCAGGATTTGTTATGGATTTCTTCGGTATAACTCATCGTTAGATATTTTAAGCAAACAATTTTCACCTTATTCATTGTGTACAAACCGCTGATTGTAAACATTCCTTTTAGTATTTAATGTTCACTATTTGATAGATTCAAGCTGTGCAATTGGTTGTCTAAGTCACATGGTTTTGTTTATGTTCCCTCAGTGCTTCTGCCCCTAATGATTTCCATATGGTAATGAAATAAATTGTTTTGTAATTAAGTAAATCTTGGCTCATAGGATCAAAATTCATTTTCCAGGAACATTCATACTAACAAAAATTCCCTGAAAAATGTTTGTTAGAAGGGGGTCTGAGCACATGCAAAGCAAAGTTCTATTTAGAAGGTGCCAAAATATTCCAATATTTCCCCCCCTTACTGTTTTACCAGCCTTGATAAGTTTTTTTTGTGTCAGCCCCTCAACTATCTTATACAGTGATTGTATTTATTTTAATGGGTCTCTATGTAAGACGTGTGTGTTTTATATAAATTTGCACATAATGTAATTTCAGTGAAAATTGAATGTATAAATTCACAGCACTGTTTGCCTATAAATATATCCAGGGGCAGCTGTTTGTCTGCCAACTGTAGACAATAAATTTGTTGTTTCTACTTTTCTAGGAAAGCAGTTTTCTCTAAAACATAAACTTCACACTATGTGGTGTTTGCTATCATTTCAAGGACACTACTCCAATGGAAAAGAATGTGTTAAATGTAGCATTATCATGCAGGTCAGGCAGGGCAGCCTGGTACACATTTTCCCACAATCTCTGCTCATTAACATCTAGTTCCCCCATTGTGCAGATTTTTGGCTCTGTTCCACCAGGGCAGAGATGAAAAATGTTTACAATATGCAAACGTGGAGGGGGAAATAAAGAGCTTTGAAATGTTAGTCCTTTGGGATGAAAAGTTTCAGAAGGGGAAGGTAAGTCAAAGGTTACTAATGGGATGTCTACAACACCTGCTTTTTAGTGGAGGTTTTAATAAACAAGTTTTACTTAAGTACAGCTTGGCCCAGACAAAATATTAACCATATATCCCTGGCTAACCTGATCAGCCTAGTATCCAGAAACAAAGGTCAGGCTTTCAATAGCCTAACATAACCTGCCACCTTCCTGAAATGAAATGGTCCTGCTTGCCATGTTAGACACATTGCTTTTCATACTCTAGGCCAGAGGCATGGTGTGGCCAGATTCAGTGGGGGTGGGGGAGATTGGGAAAGAGGGGATGCTAAAACTAGCCTCACTCTAGTAGAGACCCCTTGTGCCTGAGCAAGGAGTCACAGTGACATAGGAGAAAGTTGTTACCTTAAGTTTCCTGATGCAGTTGAATAGCTTCTATGCTGCACACTGCTTTTAGTTAGGGTGAGCAAATTTCATCATCAGTCATCATCTCATACTAAGTCACAGCCACTTGTTCATTTTCTTCTTAAATTAATTGCAGAATATTTTCAAGACGTTTTGCCTAGAGTTTACAGAAGTGTAAGAGCAAGGGTGAAATCTACCTGGGTATACACAAATCTCTTATGGCTGTGGTACCCAAGCACTTCACCATTTTAATAGTTTTTAGCATCAGAACACCCCCATGAAGTAGAAAAGTATTCTCATCTTTCAAATGGGGAACTGAGGCCTGGGGTAGATTAAGGGCAAATAATTTTTTTTGAGAGTGAGTCAGGAACTGAACCTCTCTCTCCTCAGACAGAGTCCAGCACCTGATCCACTAGACCAACCTTTTTATGCTAAGAAGTATGCAGTGGCTTCCAAAAGGGCTTACATTTTAATATAGCTAACCCCTGGAAGCAGAAAAATAGACAGGGTCACATTTTGGTGCTTGGGTCAGGTCAAATACATGATGTTTGATCCAGATTTTGAAACTTTGTTTCATCTCCGCTTATATCACAATGAAGGTTACTTACAGAAAGTGGCTTTGAAAGCATGAGATTCAGTGACCAGAGTGAATTTTCCTTGAGTATAAAGGTTATAACAAAGTGCTAAAATCCTCTGCATCTCTGTTCTCAACATTTCTATGTTTCTGACTGCTGGTATCTAATACAGTGGCCTAAGCAAGCGTTACATTAAAAAAAAAAAAACAAAAAAACACTTCTTGTATGTTCCATCTATTAAGGAGGAATGAATACAAGGATGGATATTGCAGCAGGTACAATAGATTGTTACGTGGGAGCCTTCAAACAGTAAAGGAAGATCTTGTTCCTGGCCAAGATGTTCAAGAATTACTACTAGTGTTGGGTGCCCAACTTGAGGCACATTTTAAGGCAGCCTGAGTTGTGGAGGATGAGCGTTCAGAATAATGGCTGGTGGAGAGAAAGATGAGATCCCATGAGTGTACTCTAGCAGAGCACTGAGTCACTTTAGAAAACCCTGTACTGTTTAATCATGGAATCCTTAGCATTGTGTTAACCACAGAAGTAGCATGACTAAGTGCCTAGGGCTGTGTATGTACAAACCTGTTACTAATTTAGTGGGAGGAAGCACATAAGGTGACATTTTTAGAAGTGTTTAAGTGATTTAGGTGCTTCTAAAAGCTTTACCCCCATAAACTTCAGTTTAAAAAATAATATTAAGCTCCCCTGGTAACTGTAAACACAGGACTTGATCCTATTTTCAGAAATGCAGCTATTACAACTTGATAAACCTGATTTTTCCAATTACCCAGCCCACACATCAAATTACAGTCTCGTCCCCTTTCAGCAAGTGGCAGGTTGAAGAGAGTTAATGTATTAAAACAATGGACCAACACATGCCTTTAACGTGGTTTAGTGCTTGCAGTAACCTTTTGTTTTATATGAAAAATATGCATCTGGGCACTGGGGTAAACATGAGCATACTGCATGCCTTGTAAACGTAATCTAAACACATTTGTAAATACACCGGAAGCTAGAAAGCATCTGTAGTAAGCTATTTGCTTTTCTTTTCCTTTACATTTGCAAATGTGAGAATTTAAACTTCAACTGGAGAATCACAAAGTTTACACAATTGGTGAGCTGGGCTCTGACCTTACCCAAGACTTCCAACAGCATAACTTTGTTGAATTCAGTGGAGTTACTCCTGCTTGTGACTGGTGAGAGATCAGAATCATGCCCATTGTAAATGGTGTGTGCACATATGTTTAGAGCCCTGGCCAACCTTTTGAAATGCAAACTCTGCTTTTGGTTACATAATTACATGTTATGCAGAGTTAGTTTCCTATTTTATTTTCCTTCCCTACCTCCCATACCACCCATGGCTTTTAGTCTCTCATACCGCTCTGCCTCTTTTCTGCCCGGTATTGCCATTACAGATGGCTCCCTGTATTTCTTTTGTACCAGATTAAAGAGTGCACAGTATTTGTTTGAAATTCCTACTTTTTGACCGTAAGGACATTCAGTTTCCAGTAGGACTTTCAGTTCAGGAGGTATCTCCATCCAGGGTGATGGGTTCACGATAACTTCAGCAGTGTGAGGAGAGTATCATTGAAAGAACCCAAGTCCTGGCTCAACTCAAACCATTTTGTAGGCCTCTTGCAACTGGAGACTAGTTCACAAAAGAGGGCTACATCCTGCCTTAATTCAATCCCAGTGAAGTCACAGGAATCATATGGACTCTAAGACAGCACAGGATTGATTATAATGTTTGTGCCAATCTTATTTGGCTCAAAAATAACTTTTCTTAGTTCCCCAGCCTTTAGATAATAGAAAGATAAAGGGGTAATTTCCCCAGAACTCTAGTTTAACTGCACAGCTATAGACTGAAACTGACTCCTGGACAGAGGTCTAGTACCAACCCCCTGCACCACTTAAGTCTCACTTTCAAACCCTCAGAGTAGGATTTAAGGGGTGACTAGACCTTGGGCTGGTTCGCACAGCAAGGTAAATTTTACCCATGATGGAAACTGATAAAAACAACCTGTTCCATGAATTACTGAAGGCCAGGCACTACTCATTAAACAACCCCAAAAAAGCAGTGATCATTATCCTAGTAGCTACACCAGTTAAGAAGTGGGTACTAGTGAGAAATGGAAGATTATTCCAGCATATATTGAGCTGGGTAGGTTATTTCCATTCAGTAACCACTGTTTGTTTTATATATATTTGCACTGGGTGGGGAGGGGTGAAGCTGTTGAAATGGGCCTAAAAGTAAAACAAGTATATGGCTAGGATGCTCAGCATCAAAGCACAAAGGCTAGGCTTGTCAAAGGAGCCTAAGAGAGTTGGGCACCTAGCTTCCTTAGGCCAAAAATACCAGCCTAAGCACATTGGCAGCATGTTAATAACTGTAATGGCCCCGCTTTTCTGATCACAAGAATGCTGTGGTCAACAAAACAGTGAATAGACTTCTCCTTAACAGTGATGATTTGCTTTGTTCCAGCTACATGTGAAACTGGTCACAACATTAGGGATAACATCCTCTTACATTCACATAGTGCCTTTTATTCAGAGAGATTACAAAGGAATTTGTTACTTACACAGTGTAACTGTTTTGCTAGGGGTTAGTCAGGAGCAAAGAGGGCCGGGATTCAGTTTTTTTAGTGGTTCCTTCTGAAAACTTAAACACCAGGTCAAGCCCCTGCACCCAGAAACCTGGGAGACTGTATGTGTATCCTCCTGGACACCCTTCTCCTCACTTGCAAGCACTGAGTCCAGGGGTTTAAAAAACAGAGAACTTTATTAGGCAGGACAACAAAATAAACTTTGGAAAGCCAGCTGTTAAGTATCTAACAGTATATATTAGGTTAGACTTCGACCCCTCTGCTACTCTTAACAATAGTCCCAACTTCAGGTCTCCTCTGGCCATTGTGAGTGGCTGGTGCAGTCTAGCCACTTCCTCCCCTGCTCATCACTCGCATTTTGCTGTCCAGGGCTAGTGGAGTCGAAGATTTCTCACAGGTCTATCTCTAGCTCCGAAGGGAATTGCAATCTGGGCTGCTCCACCACCCGGCCCATTGATTGGAGCTTTAATTGTTGGGTAGGGAGGCCCACACCGGCATTCTTCTGCTCTGAGGCTTCAGCTCAAGCCACCTCAGTGCTGTCCACTGCCTCAGCTCAGCTCCGTCTGCAGGGACAGTGGATGGCTTCAAGGCTGAAGCTGCATTGTTGTGGGAGAGAAATCAGTGGTAGAGAGAGTTCTTACTCTCAGAGAGGCACTCCCAGGAAAAGGTAGAAGCTCTCTCCCTCCCTGTGAACCTGTCCATGCTCCCTTACCCAACAGTGCCTGAATAGGGCCTCAGTCAGGGTGATTCCTCACCACTGTCAATTTGGTGCAGTTCTCTTGTCCTTTCATTTACCAACAGGGATAAGAGCATTTTATTACTCCCAGCTTTGAAACTTAACTGAATTTTGACCAAACTATGCCAACTGTCACATAACAGAAGCAATTCAATCATTTCCTCTTGTTCACCATCTCAAACAGTTCTGGGCTGCTCTTCTTGCCATTCACCAACAGGTATCGACATTTAGCTCTTTACTCCCTAGGACTTCTGGCCTGGCTAGGGCTAACAATAGCAGTCACTGACCACTAGAATAGAGCCATGTCTGTGATAGAACATAGCAGTTAATATGTAATAGTGTAAGACAGAACAAGTAGAAGAAAATCATATCTAACTAAGACTGAGGGAGGAACTGAACACTGAATATAAATTATCCTAACTAGAAACATGGGTGGGGACACTAGGACTAACCCAGAAAAATATTCTGGGACTATAGTGGATGATGTGCCAGGCAAGAATGGACTTTTGGGACCAACATGCCAAGCAGGTTTTTTGGGGAGCTCTCTGGGTTGGTGAATGTAAAATTCCCCACTTCTAGTTATGCAGAAACCCAGTCTTTTGAAGCTACACCCTGAGGTAGGAGCCATTATCTGCTGGTTACCTGTTCTTGGAGTCTCAAGATCAAAGCCCTAAGCTGCATAAAGGAAAGACTGAACTATTTATGGGGTGCTAGTTCTGAGGAAAGGCTGTTATGAACTCATAACCACAAAGAAACCCATTGTGGGGGTTGAAGGATGGACTCCGTCCAGAGACCTTACTGGACTTTGGGATGATCTCTGGAAAGTTTATTAGCATGGGTGTTTTCTCTGTAATGTTTTCATCCTAAGAATGAATATGCTTGCTTATAAAGAGGTATAGTGGAATAAGTTATAACTGGTGGCAATTATAACAGTTCATAGCCTTTGAAGAGAAAGCAGAGCACAGATGCTGGCCTGTTTAGACTGGCTTGCTGGAGACATCACAGTGTAGGCAGAGAACTGTACAGCCCAGAAAAACCCCAGTCAGGAGGAGGGAGACAGACAAATGTCTCTGCCCAAGAGAGGTGACAGCTGAAGGGCTGGGAGCCCAGAGTGGGTGTCCTTGACAGATCAAAGAGGGGGAAATACAGGGGCAGTTGCCCTGAATTGTGACAGTCAGAACCTTAGTTTTAGTTCTTATCTGAAGGAAGAAACTCCAATTACATAGTACCCGTACTTTGGAATGAAGCCAGTGCAGAGTCAGAGAAAGAATAAAATGTACTGAATCACTAAGATCGCTTGCTTCCTGCATTACTGTATAGGTCAGTTCTTGAATAGGAGAAAAACCATGTCCAACGACATTGGGCTTGTAGAACCCAAATAGATCACAGCCCAAGGTGGCACACATACAAGCTAGAAAGTTACAGCTCTTTATTTCTCTTCATATTCAGAGTAATCCCACACCTGCTATATTGAGACTCCATATTTTCAAAGTAGATTCTGGAGCATCTAATATATTTTGGGGAGGGGGAAGTTAATTGAGTTAGTTACTCAGTTTTGATCAAGCGTAGAAGTCAGAAGTGTTAAGTGTTTTATGATCCCTTCAATTTTCACAGTTCCTGAGGTTTTGACATCTGTTATACTTCCATAGACTTCCCATGGAACAAACTATTAGTGATTCCTGGCCCCTGCTGTATTTATCTATATACCATCAGTCTGTCCTAAATCAAGATAATATTAAAAGGATGACTCATAAAAGTTGCATTTTGCAATCCATTCCCATATTGGTTTGTAGCACACACAAAAACCATAGTACTGTATTATTTATGACACCCTTGAATTGCAAAACAGGATCAGACTATCAGCTAAGACAGTGGTTCTCAAACTTTTTTTCCCATGGACCCACTTGAAAATTACTGAGGGTCTCGGCGGACCACTTAATGATCTTTCCAAATGTTGTTTGTACTATTAGCTAACTATTATAAAGTGCTTTGGATAAAAGCGCTACATTAAAAAAAACCCTTAATAATAAACTTTTTTGTTCTACAAATAAAAGCACTTGACTAATATTTTAATATCGGTAGGCTTACCTTTCTAATGCAGTGGATGTGCCCTCTCTCCCCCACAGCAGCAGCCCCTGAGCTGGGGCTGGGAAGGAGTGGGGGTATCTCCCCTGCAGCCACAGCCCTGAAACTGGGGAAAGTTGCCTCTTTCTCTGGCCGCCTCAGCCCTGCACATCCCAAATTCCCTCCACTCCCGTCTTCTCACCCCACTGCCCCCTCCCACCTACCCTCTATTCCTCCCAAGGCCACCACCTCACATGTGTGCCTTCTCCAGGGTCCAGGCAACTAATTAGAGGAGCCATGCTAATTTAGTTACATGCTAACAGAGTACAAAGAGCTATATAATTAGGTGGGTGGCCCTTCATTCTCTCGTGTGCAGCCACCCATGTGCACACCTTAGAGGGACCACTGAATGGAGCTTGTGGACCACTGGTGGTCCATGGACCACAGTTTGAGAACCATTGAGCTAAGATATAACCCTGTTGTTTAGCATGTAAAAAGCAACCCTCCCACGCCCCAAACACACACACACAAAAATCCCACATTTCAGTGTGCCTCTGATGCAGCAGCACATTTAGGTAACCTCCACCCTCTGAATTTCAGACATTTAAAATGGCTTCTAATTCAGTGCAAGGCTTGGGTGTATTATCTCGCTTATCGTGCTTTGTATGAACTATCAGACAAAATATATAGTATGAAAAATGAAGTAAAAAAGCACAAGTATGGTTTCTTGGGCCCACTGGAAGGTCTGAGGCCAGAAGTCTTCTCAGAGGGACTCTGCATAACAAACATTAGCTAAATAGGGTAAGAGCAGATTCTGTCTAAATATACTTCGTTTCTTTGTTCCTGCACCAGCAATAAGCCCCTCCACTTGAGCTCCCCTGGTGAAGATTACTGTCGTGTTGGGAGTTCCTAACTGGTTTGCATGGGTATCAGCGCTACTTACACCATCTTCCCCATGGTCCCCAAGAGACAGCCTTTTTGAGATCCAGCCCATGACTGTGAAATGTACTCCTACAGGAACTAAGGGCCATTACCACCTTCTGCTCCAAGTGCAAGGCTCATTTCTTTTACCTTGACTTCTCCAATATGAACATGTAGCAACAAGACACTCTGCTGCACACACTTCTCCCCATGGGGAGAAGATGTTGAGAACAACCGTGACAGATTTTAGTCATGTTGTTTATTGCACTACCGCAAGGCACTCAGATACAATAATGAGCACAGTGTAAGAACCTATATACAATATAGTAGAGGGCATGACTGGAGTGATTCTAGAGAGGTGAAGTTCTGGCCACAGCGTGCTACATTTCAGACTGGCAGATACGGCCACAGGTGTAGCCCCGAGGCGTCTCTATACTGCCAGGTTGCAGCAGCCCCTCACTCAGCACTTTCTGAAAAATCAGGCCCCCATGAAATGTTATAAGCTGGGCACTCCAAAACTGAGGCACCTACTGTGACTAGTTATCTTTGGAAATCTGGGCCACACATCCACACCCCTAATATATAAAAAGTCAGAACAACATATATTTTCTTTATTATCCTTGAAAGAATTCATAGCTGACCTCTTATGATGCTATTGATTTATTTAGTTTAAATCTCTTTTTCTGTATTTTTAACATAAATTAAATACGGGTATTTAAGAAAAAAATTAAATGACCCAGTTTAAAAAGGCACTGAAATAAAACTATCCGCTGCTTTCTGTCATTAACATAAACCTGTGAAAACCATCACAATGTTTTTGGAAGAGTAATAGCCCCCCCCCCCTTAATTTTTTTAAATGCTGTTTACACTTTGACAACTTCTCAACTATAACAAATGAAGCTTAAAAGGGTGTATATCAGCGTCAATGCAAGATGTTCTTCAAGCTTGAAAATAAAAACAGAGCTGCATTAAGTTCAAACATTGGTATTAGATGAAAAAGAGGAATGGTGTTTTTCCCTCTTGCTTTTCTGGAGACAGACATTATTTGCCAAAGAATGTAAAATGTCATTTCCCGGGGAATGCCAAAAGCCTTTGGCAGACACTCTGAAACTCAAGTTGACTCTTTTCTGTAAGAACGAACATTAGAAGGAAAAAAGAAGAGGAGGCATAATTACTTCAGTGTTTACATGGCCATGGCTTCGTGATTCTGAAAGAGTATCTGACTACAAGGACTGGAATTAATCTAATTTTAAAGAACTGCCAGGTGAAGTAAAACTACCCTTAATTATTCTAAGTGAGTCTTTATTTGTATATCGTAATTCTTAGAATAGTGATGGGAAAAAGTAATCAAGATTATAAAGACAAGTGCAGTAACTTTTTTTCCTCATATTTGTACTGTTCAAACTATACAATCTAACAATATCAGCTTTATACCTAGAAAGACCAGTAATGATCCTAACATCAGGGTGGGAAAATATTTCATCACCACCATCTCTCTAAACACCATTTAACAATCATGTTCCTGTTAAAGCTGAACAGACTGAAGAAAAATTACTGTTGTGGAGAGCAGAATACTTACATAGACATAAATCACACAGGTGCTTAGGAATTGGAGTAATCAGACTCAGGAGAATAGATGTTGCTATGCATGTCCAGGATATAACCAGGTCAGTGTAACTGCATTCCAAATCCAAACTCCAACCACCCTAAGGAGCTGTAGACTAGCAGTGTTCTTATATTTTCTGGACATACACATTCTTTCTTACACGTTCATGTAATTCTCTAAAAAATGTGTGTTTTCAACTGAAGGAAATTCCATACATGTGTCAAAACCTCAAAAAGTTGGAACCATGATAAGTAGGCCTCTCCAAGAGTTTTATTTCATTTTCATAATTGAAGATCTCTGAGCTAATGGACATTTTAAAAAAGGGAAGCAGCAATGGCTTGGAAGCCTTCAGAACCATATTTCACACTGTCATGACATTCCAAGTCAGTTCTCTCATCCCTGCTCATTGTCACATATGCCTATAGAAATTGTAAAGAAGATAATCCGCCTTTGAAAGCACGTCTGATAGCAAAGATACTAAAACTATATAGAAATCTGGTTATCTGCAATTGGATGACTCAAGGGATTGGTAACAGGATACCAAGTCTTTTAAATCTAGGTAACCAGTTCATATCTAACCCAGCTCAGTGACTGGAAGTAGCGACTGAAAGAAGTAACCACCTGATCTGGTTTGATGGCATTTGTGAAATCATTTGCTGGTCTCAGATCATTTCTCAATTAGCAGATGATCACATGACCAAAAAAAAAAAAAAAGGTATCATAATTGGCAAGAGAAGGGAATAATCAAAAAGATTTGTCCAAAAAAACTGGGTTTGGTTCAGTTGTATTAACTTTTTGTGCAAGTGACCTCTTTTTTTGGTGCAGTGTTTGAAAAAAATAATAATAATATTCTTGTGAATCAATGCGACTTCATTATGGGTGAATGTGAGTGAATATTAAACTATCATTTTTTGGGGGGGAAGAGGGGAGAAACCATGAGCTGCCGTCTTGAAAACTCTGATCTATGAACATGCAGATAAGTTTCTATCATCCCTACAAGGAAATATTACCATATAACTAGGTAATCATATGCCAAGAATAATTGATAAACAATTGGTACACAATTAAAGTGAATAACCCAGAAGCTGAAAGTGGTTCCCATAAACTGCTCATCGAATAGTGTAAAATAAGAAACTAGTTGGTAAAAGTGAAAGTCTTGGGATAAACTAAACAGTCTAAACAAAAGCGGTCTCAATTTGTCAAATAATTCACAACAAATAGTTCAGCAATGTATAAGGGGGCCAATTGACACACTTGTTGGTAGTCTCAGCAGAGACTAGGGTTTGATAAAGGGGGGAAGCAAACAGAGTGGCTCCTGTATCTGGTAAGCAGTATTTAGATAATTCTGGAATGGCAGTTCCAGCACTACCAATTGCCAAGAAGCATTTCTGAGGAAGAAATAGTAGAATGGCTATTGGATGTCTCAGAGCATGCCACCAAGTGTACATCAGTTTACACAGAGAAGAAAAGAAGAGGCATTTTTGATTCTGGCCAATCTTTAATATCAACATAAGAAAGAAGCGTTGGATATGTTTTCTGTTGTTCTCTCTGACCAGCTATAGAAATCTTTTGCTTTTGACCTGAAAATTGTAACACTACTGTACAATTCTTAGTTGCCAGAATAATGACATTATAGTTCATGCAACGTGGTTGGATATGCAGGCTACTCAGATAGCAAACATATTCCTATTTAATCTACCAACCAAGAGGAGCAGGAGAAGAAAAGGGTTTCTTTCACAGACCCTGATGAGTTTACAGGCCTATCAGTTTATTCTAACTACATAGTCAGGGTTACCACACTAGGGATTCATATATTTATCAGTTAATCTGTCCCAAAGCCATGGAAGGTAATTAACGAGAGAGATAGTCAGGCATGGCTTCAGGCAGTAATTTAATACTGCCCTAAATCTCTGCATGAGCAAACCCACTAGCCAAAGAGGAAATGCATACTGTACAAGGACACTTGTGTTCTCAAACATGATACCCCATGGAGTTTTCAGATGAAGCACTTTTCCAGTGATTAACTCTGTACATTTGAATTTCATTATTTAATGCCAAAGGAGAGTGGTTATTTGTAGTGCATAGAGGAAAACAAGTTCCCCCATGAATATAAAAGTCAGATAGTTAATGGATAAGCCATTTTAGGTCACTCAAAGCTCCATTGTCCTTTGCTGATCCTGTTGGAAGGTAAATGAAGTCACTGTTCTTATTAAATGATTATTTTTATAATAATGTTGTGTCTTCTGTACTTTCTAGAATAATTGGACCCATAAACAGTATCACTTGAGCTGTATACTAGGACAAGAGTGTGCTTTCCATACTGCCTTGGTATGTAAATACAGTTCTCCCTTAGGGGTAGCTCAGGGATGCATTGTGCCCTCCCAGAACTCATGGCCATGGAGTAGTAACACCCCAACTGCATCAACTCTTAGAATGGTGTGGCATGCTTCCTTGCTCTGCTGACCTGTATGTGGGAGAGGGAAGGGAAGGGCCAGGCTTACATCCTCTCCACCAGGGTGTTTCGCACCCTGTTGAGGAAAGCTGGAGTAGTTTATTTAAAAATAATACATACACCTGTCTGAGACACAAAGTGAAGCCATCCTCTGGGGGGAGTCCCAAGAAAGCCAGCCTTAGATCCAGTGAAGAATTTGCATTCTCTGTTGTATACTTCACCTGTATATTTATAGTTATACACAATTCCATAGTCTGTTAAATGATGCTTCTTGTATATTCAAGTCAATTAAGCAGTGTATACAAATATTTCTAGTGAAAACATCAGAATTAACCTAAACTCACAAGGTTTAAAGTTTTCAACTGTCTTCTTACTCCGCTGGTGATACCAATATAACATGTGTCAGAAATTATCCAGATTTCCTTCAGTAAAAAAGAGCCAAAATATGCTTCTATCATACACAGGCGTGAGTTTTCCAAAACAATTAGTGATTTTGGACAGTCCATTTCAGGTGTTCATTTTTCAGAAGTGCTAGGCACCTAGCACCTGAAGATCAGGCACCTTTATGGTGTCTCAACTTGGGCACCCAAACATTGAGATACCCAGTTCACAAAACATCCTAATGCACATTTTCATTTAATGTAGAAAGCTTGATGACAAGAGTGCTCAGCCATTTAGCCTCTTCTGGAAACACATTAGAAACCCCGATTGACACTGCGAAATAGAACTGGGTGAATAATAAACATTTCTTGTTGACTAGCTTATTTCGTTAATATTTGACTAGGTGGGCCCCAGGTAAACGCCAGCTTCAATAGATTTCTATTATTCAGTAAGAATAATGCAATGCTAATAAGCAGCAGCCACGATAAAGAGTATGTTTTAAAGCAATATTCATCTCAAAGAGAATATAATCACACAAATGCATGTTTTTGTTGTACATATACATATCTGTTTTGTTTTTGTACCATGAACCAGATGGAGGACTTGCCTATTGCAAATCAGAAGCGCTTTAAACATGAACTATAGTCTGCAAAGGGCAACAGAGAGAGTACTTTCTCACAGCAACCATCTCCTTAGAAATATGAAAGGGAAAACTGGATGAAAACATAACCTTTCTTTCCCCCACATTGGTCAGTGCAAGGTATAGCTAGTTGTTATTGATTGCAAAATTACCACTTTAAAGCTAACAGCTTCATGGCTCTGCCACATTTAAAGAGCCAGCCACAAAAAGGCATCCTGGGAAAATGTTTCTACAACAGGGTAACTCTGCAATGGGGGAGCAGGAATTCACCAGGGAAGATGTTTCTGGTAAGGGGCTTTTTGTTGTTAGGACTATCACCACCACAATTTCCCAGTTTAATGCATCCAAGGGCAGGGTTAAAATCCTCTCCATTCCCAAGAAAGTTATTTAATTGGTTCTTGTTTTAACAATGAGGAACATCAGACAAATGCAGTACTCCTTGGAAGAACAAAATGAGACAAAAAGATATCGTAACAGCATGAAAGCTAGAGCTCAGGTTTTGGCTCCTGAAATTTCCTACTCCAGTTCTTTAGGCTTCCAGCATTTCTTCAAATAAATCAGGGAAGATATGTCTATTGTAAGAAAAGAAAGTATAGAGAAAAACAAAAAACCCAAGCAGGCAAAGGTTTTCTTTCTTTCTTTCTAATTTTATATTTTCTGGTTCTCTTTTTTGGCGAGGATGATAAGGGAAGACTTTCCATTCACAGAGTGCTTGTTCTTTATTTAGTTGGGCTAGATGTTCAAGTAGTTGGTGTGATTGCGGCTATCCTGGCTGACACACTGGGGAATGAAGTGGGGGAACTCCAGAGCTGAAAATGAGAGTCTGGAGAGCTTAAGCTATGGAGTCAAGCTATGTATCTGTGGGCTATAACAGACTCACATTCGCTAACACAAACGGACCAGTGGGCTTCTTCCCTGGAGAAAGAAAGCTTATTCTGAGCATCTGAGATTTGTAGCAGTGGTTGGGCCCCCACTCATATGACAGCTGCCATTTTGGCTAACAGTAGAAATTGAACTGGGGCCTCCAAAGCTAAAAACATCAGTTTCTTACAGCTTGAGTTAAAGAGCCAGGCTCTAAAGTGGTGAGCGGTAACAGACTCACATTCTCTGTGGATTGGGCACAACACACACTGATCAGTGGCTTACGTCAGCACCCACAATTCATGAATTAAAGGTTTTGATGATACATTTCCACAGCTGCAAGATCAGGAACTGGGTTCTGCTCTCATTGAAGTCAATGGCAAAGCTCCCATTAATTTCAGTGGGCTAAGAGTGGGCCCCCGTTTGTTATAGTGCACCCCGACTGCATCAGCTTTTAGAATGGTGTAGCATGCTTCCTTGCTCTGCTGACCTGTATGTGGGAGGGGGAAGGGAGGGGCCAGGCTTACATCCTCTCCACCAGGGTGTTTTGCACCCTGTTGAGGAAAGCTGGAGAAGCCAACACTATACTAGAGAATTTGACAATTTGAGGGTTAAACTGAAAATTATTTTAAAATACTGAGACAAGGTGTAGCAAACAAATGTTAAAGGGATTGTCTATGACCTTGCATGATTTAGCTTCATAGTGCTTCTCTACCATGAAAGTTGGAGCTGCTGCTCATTACAATTAAGCTAGGTTCTGTATTTTTCATACAGCCATTCTTTTTCTCCTTGTGAACGGGTGGTCACTCTAATGCTCAAATAAACTAAGTTCAGTGGTTGGCCACATTGCATACTCAGCTGCAGTTCACCCTCTACATTCTGCATGAGCTTGGAGGCAGAGACAGGTCAAGTGACTTGCCCAAGGTCACACAAGAAATCTGTGGCAGAGCAGAGAAATAGTCTCTCTAGGTCCTAAGCCAGTGCCCTAAACACTGGACCATCCTTCCTCTCTGCCAAAACGGGTCTTGCAGCCTTGCCCAGCTGGGTCGCAGAGACAGGTTAGTTCTGGGTGGAACTCCACAACACTGAATATGGCTTTTCTACAGTAGACCTGGCTTTACCCAACCAAATGATCATGCAAAAGAAATGCACGTTAGCAGTCAGACATTGGACACATGATTTTTTTCCCCACTAAGAAATGGTGGTTGTGCTGTATTTCTGGAAGCAGGAAATACCAGAGATCTTGCCAAAACCCCTTTTCTTGTGAAATTTCCAGCTCAGTTTTGCAGCCAAGAAATTCAGATAAATCTTAGATTAGCATCCAAACTAAAATCAAATTTCAAATCTTTTGAAGTTCTCTCCTCACTTCTCTGTAAGACCTTGGTCCTACATCAAGGTCCATTAGCATACACCGCACACCTGTGCAAAGTCAAGTGTGGCTCTAAATGTGGCCAGGAGTCGACACTAGCAGGTACTGATTCTGCATTTGGATCCAAGTATCATATTTTGCTGATACATCAGGTTAAAAGCCAGCATTAAAAGCATTTCTCTTTATATTTCCTTTAAAGAGGGTTTTAAGATTCTTTTTTCTCTTCTGCCCTACATATGAGGGGCCCATTCCAAAGGCCCTAGAAGTCAATGGATGCCTTTTCACACACTTCAATGGGCTTTGGATCAGGCCCTAACTACCCTTTATCAGAATGTGGCATTTTGAGCCTGTGCAGCTATCTTTAGTTTAACAGTGTTTTCATGGGCCGCATTTCACTTTCAAAGATCAAACAAAGTCAGACTGCACTGGCAAAATTAACTCTGGGTATCAGTCACATCACACACTGACCACAAACAATATTTTAAAAGACAAAGCAACACAAAAGAAATTCCATACTTATCCATTAAAATGTCAGATTTTCCAATTCCTAATGCTCATATTAAAATTGCTACGCTCAAGATCTTTAATTTCTTAGATTAATAAATAGCATCCTTCTCCATTCCTAAAGGTTATTTTTAAACATTCTACATTTTAGGATATGTATACATAATGCTGAGTTTTAGTCCCAGATACCAAGCCCATCATAGCTACATCTGTGTTTAATGAGGCTATATACAACAGTGCCATTCATTTTTCATGTTGCCTGCAGAATTTCAGGTGAGTTGCCCTGCACTGAACTCCATGTAAGTGGACCCCGCTCCTGTGCAAAGCCATGCAGAGGGGTACTGCAAAGCCTTGCTCAAGTCAATAGCCTTCATGCAGGGGTCTAGCAGAGTGAAGCTCTTTGCAGGACTTAGGCTTTTGTGCCCCCAAGAGTTAGTTCTTTGTTTTACCCTGTGCCTTGCAAACGGAACAGAAGATTGAGTATGCAGAAAGCAGAGTTTTTGGGGGGGAAAAATGCAACTGTTTGGTTTCTAATCTGACAGGGGATTTCTGATCAGGGATTTTTTTTAATCATCACTGGTTCTTTCAAAACTTTACATTGCGGGGGACAGGGGAGGGGATAATTTACAGTAACTACAAACAGTTGCTCCTCTCATTGAGTCAGCTGCTGATTTTAAAAGCTTGTTCTGTCTTCCCCATATCTAAGGTTGACATCAGCCACAAGGAACACATGGCGAGCTTTAAAAACGACAACACTTTAAGCCTGCACTCATTTCGTAGCTTCAATATGTAAAAGCCCAGCCATCTTGCTTATTTAATTCTTCTGGAAATAAATATTTCCATTTACTCCATCCCAGCCAATCTAAGCAAGGAATCTTACAGATACATAAGGGAAAATATGTCACAGCAATTCCAGCTAACACTGCTTTTTGTATCATAATTACCTTTTGGTTTCAAAGTGAGCAGTCAGGGCCATATCAATGCAAAATGAGGCTCAAGAAATGCCAGAACATGGGTCTCAGGGAACACTCTGACTCCAACCACAACACAATGGCCCTTCCCCCTGCAACAACCCCCACTTGGAATGGTAACCAGGGGGGTACCATCCCTTCACAGGCAGACAGGGGAGCAGCCTCCTTCCTAAAGAAACGAGCCCTCCTCAGGAGCAGTAGGGATAGTTGCAAGGGGCCGTCAGTACTTACCCCTGAAACCAGAATATATCTGCTTGGGTGGGTTGGGCCTGAAGCATTCTTTTCCTACTATATACTTCTGCAGAGGTGGTAATGGGAGGACTCCCTCATTGAGATGAATGGATCAGTTCACAGAGGTATTGTTTCAGGCTGTGAAAAGGCTAGTCACCTCCTTTTGCATCCACTCATGGCATAAGGTCACACTGCAGCACCCTGCCTCAGTTTCCCCACTTTCAGGGCTCTTTCTCAATCAAAATACTCAAACTCTTCTCATTCAGAAAACCCCCTCCTTGGGGGGGGGGGGAGGTTATTAAGATAACAAAACATTTCTCAAATTCCATACGACCCACCTTTCCCACTGGGGTCTCCCAGGCTTTCCCTGCCTGGAGTCTTTTCCCTGAAAACTCAAGATTCCCTTTGGAGCCTACTTACTCCTCTACAATCTTCCTCAGTTCCCACCTGATACCTAGAGGTTCCCTGCTGGAATACTCCTAGGAACCATTCCTCACCTTAGTAACCCCCTACCACAATCCCTCTTCCCCACCCTTACAGCTTCCTACTCCTCTGTACAGAGGAATTGGCTGCTGGTACCCAGCTGGTTCTACTAATTAAACCCCACACTCCATCCCAGGTGTGTCAGGCAAGGTAAATTGGAAGGGGTTGGCCAGCTCTAGCCTCCGGCTCTTAAAGGGGTAGGCCACCTCATCACACAGGCTTTCTGCAGACTCAGGTAGACATCACTGCAGTTATGCTCCGTTCACATTTTCAAGCTTTACTTTCACAACCACGTGTGCAAGACACTTACCTTCTTTTGAAATGAAAGTCAGTCTCCACTGGCCTATAATGCCGATGCTTTATTCCAGCCCTGCGGCTGGATTTTCAGAAAGTGCTGAGCATCTGTCTTCTGCTTAAACTTGCTTCACGCTCTCCACGTCACATCCCTATGCATGGGCCTACTGCAATCACATCTGGTATGCTCCCCTGACCCCAAGGAGTACTCTAGGCTCACATTGCTGCCAGATTCTCTGGAGAGGTTAGGCAGTGGATGGGACCGTGCTTTGCCCCCTCTATACTTAACAGTACTATTGTCAAATGACGATTTTGAGATTGTCAGTTCCAAGACTGCATAAATGCTACATTTTAGCAAGTAACAGTAGTAAGTAATAGAATTAGGCACTCGGTAAAATAAGGCACATGTTTTAAATAACAAGTCAAGTTAAAAATCCTGCTACAGATTTTAACAAACAGATTGTTTTCAAAAATAAACCATCAAAGTGAGAAAAAAAGCTGACAAACTAGTATTACTGTGGTGACCATGTGGTTTCCGCATATAAGTAAAATACGTACATCTTATTAGAATGAGAACTAGAATATGCTCCGGATACTTCCTCAGTTGTTGCTTAATATAACTGGACCATGTTAAAAAGTCATATTCAGTTATAACTGACATGTTGCACATCTGTCCTGAGTGATACTCTGCACATATAAGATGAATATATACTCAGGCTTAGTTTTTGAAAAGGTCATATGCCCCATCTGTGTGCCACCTCACCCAATGTGCACATACCTACTGGGGTTGTGTGTGTGCATTTCCAGTGTGTTTTGGCTGCCTGGGAAATCTGAGCCCTAATTCAGGTTAGGAGTGAGGATTCCTTTCCCTTTGTCTAGGTTCCTTGGCAGTTTTTATTCACATGCACAAATAAACACCCATTAACTTTGAAACAGTCGGAGCCGCTACTCACCAAGCTTGATCCTCCACTCAGTTTCAGCAGCTTTACATTAGCTTATTTCTATTGAAGTCAACAGTGTAAAACCGATGCAACAGAGTGGTAGCTCAAGCCACTGGTGTTTCTGTAAATTAACTAGCACTGTAAAAGTTCCGCTTTGCTCACCTGGCGTTAATTCCTGGCCCTATTGAAATCAATGACGAGCTTCTGTTGATTTCAATGGTTCCAGGATTTCAACCACAGGCTAAGGATTCAACCTCATATTTCAAGAACATATGTATGAACACTGGGAACACATATTTCGTAGCCACACATTTTTCTATGAAAGAAACACTGGAAAATAAGCATTATATAACATACAAACATACTACATCCCAGTGTTTTACTCCCTATGAAGATTTCTACTTTTCTGTGAAAGGAGAAATTGAAGGACACAATTGTTTAATGACTTGAATCTGAAGGCATTTGGCTCTGGCTTGGCCTCAAACCGGAATCCTAGATCAAACCTATTTATACTCAGACCAGAAAGAGAGTATTCGCCTTGCCTAGCACCAGTGCACACTGGTCAAAGGATCCCAGAACAGCAATATATGTTCCTCTTAAGGCCTTATCCAGCTTCCATACAAATAAAGGGAAAGATGCTCACTGACTTCATTGGGGGGTGGATTGGGACTTTAGGCCCAGATCCTCAAAGGTGTTTAGGTATCTGATTTCTCATTGAAATCAGTGGGAGTTGGACACCTCACCTTTGAGGATCTGGTCCTTCGTGACTTCTGGAATTGTATCCAAAATGCTAATGCCATAAACCTCCACTATATTTCTTTCTTAAATTTACCCCTCTTGCCCACAACAATGTTCTCTCACACATAAACACACCAACCCATGGAGAGCTGCTAAGCATGCATTCAATGCCTTATCCCTATAGGTTTTCCATACATTTAGGCAGCACAGTTAATCTACCCATCAATAAAGTACACTGGAAAATATTCCTCTAATGATGAGCAACAAGAAGAAAGAGCAAAACTGCTAAAGACATTGCAAGTCTATTGTAATTATTTATTTTCCCCTTTCAACAGTTTTATTACTTCCTTGTTATTTAAGTGCAAGCCATCTTAATAAAGGCAGAAAGTAATAAAGCACTTTACTAATACCTATGAACATTTAACATTAAGTTGGAAGAAGCAATCCATTTTTAATAACAGTCTGTTTTGGTAACCTTGTATTCTGACCTTGTATTCACCAAGGTGAAAGGTGAAGATTAAATCTTCTCCACCTTTCTGAATGCAGCTGCTGTGCACACAGACTTTAATTGATGTGAGACCCAGCTTTGTAACTCAAGACCATCTCCCGCCTGCAGCACTGAAAACATGCAATTCAAGGCTCAGTTTCAGCTGATAACTGGTCCCTCTCAGCTGATGGTCTGGACAGGAGAATGAAGTCTTTGTCATTATCTATCCTCCATCAGCATAGCTCTTTTTTCATAACTCTGGTATTCAAGTCAGGCCTATAATGATGGCCTCTCAGCAAGAAACATGATGAGGTGAAACAAAACCAAAAAGGGGATAAACTTAACTAACTGCTGAACAAAGCTGTAAGATGGAAACAGGGCACTGGCCCACTCTCACTGAATGTTGTGAATTTTTTTTTAAATCTGCACAGCCTGTGATTGGTTATTTTTTATTCCTATACAAAATAAACATTTCCATCCATTCATTGCACTATACGGTTTCCAATGTAGCTCCTTGACTTTGTAGCATTTTCTTTTCTCTCCCCATGTACTGTTGGAACATCAGTACATCTCAATAACTTATCTGGGTCCTGTTATAATGGGACTTCTGGTTAGTTTCTTTGCAGGAACCAAATCTGGGACCTCTGGCCTTTACCTAGTGTTGCCAAGTCTCCGGGATTGTCCTGGAGTCTCCAGGAATTAAAGATTAATCTTCAATTAAACATTATGTCATGTGATGAAACCTCCAGGAATACATCCAACCAAACCCGGCAACCCTAGCTTTACCTCTTGAACTAAAGTGCTCAGTCTCTTATATTGACACTAGCAACAAACCCTTCAAAGGAAATGTAATGACATTTTGGAGCCAATCTTGCAAGAGGTTAGATGGGGAATTGCCTCTGAAATCAATGGACCAAATTCAGATGTGATGTGTAAAGTGGTGTAAGTTAGCCTCTCTTACATGAATTTAGACTTCCTTAAGCTTACACCAACTCTACTGATGTGTAAGGTTGTCTAAATAAGGAGCGACTAATTTATACCACTTTACATTTTACATCTGATTTGGACTAACAAATATGGAGGGCTTTCAGGAACGGGCCTTAGCGTCTTTCCAAGGACATCTCAATGTTGCCATGCATGATGATCCACTCGCAGAACAGTGTCTCTAGCACATGGCAGCCAAATGTGCATTGTCGAGTTTAGCTTCATATTCTTGATGGAGAACCAGCATTTGATATACACATTGGACTTATTATTTCAAAACTTTAAAAAATGGGTCTTTTGATCTATTTTGCCAATTGAAAATTGTGCAAGAGTATTCCCACAATACCACACTGGCTCTTTATATGCAGGACTATAAAGTTATCATATTTAATATTCTGCATGATCTAAAAAATCTGTATGCATTGGAAAAAGCCAGGAAAAAAAGCAAATGAGAGCTTTTTTTTTTTTGCCTCTAACTTAATCTTTTTAATACATGTCCTGATAGCTCTACTTATTTTAGAGTAGTCTCGCCTCTTTTGTCCTGTGGTTTTAATTCCACTACTTGGTAAAATTTAGGTTTCCCGTCACTGGGTAAATTCACACAGGCCAGCTCCCAAATTATCACAGTGAATGTTTTCATCCTCCTGCTACCAAAGGTGATGAGCATGTGTGTGCTCTGTGGTTTGTATAATTCCCAAAAGTCTGTGTAACTAGATAGCATCACTGTTAAAGGCTCGTGTAGTGTAAACTATGCTTGAGCTAGGGGGACTTTTCTGATGAGTCTCAAACCACTCTAGTAATCCCTAGAGACTCCAGATGTTTTCACAGAGCTGCATTACCGAAGAGTCACCAACTACTATAGGCTTAGTGCAGGCAGTTTAGAAGTGCCCTTTCCCCCCCAAATGGAATGTTTTCATGTGGAAATTACAGAACCTTTTAAAAGAAATCATCCAGTGATGATCCCTTATAATATATTAGCTGAAAACTCATGTTGTTGCACAGATGTAATTCATAAAGTCGTATGTGTAAAAAAGCCAAATACTGCCGAGAACTTTGCTATGTATCCAAGCATATGAACTGACTGTATATATGTGCTATGAAGAGATTTTGCCTGATTGCACGTGCATGAAGATAAAACTCTAATTCCTCTTTCTGTTCCTTGAACAACAGCATGCCACAGAATGGGATTTATCCCGCAGCGGGTCTGATGTTTTTGTGCTGTGTAAAGTTAGAAACATCTGACTCATTCATTGCTCTCCTACTTCTCACCCTAAATGGGCCAGTCTTTTGTTTATTCCTTAATTGAAGACAGGATATTACATTTTTAGAGAGGAAAAGTAAATACCCCCCTCCCACCCAAACAATCTACCACAGAAATGTTCACTGTCATTTGTGGTTTTTGTTTTTAACATTCTAATTGTATTAAAATACAATAAGAGAGAGCAGCATGCCTGATTTCCATGGCCTTGCTCAATCATAGTTCTCTTGATAGGGTTCCAGGCCAGATTCCACCATTGACTCTCTTTGTGACCTTGGGCAAATGACTTAGGCTCAGTTTTGAAAAGTGGTCTCTAATTTTGGGCACCTCAGTTTTTAGGGTGTCCAAAGTTAGACATGTATTTCCAAACTCTGGCTTCAACTTGCAGTTATAGGTATCTGTCACAGCTGAAAACCAGGGCCTGGGTATGTAAAGTTGGGCACCCAAAACACTGAGACACCGTAAAGACACTTTTAAAAAGGTGAGTCTTAACTCTTCTGGTGCCTCTGTTTCCCCACCAGTGAAATGGGAATAATAACATGTATCGACCTTTGTAAAGTGTAAATAACATAATTGCTTGCCTTTGTTTTGCATATTCAAACAGTCATTTAAGTGTGTCTGTTTGTGCTAGCTATGCACAAAATGGTTTCATGCCCACGTTTGTGGGAAGAATCACTGGTACACACACAAGAGGGCAAGCAAAATTAAAGGCCAGTTAGAGGCTATACAGGTGGCCCTCTGTTTCTATTGTGAAATAAAACGTGACAGTTTGTTAAAGAGGATATAAAATCTCACAAGCAATGAAGGAGTAGTAAGTTTTTGCTGTATCAAATTAATGTGGACCCATGATTAATCTATGATGTAATATAGCGAGTTGCAAAGTAAACTCTTTTCTGTGGAGGAAGCTGATATCTGCATCAGAGACTCTTGCCGCTCAACTCTTCATTGACTTAAAAAATGAGTTTGACTGCCTTATTCAGAAAGAGACTTTGGCATGAAATAGCATCTTTGTAAGAGGATTAGCAAAATTCCATTCTTTCAATGACTGGCTAGGTGTTTGCTCTTACCTCTCACACTCTTTGGCCATTATTGTTAATTGTCAGGGCAAATGCTCTCTATGAAAATTTAAAAATAAAACAAAAATAAATTGTGAGTAATCTATCATTTCATCCAGGGTTTTCTTGAAAACTTCCTTATGAAATTTTCTGACAATTTATTTTTTTTAGGGATCCATTCAACTAAAGCTTCAGCCCCACCCGTGGCGGACACCTTGACCACTCAGCCTCTGGAAAGTCCCATCACTACTCATGCTGCCAAAGTTCCATTGCACTGACCCAGCAGAACTAAGAACTTTACTGGATGATTGATGCCCACCTTTCTAGTCCAGTGAAGGTTAACACAGAGAATCTCTCCTATAGTCATAGATGGAATATGGCCAATCTGCAGCACATTGCATGACCCAGCTGATGATACTTAGGGAGTTCTCTGATATAGGTGGCCTGATTTTCAAAAGTGCTGCAAAGCTAGCTGCTCACATTGAGATCTCTTCTGGGTGCCCAGCAATTTTGAAAATGAGGCCAACTATTTATGCCTCTAAAGATGGATTTAGGAGCATAACTTTTGAAAATCTTGACCAAGATTAATTTGGCTCATAGTGCTTAGTCCTATATTATAGGATAGGAAAAACAGCCCTTTTAAAAGTGTCTAGATGAGGATTTATAATTTAGAAAAAAGCTCCGAAGAAACATTTGTCAGGCTAGTGTGTACAATGCAGGTTTACATAATGGAATTAATTGCAAGGGCTCTGCTGGAATGATTTCATTCAGGAGGGTTATTTGAGGTACTGAAAGAGGGATTTCACAGCTGAAAGAAAGAGGATTTTTCCTGAGACTGGTGGAACTAAAACACATTTAAATTTCTTAATACAGTGCTTCTGCCTCAGTGGGACTATTGTTTTCATGTCTTGAGATTGAGGAGATACCTTTATTCACAAATCTATTCAGGAATACCTTGAAAACATTCAGTGCCTTCCTAACACAGGTGTTTAACATCTACAGGTGGCAAAGGAGTACATTTACTTGTTAAAATGTGAGCCTATTGAGTTACAAAGAGTTACATAGAGGTGTGTCACATCCCTACAAAGGTAGGGATGTAGAATAAACAGAAGAGGTGTTTCTAGCATGCAAGGAGGATTTGGGCCTTTAACAGGTCAGATTGAAGAGACAATAGAAAAGGTCAGAGGGTAAAAATAGAAAAGGTTGGAGGTCAGTCACTGGGACAAGGAAAAGAAATTGGGAGTCATCATTTCAGCATTCAAGGCTTTATTTCTGAATGCTAATGCTGACCTTTAATATGTAAGTGCAGATTTTACGTTGGGGTTCTGCAGTACTGTATGTAACATTTTATTCTAATATATGTTGAAGCAGACCTTTTATGGTCTCTATTGCTTAATATTAACACCATGGGGCAGGGGGAGGGTGTTACTTTGGGACCATCTCCTACCAATGTTCTCTCATCCTCTGTCTTTCTGGGAGAAGGTCATTTTTACTTCTCACTGCTTCTTTTATGATTGCTTTTAATAGAGATCCTAGTTATTTAGAGAAAACCAAAAACATTTTGCACATTTGGGATTTTGTCCTAACAAGATTCTCTAACATCCAACTACTGCATAGCATAAGAACAGTGTTGTTAATATCCAGCAACAGCAAGTGTGAAATCTCGGTCTCAACATACTTTATAATAATGTTTAGAAAACAGCGTGTGATTCCATATGGCTACCTCTCTCACGGATGGCGTCTTGGCCAGTAAGCTTTTCTGATGATTGGAGAGCTAGTCTTAACAGACAGGAACAAATTACATGGCCACAGATGCAATAGCACGTCTGATGTGCTGAGAAAAGGAACAGGTGGAATGAAGGTCCCAAGGCTCTGACCAAGACTGCAGCAAATAAACAACAGTAGATAGTGTGACATGTGTAAAGGGTGTGAGGCAGTACAGTTTGACATCTTTGCCATAAGGGCTAGCTGGGCCAACTGACAGCTCGTATCTCCCTCCCCCCCCCCAACAGCTGCAGTTGCCATATTGTATGTATTCTTTTCTTAAAATTCTGCTGAATATTCAGTTTGCAAACACAGCAATCTAAGATCTAAGCAAGAGATACATTTTTAGTGCATGCTGCAAATGTAGACACACATTCTGATATTGTTACAGGATTAATATCCCACTCACCACATGGAAACTTTACCCATTATTATCTAGACCCTCATTAGATATATGGAAATACATGTTCCAATATAGTCAATTCCAAGAGCTTTGTGTATGTGCCAATGTGTAAAGTGTCCATTTGCCTACTGTTTCTTAGGCCATAATTTTCTCCAGGAGGAAAAAAAGGTTAAACCACACTTCTTAATTAGTAGCCTAAAGTGTTATTATGGTCATGGTCACACTAAAACTATCAGAAACCAAGTTATCTCTGCAGTGTGATTTAAAAAAACCAACAACATAATTATGATTGTCTTTTGGTAGCAAGGTAGGTAATTATACGCTGTATTTGTGCCACTTGTAATTCTACACAATTTGTTCCAAATCTGTTATTTGACAAGTGTAGGAAAGGAAAACCAGAGGTGGATATTTAAGGGAGTGTCTTGGGAACTGTCAAAAGGTAAATAAATGTGGTGAATCCCTATCCCATACGGCTGAACCAAACTTCAGAAACTGGGCTGCATTAAACATGGGATTCTTGCCAAGCAATGAACCACCCGTAGTACCATGAAGAGCCAACTTGCTTAGAAGAAAACAACGTTGCAATGGAACCCAAGGAAACAGTCTCAGTACGTGCAGAAAGTGTATTTATAGTTAACTTTTTCTAGGAGGGTACAAATTCATTATTTAATATATTATTGTTTGATGCAAGGGGGAATAAGTATTTTAGGAACTTTACTCTCCTAACATGGATTTTCTTTAAAGGATTCCAAACATTAAAAAAAAGAAAAAGTAAAGTCCATGAATCTCAAGGGTTTAAGTTACATTATAATGTTAGACATGACATAAAACGTCGAGAGTTCCTTTAAAAAATAATAGCTTTTGAAAGAGAAGATAACTGGTGTCATGTTACTAGAAAGAATTCTGCAGCTAGCACATTTTTAAGTTAAGTTCCATTGGAATGGAAAAGTAGTGCACATATTATATTGATAGATTAAAAATTACCCGGTATTACTTTGTTTATAACATTTCTCTTTACGTTCCCCAAAGAGAAAGAGAGCTTGTAGCACTTTTGATATGTACTTTATGACTAACCTGGGAGGTTAGTTCAAGATCCTTTAATCCCAGCATATGTCTTTCTTAAGGAGCTGCAGACCAAAGCACTGAAAATGCCAGCTGGAAAAGGGGTTTGAATAAATCCGTTACCAGTCCAAGTGCAGTGATGCATATTCAATTTCTTACTGGGCAGGGACAAATATTCAATAAGGGCAAAATGCACCCAGGCTGCACCATGCCGCAGTCCCAGATTGCATAATGAGTAGCTACCCAAAGTGCCCAGGCCAGAAAAGCCTTCATGAGAATCATGTGCTCTTTCCATAAGGAAGAGGATGGTAAAAATCTTGAAACAACATAAGCTCTAGCTCTAGTCCTCCCCTCCTCAACGATTCCCTGTCCCCAGAGGCCCCTGCAGAGCTGAGCACCCATTCCCTATTGTGCACTTCTATTGTTGGGGGAGCCCCCATAGATGCAAAAGGCAAAGATAGGTTTTGTGCTAAAAAAACAACAACAAATATTAGAATACAGCCCTTCCCCTTGTCCTTTGTAATATAATTGTTTGTAGACATTGTGTTAGTGAGTTAAAATGTATTGATATTTAGGCACACAAATGGTCCAGATTGGATACTGCCCCTTCTGACTGTAATTTCTTCCCATTAGGTTTTTGGCCTACATGACCTGGTGTGATGGTCATTGTAAGACCTAAGAAAACAAGTAATTTTGGTAGTAAAACTCCATGATCTCATAAGACTGCTATGCGCATACTTTACACATGAAGTGAGAAATAATTTTCTATGCCCCGTGTACATCTTATTTGATGTATGAACTGGTTTTAAAGCCACCAGCATTCCAGTGCAGCATTCTCCCATGTTACTTAGAGTGGTTGATGAGGGATAAGACACTTAAGAATACCAATAGGACTCCCTGCTGAGAAATGACAATCCATATTTTTCTGCATACTTGTTTGCGGTCTGCTAACAGTGACTGGAAACATCAGCACCATGAAAGTGGATCACAATGATAGGGTGAGTTATGGTACTTTGAGTCTCCAGCTTGATTACTCAATACAGTTTCAAAATAATCACTCTTCAGTGTCAGGCAATGAATCTTAAATCCTGTAAGCAGAAATAAACAATGCAAATGAACAAAGACCTAGCACTATCCAGTTAAAAAACTCTTTATCCTCCAAAAAAAATGTTGGGGTTTTGGTTGTCAAAACAAAAAAAAAGTTTTGATTTTTGATGAAAACCTGAAAATTTTCATCAAACAATGGAACAATTTTCATGAGAAAGTTTCCATGTAATCAAAAAGCTGTTTTTCATTCAAAAAAGTTATGATGAAATATTTTCAACAAGTGCTACTAACCATGTCTGAATTCATATTTCTCTCATATGGGGAGAATTTACACTTTTATGTCAACCTGCAAATCCAACAATGGAGAAAGTGATAAATATCATCTAGTTCTAGTTCATCAGCATATAAAATATAATAAAACAAAGGAGAGAGGGGACTTGTATGAACTGCTCAATGTTTTTGTAAAGTAAGTAAGGCTAAAATGACCTGCAATCCCCTCAGGCTAGGAAACTTTTTATTCCTAGAAATATTAAAGTGCTATTTAGGTGAACTCTTTTCTCTGTACTAGGTTTTCCAATTTCCTACCGTAACGGACATGCTGTCAAGATAATGGATTTTTCTAATAGTTCCTCTGTGAATTACTGATACCATCTTGGTTTAATTAAACAGAGGGTTTTGATAAATCAATTTACTTTACAATGTTAATTCTGTTGGTTTCTTTTGCATGTTGTTCCTGTGTAACTAGTTTGCTCAGTCTTATTTTTGTTTCAGGTCAGTTTCTAGCCAGTCTCACTTTTCAGTAATTGTGCATTAGACAGTGTTGTTATTTTGGGCTTTCCAGCACTGAGGAGAAGTGTTTACAGTAAAGGAACACAACCAACTTGAAAAATCACATTTGTCTGGAAGTTTTGTACCTACTAGAGTTACAAACAGGGCCTAAGATTACTAAGTTGAGCCTTTAGGCTCAAGGAGCCGTGACATGCCAGGAGGAGCACTGAAGGGAAGTAAGTTGCTGCAGCGCTGAAAAGCTTGAAGCTTACTTACTTACCACTTTGCGCCCAACAGCACTTTGTGCCAATATCACAATTCCCTCTGTATATCCAGTTAGCTACACTGTTTTTCCCTTGCTGGAAATACCCTTTTATCAAGGTTGCAGTTGTGCCTATTGGACATATCCTGTGTTGTGAGGAGTGCAGGTCTACACTGCCCCTGTAGATACTCTCCATCACAGAAGCAGAATACATAGCAGGGGATCCAGGCATGAAGAAGCAAAGCTCCCACTGCCACTCCCCTGTAGTTCACTATTCCTCCCCACTACACAGCCAGCTGACTCTAATGGCCAGTATGATAGTGAGGTGGAACCATGACCGTACCTTCTTCTCAGCCTTTCCTGGATCATGAACCACCACCAGTGGAGTAAGGAGAGGCAGCCTCTCTACTCCCTGGACCACAGGTGCTGGGGCTGCAACTGTGCTGGATCCTAGGGGCACACATGGGAAGGCCCCTTATAACCTACTTCCTCCCAGCTCCCATGTAAGAACCTGGCTGAATGTGACCTCAACAGAGCGGCAGATTAAAACCATCAGGAAATACTATTTAAAGGGGAGTGTTATCAGAAACTGGGATGTTTTGAAATGAGTCAGTTCTAAAAAAAAACCAAACCCATCAAGTTTAAAGGTAAAATGTTTTCATTTTAATGTAATACTGATCATAGTGAAACACCTCTAGATCATACAACACCGAAATCGAAATCGAAACTGCATGCTGTTTAGGGCAGAGACCATGCTTAGCTGTGGTACTGAACAAACAATAAAGTATTAATAATAATGCATAACAAAATACATATTTTAAATATATACGTGCGTATATAATATCTATTTACAAAATGTATATTTTGGTCTTAAATTTTAGTTTTTGGCAGAGTTGCTTTAAAGCAACCTCTTAAAGCAAAGATAGATTTTCTGGAGTCATATTTAATCCCATTGAAGTCAGTGAAGTTACACCAGGGATGCATGTAGCCTGATGTTGTTTACAGATTTTCAAGAGATTTGGGGCAAAATTTGGCCCTTAAATCAATGGAAGAGGTATGTGCATATTGGAGAAATGTGGAATTTGACTCTTAATTTTGTCTTAAACCAGTATTTGAAACTCAGATTGGAAAATGCTGAATGATGCCATTAAATGCAGTAGCCTTAATACTGCCCTAAAACAACTTATCCTTTTAGATAAATGGTTCGGGTTTAGAACTCTATCTCTCTTATGCAAGCTCACTGTTAAAGATCAAAGCTGAAACATATAAAACAGTTAATTGCAATCTGTTATTTTATGCCAAAACAAACAGTAATTATAGATTTCAGACAGATACCAACATACAATAAGCCTGCTGTAGTTTTGAACATGGGTACACAAATAGCCAGATGTCCAAGTCCCACAAAAGGGACACATAACACAGAGAGCCACAATGCAGGATTTTCATTTCCTAGTTCTAGCAGCCACACATTTTAAAATTGGGGTTCCCATATGGCCCACATTTCAGGGTAAGCCCCTTGCACATTTAGTTTCAGAACTGCATATATTTTAGTTAAGGGGCTTCACACACACACACATCCCTACCTATGAAAGAATGACAAATTCATGTTTATCTTGCTAATTCCTCCCCTCCCCCAAAGAATATACTCTAAATACTCTCTACAGATTTCATTTCCCCTCAACACACACATATGAATATCCCATTAGTGTCAATGCAAGTTATGTCTGCATATCATGAGGAGAATAGACCCCTAAATAATTCACTACTACATAAATTAGCTACCCTTGATGAATAGCTGCTATCAACATTTGTGGAAAGGTCAGTTTTGAAACATTTTTAGAGACTAATCAACAAGTTCAATTCTTAAGACTGCCCTTGCAAGACTTCCCTTGTTTAAACCTGCCAGAAAACATGTGGGCAGCTCTGATTCCATAGGCTTTTCTATTGTAGCATTTAAAAAATCATTGATACTGACTGGGACACATTACCGAAAAAAGGCAATCAATGGGGCTACATTTTGGCTTGATTTTACTTCATTAATTATTGAACTCAAATAGGGCTGGATTGCTCAGGGGACTGTTAATGGGCTGCAGAGCCTTTCACCTCTAGGTCACCAGTTTAAAGCCAACCCTGCTCCGAAGTGAGTGAGAGTCATTACTATCTATCTGAAGACTGTTCAATGGCCCCTGTGAAATAAGTCAGAGGTCTCTGTTTCTCTCCTAATGCTTAAGGCCCTGATTCAATAAAACCCTTAAGCATGTGCTTAATAATAAGCAGATGACGAAGTCCTTTTGAATTTAATGGGACTTAAGCCTCTGCTTACAGTTAACCATGTACTTAAGTTTTTTGGTGAACAGGGATGGACTTAAACACATCTTAATAGCTTTGCTGAATCAGGCCTAAATGTCTATCTCACACACACAAGAAACAAAAAACCCTTGCTGACTGTCTCAGTAGGGATGCCAAAGACTGAATGGGCATAGATACTGAACTACTTTCTCAGTCATAGAATAATTCCCTTTAGATATAGCAGGACAGGGTGGGAGAAATGTGCACTTCTGCTACCACGTCATATTTGTTCTGTGTATGTAATTAAATAACTTTTCACTGGCCTAGTCTGTCACCCTGATACCTTTCATGAGCACTAAATGCACTTGAAAAAGTGAATACAAATATGGCATTTTGTATACCCTTAACTAGCTTATAGGTGTTTCACCCTTCAGGTATTCATGTAGTCCAAAAAATTGGCAACATTATAAAAAACAACAGTATCATCCACTGTTTGAATATATAGTGAAGTTCATTTGGTATAAAGTAAAGCTTTTAAAACTGAAAAGCTGTTTTGCAGTTTATAACATATACACCATCTATACTTAAAACCATTTGGAATGGCAAATGTAGGTCTTTAAATTCAGCAACTAGAGCAGTTGTCTGACCTGCTAGAGCAAATAACTTCTAAGATTACCAGTGGATCAGATTTTGTTTTGCTTCTTTTAAATTGAAGTGTATTATGGGACTTCTCCATGGTAGACTGATCATTGTTTTGCACAATCAAGGTTAACTGCTGTGAAATGTAAGCTCTTGTTTCAAACCATTGCAGGCTGAGACAGCCACCATTTTAACACCACATCTGTGATTCTAGCAAAATAAGTTGAACTTTACCAGATTTCTCTCCCCCCCCCCCCAAAAAAAAAAAAAGATCTGTCTGGGTGATGGCTAGCTGTACAACATAGATATGGTCTCCTCATTCTGGAGTGACTGAGGACTACAGGACAGATTCTGATCTCAGTTCCACAGTGCATCCATTGAAGTCAATAGAGTGATTCTGGATTATATCATGTAAGTGAGATCAAAAGCTAGCCCAGTATTTGTTAAATTTTCTGGTGCTTTTTCACTTGAATAACGAAGAGTTAGCTGGTCTTCAAACCGGTGCATAATGGAATGATCACACCCAGTTTCCTGAGACCTAAACAACAATGTTTCAAATGTTTAATCTCAGGAGATTTCTATCCCACAGAATTTTGGATAAGTTTCCAATAAACATTCTTAGATAAAATGAATGAAACCATTGAACTCTTAGATTTGTCCATTGATAGTGGAAGATAAACCTCAAAACAGTTAGTGCTAATTGTTTGGCCCAATTAATACTTTTTCAGCCAGCAGGAATGATCAGAGAATGCTCATCGGATGATGAATCTGTCAATTCACCCATGAAGACTGTCATATCGTATGGATATTCCCTCCACATTCCGGATCAAGATTTTAGAATAACAAGAGAAAGTATCTTGTCTGATACTTTTTAATATTTCTACTTCAAGCTGCCATCACTATTAGCCCCAGAAGCCACAGGGAATTGCCAGTATCACCTAAGGTCTAATGATGAAAAATAAAAACTTGGAGCTGCCTTTAAATTGACCATCCCTCTTCTCCATACACATGGGAAAATTGCGTCTGACATAGCAACACTACTGACAAAATCAATACCAGGACTTACTTTGTTCCAATCCTCTAATGTACTCCAGACACTTGCTGTACCACAACAAAAGGGACATTCTCAGCACTAGCAAGCTTTATATTCATTCACATCATTTTGAATACACTGAATGAGAGAAGAAAAAATGGCAATAGATTTTTGATAAAGAAAACACCTATTTTTCCTGTAACACCATGCTACTTAAATGAGGCTAATGAAATGACAGCGCGATTGGGGACAGAAGTTTAAATCCAGATTAGCAATTGGAGTCAGACTGACAACAAGAAGGGGAAACAGAAGTTTGGTTCAATCTAATTTTGAATGCTTCTTAAGTGTAAGAACTTGATGGGAGAGTGTCACCCTCCAAACTCATAAATGAGGCATTGTGTATTACAGTTTTCTACTAGGTTTTTTCGTGTCTTACGTTATTATGTGATATATTGCACTCACATACATTGTTACTGTTTGTATTACATTGGTGCCCAGAGGCCCCAGATGAGAATGGGGACTCACCGGATAAGACATAGATATAGTACATAGATATAGTAAAGCCCCAAAGCTATATAGATCAGATAGGTAAAGTACAAGACACAAAGCCTTGTCCA
This sequence comes from Emys orbicularis, assembly GCF_028017835.1. Classification (NCBI taxonomy): domain Eukaryota; kingdom Metazoa; phylum Chordata; order Testudines; family Emydidae; genus Emys; species Emys orbicularis. Next base: position 176,884,510 of record NC_088685.1, on the reverse strand, counting down.
AGCTCACACAACAGGTCAGTGGTAAGGAATAGATCTAGTTCTCCTGACTTCCAGGCCAGTGCCCTAACCACTAAACCAGGCTGCCTCTTTAATAGTAATATATTAATTTACTTTACGCTACATACTGATCCTAGTCCAAAATCAAAGTTGTTAGGCTTCATGCAGAGGGCTCCCTGGGAGGCTTGGGAACAGAAGAATCCTTTTAGTTTGTGGAGTGGCAACAGGGATGCTTTTCAACTGCTACCGCAGCCCTGAAGCTGCAGCAGTCTATGCCCCTATGGTGACTACAAGGTTGCAATGGCCAGTGGATCCATGTAGCATGGATCAACTGCTTTGGGAGCTGCAGGAGCTGCCATGGAACTGAGCTTTGTGATGTCCATGGGGTGAGGAGACACCCCGAGGTCCCCAGATCCTGAAGAACAAAATACTGATTCCACTTCATTCATGTCCTCTGCAGCTCAGGAGAAAGCGACAAAGACTCGAGAATGACAAATAGGTCTTATGTTGTAAGCAGCTTTACTTTTCACTGGGAATATTTTTGCATGAAATTAGGTGGAAACAAACCAATTCTGACTGCTTTTCTTGGAAGGTCAAGTTCAGTAAATGCAAAACTCCAGGGAACACCTGTCAACACTCCCATCTCAGACCTTTCTCTCCATTTCCTCCTCCCAAAACGTCTAGAGACCCCACATTCTTACCTAAGATGTTTTGAGTAGGGTTTCTTGGACCTGATTGGAGAGGGACTTCTCTAGGGAGAAAGTTCTGTGGGGACTTAAGGAAGGCCAGCTGGAGTAGAGAAACTCTAGTTGATGGAGTAAAACCAGTGCCCATGAAAGTAGAATCACTAAAAATCATTTTTGTCAGGTATGAGGGCACTTAATTAAAAGAGTCTGCCTATTAGAGTTTTCTTTTCTATTTGAACTATAAAATGCTTTAACCAACAATATTTTGTAAACCAACACTTGTAGCTGTTAGCTGACAGCTAGCACCGAGAGTGCTATTTCTCACTTTCATCTGGTACTGGCAGCTTTTCCAAGTCCATTTTCATGTAAACAGAGGTCAGATCTGCAAACAGGTATGGGGAACATTTTTTGTTAAAATCTTGCCTTATTTTTGCCAGGTGGCTGTACATTTCCAAGGAAATGGAAACTGGAGATGGAAATGGCCACAGGAGCTGCGAATCACAAAGTTGTCTTATTTCCATGGATCCAGAGCCAAATTCTACTCTCATTTACGTCAGTACAAAACCAGAGTACAGTAAGTCCACTGAAATCAATGGAGTTACACCAGTGTAAAGCCAGCACAAGAGCAACATCAGCCTCCATTCTCCATTATTTCTGAAACATTTCCAGAAAAACTGTCATTAGTTAACCATTTCAAAGAGGTCAGGGCCATTTTGTTTTAGCCATTACTTTTTGTTTTCAGATGTATCTGCATGTCCTGGTTCTGGGGTTGGAAACAGGATCAAAAATTGGTAGTGATAGAAATTTTGAGAGAAAGGATGATTATACAAGATTTCCAGACCAACTATCAAGACTTATTAGGGACTTATACGAAGCCCACTGAAGTCAATTGAAAAAATTGGTTTTGGGTGAAGCCCTTAATTCACACATATTCTGTTTGGTTATAGTTCAAATAAGCCTCCATACTTTTCAGCCAAACAGATTAAATTATTAGAAAAATGTGCCACACTGTATCTGTGTATGGATCTTGTGAAGGGTATTGTTTTACTATCCATCCATCCATTCTATGGTTTTCTATAGCACCCTAAGAGCAAGAGAGTGCATTGTAAAATAGAACCCTGATTGATTTATTCATACATTGATTTATAGTGGCACTTATAAAAGTCTGATCTTACTCTTGTTTAACTCAACAACAAAGCTTCCATTGTTTTATATGGTGCAGGATCAGGCTCTTACAGAGTTGCTAAAAGGAGTGACTTCAGTGAAGGTAGTAGGGTTATGCCAGTGTAAAGCCAACATGAGGGGCCTGATTCTGATTTCACACATATGGAAGTCCACTGATTACAGGAGAATTACTCCTGGTTTACATCAGTGTAAGTGAGAGTAGGATCAGGCCTTAGATCTGTTTTATTTCGTTGATTGCTGTTTCTTTGCAAACAGAAAAAAGCGGGATGGAACAAAGAAGTTAGCATAGCAACGAGATAAGACACTATGAAGCCATTCATAGATTACTTGAATAGCTATACTTTAATAGCAAAGTAGAACGGAACAATGACTGCTAAACTGTAGCACAATATTGACTGCTAATTTGTTTACTATTTTGGCTGAAATGCCTTCCAGCATTCTAAGTCAATTTTTAATCCGTATAAACAGCCAAGGAATGCTCTATTACAAAAACATGTAATTACAGGGGATTATATTACACCTCCAGCATTTTGGCAAAAGCACTCAATGGCAAAAGATAAAAAGGTAGCACCAAAGTCTTTTTTGATTTTGTACAAACAGCAAACTTGCTAGTTATCACTACAATGCATTCATTGTTCAATGTCTTGGCTCCTGTTCTTCAGATTCAGAGCTATTGGCTCTAAAATAAACACACACAAAATTAACTTCCTACATTCTCCTTTGCTTTGCTCATATCAGTTCTGAGATAGACACTCTAGCAAAGGTAACAGGAATTCTGAAAAGTTACAACTGTAGCAAAAGTAAATTCCAACAGAGCTAACATAGTGATACTGTAGGTAACACTACCAGCGGCACTACTGTTTAAAATAAAAAGAATACAGGATAAAATAAAAAAAAAATATATACAGGGCTTTCTGCTTTTGCCAAGAATTAAGTGGCTGATTTGTGCATTATCTGTGGGTTAAACTACAGCAGTTTGAAATACTGACCACACTTTTAACTGCCGTAGTTCTTTTAGCCAAAGCTAGGTTTAAATTAAAAGAGCCTGCCCATAAGCATTCATCATTTTTTCCGAAGGGAGACAGCTTTCTGAAGAATCCATCAAATCATGAGGCTCTAGTCACAGAGATACAGACAGACAGGAAAATACACATGATTTAATTTAATTGTACTTGTTCATTGGAATTTACTCACTTGGGACAGATTGGCTCAAATGTTCTTTACTTTTAGGCCCATATCCTGCAGTCTTTGCACAGGCAAACTCCCAAGGAGGTCAATGGAAGTTTTGCCCACTGAAGTCTTGAAAGATCAGGCCCCAAGCATTTTCCAAGTTTTATCCAACTCTGCAGCTGGGCTGACAAAGTCATAAGGTCTCAAGAGATTTGCAAGAGAGTGGCAAACACTTAATAAGATAAACTGCCTGGGACACTTGTGAGGCTCTGGTTTGGATTCTGTTCCCACTCGCACCAGTGTCATTCAGGAGTTATACTGTTCAAGTCCATTGAGTTACAATGGTTTAAAACTGATGTGAGAGGAGAATCATGACTTCTGTGTTTAAGGTTGCATGGAGGAGACTTTAGCTTACCCATGAGGATGGAGCACTCTGCTGAAATCCTTTTTTAAGATACACACTTCCATTCAGCCCTTCTCAGCAAGTAGGGTGACCAGATAGCAAGTGTGAAAAATCAGGACAGGGAGGGTGATGGTAATAGTTGCCTATATAAGACAAAGCCCCTAATATTGAGTGTCTGGTCACCCTATTTGCGAGGCAGGTGGCCACAATGTGGGGCCTTGGGAAGCAGGGTATCAAAAAAAGAAGGGGAAAACCCTCTTTTGAAGGATAATGAAAAAGGAACTTTCTTTTCCTTTTGTCCTCTCTCTCAAAGCAATATCTTTGTTTTAACATTCTAACACTGTAATTCAAGCTAAAGTCTGCCTAGATTCACAGTGAACCAGAGAGTTAATGATCCTTCTGAAATATAACTCAGTCAGTGCTTTCATAGTCTGAGCACCTGGTTCTAGCTACTACCAACTCCCTCCCCCCACCACCACCCATGCATTTTGTTTTGCATTTACTAACTTGTTTCTTTAGGGTGCATATTTGGAGTTAGCTGAACCTTCCCCCCAACCCTGATGGAATTTGTTTATTTTGATTCATACCCGTTGCTTCTTGAGACTTCTACAGGGTCTTTGCAAAAAGTAGCAACCCTGTTTTCAAAGTATCCTAGAAGTAATCTGTGACAGTTATCAATGTGCTCTGTTGTCCTTTAAATTGCTTGGAGCTGGGCTGCTAGTCGCTCCTGTAGACCCAATACAAACATAACCTTTTACTCCCCCAGTTCCAGCTTGCTTGGACTTCTTCGATTCAGAATGATGGGCTCCTGCCTCACATATTCCTCCCCCCACCCAGAGGGCCCTCAGACATTGAAACATGAGGTTATGTGCTAGTTGGGGCCAGATTTTCAATAGAAACGAGCTCCCTTTAAGTGCTTATATAAGGATCAGAATTTGAAGAGGACTAAGCACCCAGCACTCCCATGGCAGCAGTTATGGCCAGGTTTTCAAAGAAGGTCAGCACAGAATATGCTGAGCTCCCATGGAAATCTGGCCCTCCGTTGTTAAAGCATTTGTTGACCTATTTATTGTAACCAAAACCAAAGAAAAAGAAAATCTTCAAAAATAATGGTTTGAAAAGTACAGGATTTCTGGTGCGGATGTTTTAAATCCAAGTCTTCTTTAGTTTTGGCAATTGCATAACCATTTTCACTTCATTTTCCTGACATACTGCCAATCAAACCATAAGTGTGTTTAGCAAAGTGAATTAAAGAGCGCCTTTCTTGCCAGAAAAAATGACATCTGCTGTTATGAAGATAACATGGTATTTCCGATGTTAAAAAAATTAAAATCCCAATCTCGTTTGCTGTCATCAAGACCAGAAAAATAGAAATAAACACAGTGTGCTGTCTTCACTGGAAAAACCTACTTCATTTGGGTCAGATCGTGCTTTCATCAACTTCAGTGAGCACAGGATCATGCTGTTTATACACTGTCATACAAATGTTACTTTTGAATGCTAAAATACTTCTCGTATTAAACATGTTGGATTTGAACAAGTGATTAAGAGAAGAAAAGCTCTTTTCCTACTGAGTCATCCAGTTCCCCAGTTAAAAAGTGGCTTTCTTGATTTTCAGGTTTTTGTTTTCTAGATAGTCCCATCACTTTTCTGTGTGAAATTCATCCCTGTGCAGGGAAACCCCAGAAGGCCTACGTGCCACTTGACCCTCATTTATGCACAAAAATTGTACCAGTGTAAGTAATTTTTTCCCCAATCAATTTAGTTAAAGAATACAAACCCCTGGCTTCTGCAATCAGTTTACATTAACTTATATTGATTTAGATTAAGGCAGTAAGTTGTTTTTAGTTAAACTGGTGAAACGTGTGTGTATAGAGAAGGCCTCCAGAGTCACATTAATCCTGCAAATAGAGCTTATATGGTGCAGGTCTTGTGCTGGCTCTTTGCACAGGAGTGAATTCTACCCTCTTGTGAAATAGCTCAGGGTAGGGAGGGACTGTATTTATTTGTGCCTTGTACAGCACTAGTGCACTGTACAGTATGTGCTTAATCTATATGAATGAGAATCATAAGATGCTAGAATCTAGCTATACTGTAGACGAGTATGAGGGACAGAAGCAGTAAGTTAGAGTTAGAATTTGTGGTCAGTAGGATTCAGAAGCCAGCACTAGAACAGTAGGGTGCTGGGGTAATGTATTAGAAAGACATCCAAACAGACATATGATGGTTTTTTTTTATGGAAGAAATTGATTTCAAACTGAGGACAGAATTTGGCCAAAATATTTAAAATCAGAGAAAGCTGCTTTCCTGGATTCTTGTGAATTTTATATTTTTCTTTTATTGGCATTTGAAATGCAAACTTTCCTTGGGATATTAGTTCCATTTCAGCCCTGTCCTTTGAAGGGAAAAACCTTGTGGGAAGAACAGTGCCTTGCTTGTCTCTGTATACCACAAGCGAAAAGAACTGGGACAAGCTGAGCAACACTCAGGACTAGATCTGAATAAAACACGTTTCAAAGAGAAACTTGGACTATATCAACTATGGTTTGAAGCCGCCTATCATCAGTTGGAGACATATTTCTTTCCAGTATCACCCTAGTGGTCTTTATCATATGAATTACTAGAAGGTACATTTTGCCAACAAAGAAGAAAATATTCCAATGAGAAACACATTGGTCTTGGCTAGTCCAGAACCTTCAGCTATGTGTGTTCAGGGAGTAGAGCTATTTAGCACGGGCCAGATCTTCAAGTCTTTATTCAGTTTGTATTCAGTCCATGCTTAGGGAAACTTTCCCAATGACTTCAGTGGATGTTTTTCTAGAACAAAGAATGAATTTAAACAGAAAGCCCAATCCCTCAAATCCTGCACAACTTTACTCACAGCAGTAGTCCCATTAATGGCAACAAGACTACATCCAAAGCTCATCAAAGAAGAAAATGTATAATGATCTTTTCCAGTCTTTTAATGCTAAAAGAAAAATGACAAGTAGTTTAATTAACAAACAACTATTTGACTATTACAAAAAGTTTCTATGGCATCTGGCTGTTCAAAAATCAAACAAACAAACAAAGTCCCTGCTTGCTCATGTGAGAAATGTAGAATTCCTGTAATTTATTGTAATTTTGTCAAACCATTCTCTAAAGTGCACATACATTGCTATTTCTGTTCCTAGTCTCTGTGGTTAAGTTGCCACTAGCCAAGTTTCCAAAATAAAATATGAAGTTCCCACAACACAGGAAAGTGTCCGGTAACATTCTGTAGAATATCTAGAGCATAAGGCAGTCAATAAAAATAATAATTTATTGCTCATTAGGTAAAAGAAGAGTGATAGCAAGCCCAGGTGGCGGATGGGGTCAGAACTCTGCTGCAAGGGGCTGCCCATATGCTAACATAAGGGTGCTAAAATAGTGCTGCAGCAACTTTACATCAAAGTTTCACAAATTGGCAGTACATCAAGTTGCGACATTTTCTTTTGTTAGACACAATCTCTGAGAGTCTAATGGTGAAATCCTAACTCCATTGAAGTCAATGGCAAAACTCCCACTGAGGCAGGATTTCAACTTAATAGAAAATAATTAACTTCCCAATTCCTGCCAGCGGTTTGGGCTCTAGGCACCAACCCATTAGCCATAAAACTTGCCTGCGTTACTGACTAGCAGTTGCAAACATGTGCACAGCACAATATGGCGGGGGAAAGGGGGGGGGAGGTCTGTAAGCGGTGGTGTTGGGATGACTACAAGGGAGAATGGCTTTCAAGCCAACATCAATGATAATCAGCAGTGATGTGAAAAGAGATGATGAAAAGTATATGATGGTATTGCAGACACAGTTTTGGTGGTAGACCAAATTCCCAGCTTCCATTATCGGCAGATCTTAAAAGAGCTCTGTTCAGAGTGGAAATGAGCCCAACTTCGTGCCCTCAGATCTGAATATACCAGAATTAGGGGCAGGAGAGCTTTGTAATCTGGGTCCCAGTGTCACAGCTTACTCATGTATAATAGATCAAAATACCTCTGAACTTTCGTGACATTCTACATCAGGATCTACATTATGCAGCTCATGGCAAGCTCTAGTTCAAAGGTGCCCATGCTTTGTCCCTCTCTTCTCCATGATTTGTGCCTCTTCACTGTGACATTCCTCACATGCTGAATCAAGTTCTTTCACTTCTGAGAGCTGTAACAGGTGAAGAAGGAGAAAGGAGCAATGAAAATAATTCACAAACATTACCAGAGAATATAGAAAAAATGGCAAAGCTTCCTTATCTGTATGAACATCATACTCCATTATTGTTTATTAGGACAGCACAACAAGAACTGGATCCTAATATGCACAAACCATACATTACAAAGGGACATTAGGAAGGCCCCCTAGAAAGCCTCAGTGCTGCACCAGGATCCCCTAGCAAGACATCTGTGCCTGTGAAGAGTCTTATTGGCCAAAGCTGTCTAGCCCTAAGCACGCAGCACTCTTTATGTCACGCCAGCCTAGGGTAGAGAGTGTTGTACCCTGACGCAACTAGAATATCAGAATGTGTAAAAGACGACAGCTAGCGGAGACATTATCTCCACCTTCCTTGAAGGCTCACAGGCCCCATTCATCAAAGCATTGTGGTCCTGTTTGACTCTTTATTAAGCTTGGATGGCTAGGTAGAATCAGTAGCTAAAACTTCTGCCTCTGACACCTAGCTTACTAGGAAAGTTTATCCCTTCCTCCCAGGATAAAACCTGGCTACAATGATCCATGTATTTGTAACCTCCAGGACAGATTGTAATTCACTGTATCTGAATCTAAATGTGAAGACGACTCTCAGGCTCCAGCTGCTAGAGAATGCAGCTGCCCGTCTTCTACATGGCTCAGGCTGCTGTGAGAATATCTGGCCCATTAGTTCTCACTCAGCTTCTAGTGCCAGGTCAAGGTCTTGGTCCTTATTTTCAAGGCAATTAATGGATCAAGCCCCAGCTACATCAAAGACCGAATTCTAATCTATGAATGGCTGTGACAGCTGTGCTCTTCTGGGTTAATGCAGTTCACAAAGCCCAGGACAGAGTGCATAAGAGGTGGGGACACAGCATTCTCAGTTAAGGGATCCTGCTATGGCACAAACTTCTAGAGGAGAGTAGGTAAATCCACAGTATGTCTGTTAGGAAACATTGCAAAACCTTCCTCTTTGAAAAGACCGTTACACCATAAGAATCACACATCACTGACACCCCCAAAAAAAGCAAACAGATTTTTTTTTAAAAAATGAAGTCAGTCCAGCTAAAACCACCATACAAAAACATTAATAAAATTTTAAAACCAAAAACACCAAACCTATTCCACGCAAAGATTTTACCCTAAAAAGGGAGAAGTACCAGAGACTCCATAAAATTCAGCAGGGACTTCATTATTGCTATTGATTTTATATGGAAGGTGTTCAGACACTATGGTGATTGGTGGCACTATAAAACCCTTATGTAGATAAGATGAGTAAAACCATGCAAAACTGTAACAAAATATGGCTCACCTGATTTGCGGATTCATTATAAATCTCAACCTCAGGTAATGTTCTCTGAAACATTTGCTTATGTGGAGGAAAATTTTCTTATGGCTTAAATTTTAAACATTGTTCTAGTCTTTGAATCAGTGAATGTTGTAAAATTATGGAATTCTTTGGGTCTGGTTTTAATGTCACTTACACAGCTGTAAATCAGGAATCGCTCCATTGAAGTCAATGGAGTTTCACAAATGTAAAATTAATGGGGGTGATATTACGGTCAAGCCCTTTATTTCAGCATTGTAAGGAAATTTGTTAAATTTAAAATTATATTTAAAAAAAAATTAGAAGAACCTACACATTGTACTGTCTTTGTATTTGATTTGCAAGCTGACTTCAGTTTCCATATATTTTCATACTGTTAACATGTAGAATGTTATAATTTGGTGGCCTTGAAATGATAGTGTTTTGCAGCACACTTTCCAATAGATTTTTTCTGGTTCAATAACTGTAGATTATACAGCACTCAGGCAGATGAACATCACCAAAATTGACCTGATATTAGATTCCCAAATGATATGTTTGCAGACTTGTTGGCTCTGATCATAAATATGCTTGCCTTCATTTTAAGAACGCAGTTCACACATGGGGTGAAACCTCTCCTGTTTAAAATGAGTGTATATTATATTTAAAAGTAAATGCAGAATAACTATGCAGGGAGGATAGCGTGTTTACATGTCAGAAATATAGACATTTGAGGGGAAGAAGATGGGTGGATATAAATAATGTGTATGGTAATAATACATGAAAGAGATAGTGCATCTGAACTTTTGACTAAAGTTGACTAGTTTCATGGACATTTTACTGCACACACTTTAATCTATTATCGTCTGTATGGCCAGATTTTGCAATCCTCGCTCAGGTAAAATTCCCATTGAAATCAATGGGAGATTCATTTGAGTGAAGATCGCAGGAGAGGTTCCGTACAATGTTTCACATGGTATTATAGCAGCAGAACCGAAAATGTTCTTTTTAAAACACCTCCTTTGTGACTGCACATGAGCCAACAGCTCAATCTGCTAATATTTGTCACGTCACTAGTGCTGTGGAGGTGATATCCTAATTCCACCTGTTTTGTAACTTCCTGACATTTCTTTCATCTGTAACAGGGATGCAATGCCTACCTGAGACTTGATCTGCTCACATCTTTCTTTGATGTTCTTCACTCTGCGTCAGGGATCAGAGTGTCAACAGACATGTCATTGGTATGAATGATTTGCAGCAACAGGTGAAAGTCTTTAAATGAGTGTATTTACTACAGGCTTTCAAGGACTCTGTATCAGCTATGCCTGATCGTATTCCATGTGTACTTTCCATTGTGTTTCTGTTTATACAAGTAGTGGCATGGTCACATTTCATGCAAGTTGAACTATTCAGTGAATTTCGCACGCTGATCCTGTAAAACTGGTCTAGCGTGGATGGTGCATCTCTTGAGCTTTCATCACTCAGTAATGGACAGATGCACTTCAGTGTAAGACAAACTAATAATACAACCTTAGTTCAAGGCTCCCCATGAATCTACCTCTGCGTGGATCTGATATGGCCTTCCTGTGCTCTATTGTAAGCTCCACACTGTAATCACCTTCATGCCCCTCTGCCTCCTTTTCTCACTTGTGTGACTCTCTCTGGAACTGTTCCTATGCTTGGAGCTACTGTCCCTTCCAATGTGACTGCACTTTCCTCTTTCAAATCGCTCCTCAAAGTCCATCTCTTTTTGGGACCATGTTATGCCATGGATTTTTTTAAGCACAGCTTGCCACTGATGGCATTGGTATGGACCGTAGCTAGCATTCCACCACTGATCTATCACCACTGCTGTTTGGGCAATTTAAATAAAAACCTTTCAACCACCTCACAGGATGGTTGCTATTGCAGGATACCTCAGTGACAGTAACCCTAACTGTGCAAACAATCAAGCAAGACAAAAACTACAAACTCCCATGAAACAAGAAAACAAACTAACAAATCGCAATAACGGTAAAGTGCTAGAAACATCTATTGTACATAAAATGTGATACCAATAATTAAAAATAAGTGTGGCAACTTCGAGAGTATGAAAATAAACTGCTGTGATTCTGTAGAATAGTGCATATATAATGCTAGCCTGTGATTTTTCTTCTTTTCCACATCTCTTTTCTCCCTTTCCTTAAATCATATAATGAAGGGACTCGATGTGCATAGTTAGGACCAAAGAAAGAGTCTCCGTGAACTCAAACTACTGATGGGTAACAGATTGGTCAGAATCTTCTCTCTGTTATACTGGTGTGAATAAGTGGTATAGTATGCATAATGCACATAGAATAATAGACTAGGCCCTTTAGCCAGTGTGGGGATGTAGCGGGGTGGTCACCCCGCTCCTGCCCGGAGGGGTTAAAACAGCCCTGGAGAGGGCTGCAGAGGCGAAAAGAGAGGCTGATTGGGGAAGCAGCCACAGGTGAGGCCACGCCCCAATCAGGCCACAGCTGGTCCTATAAGAGGGCTGAGGGCCAGAGACTAGAAAAGACACTCTAGCAGTAGAGAGAGAAGGACCTGGCTGCCTGGTAGCTGAGCACGGTACCTAGAGTGGAGCAGGGCTGGGGAAAGGCTAGAGGAGCTAGGGAGCTCCAGCCTGGAGAACCCCCAGGCTGCAGGCCTTGCTAAAGGCCAGGAAAGGTACTGGGGTTGCAGGGGTGCAGCCCAGAGTTAGGCAAATGCAGCAGGTCCAAACCCCCCTTGCCAATGATGAGTGGTTTACAGACTACAGTCTGCCCAAGGGAGAGGGGGCTAGTTAGTGACTGGCAGTAGCCACTAAGGCAAGGGAGGGATAGGAGGTTGGGGGTTCCCCTGGGTGGGGAGACCCAGACTGAGGGGGTACTGCCAGGGGGCAGAACCCTAATCCAGAAGGGTACTGGGGTCCGGGAGGGACACGGGGGCCAGCAGCAGGAGAGACACTGGCCTGCAGAGGGCGCTCCGGAGGATGGAGAGCTGATTCCCTGGACAACCAGCAGGAGGTGCCACGCCAGTGAGTCATCGCCCCGCCACAGGGGAGTAGTTTTCTACTTTTAAAATAATATTGATCTCTTATATTTAGTGCATAAAATTGAAAAAAACAAGTGAAAAATAAATACCTACTCAAAACTAGAGGCATCAGGGGCAGTCATTAGATCTCTGGACTGGGAATCAGGAGACCTAGCTCTACCCAGCCTGCTGCATGATCATTCCCCCTTCTGTGTGTCTCTATAAAGTACTGCATAAAATATTTACACTGTTTTTAATTAATTTCTCCAGTAACACTATTATGTACATGAAGGTGCACAAATACAATCTGGAGCTTATGTTAATATCTCTTAGCATGTCAAGAATGAATATATTCAGGTGTATTTAAGGAATAACTAGCTTCAGATTTCATTTGCAAATTACTAGTGATGGGTATCCTTAAATGCTCATTGCCAGTGAAACATGGGAGGGGGGAAAACGGTTGTTTTCAACAATGTGCAATGCCTGCATCTGCAACAACAACATTCTCAAAGCATTGGCATCAAGGAGCATTTGATGTGAGCAAAGTGACATGAAAGGTTAATTGGTAGAGTGCCTCTGTCTGCAATACATCAAGGCAGCAATGGCACTGCTTGTAATACTTTGTGATTTTAAGACAGACTGCAAGCACTGCTGCTTGTGGATTTGTCGTCTTTTGTTGTTTGTTCAGTAACTTTCATGTGACAAATTAGTATTTTCCTATAAACAACTCCTATTCTTTTTACTCTGTGTTTCCAAGGAAGAAAAGGGGTCCTAGTGGAATGGTGCTGGTTGGAAAAACATGTTTTTCCTGTGAGCATTTTTTTGCCTTTTAGTTGAAAAATGGAAAAAACAAAAAACACAGCAACACCACCACCACCAACCTTTTTGGGGTTTCAGTTTTCTGCTGAAGAATCTAAAATTTTAAAGGAAAGGAGACACTTTCTGGGAAAAAAAATTGTTTAAATCCAATTTTCCATTAAAAAAGGTTTAGACAGAAAAATTTCAACCAGCCCTCCTCAGGCCCTTTATGCATACAAGGCCAAATTGTGATGCCATTGAAATTAATGGAAAAACTTCCAATGACTTCACTAGGAACAGGACTTGGTTTGCACTGCATGATTTAATTGCACAGGATTTCACTTATTCAAAACTGTTATTTAATTTAGCATCACAGTGCACCTGTTAAATGGATTCTGCATCCTATCCCTGAGAGGTAGTGACATTTCAGCCAGTATCTTACAGGATTGTTATATGGTCTGTTGAGTACCCCACTGACTACAAAAGAGGCAATTGGGACGAGTAGGGACTATATGTATGTGTGACCCAAGGACCTCTGGATGTCAACTGGCAGAGGACTCAGGGTGCAGAAGGGCTACAGGGATCCCCAGGGTCTGGTATTTACATGCTAGTTCACCAAAAAGCATCATGTAAAGTCTCTACTGAAAGCCTGTGTCACCCGGATCAACATAATAGTTATGTACGTGGTAGCTACGAGGCAAATAATAGGATTTGTCATTAGTTTTTAGCTTGTGTGGTTAGGAGTAAATAGATTGTTAGTGGGGTATAAGATTAACAGGTGTGTATTGGCTTATTACAGAAACAAATGATTTAGTATAGATTAAGGCTGGAACAAAAGGCCTCAGGCCTAGAAATAGATGAACATGAGGATAACCTTGTATCATAAAATATGCTGTTACAGTAAATATCTTTAAGTGCTTATGTTTGGGAAAAATGTATCACATTGTGGCAGTTAAAACTGCAAGATACCAATTAAAATGGGTTGTAATGTTTGGGGGAATTTTTTGTAGATATCTAGTGTTAGCAATAAGTTAACTTCAAGTTGCTATGGTGATTCATTGATGTAAATGTTAATGAGTACATGAGGAATTAAATATTTAGCCTATGAAAATGGGGCACCCCAAAGTTAGTGGGGTGTGGAAGTACAAACAAGGGAAAGAGGTGGAACATTTTGTGCATATGTATGAACCTCAGTGGGCATTAGTATAATTCATAATAAAAGGCACCACTCTGTGTCTGTGCCGGGAGGGAATGCATCAGGAGATGCTTAACTGATAGCCACCTGATGATCATCCATATTCCAATATGGAGATGTGAGTAGTGCAAGTATTCATGCTGTACATTCTATATTATCCCATTTTCTTCTGTTATGGGTCAATGATTGTGGCATTTAACTGCTTAATGAAATTCTTAATAAATGGATATGTGATTACTTGTGACTGTTCCTCGTGTGCTCCTAGGGTCTCTCACTCTAATGATCTGGTGATATTCACCTTGTTGCTCTCAGTACTGTAGCCAATCAGGAGACCAAACCCTCATCAATCATCACCACACTATAAGGCATAAGCCCCAACTCTGTTAAACCCTATCAATTAGACCATAAAGGCTACAATATATATTTGAAATTATGCTCATATGGCCTTGTAGTTAAAGGCAGGTCCACCCAGGTTACATCTATACTACAGTTAGATACCTGTGGCTGGCCCATGCCATCTGACTTGGGCTCACAGGGCTTGGACGAAATGGCTATTTAATTGTGGTGTAGATGTTTGGGCATGGGCTGGAGCCCAAACTCTGGGATCCCATGAGGGGGAGGGTCCCAGAACTCGGGGTGCAGCTTGAGTTTGAATGTCAACACTCCAATTAAACAGCCCTTTAGCCCAAGTCCTGTGAGCCCGAATCAGTGGGCAAGGACCAGCTGCAGGTGTCTAATTGCAGTGTAGACATACCCCCAGAAGTAGCATGCCTTAAGACAAGTTCCAAACCACAGGGGTGGGAGACACTTGTCTCCCTGGTGGACAGTTGCATGGGACTGTCCACCAGGGAGTCTGTTTGCATACTGAGTCAAATGCTGATGAAGAGATTGCCAGGGATTTAAAGAGAAAAAAATTAACAGAAAGAGGTGAACAGCAGTGGGAGAGGGGAACTCCAGTTGCAGGTAATGAACAAAGGACTGGTCTAATATAGCTAAGGGTGCAAAAAGACACCTTGGCATTCTTCGTCTGGGGAGAAAAGCCATCCTGGTTGAAAAATGCTGACATTTGGGTTGAGTTTACTATAATTGCACATTGAGGTTCCATTTGCAGCCACTTAAGCTACTGCAACTTCTCTGTAAGCTGAATGTGTAATTTGCTTACCTTAAATATGATATTCTAAGAAACCTTGTCGTCTACAGTAATGCTAAACCTCTTCATTGCTGTATTCATTTATGCTAAATAAATCTGTGCCCTAGTCAGTGTTTATCCACAAGCAGTTTCTTGTAAGATTCTCATAGTGAAATTTGTTTCATAGGAGACATTTAGTCATTGTAGCTGAAGCCTCTTTACTCCTCAGGACAAGTCTGTTTGGTGAAACTGCACAACGTTAGCACTACTACAATTTGAGCAAAGAGTTGTGATTCATTATGAACAAGACTTCCAAAACTGTGCAACTTGATCCCTAATACTAAAAATATCAGGCGCTAACAGCACCCGATCCCAGTGAAACAGCAGGGGCTGGACAGGCATGGAAGAAATCCAAGCGGAGTCTCACCTCCTTTGTGTATTTAGAATTAAATCTCTCCAAGATTCTCTCACTACTACAAATGATCCCTCTGACATCCTCACATGAGTCATGCCAGTTTGCAGAATCTGGGCCTTACGTTGCAGGAGGTAGTCACTGAAAAGGGATGGAAATGGTGAGACCCCTGGCTTTGAAATCTAGTTTGAGAGACTTAGTCTCTGACCCTTACCAGATTTCTTAACCTCCCTCTACCTCCATCAACCCAGTTACAAAAATGGGCCCAATGCTGCCACTGTGACTCTTGCAGACTCTTCTACTCAAGTGAGTGGGACATCTTTAGGGTTACCATATTTCAAGTTTCCCAAAAGAGGACACTGCTGGGGGAGAGGCAGGTACCTGGAGGTGTGTTTGTGTATTGGGGGAAGTTGGAGAGGGTACCTGTGCCAGGGGTTCTCACTAGAGGTGGGGGGCAGTGTCATAGAATCATAGAATATCAGGGTTGGAAGGGACCTCAGGAGGTCATCTAGTCCAACCCCCTGGTCAAAGCAGGGCCAATCCCCAGACAGATTTTTGCCCCAGATCCCTAAATGGCCCCCTCAAGGATTGAACTCACAACCCTGGGTTTAGCAGGCCAATGCTCAAACCACTGAGCTATCCCACCCCCCTGTCACAGTAGCAGGGTGGCTGGTGCAAGCCCAGGATTCAGTGCCAGCCGTCAGTCAGCACCTCCCTGTGGGACCCCATCCCCAAGGCTAAGAGCTAGGGCCTAGGTGGGCAGAATCCAGCAGCTCTGGCTTGCAGGGGAATGGACCAATCCTCTGCAGAGGCAGGGGAAGGACCAGTTAGGAAGTGGACCTATATTGGGGCTCTTTTTGAGCTGCAGCTTCTCTGCTCTGCAAAAACCACAGACATTTCCTGTTATTTTAAAATCCCCCTGGAGAGAGAAAGGAGGCTCAAAAAAGAGGCTATGTCCAGGAAAACACAGACATATGCTAACCCTAGACATCTTGTTGAGTAAGGTGTTATTCAATGTGAGCAACGTTGACACAATCTTGCGCTTACGCGCTATCTTGCTATAAACAAGATGCTGCAGCACTGCTCTGCTATTCTAATAGATTACAGAAAACTAAAATGTCATCTATGTCTACATTTTGGGCTTAAAAATAAAAATTCTTCACATTTTACTTATAAATGTAGGCCCTGTTTCAACAACATACTGAAACATATGCTGCATATAAGCGTGCATATAAACTCATCCCAATTCTGCTAGCTTTCAGCACCTGCTAGGATTGCCAGGCGTCTGGTTTTCGACCGGAATGCCCGGTTGAAAAGATTCCTGCCTGCCCTACCCCAGCATGGCTCCTGGAAGCGGCCGCCAGGTCCTTGCAGCCCTTAGGCGCATGGGCGGCCAGGGAGGCTCTGTGCATACTGCCCCCGCCTCTAGTGCTGGTTCTCCCATTGGCCAGGAACCATGACTAATGGGAGCTGCGAGGGCAGTGCCTGCGGGCATGAGGGCAGCACACGGCGGCTCCTTGGCTGCTCATGCACCTACAGGCTGCAGGGACCTGGCGGCCACTTCCTGGGAACGCTGCCAGGACCCTGCACTCCAAAACCCCTCCCGCACCCCAACCCCCTGCCCCAGCCCGGAGTCCCCTCCTTCACCCAAACCCCTCATCCCAGGCCCCACCCTAGAGCCTGCACCTGCAGCTGGAGCCCTCACCACCCCCCACCGTGCCCCAGCCCTCTGCCCCAGCTTTGAGCCTGCTCCCGCACTCCAAACTCC
Organism: Emys orbicularis; assembly: GCF_028017835.1. NCBI lineage: Eukaryota > Metazoa > Chordata > Testudines > Emydidae > Emys > Emys orbicularis. Next base: position 176,867,233 of record NC_088685.1, on the reverse strand, counting down.
TTGGCCCCAGCCCGGAGCCTCCTCCTTCACCCCAAACCACTCATCCCTGGCCCCATCCCAGAGCCTACAGCCCCAGCCAGAGTCCTCACCCCCCCAAAACACACCCCAACTCCCTGCTCCACCCCAAAGCCTTCTCCTGCATCCTGAACCCCTCATCCCTGGCCACACCTGAGAGCCCGCACCCCCAGCCAGAGCCCTCCCCCTCCTCCTGTACCCCACCCCCACACCCCAGCCCAGTGAAAGTGAGAGAGGGTGGGGGAGAGCGAGTGACGGAGGAGGGGAGATGGATCGAGTGAGGGGTGGCGACTCAGAGAAGGGGCGGGGCATGGGCAGGGCCTCAGGCAAGGGGTGGGGCAGGGTTGTTCGGTTTTGTGTGATTAGAAAGTTGGCAACCCTAGCACCTGTGTAAGTCCCATTGACATCAATAGGACTTATGCACATGCCTGTGTACTGGGCTGAGTGAGGGCCTAAGTGCTTCTGACAGTTGCCAGTCCTAGATTTATGGCTGAACAGGTGTAGCACAGCCTGTGGAAGTGGTAGCTTCCCCATATTGCCCTGCCACTGTGACTTAAACAGACCTGGAACGTCTGGGTGCAGAAGGGGAGTTAAATCTCTTTGGTCATTCAAGCCATGGTTTCTATGTTGAGACTGCCAATAGGGCAGCAGTTGTGGTGGTAGTTTTTAAGTGGACACCTCTCCACTGGGAACTGGAGTTCAGACCACCAGTCACACAATTTTTCAAGCAATGTAACTATATTGAACAGAAATGAGATCATCCTGTGTGGCAATTAGAGTTGTGCTTTCTGTGATGTCACAGAAAGTTCTAGTGCAATGAGAAGCATTCTAAAATTACCATCATACGGGACATGTGCAAGAAATGTGTTCCTCACAATGACAGCACACAGCAAACATCCACTGTGACATGAAATACAAAGAACAAAGGACTTACTGTGCTGATTCCAATAATGTACACACAATATTAATTAGATCAGAGTTAAAAATAATACACTATGCTATCTTTGTTTCAGAGCAATGCCTTTTGGATAGTACAAGGTGAGGATATAGTGAGGATGATCATAATGAAATTTAGTTTTGGGTGGGAACTAATACACATAGAGAGAGAGAGATCCATTAGAACACTAATAAAAACAAAATGATGTAATTAATGCAAGATCTTTTTTAGATTTATAATCTGTTTCAGATACTAACACTCATTCCTTACTATGGCCAATTAATAAACAATATGAGAAGTTAAGACTCGTGTATATTTGGATGTAAATAAGATGTTTGGATTAGGATTTCCTTCACACATAGACTAGTGGGTTTCACAAGTTTGCAAGATGGTGCAGTTAGTGGGTATGGTTCAGTCTATGCAGTACCTTAGTGCAGCATAATCAGTTTTTAATTGAAGACTATGATCTCTCACTGAAAAATATTTGAAGGCCAGCTCCTCAGCTGTTGTAAAACAGTGTGTCTCCTTTGATTTCAACCGAATAATACCTGTTTTCTCCAACCAAGCATTTAGCCCAATCTTTTGCCCCAAATGCTTAGAGAATTAAGATCCCGCAGAAATACAGAATCAAATAAAAATTGAAGATAAACAAGATCTACATTCAATTGATCAGCAACAAATATAAAAGTGTCATGCAATTATAAATTATATACACACATGGCATACACATATACTATTTACACATCCATAGCATCCTAACAAAGCACTAACCACCCACTAAAATGCAGATGTCATGTGTCCACTTTCTGGCCCAGTATCAGTGGATTTCCTGCATGTAGAGATCTGTCTCCGATATTTTCTTTAGAAGCCGTGCTTCATTGTTTTGAAGCATGGTCTGAAAATGGTTCTACCTTGGATGAGCCATTAGCACATGGCCTATGATATCTGAGAACTCTGCTTAACTTCTCCTCTGTGGGTTCCCCTTTAGTTTTTCAGTCATGAGAACAACTATATAAGATTATAAGTAGATTTCAAAATTTGTCATGTGGCCAGAGATTTTATCCATTCATCACTATGGTATTTGGATATCACCATACTGCTCCCTTCCACTGAAAAAGATAAGTGAAGCATGATGGCTTCTTCCAGCCTATCATTCTGTCTTCCCAGAATAATTGGGTGGCTCTTTTCATAGCTCATTTTCCTTCTATTTCCCACCCCTATATGCACACTGAAGCAGAATCCAGGACAAGGAAGGCAACCTAACTCTTCCTGATCCTTCTCTAGTGAAGGAGAGCTGAAGGTGGTGGGAGATAGGGAAAGACCCCTCAGGCCCAGCTCTTGCTTCCCTTCATTTGCCTTCATATCGCAGAACTGAGCCAATAAGCCCGTGGGAAAGAAGCTGCTCTCAATTCCTGTTTGCACTGACAGGGCTGGAGCTGGATAACTCTATCGAGCTGGTCCAGAAGAATAATGATAAAAGAAAAATGTTCTCACTTTAAAAAAAAAAAAAAATTACCTCAGCAATCTTGGTGCCTTCTAGAAGTCTCACTGTATAAAACCCTTCCAGGCACTGTCCTACCAACTACTGTATCTTAGAATACAGATCTTTTTAGAGCTGACAGAATGTAAATATCCTGCATAACAGATGTGCCTTTACAGGCTGAGTTCACCTCCATCCCTACTGATCACTGGGTGCAGCATGAGCAAAATCCAGGCAATTTAAAATAATGCACCAAGCTACTAAAACAGTAGCTTGCTCAAATTTACAGCAGAGGTTATAAAACAATCTGACCCGACTGCGAGATCCAACTGTAGCAGTGAATGCTGTGACTTGGAAACAAACTGGAGAATACTAACTCATTTGAATCCTTTTTAAAACAATGTTTTCTTTAAGATGAAGGGTGCTGGCAACATGCGGGAGAGAGGATGAATATGACATTTCCATTTCTCAGGGATAGGTATTGAGGGAGTAGAGGACAAAGTGTGGAAATGGACATGGAATCAGGCCAAAAAGGGCTTGGTGGAATCATTTAGTTTGCAGTGGGAAAAATCAAGTGGATCAAATCCAATCACTGGAGATGCAGTGGCATAAATTTGACCAGGCATCGTTATTCCTAGGGCCAGAGTCAACGTCACTAATTGAGTTATGAAACTTTGAGCTGGCAAAGTCTTTGATCTCACAATATCATGACTGTGACGCTGGCAGACCAGGTGCCAACTCTTGCCAGGACTTTAGGCCTCAGCTGAGCACGGTCAAATTCATTGCTGGAAACCAGTCTCTTTCACCTGTCTATGGTTAAGTATGGTTAAGATAGATATTGAACTTATAACAATGTTTTTAAACTTTATGAAATACTTGTAAGTTGCTGCATGCATTAATCTTACTTGTATCTTTCTCACGTGCTTTAAGGTAATATTTAAGTTTTTGCTTCATAACTGTAAAAAAACATGTTTGTTCTGAAACTGTGAAGCCAGTCATGAAGGATTGTCCTCTAATCAAAGCTAAATGGGCCATTGTGGGACATCACAATACACTGATGAAGAGCAGGGGCAGCTCCAGGCACCAGCGCACCAGGCACGTGCCTGGGGCGGCAAGCCGCGGGGGGCGGCCTGCTGGTTTCTGTAAGGGTGGCAGTCAGGCAGCCTTCGGCGGCATGCCTGCGGGAGGTCCGCCGGTCCCGCGGCTTCGGCGGCAATTCGGCGGCGGGTATGCTGAAGCCGCGGGACCGGCGGACCTCCCGCAGGCATGCCGCCGAATCCACGTGAGCAGCGGACCTCCCGCAGGCATGCCGCCCCTGATGAAGAGGCTATATGCAAAAGGTCTCATCCCATCAGCTCGAATTCTGGAAGGAGGAACTAGAAACAGCTGAAAAATGTTGATCTCTCTCTTTTGCTGTTTGAATTCTCACAGGACTGGAGTTATGAACCAGAAGTAAAAGATCCCCAGGGTCAACCTGGGTTAGCCCTGAAAGACATTCAGAACTGACAGATTACTACAACTCTGTCACCTTTTAAAACTATAGACTAACTCATTTGTGTATATATTCTTGCCTGCTTTAAACCTTGTAATAACTCATTTCTTTTTCTAAAACTAACTATAGAATTCTTAATTTTTACAGGATTGGCTACAAGCATTGTCTTTTGTGAGAGATCTAAAGTAAAATTGACCTGGGATAAGTGACTGGACTGGGAGCAACCTGAATATTTTGTGATCTTTGGGGTATAGCAACCGACTAGCACTAAGTGCAGCTTGCCTAGGTGGCAAGATAGTTCCCTTGGACATTCCAGTGTTTCTGACTCCATGGTAAGACTTGGTAGTGCTTCAAGAGTTCACATTTGCGACTGGGTTGGTAGTCTAATTACACTGCTCTACAGCCAAAATACTTCTGAAATAAATGTAGTCAAACTTTACTAATTCTGGGTCACTGAGAATGAAAATGATGCTTAAAATTGTTGATTGGCTCTAGTTTTCAAGATACGCTATTGGGTCAGTATATACGACCCTTGACTTGGGAATGGCGGAGGATAAGTGAGTTATAAAGGGAAGGGATCTCAGTTTAAACCAGAAATGACTAAAATACATCTTTGACTGGATCTATGAATAAATCTATGACTGGGTTTGGACAGTACTTGCTTTTTAGGCAAAACAATGAATGATGCAATCTGAAGCTGGTATTGCGTCATACATGATATGAATTGCATCATGTTATTCCTAGAAGTCATGGATGATGCAATCATAACGAAGCTTACATCACTCTGCTGAACAAAATTGCCCTATATCAGCTCTAGAAATCATACAGTGTTGTGCTCTCTTATTTGTCAGTGTTTGATTTTGCAAAGGGACACATTTCTGTTTAGCCAAAGTGAGCAGAGATGCCTCGTACTTGTGTGAACAGTGCAGATAACTTCTGCTATGTTTGTGGTGAAGTGACTTTTGCATCACAAAAGCGCAGTATAACCACTATGGTTAAGAAAGCCTATCACCTTTATTTTGGCTGCAAAATTGGAGATCAGGACAAGAGGTGGGCCCCACACATATGCTGCAACACTTGTGCAACAAATCTTCGCCAGTGGTGGAACAGGAAAAGGAAATCTATGCCTTTTGCAGTGCCAATGATTTGGAGAGAGCCAACAGATCATACCAGCAATTGTTACTTCTGCATGGTACCTCCAGTTGGGAAAGGTGTGTCAAAGAAGAAAAAGTGGACTGTGCATTATCCAAACATTCCATCAGCTATACACCCAGTACCCCACGGAGAAGGACTGCCGGTTCCTGATACACCAGAATCATTCTCACTTGAGTCAGACGAGGAAGAGGAAGAGGATGAAACTTCTGGTCCTGAACCATCAATGTCACAGGACCCACATTTTCTCCCATCCTCCTCCTCTGAACCACACCTCATAACACAAGGTGAACTGAATGACCTTGTCAGGGATTTGGAACTACCCAAGAGTAAGGCAGAGCTGTTGGGCTCCAGACTACAGCAGTGGAATCTCCTGGCAGGTGATGTTAGGGTTTCCATGTTCTGTGACCGTCAAAAGGATCTTGTCCCATTCTTCTTCATGGAAGGTGATCTTGTAGCCTGCAACAACATCGATGGTGTGATGGCAGCCCTCAACATCGTTCACGATCCAGATGAGTGGAGACGGTTCATTGATTCATCGAAGATGAGTCTTAAAGCTGTTTTACTGCATAATGGCAATGTTTTGCCATCAATTCCAGTTGGTCATGCAGTCCATATGAAGGAAACCTATGACAACATGAAACAACTTTTGAGGTGCATAAACTATGACCAACATCAGTGGCAGCTTTGTGGCGATTTGAAGGTTGTTGCTCTCTTGCTTGGTCTGCAGACTAGATACACAAAGTACTGCTGTTTTCTCTGCGAATGGGATAGTCGTGCAAGAGATTCCCACTACATCAAGAAAGATTGGCCACTCCGACAGTCATTGGAGCCTGGGAGGAAAAGTGTTCAGCATCCACCACTTGTTGAATCAAGGAAGATTTTGTTACCACCCTTACACATCAAGCTGGGTCTGATGAAGAACTTTGTCAAGGCCATTGACAAAACACAAGCAGCTTTCAAGTACCTCCGTGGAAAATTTCCAAGCTTAAGTGAAGCTAAGATAAAGGAAGGTGTCTTTGTTGGTTCTCAGATTCGTGAACTTCTTCGAGATGATGCATTTGACCATGCACTGCGTGGCAAGGAAAAGACGGCATGGAAAGCCTTCCAGTTAGTGGCAATAAATTTTCTCGGAAACAACAAGGCTACAGGTTGTTGGTGGAAAACCTCCTCAAGGCATACAAAAGCCTTGGTTGCAACATCTCACTAAAGATAAATTTTTTGCACTCTCATCTAGATTTTTTTCGACCGAACTGCGGAGCAGTGAGCGACGAGCACGGCGAGCGATTTCACCAGGACATTGCAACAATGGAGAAACGCTATCAGGGCAAATGGAGCCCATCAATGCTTGCAGACTATTGCTGGACAGTGACAAGAGATGCTCCATTTAATGAATACAAGAGACAAGACAAGAAGCGCCGAGTAGACACTGAATAGGACTAAACTATGTACATAATAGTTTTTTGCCTTTTGTTTCATAATAAATTTGATTTATATAACCCTTTTGCTGATTTTTAAAGTGTTACATAAATAGGACAGGTGAAATATTATCACGTAAAGCAACCATAAACACATGAAAAGACCTAGGTTTACAATTTATGATTAAAACTCTACTATCTACACAATATACATAGACATAAAATGTAAAAACTTAAATATCTTAGAAACAGTAGCCAATCAGTTGTTTTAATTGTCATATTTGAATTCAGCACATCAAAATACATAATAAATAGCACATTTTATCTCTGAAGCAGACGACTTCTCAAAAATTGTAGACCAGTGTTATAGAACATGCCACCAGTTTGGGGTCTTTGCCCTGCTTCTTGACAGTCTTCCCTAAGGTTGGCAGTCATGGTAATGAGGGTCTGCCAATGGCATGTCATATTTTAAAAGGTAGCAGGTCTTGAGGAGAAAACTCAGGGTTAAAACAAGAGTCTAAAACACCTGGGTTCTAATCCTGGCTTTGCCACTGACCTGCTGTGTAACCCCAAGTAAGTCATTTTGCCTCTCCTCTGTAAAATGGGGATAATACCACCCTCCCCTCACAGTAGTGTACGAGGAGTCAGTACAGTGCTCTGAGTATGAGAAGTATCTTGGTAAGAATTGCCAAATCTGGTATAAAAAGGGTGAGCCCCTACTTCTGTGGGTACCAGGGCCCCTACTGACCAGGTTGGTTTGAGACTGAGAGAAACTCATGGGAGGAGCCAGCCAGAGGTAGCAAACACAGAAGCAGCTGCAGTAAAGGACATTAGTGATATCCTCAGACGCTTTCCCCAGCTTTTACTCTGGCCATTTCTCTCCTCTGTGCTGACTGGATATTTACTTCTGCACAGTCACTCCACTTCAGTCTCACCCGTGACCACGCTCCATCCCTGCTTTCCCTCCCTTCTTGCCTTTCACACTTCAATGTCTCCTCTCCCTTCCTTTCTGTTTCTCTAATCCTCCCCTAGCAAAATCCTCCCTCCGCCACCAAAACAACAACAAAAAAAAGGCATGGAACTAACATGACTTTGCAAAAACATCATGTTGTTCATTCTGCTGGCATGTTCTGTTCCTTTCCTCCAACCATTGCCTATCTTGTCTATTTAGACCAGCATGTCCTTGCAGCTTGCTGCTACCCGCAGCTCCCATTGGCTGGGAACGGCAAACCGCGACCACTGGGAGCTGCAGAGAGCTGTGCCTGCAGACCGTCAATGTCAGCAAAATGTCTCACGGCCCGCAATCAGATTACCTTCATGGCCGCATGCAGCCCGTGGGCTGCAGTGCCCACCACTGATTTAGACAGTAAGTAGAGCTATGCAGAAAATGCAAATTCCATTTCATGGAATATTTTGGGATTTCAAAATTTGGTTTTGTTCCAATTAGGAACAAAACTTTTGAAATTTCAAAAAAGTCCCCGCAAAAGAAAATTTGGGGAAAAAGTTGTTTCAAATTGAAGTGTTTCTTTGTGACAAAACGGAAGCATTTCATTTTGCCTTTATTTTATGATATAAACAATTTTAAAAATTCAAAACAGAAAGTTGTTTCAAAATGAAAAATCAAAATTTATACTAATGTCAAAATGGGACATCTTCAGAACTTATTTCCCCCTTCTTTTCCCCCATCCACGTCTAAAACAGCATTTCAGTGAAATCAGAAGGATTTCACAAAGCATTTCAATGTTAACATAACTGTACTTTCCAAAAGGAGTCTGCTTCTTCAAAGTTTTTCTCCCAGCAGTAAGCTCTTTGGTAGAGGGACTATCTCTCACTCTGTGGTCATATGTGCTAACTCAGTGGGATCCCCATCTAAGTTAGTCTTTAGGGGCTTGTCATGGGGTTCACGCACCGCTGGGAATGCCTCACTGGGGCCGCATCTGGGGATTAGCTGCACTCAGGGCTGATACCCCCAGAGGTGAAAGTAAGATAAATTACTTACTGGTACGGGAGCTTGGCTCCGAGCCCCCAGAAGGTGCAGGGCCTCGGGTGGAAGGGGCGGGTCAGCCTCCCCCAGCCAGCCCTTCCACACGGCCCAGCCCACGCCGCCCGGGGCTCCAGTAGCGATTTAAAGGGCCTGGGGCTCCGTCAGGTGCCCTGGGGGGGAAGGGGCAGTGACGTTAAAGTGCTGCCACGGCAGCGCTTTAACGTGGGCTGCGTACGTGCCAGTACCAGCAGCTACTTCTTACTGGTATGCCGTCCGGCCTGTACCAGCCCACTTTCCCTCTGGAGACCCCCTTCCTCACACCGTGGCCCCTCTCTCTCCAGGACTCGGGATGCTCCTTTGTGGACTCAGTCCTCTGTCCACATCACTGTAGTCCTCCCCTTCTAAGGCCTGGTCCCCACTAAGCCCCCACTTCGGACTAAGCTACGTTATTAACGTAGCTGAATTCGAAGTACCTTAGTCCGAACTTACCACGGGTCCAGACGCGGCAGGCAGGCTCCCCCGTCGATGCCGCGTACTCCTCTCACCGAGCTGGAGTACCGGCGTCGACGGCGAGCACTTCCGGGATCGATCCGGGATCGATTTATCGCGTCTAAACCAGACGCGATAAATCGATCCCAGAACATCGATTGCCTGCCGCCGGACCCTCCGGTAAGTGTAGACGTACCCTAAGATAACAAAGTCTCTCCAGGCAGCGTCTCCAGTGCTCCTGTGCCCCAGGGCTGGTAGGGGAACCCTGGCCCATGCTCTACACTGGATTCCAGCCCAGGGACCCTACAACAAAGAGCCAAAACCTTGCTGCTGTTTCCCCCAGCTTCTTCCTAAATAGCCCTCTGTCTTCCTTTCCCCACTACTCCTCTGGAGTTGACCTCTCTTCTAGAACTATAACCCCAGGGTTTATTCTCCCTCCTGGTTTTCACCTCCCCACAGAGTGACTGCAAACTCTGTCCCTACAGTCCCCTTTCTGCTGCAAACTCCCTGGCTTTATAATCCAGCCTACTCTGGCCCAGCTGAGCCTCTTGCTCAACTAAGCCTGCCTCTCCTTCCAGGTATCCTTCAGGCCCACATTAAGCCTTTCAGGGCATGTGTGGGGGTATGCACCTCATCACTGTGCTACTGTGATAAAATAATAATAGCAGCCTCTCTAGCCTGATATACTATCCCCAAAGAAGAAACACCGAGTTGGTTTTGGCTTAAGAAAAGGGAAGAGAAGGAAAGTGGATCCTATCAGTTAAAGCCAGGCCTAAATCAAATCCAAAGAAGCCTGAACTTTAGGAAAGTCTGAGCCCAGATCTGGACATTGTGGCTACGGTTCATCTCGTCTACCAGTATTAATGGTGAGAGAGTCCCATATTACACCATTAAAAATGATGCTTACTAACACTGGTCTTGTTGCTGTGCTGTTTCCATAACAGAAAGCATTCTGGCCTGGGCAGGTCTTAGCCTCACTCAGAACCCCCTACCAGGAAGATTGGTGGACTGCCTTTAGTCTGGCTCCTACCTTTTGACCTGTGTGGTTTGGGTGGCCCTACCTACCAGGAATTCTACTCCCATTAGCATAGCTCACAGGGTCATCAAAGCACACAAGCTTTCCCACCACATCAAGATGCAATCCTTACGGGAGGACAGACACAGCTACAGTGGTTTAGCCATATCATCAAGCTACCCCATAGCAGAAGCAAGGTACATCTTAGATTGGATTCCAATCTAAGGGAAGAGAAGGCACAGAGGACAAAAAAATAACCTATTGCAGGACAATTGCCAACCTGGATATCACTTATTCTGGACAGACAGCAGTGGGACAAACATCTTGTTCTGGATAGACAGGAGTGGGAAATTGGGTGACCTCATGTGCTACTACGCACAGGAGATTCGAAGTCTGAGGGTACATCTATACTGCAAAAAAAGACATGTGGTAGGGAGCCTCAGAGCCCAGGTCAAGTGTCTCAGCTAATGGGCTTCACACTACAGGGCTAAACACAGCAGTGGGCTTGGGCTGTAGCCCGGCTCTGAAATCCAGTGAGAGGGGAGGGTCTCAGAGCCAAGGCTCCAGCCTAAGCCTGGATATCTACACTGCTATTTTTACCCCTCCTAGCACAAGCCCCACAAACCTGAGTCGGTGACCTGGGCCCTAAGACTCACTGCTGCAGGGTTTTTTCATTTTGTGTTTTGTAGTGTAGATGTACCTTAAGTCTAAATTACTAACCCTGACAATTCATGTCAGACCTATGCAACCAACCCCACAGGAATGAGGGAATGAGTTCTGATATTTAAAGCAGACTTCCCAGCTGTCATAGACTGGGACATGGGCTATCAGGCCTAACGGTTGGAGCCATGGTGGCCAAGAACGAGAAGTCAGAAACTAAGCAGGGCAGGAGCAACCCAAGAAAGAAGGCAGGAACAGGACTGGAGGAAAGCTAGGAACAAGGCAGGCACAGGGGTGATCACATCTGCAGGTGTGAATATTGAGCAGGCACTAGCCAAGTCCTACTGCTGGCTTTAAGAGCAATCCCAGCACTACCACTCAGCCAATCAGGCAATCGGGCTAATTAGTAGTTTCCGCCAAATTAGTAGTTTCTAGCCGATCCCAGGCCCAGCTCCAGGCCCCCATTCATGACACCAACATCCATAATACTGTGGCTTTGTCTACACTAAGAAAGCTCGGACCTCTAATTCTTCAAGTGTAGCTTCTTTAGTGATAGCAATGTGTCAATCTGTGGTGTAAACAGGGCTCAGACATTTTTGGCTTGGTGTCATCCAAACCTGGTGCAAGTAAGGTTACATAAGACCTGTCTACATTGCCGCCTCCATCTTTGTTACCCGGGGTCAAGCTGCGCCCATGGAGAATTACTGGCCCCCACTTTTCCCAGCGTGGACACCTCCTATGAGGGTTGGCAAATCAGAGAATCCTGCATGCGTCCTTTAATGGTATAAAAAGGAGGGCATAAAAGATGGGTTTTGCTGATAAACAATGTGGTCATTGACCCTGTAGGCAAGTAAATACCATTTGGAAAATATCCAGCTAGAAAGAGAAAACCAAAGCATCCTCTAGCCTTGTTGACAATTCTAAATAACTCTGCTGATGGAGTTTGCAAGGGCTGGCCAAATGGCAAACACAACTTTGAAAGGTTCTTGGTTCCCTATTGTTCTAAGCAGTGGATCTAGGATAGCAAAGCTGTTGCCAGCTTCCCTTAGTCAACAAGGTATAACTACAGCAGTCTGGATGAGGAGTGAAAGAAACAAAGTGTAACGAATGAAGGTACTCAATGGGGTATATGAAAAGAAAACTATAGCATAACAGCTTTATTCATTCAAGCAAAGTCTTACGGGTCTAACGTCAAGGTAGATGTTTGAGTCTATAAGAGAACCGATTTATGGTACAATTGGTTTTTGTTTTCTCTGTTTAGACATTCATCTGTCTTCACAACATCTTTGAAACCTTGTTTACAAGGAAGACAGGTTGCACCAAAGCAAATAAGACGGAGCTGTTGACAGACAGGATGCAGTCAGGAATTTTTAATCAAGAGACCATGTTTGCTGAAGTGACTGTTCACATCTTTCCTATGAAATAATTCAACTATCTATATTTTCCCTCCCATTGGAAGTGAAGATTGCTGATGTGATGGCCTCCTAAAATGATGCAATGGCAAATAATTCATGTTTTCCTCTATTTTAATATATGGGTTATAGCTGTCTGCAGGAAAGAAAAAGATTTTGAAGTCTCATAAATTGACCTTTTGAGGACCAGCCTTAACAATGTTTGTTAATCAAATGCAAGCCTATTGCATATGTCTGTTATTACACATGCAGTGGCCACTGTTAAAAAGGCAACACAGCTTCTGCTATCACAAACTAAGTTTTATTTGATCATGAGATGATATTCTTTTTGTGATTCAATGAATTTCAATTCAGCTGTGGGCCTGAAATTTGCTGTCTCCAATAGTTGTGTGACCAACAGTTCACTTGCACAAATGTTCATTACAAGTAAATAAAATGTGCATAAACATGGTTGAAGTAAAATTCAAGGTAGAAGTCACAGAAGCGTTCACAAATATTTTTTCTGACTATTCACTGACAAATAGCCATGGAAACACAGGCTGACTGAAGGTTGGAACACAAAACTCTTTCTGTTGCTACATCAGAGCACTATGAGCCACACTTTGCTTTTGGCATCTAACATCCTTGCTGAGAGTGTACATACCTGCCAAAAATTACATTAGAAATACAGTATCCTGCATCGATGCCAACGCATTCCTCTTCCACCAAGGAAATAACCTACTCCTTGAGTCCAGTCTTTCCTGATGGCTTGAAAACTGGGATATATTCATTACAGATTAAATGGAGCTTTTGCTTTGGACGAAAGGACTATTGCTGCTACCTTGATGTGATTTAGCACAATGTTGTACAAGGGAGGCCATCGTGGAAAAGTGACTCAAGTCGCTCTTAACAACACCTGCTATTACTACTACTACTACTAAGGTTTAGCACTTACATAGCACTATACACTTCCCAAGGGGTGTTAAAACATTAACTCCTTGATATTGTGTCTTAGACAGGGCCGGCTCTGGCTTTTTGGCCGCCCCAAGCAAAAAAAAAAAAAAAACTGGGGCGGCCAGAACAGCAAAGCAAAAAAACTGCGGCGCGGCCGGAGCCAGGGTGCAGGGGGACTGGCTAGCGGGGGGCAGGGGGAGGGAACGGGGGGGAGAGAGAGAGAAGGGGGGCGGCCAGGGCTTCAGCGGGGCGCTACCATGCAGCCCCGACCGGTGCGCCGCCTGCCGGGAGGCTCCGCGCCGCTCCGGTCGTCTGGGAGGGAAGGATGCGGACTGCCCTGCCAGGCTTGCTGCAGGGCGCTCCCATCCTCTGCGCCACCGCCCCCTACAGGGCGGCCGGAGCGGCACAACAAACAAACAAACAAACAAAAAAAGTGGCCGTGCCGCCCTAGGATTGGGCGGAATGCCGCCTCGAACAATCTGCCGCCCCAAGCACCAGCTTGCTCGGCTGATGCCTGGAGCCGGCCCTGGTCTTAGAATCCCTTGAAGCTATCGCTGAATGAAGAAATGCCCAATTTCGTGGTCTCTAATGAGATTATTTGTTCATTTTAGGAATACTACTCTGGAGCCTGAAACATTTTACCGAGAAGAGGATTATGCAGCCTTTGTAATTTCTCCTTCTTGCATTGCTATAAAGGCTGGGTTCTCCTTTATGTTTGTGGTAGAAGAGCATAATTCCATCCCCTGGGTTAGCAGTGAATGCTTGGGGTGGAATATGCTACTTAGAATGAGAGAAAGTTTAGGGATAGATTAATAGACATTTGTGTTAACTTTCTAGTCCTTGGCTGATAATAAAAATATTTAGAAATATAAGCAGAAGAATCTTAGCATTGACATACTCTTGAATCCAGCATCTGTAAATCCCCAAATAAACAAAACAGCCTTTTAAATGCATTTTTTTTGCAATTACATTAATTCAGACCTTGGATCCAACAAATGGAAGATTTTGGAGATATTTTTGCTCTTCCTTTACTACTACTACTCCACAATTAATCATTAAAAGTGTTTTCCTTTGCTCACCTGCCCCCACATTATTTGCAGTTTTTAATACAGGAAAGACTATCTTCTAGTTAAAGCACTATACGGGGACTCAGAAGATCTGGTTTCAACTGCCAGCTCTGGCACAGACTTCCTATATGGCATTGGTCAAGTCATTTAATAATGATAGTCAATAATGCCTTTCTCCCACTCTCTGCCTGTCTTTTTATTTAGAATGAAAATTCTTCAGGGCAGAAACTGCCTCTTACTATTCATTTATACAGCGCCTAGTATAAAAAGGCCCCAATCTTGGCGGGGCCCTTCAGTACTACTGCACTGTAATAAATACAAACAATAAATAAATAGTAGCCAGTATTTCCCTTACAAATGCCTTCTTTAAGAGGTCCTGAGACACATCATCACAAAGCTGATACCTTCTACAGGTACCAACTTCAAAATGGCTCTCTTGTGCCTATAGTCACTGTTTGCTTTTGATCACTTGAACAATGTATCTTGTGCCAGGAGACAATAAAAAACTTGTCCCTCTCTGAGGGTAACTGCTTTTATCACAGAGAACAATCCCCACCTGCCACTGTGATCCACATCAGGAAACTAGATCCTAGTGTGATCTTTTGTTTAGGGCTCGGATGGGCACTAAAGTTAATGGCATTGAGAGCAGAGGTCTGAAACATCCGGACAGATTACTTTACTGTGTTGAGCAGCAGTGCCAACTTGCAAAAACATTTGTCTCTTCACGATTTGCCTAGCTATGCAAAACAGGCTTTGTATTTGTATGCTTTGAGACATCACATACAGACATGATTTGTAGAGTTCAAATCAAACTATTCCTTTAGAGAACGGCAGAAGCAGAGCAGTTACCTTATGAGAGGGAATCACTTTCATAGTTCTAGTCTGATTTTCAGTATGATACATTATAGTAGCCATCTGTGCCCTAAAAAGTGAAGAGATTATTTTTGCCTTTAAAGAAAGCTTTCTCCTCACTCCTGCCTGTACATTCCTAGCCATTTTATAATTCAAGCTATGACACATGCTATCTGGAAGCAATGGCCACAGGATTGGTCTGCCTGCCAGTGTGCCCTGACTTACGTAAAAGAACAAATCCTCCATTGTTTCCTGAGCACCATATGTCAATACAATAAAATCACTGTCTTCTGTATTCAAGCTTACATTTGTTTATGATTAGTGTTTACTTCTTGGCTGTTACATTTTTAGTCTAGGTTCTTTTTCTTGCTCTAAAATACTTTTTCTACCCACTCACCTCCACCCCCAGCAACAGAATGTGTAGCCAGAGGGGTAAAGTTCTCTAGTCAATTGCACAGTTTTAAAACCAAATCTTATGTTTCCTTTCAAAAATATAAGTAATTTGGTTATAATTTTCACAGGTAAGCACTGGCATAACCCTACTTGTATGCATGTGTAGGCCTAACCAGAAAAATGCAGGTTAGTTCTATGGAGGCCCAGATTTAGGACAGTAATTAAGCACATGCTTAACTTTAAGTGAGTAGTCCCATTGAAGTCAACTGGAATAATCACATGCTTAAAGTTAAGCATGTGCTTAAGTGCTTTGCTAAATTGAGGCCCTAGGGAATCTAGCATGAAGCTGCAAGTGAAGAGACCTGGATCCAACTCCCACTTCTCCCAGTAACTTGCCTTGTGATCTTGGGCACCTCAATTCTTCTCTGTACGCTCATGACCCTAGCAGTAAAAGGGGATAATATCATGCAACCACTTTTTTAAAGTGCTTAGCAATATGGGAATGGAAAAATGCTACAGACGTGTAAAGTATTATCAGGGGAAGTAAAGGTACTTAAGGTGCCTTAAAGCTTGTGGAGGACTGGGCTTTATATTTAATGGAGAGAAACATTCACCTTAAAGGAGAGCAGTATATTGTTAACTACCCTCCTTTAGGGTTTCTGTCATGGGAGGGTGGCTTTATAATCTCTTTGGAGTCCACATGAGCCCAGCTGGAAGAAGCAGCTGAAGGTGATGCACTGAAAGTTCCCACCCACTGGCTACCCCACTTCCCAGGATAGTCCTGGCCCCCCACCCCCTTTGCCTCATGGATCCTCCACCCAGTTGAGGAGAGATGACAGAAAGTGAATGCATCTGGTTCTCTTCTTGCTCACATCAGTTTTACCCCTACTTGGGTGGAGTTAGTCCTGGTGTAAATGAGAGGGGAATCAGGCTTACTGGGGTTTATAACGCACCTAATCCTGTAACAAGTACTTCCTTTATGCCTTCAGCTGCTCCAGAAAGGGTGCAGTACTTTCAACACCTGCCCCAATGATAACCCACCTGCCATTATACTCCCACAATCATAAAACGTTTTCTGTAGTTTCCCATGTGGTGATAAGTCTTGTTTCCCTCCAAGTGTTATCATTAAGTCAGCCTGGGTTCAAGATGAAGATATCTGCCAGGTTCCACCCACCCACACAATATACACTTTGTCCAATGTACTATAGCGCAATGCTAGGTACAATACATTTAAAGTAAATATTTGGATACTTAAGTAACCATGCTGAAAAGAGCCCCTATCTTTATGAGCTATATCAAACCATAATGAAATGTGTAAATCATCTGGTTGTTATATCTCGGAAACATTCCCTCCCATTGGTGCTCTGGGAAGTGATTTTCAGTTTGTGAGCTGGATTAAAGTTAGAAAAATAAAACAAAGTCCTGTCTACCAGGCTACAGTATTAAATTATTTGTTGGCACAAGGGAGATTGCTAAAAGGTAAGTAGTCAAAAGCAGTTGCATATGAAAAATCAGGCACATAGGAGGCCCGACTGGTTTTTAATATAGATATAATCTTTATCATGAAGGAACAAAGTCCTTCATTTCCTGTTGATGATGATCATATGATACCAGTGCAACTTAAGCAATCACAGCCAAATATTGACTGTTTGTGGAGCACCTTTAAAGCTTGAACTCTTTGCATTTGAGGTAGTTATCTTAAAAATAGGGCTAAGCTGCACCTGCTATGCAGACAGAAACCTTTATGCTGAGGAAAGGGGCGCTGAGTATAAGAAACATCCCGAGTAGTTGTCTCTCTCAGTGTTGTTTACCTCTGCTGCCAAGGAGAGGTTGATTCACTGCCTCAAAAAAAATCAATGCAGTGAGGAAAAATTGCCGAGATATGACTAAGAAGCCAATACTAAACTACTGGATTTCTATTTTTCCTGCCCAACTGCTGAAAGAAATTGTTAACTTATTAACTGACTGGATCAGGCAGGTGGGACAAAAAAAAAAAGGTGAATTTTTATAGTGAGTAATAAAACATCAAATATTTACTTCTAGAAATGATAAATAAAACTGGCTATAGGTGTGACTCAAGCAGATTTCACCTTTAATTCCTACCACCTTCACTTCTGTCTGAGCATGTGCTGGCCATGAAGTTAAGATCAAATCAAGGAATGGTCATGAAATCTAAAAATATAATAGATGAAATACATAGCATTTTTGCCCATAGGAGTATCACAAGGAAGGTACAATGGGAATTTCTCTTTCTGTTTTCAGTCATGTACAACATGGACTCTACCCATTGTTGTTGGATGTTTCTATATCTTAGCATATCAGTTTGGCTTCTTTGCTTTCCGAAGTCACTGCTGCTCTGATTTTCAACAGAATTTCCAGGGTTTCATAGTTTATAATTTACTCACTCGACCAAATGAAAGTGTTGATGGCTTGTTTATTGAATCTCTATATAAAACCATTAGTGGGTAATTGAGTGGGTAAAATTTTCAAAAGTACCTAAGTGATTTGGGAACCTAAGTTCCATTTTCAAAAGAGACAGGGCCAGATTTACAAGGTATTTAAGTGTCTAATGATGCAGATAGGCACATAGGCCTAAATCCTCAAAGGTATGTAGACACCTTTGAGGATGTGGGCCATAGTGGGATTTTAAGTGCCTAAATGAGTTAGACACCTAACTCCCTTGGAAATAATTTCTTAAATACTAATACTTATTGCCTCCTGTACATATTTGCAAACATATTAAAATGCAAATATTAAAACATATTCAGATAACATTATTTTGTTTAAATAATACTTTTCTAAGGAACTTTACAATACAAACATCAGTCTTGGACCTTTTTTACCCAAGATATTTTAGCTTTCTATTTGCTTCTAAAGCAATTTATTGGTGTAACTAGTTATGTAAAATGATAGCCAAGTCTAAAAAGATAGGAGAAAATGGAATATGTCAAAGGTTGATGCGATTTGCCTGATTCTTTACTGAGACTTGAGTGCATTACATGAGTGCAAAGTGAATATAAAAGATTTGTTGAGTTTTACACCCACTTTGCACAGGTATAAATGGCTACACAAGGTGTAAGGGACAATGATTTTACCCGCTATACAATATTTAGAGGTTATGTGACTTGCCAAAGTCACATAGTAAGTCAGTGGTAGACTTGGGAATAAAACCCAGGAGTACCAACTCCATGCCCTCCCCAGGATCTCATAATTTATAATACTTGTTTCCTTGGTTGATGCCAGCAGATAGTATTTCCTAATACTGAATGTTGCTATTATGGCATACTGCATTTGCACTTAATGGTGGGGCATGTTTCCCAAAGGGTTTAATATTATAATGCTTAGATCAGATCAGAAATATCAAATGAAAAGCAGGGAACATCAGAATCCATTAACTTATCAACACTTTTGATAGTGAAAAGGGCATGCCCTATACAATCTAGGCTATCTGACTCACCAAAGAGGTCCATGATGGGATAAAATAATATAACACTGTGGATGGCAAAGTTACCCCATCCACCCAAACTAAAATCAAGTACTTCCTGGGCAATCAGATATCCAAGATTCTCCGCAGACCTACAGCAGGTTGAAGTTTATGAAGTTTGAAGTTATGAAGTTGAAGTTTGAAGCAGGTTGAAGATCAACACACAGTATATAAGGGGAGTAGTGTGTCTGGGATATTTCCAGATAAGTAATTATCTGTACTATTCCTAGAAGAAGGAGACAGATCAGAGAAGATGAGTCCAAATAATGGGAAGACAGAGCAGCAAACATGGTGTTGTTTTGATGTGATGAGCAGAGTTCTCCTCTCTGTTGGATTGTGGCTAAATCATACAACATGATAAATCCATCACTAGCAGCTATTTCAGTGACTGAGCGCTGTGCTCAGTGCATAGCTCCTGCTGCTTTTCTTTTTTTTAACATCAAAGCTGAGGCCAGGAAAATAGTGCCATTGAAGAAGGTTTCAACAGGCATGTAAGGATTGTTCTAATAAAATAAGAGTAATTAGTTTGGAAAGAAAGAGATACTTGTCCCTTTAATTTCCCAAGATGACCTATGAGATCTCACTTCCCACCCTGTGACACCCTCCCCCCACCCCGACCCCAACTGGGATGAAGTTTCTGCAGGGCATTTACAAATGCAATGAGACAGGGACCTTATTTCGAAAGGAAACAGCAGTAGAATTATAATTAATAAACGCTTACAAACTTAATTCAAGATCTCATGACCCTCTTTATTTTGGAGAAGGTTTGTGTCAAGCTGTCTTGCACTGGCTCAAGAGCATGAGTACCAACCTCAGAGCAGACTATTGGGGACCAGGGCACAAACCCCAAATTGGCTGTGAGTTCTATACTTCAATTTCACAGATCAATTATGTGAAAACTCCTCAGGCACTGTAACAGCCTTAACATGGAGTCACAGACAGCCCCCTTGGGTATACGGATCAGTCTTGCCATCCACGAGAGCCTACCTTTGTGATAGATAGTCCCTTACACCACAAATCACAACAATATTCAGGTTACTTTCAGTCCCAAAGGACCAATCCCTTACTCCAGATCAGTTGCACCTTAGAGTTTCTCACACCAAAGACAAGACTTGTAGGAGTCCTATAATAAACTATAAACCGATTTATTAATAGGAAAAGAAAGCGAGAGACATTTACAAGGTTAAAGCATGTAAACATACATACACAAATGAGTTACAGTCTTAATTTTCCGAAGTAAAAGAGGCTTCTGTGATAAGCAAGATCTTGTACTTTAGGGCTAACCCAGGCTAAGCACTGGGGATCTTATGCTTACGCCTAGTAATTCTTGCCCTCCAGAGTCTAAGCAGCATAAAGATACAGTTCATCCTTGTTAGGGTTTTTTATTCCCTTCCACCTTTCTGCTTTGAGCTGCAAACCCAGTGGATGGGAAGAATGCACTTGCAAGACTCATCTTCCAGGGGGAGGGAAGGAGACTGAATTAAAAAAAAAGTATTTTGGCCTCTTTAATATTGCACTCTGGTCTGTCTCGTGTCTATCCTTGTTGGCCAGGACGTAGTACCTTCTGTTGGAGATCTGTACTAGTTAATGTTTCTCTCCAGTCTGGTGATTTACACAGTTACAGAGGTTTATAATGCAAATACTCAGATATTACCTTATAATATGCTATACAGATGCTATAAGTGAGATTAATGTATGCAGCAATTTACAAGCATTACATAAACTCTAAACACTAAACACATTCTTATCATTCTAATACCTATTTTAACAATACTAACACACAGGTGAGCCAGACATGGGGGCCTTGGCATCAGCTGGCACCTGGTCTGCCAGTGTCGCAGTTTGAATGGGATGTTTATTAACCATTAATATCAAATTTCCATTCTTGTCTGTTTATGTATGTCGTGCATGTGTCTGGCTCATTCTATAGGGACAAACCCTGAAGCACTGATTCAAGGGGTATTGTCAGGGGAAGCTGAGGATGCTCAGAGCCTAAGAGGGTGTTCTCAGCACTTAGCACGATTTGCCCCTAGGACAATAGTCAGTTCAAGAGCTTACTGAAGTCAATGGACGTTTTACTTGACTAAGAATGGAGTAAAAACTGAAATAGGAAATCAAGATTTATCCCATAGAGAACAGTAGATGGGGCTGGTGAATTATAAGGAAATAATTCCATCAATAGTGACATCATAATTCGCAGGAGACCCTGATACCCAAGATTAAAATAATCCCATGTAATATGCAGAGTCAGACCCATTTTTTTTTTTGGTCATTTTATAATTTATGAATGCAGGACTCTTTTTAAATTTCAGACGGTTTAACACTTTTTAATATTATCACAGCAACTATTTAAGAAAGCATTAAAGCTGTGAACATTGATACAGAAGAGCAGAAGTGATTCTATTTTCATCACTTCCAGAGTCAGTGTTTTAAGATGTATGTGGATTTATTTAAAAACTGTTCCCAGAACAGTCATGTAACTGACATATCTGTCAGAATGTATCAAATTGAAGGACTATGAATTTCTGATGTTGGAACAACTGGTTATTTTTTCTTCCTTGGTAATACATAGTTTCCTATGCAATTTTTGCCATCATATTATAAAACAGTGTGGACGAAGACATTGTTCCCTTTTACAAAATGCAGTCAGCACAGTGCTAACAGTAAACATCGCTAAACTTCAGAGAATTCAACAGCTTGATTTATATTTTGATGTCATGGGACTCTTCTGTTGAAGTTCACAATACAAAGCATGTATTCCCTGAATTGCCAGTGAGCACTGACAGAAGCGGAAATACGGGTCTAAATTCTACCCTCAGTTACATTATTGTAAATCCAGAGTAACTCCACTGACTTCAGTTCAGATACTGTAGATTTATATTACTGTAATTGAGCACAGACTTTGATTCATAGTGTTGATGTAGATTGGGAACAGCAAGACCCAGACACTAATGAAACCTGCTTTAAGGGTCATGAGTTCAAAAATAGATAAGCGTTTAGGACATGTCTGCCAAACTCCGTTATTTATTTATTAAGCAAAAAAAAAAAAAAAAAAAATAGACATGTGCCTCTTGTTCTAATGCACCCATCACATTGGGTATCACAGGGTACCGAATAAACCACAGCTGCTCTGAATTTCTTTTGAATAGAACATCTTCCCACATTAAAAACCCTTGGGCCAAATTTTCAAGGTTGGCACCTAAATGCAGTCCACAAAGTGTGTGCTCACAAAGAAAGGTTTAGCTTGCATAAATGAACACTTATGTACTTTTTCAACACAGCCTTCCAATGTGACTCTGCACCTTATGTCCCATATACTGGTATGTCTAAAGGAAATGGTAAATTCTTTGGGACTAAGTCCTTGGGGCAAATTCATTCCTGGTGTAGCTCCACTGAAGGTAATAGAAGCACACAATGGATAGATTTAGCTATTTGTCTTCAATGTGTTTATAAAATAGCCTTCTGCACACTCAGAGGGCTGTATCGATAAATAACAACAACAACACACATAATTCCATTTTGCATGAGGTAAAGCAGGTGTTGCTGCTACAGGTTAGACTCCAACCACTGGAAATTTAACTGTGGTTGTAACTGATCAAAGTAAAAGTTGGTGGGAACCCATTCTCAAGGTCTGAGTGCATTTATTGAATGGAATTCTGCCGAGGATACAATTTAGTGATATGCCTCAACATAAACAGTTCAATTATCACTTTCACTATTCAATGTAGTTCTAATAATGTCTCACCCAATTTTTTAAAATACACCAGTAATCCAACAGAGGGGATCCATCTCCTTAAGATACTCAGCTAACAATTGTATTTCCCCATATTTTGGCAAAAGGTTTGCTTTTGCCTGGTTTAATCCCAGCCAAATTGTTTGTGGAGGTACGCTCAGCATGCTCTGCTTCCTATTGCCACACTTTTTAATATTCACTATATTTCATCTTTTAATGCAGTCCTAATGAGTGCACATTGGAACCCCGCAGAACCAGCCTCAGAAGAACGTGGTTCTGAAATTCAACACAGAACAGGGGAAGCATTGTATGACAGCCTCTGTTAATGTTTTAATGGTTGAGAGATTTCCAGCATGTTGGCAATGTCAGGACAAACCAATTTAATAAATTATTAACACTAATCAAACATTTTTATGATGGAAGTCAAAACTTCCTTGGCAGTTAAGGTTAATTCTGTTGAAGTTTGACAAAGATGTTACTGTTTGATGAAAGCCATGTTTCAGCTATAGCCTGCTTTAAACCAAATCTTTGCATTTCACCGAGAAGAAATGGCTGAACAACATGGTCCTTAAGTACGTAAATAAATAGAGAATTTGAGGAAGAGCAGGAGCTGAGAAATGGCTGTGAAGTATAAATTGATGATACTGTACATAATACACCTGCCATTTCTTCGAGTAGAAAAGAGAGACAGAATGTCATCAGGAAGAGAGAAAACTCAGGCTGTCAAGGGATTTCGCTAAATCAGTACTAAGAAATCTAAGAAATTCAGCCATTTGACAATAGCAGTCAATTGGCACATCAACAGGCTCACCATTTTCTCATGCTTGGAACACTCGTCGACGTCAGACAAGGAAAATATTTTAAAAGCACACTTTTGTTTAACAGATAAGTAGGAACAACACCACTGCACAAACAGCATGCTTTTCCTCCCACTGTCAGCCTTGCCAGTTACTTTAATTCCAGCACAGCACAAGCTAGTGAGGGATATGGCCTCCTTCAGGGCAACCAGAGTCTGTATAGCATCAATCCATGAAGAGGGTCATGTTTTCCAGCATCAGCTACCAAACCAGGATCTAGTCGTTTATCTCTGAGTTATCAGCGCAAGACTCCGTTCCACTGAACTGCAGTCACGTAAAAATTGCAATTCCCGAGGTTTCCAGTTAACTGAGTTTCAGCCACAAAGCGCTCTCTGTTCTCCTGTCCACTCACATAGAAATCAGCATCTCCTCCTCTATTCAATGACATTCTTTTTTTTTCTCTCTTACAGGTGATGCCATCTTGGAAACTTCAGGCTGAGAAGCAAGAAAAACATAGTTCATACTAAGCTGCTGTTAATTACTTCAGTTAAATAAAACTATTAGTGACAAGTAGAAATATGTATTTTATTTAATTTTCAAAAACATATCATGGTTAAGAAAAAAAGTGATCAAGCCATGCCTGTTTCCAAACGAGAAGGTGATTTTCTCGGGTTCTCATAAACTTTCATGGGACAATGAAGCTTGTTACTGAATAACAACAGTGTATAGTATTTTGTGTTTATATAGCACCTTACATGCCTCAGAATTTCAAAGTGCTTTACAAATGAGGTGCCCAGTCCTGCAATTCACTTCACATAGGTGCACTGTTGCCTATTGACCCACTTAAGTCAATGGGCCGCCATGCAGGTGCAGTGGTGTGCCTCTGAGCAGAGAATCTCAGGATTGGGGCTTCTTTAGCATCATTGAAATGCATCCACCACAGTCGGAAAGAACATTAGCCAGGCAAAACAGAGGAGAAATGTGTGGTCACTAGGACACCTGGTGCCTGAACTAAAGTACATGTAAGTCATTGGAGAAACACCCATTGATTTTAGTGGGTTTCTGATCAGGCCTTTGGTGAACCCCCTGCTGTTACAGAAAGTGCCCAAACCTCAAACTGGTAAAATTTGACTTAGCACCATTTAAGTCTGCTGTGAATAGTTCATCTTGAAGTCAATGGAGCTACAGTGATTTACACCAGCTGAGAATTTGGCCCAGAATCTCTAATGTTATTGGAGAGTACCTCCATGTTTAAGTTCTTACCTGAAATACCCTCAAACTAAGTTACATGGAACTTAATGTGTTTACCTTGGAAGGATGAAAAGATTCAATGCTGCCACACATAAAACTCTGGTTCAAGGAATGCTGGATACATTAAATCTGATGCTAATGGCTTATCTATACAAACACTTAGTTCACGGCAAGCTGGGGGGTAAATCTACCCCATATTAGCCTGCTGCGCATTAACTGTTCATGTGGACCCTGCTGCCACGCACTAAAAGTTCTCTAGTGGGCTTTAATCCAGTCTCGTTCCAAAGCTGGGCGGACCAACATGCACTACAGAACTTTTAGTGTGCAGCAGGAAGGTCCACAGGGACAGTTAGTGAGCAGCAGGCTGAGTGGGGTAGATTCACACCCAGGCCTCCTGTGAACTAAATGCTCATATAGACAAGCCCTATAACTTCTAAAGCACCCTCTGCATTTTAGCTCACTTTTAGTGCTAATGACTGACTATGATTGAACATAGTGGTGGATGAAGTATTGACAGCAAATTGTTTGATTCACAAACAAACTTTGATTTTTGTATTAATATATTACTTATTCCAAATTTTTCTACAAGTGTTTCATATTAAAACATCTTAGAATATGAATTGTTCACCAAATGTTCATTACAACCAGTGCTTTGTAGTATTCACTCCTTGTGCTCTTTGATTGGATGAAAAGCTTTCATAACCATGGGAAAGAAATGAATAATCCACTTGTGGTGTGAACATTTTCTCAAATATATTCATACAACTATTTAGAAATTTCTCTTTCTGTGGGACTTTGTTTGAGACAAAACGTCATATATACGAATATTCATGAAAAACAAAAAGAAAGGTTCAGAAGTGATTTCATAGCCTTTATTTGATGAATGCTCATGAATTCTTCCCCCCTACCCCCTTTATTCACCCAGATTTCTTCCTGTATACTGCTATGAAACTTCTATAAGAGACCCAATCTTCTGAGGTGCTGAATGATCTCAATTCTCATTTTGGGCATCTGGACTTAAGGTCAGCAGTTTGGTTCAGTTCAGTCTGAATAAGACCCCAAAAATGTGGATGTTTGTTCAAAACTTAACTAAACTTATCTAGTTTAGAAATCATCATGGAAATCTCAAAAGTACAGGATTTTTCTTGAAAGTTCCTATGTTTCCTGGTCCTGGACTGGTAAGCAAAACAACAATGGGCAAATCTTGCTCTCATTAAGTCAATGGAATTTTGCCACTGACTTCAATTGGACCCAAGTAAATTGATAATTCTGCTGGTGGGCCCAAGTGAAAAACGGATATAGGGATATAGATAAGCTTGGGCTCAGTCTTTATTTTTGAGATACTTTGTCTGTTGGGAGAACTATTTATTGTCCACACCCATCTGTACTCAACAGCAAGCGTGGGCAGACACTGGACAAGCAAATATTGCCGTGGAATGCCAAAGGCATTACAAAAACTCTTCACTGCTTTAAATAAATCGCCTGAGTTACGGTAGTTGCAAGTTTTATACTGGCAACTCCACTATAAGGGATGATAAAATCTAACCTCTGATTCCAAAACCAGGCTGCTCTACTGTAGGTCTATATTGCTTACATTCAGCCCTATGTTTGAAAGTCTGATCACTCTCTGTTTTCTGACGCTCCATCTGTACAGAATTGTTGTTACTGGTATCAGCTCAACAAATGGAAGCCTGAACTTTTTACACTAGATCCGAAAACAAATGCTGCTTAATTTAAATATGTCAGCTCTTGAATCATAATAAATCAAGCTGTTTTTGTCTGTATTGTGTAGTACAGAGAAGCCTCTAACCCTGTTTACATGAGAGTTCACTAGCCCTGTTTGCAGAACAATGCTGTTTCTTTTCCTACAAGTTTTTTCCTGATTAGCGTCTCTTCCCACCTATCTCTATCTGGCTACTTTCCCAAGGGCAGCCAAGAAACAAAACGCAATGCTGTTCTCTGAATGTCTTATAAGAATTAGTTTCATATGACAGCCAACTCTTTTTCCCCTGTCAAAGATAGAGGGTTGATGCACCCTGCTGGCTTAGAACTTGAAAATCTCTCTCTCCCCCCTCCCCCCACAGCTGCTGAATAATTAACTGAGCAGAGAATATATGCTTTTTGCTTTGATATGAACACTACAGTTAACTTGATTGTTTGAAGTTTCAAGGTAGGAAATTCTCAAAATCATTAAAAACCTCTTAAGGTCTTGGGAGTTTAAAAAAAAAAAAAAGGAAGAAGAGCTTGTAATTGTCAGCTCTGAAAAGTTTTAGTTTTTCAATGAAACACACCATGCCAAGTAAACCTACAAGAGATTCCTAAACCTAACTTGCCTGAAGCTAGCTACAGTTTCTCTAAATCAAAGCAGAGCCTCAGCTAACAGTTGCAGTATGTTAGTTCCTGGATGGGCTACTTTATGAAGAATTATAAAGTGACACAGCAGTCTGGTTGGAAAAAAAATCTTTCTTTGATGTTTTTAACCACAGACTTCAAGAGGACCAACAGAGACCTTCCTGTTTTTATTGCAACCTCTGTCGGTCCTCCCCCCACCTTTTTTTTTTTTTTTTTGCGAGCCAGGACTGTTATCTTTCAGTCACTCTGTAAGTTTGACTTATTTACAGACTGAATGGCTCTGTTTATAGGTCTATATCACAGAACAAACAGGGCAAGTGTGACTTCCTACTATCTGAAATGTGATTCCCCTTCCCCTCTTGGGGTGTGTATGGGAAGGAGAGAAGGATGAATCCTGTGAATTTCCTTCTTTTTGCTGATCTTTCTTGATTACATGTATCCCTAAAATACAGCAGTGAAAAAATGGGCCAATTCCTGAATTGGAAATCAGCAAAATGCCCATAGAAGTCAATAGGATTTGCCTGGGTAAGAGTTGAGTACGCATCTCAGGACCTGGCCCATTAAATGCGCGGGGGAGGGGGGAAATCAGGTATAAATTAAGGCTTCTTCCATTGTAAGCCATGCATTAAAGCCCCTAATTATTCCTACCCTGTTATGTTAGAGTTGTACTTAGCCATAGCATTGGGAAATTGTATATAGCTCATAACATTTCAATAGTGACATTAAAGGAGCATTGACAACTTAATCATATTGGCTAAGATACCACAGTGGTAGGTGTCTTAGAAAGTATTATAGTCCTGATTCGTATATCCTTACTCAGCCTGAATAGTATTTTACTCCAGGAGTAGTCTCAGGAGTAGAAATCAATGGGATGGGTCCTAGAATGAGGTATTACTCAAGGGGAGTAAGAATAGCAGAACTGGTCTCAAAGATAGGTAGCTATGTTGTAAACAAACAGTCTGATTGTGTTACTAATACCGTAGATTATTACAAATTAAAGGAATTTCAAAAATCCAGTGAACATGTCACTATTTATGATCTATGTTACATTTTGATTTTCCTTTGTCTTGGACAATGAAAATCAGTGCAGTTAGTTTCTCTTTCAGGTTCTTGATGATGGAATGTTTGGGTTAAAAACACCACAAGGCAATGTTTATTTATTTTAAAACAATTCTTTTCATTGGAATTTTTCATTTTAATTGTGGGAATATTTTTATAGATCTCAGGTTTTAAAAACTTGTTTTTACAAACCTGACATTTTGGGACAATCTGACATTCACAGTATCCTTTTAAAGGCATAAAATATTGTTAACTCCACAGACATTGTTGGCTACTTTTTGAAAAGTGAATGGAATACATCTGAATGGTACTGGGTCGACAGCCTTAGACATGAAAGGCCTTTGAATGGTTACAGCACAACACTGGCATGTCTCTCGATCTGGCCAAGGAATAGCAAAGTGTCTGGACCTCATCTACTGTTCCAAACAAGCACATTATTATTGACCTAACCAGCCACCCTCACAGTTTAGACTTGCCACGCAGACACTGGACCACACTGAACTGCACCTGGACAAACCATGGATGATGTGGCTACTTGACGCACAAGTGGAAAATCAGAGACTCCCCTTTTTGTGACTGCAGTGAGAACATCCAAACCATCGAACATATAACACAATGCCCCAAATATGGATTCAAAGGTGAATTGGATGATATCAACAATGTCGCAGAGGAGGCCTTGAAATGGCTTATGGACCTACAATTCCATCTTCAGCATGTTGCTCTGTAGATGCCATATGAATGGTGCAAGCTTTCTCAGTCTCTCCCACCAATGAGACTGACTTTCTATTGCTCTGCACCTAGTATACTAATTTATACCTGTGCAAAGGGAAGGTAAAATGCTGCCACAGCTGCATGTGAGTGGACAATTCTGACCTAAGAGCATTTTACAACCACTTTGTGCAGATGAAATGACCAGTTACTGTGTAAGACAGTGGAGAATCAAGCCCAAGTAGGCCTCACTTGGAACAACCGGCCTTTCTGTACAAGGGGAGAATTAAATCTCTGTTCATGATTAAAAGGTTCCCAGGTCCAGTTTGAGTAAGCACGTGGAAGTTTGAGTGCCTATCTGAACCTTATCCAAACTCAGTGACCATCCTGAGTGAGGCCCGTCTCTGATACTTCCTTCCTTCACGCCGGTTTTCCTCTCCTTTTTGGTGGCAGCAGCATTTCTTCACAGGATGTTTGGCAATGCTGTAGGTAGTCTTCTTGGGGGAGGCTCCAGAACTTTTACCCTCCTTCCCACACTGGCGGTAATTCTTCTAGAAGTGGCCATGTATCCTCCCACCCTGCAGTCTCCTTGGGGAACACTCAGCTCTCTCCTACCACCTTCAGTGCTCGCCTTGTGGAAGGCATTGGTTTATGGCCTTTTCTGAGCAATACGAGGTGATGATGTAAGCTGCTGCTGACCCTTTGGAATTTCGCACCTTAAGGCTTCTTTAGTAGAGAGAACCTAGGCTGTACAGTTTCCTGTGTGGATTATAGCCTCTGGGGTGTCATTATGCGGGAAGCCCCAGATAATAGCATATTCAGTGCACTCCACTCCTACCAAAGGAGTGAGTGAGGAGACAAACAAACCCTTCACAAAGCTCTGAAATGATTGAATTCAGTTTAGTTCCAGGACTGTCCAAAGATTTGGGTTGTTCTCATTTTAACTGACCTATTTTCTCCATCCCTAGCCCTTTCATCTGTTGGTCTCCAGTGGCAATGAAAATCCATGTCTACTAGTAAGTGGACTGGCACCACCAATTTATTCCACCTAGACCATCATGCAGCCGTCAGACACCACCCACATGCGTTAAAGCTGAGCTGGTTGCACAAACATATTTTCCATGCTCAAGTTCATTCTATAACATTTCACAAATCTGCAATTAGTTTCCAAAGTGTATTTTATATCTTGTAAATTGCAGTCATTTTTCATTTTTTTTTTTCCAAAATGTGAAGAAATTCTCTATTTCAAACATGGATTTGAGGGAATGGAGAAAGAAGGGAGCTGGCTGATTGCTACAACTTGCAATATTGAAGTACACCAGTGATTCCCCCACTGTCCCCCTCCCCGCCCCACACACACATCTTTTTCCAAAACTGACAAA
This sequence comes from Emys orbicularis, assembly GCF_028017835.1. NCBI lineage: Eukaryota > Metazoa > Chordata > Testudines > Emydidae > Emys > Emys orbicularis. The sequence goes on along the minus strand of NC_088685.1, from coordinate 176,837,168 downwards.
AAGATAAGAGCTTGACCCACTGAAGTCAATGAGAATCTTTCCACTTCAAAGGGCGCTTGATCAGGCCCCAAATGTGATAGCTTCTCGTTACCATATGTACTAAGCTCTTCCTATAGCTCTGTTTAACAGACTGTTATGTAGGGATGGGTGAACCCTTTCAGACTAACAAAAGAGCTGGCTTGAATCCTAGCCCAAAGTTCATACAAACATTTTCTGAAGCTGAAATAAGTTTGGTGAACTTTTCTTTTGTTTCTTTTTTATTTGTCTTCCTTTCTTTTTCTTTTTCATTTTTTTAAAAACTTTCATGCCCCTCTTCATGTCCTGGTTTCTGTTGTACTTTCAGCCCTTGCTCCTCTGAAACATGTGGATGGAAGAGTGGAGAATGTAGTGTGAATAGCCAAGCACATGGTTCCTGAGCCATTCTGCCTGCTCAGATAAGCCTTGGGTAGCACATACAGCAGTGCCCCTTGATTCTGCTCCAAAGGGGAGCAGCCTGTGCTCCCCTAGCACCTGCTGCTGGATGGAACTGTATGCACAGCAGGACATATGGTCTAGCCACACTCCCAAGGAGAGTACCATCTCACCACCCTCAGGGCACAGATATGCTGTTAGGTGCATTATCTGGCCTCCAGTCTACCTTTCAAGGGAGAGCTAGAACCATATCTATATTTTACCAAATTCCCATGCAGATGGCCAAGCAGCACCCTGCATGTTCCTTCCCCTCTGATACACCCACACACATGAGGGCAGAATTCTGCCATCTACGAAAGGTAGTGATATGACCCCCATTACCACAATAACTGAGCACCTCACAATCTTTAATGTGGTCCTCGACACATTAAAATCCTCACAACACCTCTGTGAAGTATGGAAGTACAATCATCATCATTTTACAGATGGGGAACTGAGGCACAGAGAGGCTAAAGCCCAGATCCTCAAAGTTATTTAACCCATTCAAATCCATATGCCTAAGGACCTTTGAGGATCTGAGGATTTGATAAGTGACTTGCTTAAGGCCACCCAGGGAGTCTGTGGCAGAGCAGGAAACTGAACCCAGGTCTCCCAAACCACTGCCCTAACCACTCAGCAGACCTGGAGGAAAGCCGATCTCATGCTATTCCTCACATGGCTGAAACCAATCAGGCCTAAAAGTCCCACAGGGAACTCCTTTTCACAGAAGCTCCGGCCTGATTTCCCGAATAAAGGGATTAGGTACATGTAGATAACAATCAAAACTGAATGACAGAGGAGTTCAGGATGAACTTTTTATAAATCAGATAAACATTTAAATTGTACCTTGCTGAACATTTGGCTTCACTCAGCACTATTCTTATAGTTAATAACATCTTGTAAGGGGAACTAGGTGGCACAATGAGTTTAGACACAACTGTTATCTTTGCAGATTTGCAGCCAAATTCTCTTTAGGTCCCATCCTAGTCCCTGGTGGGCATCTGTCCCTAACTCAACCTACTAATAATGTGGCATCAGCAGCAGCCCACTCTCAAGATTCAGAAAGGACTCAGACCTAGTGCAGCAGGGTAAAGTGTGAGAGTTCAGATCGCAGATGAGCTTTACTGGCCAATTTGTATGAGGAAGGCTGAATACAGCCTGCCTGCGCTCTTGCTTAGTACCTCCTTTTCATGCACACCATACACACACTTTTTGTTAGACCCTGCCCTGTTCCTGCAGGCTTGAAAAGGAAGCACCACGAAGCAAGGCCCATCTATAAACATATGTCACATGATTATATGTTCTAGAAACACAATGTATAATTTCCTTTATTGTGTGATTTCATGAGCTATATTGCAACGTGAAATTCAGTAATGACACAGAGAGAGAACCCGGGACTTTAGGGTTGGTCCTTGAGTACTCAGATGCCAGAATGGTTTTTGTGTTCTCATCTGCATGCCCAGTGGCCACCTCACAGCTGTGTTTCCCAGCAGTGCTGGGATTGGAGCACGGAGCCCACTAAGGCAAAGCAGTGTGCTGTAGCAATTAGGGCACTGGACTAGGAGTAAAAAGATCTAAGTTTAATTCCCAGCTCTGCCACTGACCTGCTCTAGTGCTTTCTACCAAGTCTACATCCCTCAGTTTCCCTTCCCACTACTCATCTATTTTGATTCTGAGCACTTTGGTGCAGGGACTCTCTTACTATGTGTTTACACAGTGCTGAGTACAATGAGGCCCTGATCTATGACTGGAAACTGCCGGGCACTGCCACAACGCTAAAATTAATTGACAACAATCCAAAAGGCCTCCGGTGTTTGTATATTCATTGAGCTCTTTGCCTTGTGTAAGTAAAACAAAACCTGTAGCAAGGTTTCCCCACTTGTAGTTGCCTTATTATTATTACTAACATGTTAAGGTGATAATTCATAGGCTAAAACCATTTATTTAATATGCAAAATTATTACATATTTTGAAAATTTTAGAGGGGGAGATTGCTTTCTACATATCACTCATGGAAATTAAGAGCTCATCATATACTTGTTGGCCTGTTCTGCTGGGCCGAGTTTTAATAAATGATTAATATTATTGAAAAGGAGCTTAACGTTGCTGCAGTCATATCTGCCTATGAAGTGTCACTTTGACATCCTTTGTCACAGGCATTCATTGCAACTTTCACACACTGTAAACTAAAGGGTATTTACAAATGCAATTAGTGTTAAATAAATGTCTGAAAAACTCCTTGAGTATTTAGCAATTAGTGGGCAGCATGGTGAAGCCTTTGTATTTACCACTTACGATGAAAATTGCCTCCCTGTATTGCACAAATTACATAGCAGTGTAACCACAGTTCTGTCAGGAAGGGCTTGGCTGTGTTGCAGAGAGCAGCTTTTAGTTCTGAAAAACTTTCCCCACCCCCTTCACCCCCATGTTTATTAAAAGAGAAAGTAACAGGGATTAGGTAGCGCGGGTAGATCTATGAATAGGATAGCATTTCACATTGATTATTAAACCACTGCCTTTGTGAAACAAATCCAGGACTCAAAGAGAACTTTGATATTGAAAGCTCCCTAGCTAAATTCAAAATCTCTGGTTGGAAAAAAAAAAAGTATCTATATGACATATATATAGAACATTTGGCCACTGACTGGAAGAAGCCTTAGTCCTTTCATCTCCTCTATACTCTCTAGTTTATGGTGTGTGAAAGTTGTCACATGTATTCACTACAAAAGATGCAAATGTGACTCTTAAGAGAAGGGCTTTTGTATAATAACTGCTTAATATACTGAATGCCTTTACAAGCAGGAGCATGTGTTTTATTTGTTTGTAGAACACCATACACACCTATGGCACAGTGCAAACAACAAGGAACAATAATTTACCCTTTGATGCATGTGCAGACCATTCACTAACATTATGGGAAGTTATACGCCCACACATTAAGGGGGAGGATAAATTCCTGCACCTTTACAGTTAGCATAAAATTAGTCATGAAAGTGGGTCCACATTATCTTCTGGCATAAACATTGTCCACGTGCAGCTCAGAAAGGAAGGTAGTTTTATGAAGTTTAGCTTAATATGTTGATTTGGTCACTAAGGAGTAATTTGTAAGTACAGCCAAGGCATTTAAGAATTATATTCAGATTTCTGCATCGAGCATCTGTCACGGCAGCACCAATAAGCTGAGTGCTGATACAAACGTGGGGGAGCTCTGATTCTTCATTGCATTGTCCCCTCAATGCTGTTGAAGTGAAACTCTGCTCAGGCAGGTCACCAGCAAAGCACCCTAGTTACAAAGAAACTCATTGTAGTTGGAAACCAAGGAAAGCCGTTTTGTGGTGGGATACAATGAAGGTGGGGTATGAAGTGATCCCGTTGAAGCAGTACATCTCCCATGAAAAGCACAAAGGAGGACTCATTACTTTCAAGGGAGCAGGACTTCAGTGTGGCGGTTTCTTTAAAAAAACACACACACACACATATAAAGCAGCTGCAGGGAAGTTGCTATTTTGTTATTCACTTGATGCATCCTATGGAGATTGTTTTAAAGGTACCCATGTGGATCTGCAGTTGCAGCCTTTGAGAAATACCAATCTCAGAGTGATGGTGCCACCTTCTTGTCAAGTAGGATAGTAGCAATTTCTGAAAGTGTTGAGAAATAACAGTGAATACTAGTGTCTGCCTATGTCGAGTCCAGCATGGAATTCTGGCTAGCAGCACCAAAGGCATTTTAGTCTGGACTATGAAGCTGATGTGGACTGGCAACCAGTCCTTCCTATGTTTCCTGAGTTGCAGTAAAAAGATAAATCAATCAGCTTCTTTTCACTTCCATAACATGCTATATCTACACATTCTGTCTTCTTTGATGGACACAAAGATAACATTTTTATAGCTCATGGAAATGATTTAAAATTAATTTAATTTGACCACACAGGGAGCAGAAAATTCAACAAGGGAATATTATTTTTCTGTTTTCAGAGGTTTTTCTATTCAGAAAATGAGTTTACTTTATTGCTTGGTTTGATGTAGGGAAATTAATTCTCCTGGCATCTTTACTCAACCAGAGACAAAATGTTTCTTTCATAAAAGTAATTTCACAGCTATATAAGCCTAAAGCAGGAATTTAAAAAAAAATAATTTCTTATGGGTCATGTAAAATATTTTATAGTATTTAGATTTGATAGAATTTGTATCTGAAGTGCTATAATATTTTGTAACAATAATGGTCCCCATCACAATAGTATCTCATCCTCACCAAACTCATTTCACACAAGCCACCAGATAACTTTAAAAACAAAAAAATCACACCCAGATTAATGCACCTCTCCACTTCCAGTCTCCACCTGGATTAGATGCAGAAGTGCTGAAAGGTTAAAGCAGTTCTTTATATATTTGTGGTCTGAATAGAAGTAGAAAGTATGATGAAAAATCTCACAATGAAAAAATATATTCTTAGAGGATTTCCAGTCCAGTTTTGCAGATGCTAGAGCATCTGCTGATTCAGACAAACATTTCTGGGTGCTCATCAGAAACAAACTTCTGAACGTTTCAAGGTTTGCTCTTCTCTGCAGTCCTGAGGTTAGAAATGGAATGGCAATAATTCCAGAGGGTATGATCCCTTAAATTGATCAATTAATCTGGAACTCCAGTCTCCTGACTGCATGTATTGAAGGGATAAGAAAAAGTGAAGGAAGAACAGAAGAACTGGAACTGGGAGAATCTGCACGTTGCAGTTAGCATCTTTATGTGGATACACAAAAATGTATGTTACCATAGGGAAATAAGTGAATTTGTAAACTAGTGTTGTGGATAATGCTGTTAAATCTGTTTCTCCACCTGGTGTTATCCACATTTAGTCAAGATATGTAGTTCACCTAGATCAATGGCTTTTGTATGAGCCAACTCCAACTCCTAATGGACCACTTGCCTCTTGCTACCAGAACCCACTGAGGAATGCAACTGGATGAGAAGTGTGTTACATACAGCGGGGATAAAATTGTGGGGAGCACATGATGAGGAACACACAGAAGGGAGCTGTAAAGGGGAGAAAAATGATCTGTCAGGAAAAAAAATAATTTCACCTTGGAGATAACGTGATTTTTTAAATCTCCTGAATAATGACAGATGTTAATGGGTAAGTCCAGGAGCATGATTATATTTCATATCCTCTTCATCTGTTTCCAGGACTTAAGGCTCCAGTTCTTCAAGTTGCTTAAGCATATGCCTAACTTTAAGCATGTAATTAGTTCCAGTGACTTCACATTTTATTTGTGCATTTGGCTTCAGTGGGATTGCTCATCCATTGACTTTGATAGTTTTGGTTGAGTAAGGAGGACAGGACTGGGTCTTCAATGACTGCCAGATTAGCCACAGTATTGGTAGCCAAAGAAAACTCGTGCAGTTCATGTCAAGTGTGAATTTCATGCCCACCATGTTATTGAGAAAGCACTGCCTTGATGGAGTTTTTACATGGTTCATAACAAAGAGCAGATGTGGTCAGCTTATTAATTATTCTCTTAAATCCTATTTGTCATTCAAATCTGCCATTTTGCCCATTGCAAAATCTTATTGCGTTTTCATTTTTGGGGTGATGTCCCTGGAAATCGTTCATTATTAGGAAACTTCTTCTCAGTATTTGGCAGCTTGCTTTGATAGCTGAAACAGAAGCGTGCTTCATCCTCCCTATTTCTTTCTTTCCTTTTTTTTTTTAAAATATCAATTTCAGGGAAGACTGGGCACTCTTTCAAAATTCACTGTCAGCATATTGTACAAACAGGAAGCAGCACTGCAGAAACAAGTCATTAAAAAGTCTGCAGACCAACCTGGAATCATTTGGAAATCAGGACTTTCCCACCAAAATCGGAATATTCTACATCCCACATAGCTTTATATCGTCAGAAAAATGAAATGTGTATTTTATGAAACTATCCCAGTGAGTGGCATTGTAAATGAACGCATTTTCTCACTGCCCTTTCCTAGGGGTCTCTCTCTCTCTCTCTCTCACACACACACACACACACACAGTCAATTCACAAAACAGTTTCAAGCATTCTTTGCTTGTTGGGAACATTTCCAGCAAGGAAGGCACCTTGTAATAAATCATCTGTCTTCCCCCACCTTCCCCCTTCAGGCTTTACATTCCCCCCCCCCCCCCCCAGCCTCATACCTTGAGATGACATTATGAGGGAGACACAGTGGAAAGACACAATTGATTCATTTCTCAACAAGCTAATGTGGAATCCGGGGAATAAAGACTGCCAGTTAAAGGTAGCCCAAGGGTAAAATCTCTGAACAACCAAAATTCTTGCTAACTGACAAAGGTACTACTAAAGATGTACAAGCAAAATTCCAAGTACCACTGTAAGCACACACACTTTAAAAGGAAGATTAACTTTCATTTGTGCCTCCTATCATGTTCATGTAAAAGAGTTGAAAACAGCAGATTCTAGACTTACTAAAGTCAACTGAATGGCAAATTTCTTTCACGTTTACCATTCTACTTTAAAAAAAACAAAAACAAAAACAAAAAAAAACCTAACCATTTACCATCTTGTAATCTTAGTCATCTCAATGCAGCATAACTATGCACAACTGGCTATGTTTTTAACATCTGCTTTTCATTTGCTTAACAGGAAACCAGCACAATTTCCATGATAAAGGAGGATTCTGGTGTTATACTCTCATTTATCTGTCATGTGTACACTTGGCAGCATTTGATCTTTATTCTCTTGACTCTAAGAAATAATCTATGAATTATTGCTTTTTGACAATGCAAACAAATAAGGCTATCTATAAATAAACCATGGAAAGGACAGAGTGAAGGTCTGCTCAGTACTCACACACGGACTGCCTAGGGGCTAACACTGGTTTATTTTTTGGCCGTAGCACCAGATCAGGAGGTCACTTTCCTGTGTGAGTGATGTGAAAGTCCTTTTGTGTAAGCCTGAGTGAGGGGAACATAGTCCCTCACACAAAGCATGTCTGAAGACATTCGTTGCCTTTTTTTTGCTTCTTAGAGCATATTGTCTGACACCACAAAGAAGAATGACCACTGATTTAAAAAGTATGGTGGCAGGGCCAGGACACATGAATTGCACTCTTGTCACTCTTACTGAATGTGCATTGACACTGAAAGCTCCATTTTTGTGACTATGCAATAAGGAATTTTGAAAGTTGAGAGATAATAGCACAGCGAGCGCTGTAGCAATAGCAACTCTGAATATCTTTTTCATAGACGGTCAGAGAGTTCACTTTCAAACCATTTTTCTGCTGAGGAAAGAGAAGGATTTTCATAAAACAGTTAATCTATTCTTATTCTTACTAAAATGAGTCCATTTTGAAAACCTGTGCTAACAGAAATGTACTAACAGTATTTTAAGAATAAATTGGAAACATCAAAACTGAATCTGATTTTTTTTTCAGATCACACTGGAGTCATTTGATGAGATGCTCCTCATTAAGGTGTTTTATTGTTTTGTTGTGAGGAGTTTCACTTTTACGTAGTATTCTACCACAGATATTCCACAGCAATTTGGGCTGAATCCAACTCCCATGAAAGTCAGTACCAAGATTCCAATTGACTTCTACGGATTTTCCAATCAAATGCATTTTAATGAAATTGTATGTTTTTGCCCCCAAATGTCTCTCTTTATAGCTACCAGTGTTTTCAGTCGTACCAGTTTGAATTTCTCCACTGTACCACAATTAAAGAATCAGCAAGGCCAAATAAGGGCCTGATCCAACAAACAATGACATGCAACTGGGATATTCAAAGGAGCCCAAGGGAGTTAGGAGCACAAGTGCTACTGAAAGTCAGTTGGACTTGTGTCCCTAAGTCACTTAGGCCCTTTTGAAAAATCTCATCTTTTGTGCATAGTTTTACTCATTTAAATACTCCCAATAGGACTTCTTGTCCCATTGCACTCACCTCGGGGCGGGGAGGGACACCCAAGTCCAGTCCTATGAATATTTAAATATTTATACAAAGTGGAATAGCTTCAAAAGGAGAGACCCTCCCCAGAACACCCGATAGCCTGGTCACAAGGGCGCCTAAGAAAGGTGAGGTGTTGGTTCAAGTCCCTGCTCCAGAGCAGGGATTCAAACACAGCTCCATCGTATCCCAGGTGAGAGCCCAATTCACTGGGCTACCAGCGGCAGGGGCAGGAGCACCTCCTCCTCTTTGTTTTTGTGAATGGCACCTAAGTCCCCTTTCTAACCTTTCATTTCCAAAACTCCTTTGCTTTTATATTTAAAGAAAAATGCCAAAAATTGAAATAAAGCTTTTTCAGAATTTTCAATTCACCAAACATTTGGAAAATTTTCATTTTTCTTACAGCATGCAATCCAGCTGTCATTGAAGTCAATGGAAGCCTTTGTTTTACCTTAATGGGAGCTGGATCAATCCCATACCATATTTATAAACATGGTATCACAACGTCCCTTTGGGTCAGAATAATAAACATGTTAGAGCTACATTTTCAAAACTAAGTGCAACAGTCGAGCCTCCAAAAATGTTAATTCTCCCATTGTGTCCTCTCTTTAAATGTTCAGATTTGGTAATGAATGCACAAACAAGGCGTGGGCCAACAGTCACTATGTTTTTTATGGATAAACCTATTTATAGTCACCTTACATTAACTTGCTTCCTTACTTAATATATATATATATACACATATAAAGCTATTTTTGTCCAAATAGATCTGCTCCAGATTTGCCAAGCTATAGCAATAGAATTTTTCTAAAGGAAAGACTTGCTCCTGGAGGTGGTATATTAAAAGGAAAAAATGAAATCACAAAAAAACCCTCATTTTTGTAACCACTCTAAAAATAGAAAAATAAAAGTTCAGTCAGGTGGAGTAATTTCTAATCGATGAAATCTTCCTTGGGGAATTGATGGGGGCATCCAAAGGTGGGAGCTCTGATTCTTTATATATATTTTTGTTAACAAAGAACAAAGAGTAGGAATGAGGAATTTTAATAATTGACAATATTTCCTTTTTTCATGATTGTGAGCCTGTTATCCTCACTGCTGGTCACTTACTTGTATGAGTAGCCCCACTGAAGTCTTGGGTGGGTAACTGCTTAGCATGGTGAGTAAGGGGGTCATAGTCTGGCCCACACGGAGTATAGCACGGACAGAAATGAAGAACACATATATCTTTACAGGTGGGTCTTAAAGTTTGTGCCCTGATCGCTTCAAATACTCCTTGTTTCTTTAACAATGAATCTAACAAACAGTAAGTACCATCTGGAATCAGTGGGGGCTTCCAAGGTGTCTAAAAAAGCTTTGTGAAAGGGCCAGAAATGTTCAGAAAGGAAAAACAAGTATGGAGGATTTATCTTTAACATCCGTTCGCAGTTTAAAGTGGAAGGTTGGTAGGGGCAGGATAAGAGGGAAAAGAAATCACGATTTTGCCAACATCTTTTGTTTTTCCATCAGGAAAATATAAATGAAATATTTCAGCTTGGGTTGGGTCAAGCTGAGTCAAACATTTCAGTTTGTCAAACCAAACTGAAACATTTTATTTTGGGTCAGTTCAACAGTAATCTGTGTCTGCCTGAACTATAGCTCATGGGAGTTGCAGCTTTGGAGCCTCATGCCCTCCTCTCCTCTATGGGTTGCTCCCAACTAGACTACGTCTCCCATGATGCAGCACAGCCTCCTCCATATCTGAATCCACCATGGTGCATCCTACAATCCCATGACCACAGAGCGTCTGGCTACACTGAAATTTTGAATCAACTCACTTTTGCAAAAGGCTTGATTGGTTCGCTCTCCGTTGCAAACCCCAGAGGCTCTCGGATAGTGTGCTTGCAGATCAGTGATCAGAAGAGAATGGGTTAACACTGACCCAAGCTGCTGCCATTTGCACAGGTAGAGTGGCTTCCATTTTCAATAGAGTGGGCTGCAGATTGTTGGGATAGAGGGGAACTAAGGAATTGTCCCTTGGAATTGTGGGATATTTCTGGCTGATTCCGAGGACCCAAGTCAAGTGAGGCGGCACCTACGCTGCAAAGCAATAGGCTCCCTGGATATTAGCTTAATTTGAGCTTGGACCCTCCAGCCCTGCAGGTCCTGGGACCCTGGATCAAAGCCCTGGGTTAGCGCAATTGCAGTGTAGACTCAAAGAGGGTTAGGCTTGAGCCTGGGCTCAAGCACATGCTTATGTAGCAGTGTAGACATACCCAGAGTATCACAGGAACAGTAACCTGACTGGGGAGCTTAAACGACAGCTTAAACATTTCAATTTCTCTGCTTACAGGTTTCAGTCATCTCCGAATCTTCCATGTTCAGCTGTCTGAGTATAGTCCATGAGTCAAGTACATAAGTAAAGTCTACTATACATTGGGTACTAGGGGGATGGTTATGGTTGGATCATTCAGTCCTAACCCAAGCAACCATATTGGGCCTTAAAGATAAAAGGAGAAGAAAATTAGATTTAAGCAGAACTGTGTAAGTAATTCACAGCTGGGTTTGGGAAATACAAAAGGATTCATAAGTAGAGGATCTTAAAGTCCTATCCCTCACCTTCCTAGCCACATATGCCCTCAGTGCATTGATGTACAGGTAGGCCCAGAAGAGTTTGGCTTTGCCAGTAGAGGGACCTCTATGGCTGTGAAGCTGTATTTGGGGTTTAATGGGGATAGCACTGGTTGCAAGGGGGTACCGATTTAAGATACAGCAACAGATACTGGGAATCCATTCAATATTTTATTCGTTTTTACTTTATTTCGATAGTTTGCTAAAGTAAGCTATTGGTGTATGTGTGCTATATGGGTGTGTGTGTATACATATGTAGATTGTATATATGTAGTCTACTTTGCTAAATTGTAAGTATTAGAACCTGGAAATAAATAAATATATATAAAAAAAGATCAGTTTTATTATTACTGTCCCAATTTGATGTCTCTGTCCACTGTGGGAGAGGTTGTTTTTAAATTCAGTGTAAGCATTACATCAAGTGTTACATGTGTTAGTGTATGTGTGTGTGTGTGTGTGCGCGCGTGCATGCACATACACAAATGCACCTAGATATAAGTGTGCACACAAACCTGTATATATGTATATGCACACACACACACACACCCCCCAAAATCAGGACAGCGTGCATGTGGCTCACAGACAGGCTTTCCTGCCATCTAAATATGGGAACACATGAATCATGACTCCAGCAGAAATTTCTGCTGTAGACTGGTGGAAAATGCTATGAAAGTAAACAGAACCTTCTACAGTTCATCTGTATTTTCATCTCTGCATGAATTGCCAGCCCTCTGTAGAAGGTTCTGTTTACTTTCGCAGACTCAGGAAATATATTTTACATTTACATGTAGTTTGTTTTAATCACAGTAGGGCTAAAAAGAAATAATTTATTATTATATAGTGTACATATAGGATTGATTTATTTCCATAATGTTTTGTGTACCTGATTCAGTAAGACGCCTCTTCAAACCGTGGTCATTTATCTAAGTGAGCAAATAATATTGGTCTCTTCTTCACTTATACGTCAGCTAAGAATTATAAAATAATTGTTGAGAGAAATATTGAGCAGTAGTATAAAAATTAGCAGCATTAAATGGAGGAAAACGTGTCAGATCCTCTGCTAGTATAAATGACGTCAGATCTTGGTGCACCCATGTACACCAGCTGAGGAGCTGGCCACAAAAATAAAAACAATCAAACAAACAAACAAACAAAAACCTACCACCTGTTTTAGCAATGTGCATAAGTACTCAGTTCACAATATAACTGGGGAAGGAGACATAATGGACACAAATAAAAAAATCTGTTTGATCTGAACAAAGTCCATATTGTCGATCGATCCTTGCATCTCATTCTAAACAGGCTAGAAACCGCAGGCCAGTAAAGTTGGATTCCTACAATTTAGAGACTGTAATCTGATCTATCTATCTATATATAGGCAACAGGTATTTAGGACGCCATGTGACAGCCCAGACATCTTACTCTTCACATACATCTGTTTGGATGCACAGAGGAATTGATCAGACTTAGTTCAATGAAAGGAAACTTGTGTGAAAGAATTAGATTTGCACTTCTCTGCCAAACTGAAAATAAATTACAGCAATCCACAGAAATAGTTCTCTCATCCACTCCCTCCCCCCACAGGTAATGACAAGTATACTGACCCTCTGCCTAAATAAGGATATGTTCCAGGAGCTTCGGTAGTGCTGCCACCAAGAGGAGAAAATACAGGAAAACTAGTGAAGTAGACATCAGAATGGGAAATATTGTCTTTTATATTGTCAGACAAAGATACTCATTCTGAAATAAATGCAAAAGAAACTCTAGCAATAGGATTAGTTTATTTTATTGATTTGTTTTTAGATATTCATTTTTCAGGAGATACAGAACCATAGAGTTTCAGGCCAGAAGGGGACCATCAGATCACCTAGTATAACCTCCAGGATCGCACAGGCCACCAACATCCCCCAGCACCCACACAATAAACCCAACAATCAAAATTAGACCAAAATATTGCAGCTGACAGGAGACTAGACTAGTATGTGTCACAGGAAGAGAATAGATGGAACCGAGGTGCACCAGTGCAGTGGCAGTGCAATGATTGAGATCTACCCAAATAATCCTGGCAAGTGACCAGCACCCACACACTGCAGAGGAAGACGAAAAACCCATGCAATTGTGTTGCCAAATGATTTTTTAAAAAATGTTATTAATTACCGAGTACACTAGCAACATTGTGCATTCATCAGAGTAGGCTGCCTTTGGTTGGCCTCTCATGATGTCTCACACAAAAATGGGCCAAGAGCAAAATGCCAGATTTACATACCCCAGAACTTTGGGAAAGTACAAATATCAACTTTGTAGTTCAGGCCTTTCTCCCACTAAATTCAAGCTACTGCGAGCTGTCACCTTATGTAGCTGACTCATCTATGCCAGAATGTTTTGCTTTTGTAGAAATGCTGACATATCTCCTCTCACACAAATACATCTAGGCCACAAGTGCTGCAGTTATGCCAGGCAGCACCAAAGGAAGGCTCCTGAATAGATCCATTCATATCCACACTCATGTAGGAAGAATAATATAAAGGGCGGAGGCAGAAGAGGGGAAGACATATCCTCTGTTTTGCTGTTTCCCCACAATTTAAATAGAAGTTACACTTAATGGTGTCAATTATTGGCTTTGGTTCTGGTTGCTTTGTGATGCCAGAAATTTGCCCCAAAAGAGCAACTGAAGTTTCCCCTGATGAAGGAAGCCCTCAAGTTGTGCAAAGTTGGCCGCATGCCACCCCTCTTCCTATAAAAGATGGGGAACACAAGGGATTTGCCAGAGGAGTGAAGGGATTGGGGCAGAGACAATGATCTGAAATTCGCCACTGCAGCCCAGAGTAGACCTAGGGTTGCTCTAAGTTATTCTGGAGGCTTTTTGGGGAAAAGGACAGGAGCAGAAAGGTGGCTTTTAAACACCTTTATCCCACAACACCACCTCAGCTGTGCCGAGCATATACTCAGCTCAACTGAAGACTGAGTGCACTACTTTCATTTTGGGATGGGCTTGAGCTAAACAGTTCATATCTGGATCCAAAACTTCCTCAAAGTTCTGGGCATATTCAGACCCAGAGCATTGGTTCAGAATAAAATATTTTAATATGTTAGATAGTGTTGCTAAAAACAGCTAAATAGCATCCGCAAGTATAGCAGTTAGTTCCCTTAGGGTATATCCACACTCGATTAAAGGATCCATGGAACGGCTGCGGGTGGCCAGGGTCAGCTGACTTGGGCTCATGAGGCTCAGGTTGCGGGATTAAAAATTGCAGTGTAGATGTTCAGGCTCAGGCTGGAGCCCAGGCTCTGGACCCTCCCCCTCATGGGGTCCCAGAGCTTGGGCTCCAGTCCAAGCCCAAACGTTTATACTACAATTTTTAGCCTTGCAGCCTGAGGCCTGTGTGCCCAAGTCAGCTGACCGAGGCCAGCCGTGGGTGTTTAATTGCAGTATAGATGTACCGTTAGTAGCTTTAGGGATGCGGAGGGCAACTTTACCATGTACAATGGTTCTTTCTTTTTACATCTTTGGACCCTCATCTACTATGCCAGCAATGCCAGCCTCAACACCCCATTTGTCCACTTCTTCCATAAACATTTCCATGTCATCTTCAATGCTTTCCCCCATGCCTTTCCTGAGCCAGCCTGCAAGGTCACTATACTCTCTGCATTTAAATCCCTTCTGAAGGCCCACTTTTACTGTGACACCTACAAGAAACCAGCCAGTTAATTAGGGCACATGTACTGTGTGATATATATGTAGAACCAGATGGTCCATTAGTCTAATCTGGATTGGCATTTCTAATAGCTCTACATGTTAAACTTGGTGACAATGACTTTTGTAGCCGCAGACTAACAACAATAAAGCTTTGATTAATCCGGATGGGAGGCACAGTGATGATCTTACTTGATAATGAAAATACTTCTGCTAGAATTTCAAGGTTTGGATTATATATATGCTTGTACTCATGACTGATAGAGTAAAAATAATACATATAGGGTGAAATTTAGCTCTAAACTAAACAGGCACAATTCCCATTTATTCAAGTTGTATCTACTTTTCCCAGAGCTGAATTTGGTCCACAGTGTGCATAAATAAATTTTGGCTGTTAATCTTTACTGGCATATCAGATACCTACAAAGCAGTTTCTATTAATTATTAAAAGGAAAAACTTTTGAATGCCTCTCCCACATAGGCTTTTGCAGATCTTTTTGGCACATAACTGAATGGATTGCATAACTGGAACTATCTTATTGTAGTTGCCGACTGAATTCCTGGTTACTTATGTTTTCACATTTGGATTAGACAAAAGTTCAAACAGAGTTCCACTCCGACAATCGCTCAACATACAACATGTTCCTGTGAGGGTGAGAGAAAAGGGAAAGAAAAGGTACCCCTAGAGCTGTACATGAAAATCATTGCAAGAAAGATTGTTTGTGGAGTTTGCCGGAGGTGGCTGGTGAGCATTGTGGTGCATTTGCACTTTAACCTGAAATGTGAGCAGCAGGCAGCTAGTTAGCTGGCTCACTTCTGTCATCAGGTAGACTCTGACTCACAGGCCCGGGCTTGATGAAATACCTTTGTCAGTGAACTCTGGTTTCCTCTCGCAAATTTTCAAAATGTAAAAACATTTTATAGAGCAAAAACATACAGGTTGTTTTCCTAGCTCTAGAAGCTGTTCTCTTTCCCACTTAGATACTTCTTTTCTGATCTAGGAACCTCATTCCCTACTGCCTTGCTCCTTGTGTAGTCATTTTCACCTCTGTGAAGTGAATGCAAGGTAGCTGTAAAAGGCTACCAAATCAGAATGACACCAATGGTAGCGGGACTACACAAGGTACAAGGTTGTGGAGAATCAGGAACTAGGACTATACACCTGGGCCAGTGTAAACTTGTACTTTTGGAAGTGAGTATATTTTATATTGTGTTCTTAACACTGAAGCTTTGCAGGCCCATGACCTATCAGTGGAACATGACTTATTTGGGGGAAACAGTGGTTTTTTTGCAAGTTGTCATCTCTGGCAGAAGAGTATATCTGGTTAGTGAGGAGACCAGAATCTACAGGCCAACCCTCCTCTCACATGCACCACAGTAAGAGCCTGATCCAAAGACTACTGAAGTTCTTCAGTGGTCCCTGGATCAGTCCATAAATCTGGAGTAGCTCAGCTGGGATTAATGGAGTAACACTGGTGTACAGTGGGCATGAGTGAAGAGAGAATCAGGCCCCAAATCCTTAAAACCTTGTTTCTCAGAATTTCCCGCCAAAAGTGAGTATACTCTTCATTCTAAAAAAATTAAGCTTACACCTAATACTTTAGTACATCCTTTACTGTGGAAGAAGAGGTCAATTGGAAGGCTCACATATGGGGTCTGATCTGAGCCCCTTGTCCTCACCATATTGTTATAGCCCATCTCCACAACAGTAGGAATTTTTCACAGTGGAAATTGGTAAATAGCGGGGTCCTCCAATGATATGTTCTGGAACCAGTGCTGTTCAACATATTCATAAATGATTTGGAAAAAGCGGTAGTGGGGTGGCAAAGTTTACAGACGATACAAAATTACTCAAGGTACTTAAGTCCAAAACTGACTGCAAAGAGTTAAAAAGGAATCTTACAAAACTGGGTGACTGGGTGACAAAATGGCAGATGAAATTCAATGTTTGTAAATGCAAGGTAATGCACATTGGAAAATATTATCCCAACTATACATCCAAAATGATGGGGTCTAAATTAGCTCTTACCACTCAAGAAAGAGATCTTGGAGTCATTGTGAATAATTCTCTGAAAACATCTGCTCAATCTGCAGCGTCTGTCAAAAAAACTAAGTTTGTTAGGAACCACTAGGAATGGGATAGAAAATAAGAGAAAATATCATAATGCCACTATATAAATCCATTGTATGCCCACACTTTGAATACCATGTACAGTTCTGGTCACCCTTATCTCAAAAAAGATATATATGAGTTGGACAAAGTATATAGAAGGGCAACAAAAATTATTAGGGGTATGGAACAGCTTCCATATAAGGAGAGATTAATAAGGCTGGGACTGTTCATCTTAGAATAGGGATGGCTAAGGGGGGATATGATGGAGGTCTATAAAATTATGAATGGTATGGAGAAAAAGTGTTATTTATCTCTTCACATAACATATGAATGAGGGGTCACCTGATGAAATTAATAGGCAACAGGTTCAAAACAAGCATAAGGCAGTACTTCACACACCATGCAGTCAACCTGTGGAACTCATTGCCAGGGGATGTTGTGAAGGCCAAAAGCATAACAGGGGTCAAAAAAGAATTAGATAAGTTCATGGCTATTAGCCAAGATGGTCAGGGGCAAAACCGCATGCTCTGGGTGTCCCTAAATCTCAGACTCCCAGAAGCTGGGACTGGACAAGAGGGGAACGATCACTCAGTAATTGCCCTGTACTATTCATTCCCTCTGAAACATCTAGTACTTTGGCCAGTCTTATGTTATTATGTTCACAACTTTTTCTCAGCAGCATCCTACCACAAACACACTTATCCAGGCCCTCTGGCCTTTACAAAGGCTTCACTGTAGAGACCACTAGGTCTTCATCTCTCTGTTGAGCTGGGCAGCTACTCGTTCAAAAGCACATTTGCTTCTGAGGCTTCTCATTCAAATGTGTCCCAGAGAGGATCATGACCTGGCAGGGAAACCTGACTATGCAGATTTGATGTGTGGGATGGGTGCTAGGTTGGCACCTGGGGAAGTCTTGGAGGAGGAAGGGTGGCCTGTTGAGCTCACGAAAAGATAAAGCAAGTAGGAGAGAAAATTTAAGATGATATGAAGCTTAGGTCCACAAAAAGAGCAGAGGGCTTATGCCTAGCCCTGCTTGGCTCTGTTCTCATTAATAGTCCTTTAAAAGCTGTAGGCGCTCTCAGAAGTTTCCCTTTTTCCACTGTCCCAGTGGCAACATGTGAAAGTAATATATAATCCCTGTTGATTGCTGATCCGATCCTACTAACATACTAATAATTTCTAGCACTTTAAATAATGCTTTTCATACACAGGTCTCCAAACAGGTTGCAAAGGCGGGTAATTTACAGATGGAAAAGTTTAGATGTTAATTGACTTGACCAAACTCACCCACTGCATAAGTAGCCAAGCCAGGAACAGTACACAGATCTCTGGCTTCCAGACAACTATCCTATTCCCTAGACCACACAGCCTGTCTGTTCGTTGTATTCATACATACAGTATATCCACCACCTGCCTTACATTTGTTGGTTTGTGGTGTGTGCATGCACTCGCACGTGCACACACGTACATACACAAACACACACACCCCTCTCAATTTACACATATTCATTTGCAAAACAAAGGATGTTAGTGACGATTCATGGGGATGAATAAAAGCAGTGACATGAACCCTGCAAAAAAGAACATCAGTGTATCTTGTGATAGATTTAAACAGCCCTCCTCTCCCTTTGTGTAATGGCTTGAAATTATTTGAAAATGTCAGTGGCTTCTTTAAAAAAAAATAAAAAAAATCTGGCTATCCATTATATGGATTAGTTCAGATTACATAGATTGTGGTAGTATTTGGTAGAATTTAGTTGTTTTAAAAATCTCAGATGAACATTTTATGATATTTTAATTTCTCAATACTGACCTATATTGATTTTGGATTTATTAGGATAATTATATTTAGTTATGCTTCACTGCCACTGACAAGGATATGATGTATGAAGACACTGGTGGATGATGTGTAGTTTGTTTATATTAAGGTTTATTCATTCTACTTATTTATTTTCTCTGGAAAAAATGCTTTAGACCTGTACATTGATTTGCCTGCTGTAAATAATATCTTCCTATACAAGGAAGCATGTGGAGGTGAATTCCTCCCCTTTCTGTGTAACTTCACTGAATCTGTAAAATTACATATATTATATGTATAATTTTTTTCCAAACAGGTTGTGACATATGACATTACACCTTGTTCTTTAATTTGGCCTATGAAATATTATACTATGATTTATGTTTCATTATGTGATGTAATTTGACTTAAAGAAAAAATATTAACTCTGAAGGCAATTTAAGTGAATGTGGCACTATTCACTTAAATTGAGCAGTGAAAGGTCCAAGTGGATTGACAATCTTCAAGACCAGAGTGCTCTGTTTATTCCTAGAATTAGTATAGCTGAGCAAGTAGCGGTGGAAGCATTTTCATATTCACAGAATGACCAAAGTTCAGGACTAAAGCACTGCTCCCCATACTCATTCATTTAGCCCTTGGCATCTTCATTGATAATGCCATCAAAGGTGCCAACTGTGATTTTACGTGGACATCAGGGAATAGACTAAAGTCACCTACTCATTTCAGATAGGCCACCAGTCATCTGATGGGAACAATTTCTGAACCCTGCCCACCTGAACCAGAATTGAACATGTGACTTAGAGGCAGCGCCATATCCCATTATTAATCCTCTAAACTGCAATTTTTCTCTGAGCCCCAGTTCTCCACCTACCTAAAGAACTCCAGAGCACACAGCAGTGTTCTAAATACACCCTTCTTCCCAATGTTTGCGAAGTGACCCCTCTCTGGGATCTGCTTGTGTGCTGACTATAGCCTAGATTCTTTTCTCCGACTCTTCATAAATAATATTTTGGGTACCTTGAAATTCTTTCTCCTTTCCTAATCAAAAAATTATATGGAATCAAAGGCTTAATCAGCATCTGAATGCATTTTAAAGTAGTTGTATAGCTCTGTGAATTTAGTAATCAGAAATGGATACAAACATGGGTGTATTTTGAGGTAGGAGGAGTAGAGAGTAACTCCAAGGCATTCTATTACAAACAATCCCTATAATCCCCAAACAATCACAATAGTACTGTTCCCTTCTAAATCCTCTGACTACACAGGGTCCTAAGATCTGGTTCCTTTCAGAAGAAACCTGATAAAAATGGCATCATGGACTTGGATGCTTGTTGCTCACTGTATTCAAATCCAATTTGTTCAGTTTACGAGGAACATGATAGTTTTTATAACGTGCAAATTCAATACCAGGATCTAAAATCCAAACTGTAGTCTTTCAGATTTGCACGTCCATCAACAGTCTTCAGGTCAGAGACTACGAAAAAAATGGCAAAGTAACCAATTAAATATCCTGCAAATAGAGCCGCTGCTCTCCTTTTCCTATCCCCTGACAGTGGCCATCAAAAGGTTGCAGCCCCTGAAATTGGAACCCAAAGTAATGGACAAATGGAGACAGTGCAATACCGCACTTTCACAGTGTGCCTGATGGAAAACCTCTCATTCACTTCAGAGGCCTTTGGAGTAGTACCCCAAGTAAACATAAAACACTATGCCATCCCTTCAGAATACATGGTCTTTCTCCTCCATGGTCCCTTAGACTCCATGAATGGTGAATGCCTTCTATAGGCATTGAGCAAAGAAAACATGCACAGTTCAGAAAAAAAACAAAAACCAAGCACCACCGTTTCCAACTATTATTTTATAATATATAATGGATTTTCCCCAAGCAACCTAGATAAGGGGCTTGATTTTCTTCTGCAGTCTTGCACTTGTGTGATCATTTACAGTTGTGCAAAGTGAGTGTCAAACATTACCACTTGATTTGGTAGCATTTTGCAACTACTTTGCACTCACATTGGGTAGGTATAAAGGAGCATGCAAGAAAAAGGCACTGGAGAATGAGGCCCATGACGTTCGCATTTGAGATGGCTTAATTACTGCTCTTCTAGGTCTCTGATGATCCCTACCCTAAAGATTGCATCTATGAAACTGTAACCATGTTTATAAACAGGCTACAAATGATGTGCAAGGTACACAACAACCTGAAGTAGCAACAACAGAAATAAAAATATCTACCAAGAAATTATGTACAGTGTAAGAGAGTCTCAGATTAAAGTCTTGTTCCAAATTTTCAGAACAAGTACATGCTCACTTTAAATCTGCCTGACTTAGGTGTGACAATCCCTCATTGTAAGAGTGCAGGTTGGTGTTGTGCACATGTAGATCTCCATGCATGCATAAAACCCTGACTTGTGTATATGTACTACGGTTGTGTGTGTCTGAAGTGGGCAAGCACTTAAATATGCACTTGTTTTAAATTTAGATATCTTTTAAAAATCCATATTTGTGTTACTAATACCTTTGCATATCAAAATGGGAAGAATTTACCATTTATGCTTTGTTTGCTTTTTAAATTCCACTAGGCTTGAACAATAAAAATAGACTAGTCAACTGCACTTTTGCCACTAGTCAATGGCATCTCAGTTTCACCTTCCAGTTTTCATGTAGCAGCAAAATATTTCAGATTCTGATAACCTTTCTCACATTCAGTAGTTATATACTGTACAGGCAAATCCAGTGAAGCCAATGGGAATATTTGTGGCATAATGTGCTAGTAACCTGTAATTAGGATATCAGAATCTCACCTTCAGTGTTTAATATCCAGATTTCGGAGGGAGATTTTTAAATCTAAACAAAAATGTTTTTATTTAAACAAATTTTGTTAATAACAGGGCTGTACAAAATTGCAAAGAAAACCTTTAAATTTGAGGTCTCATATTTCATTTTGATTACACAAACACTTTTCAGTTTTGCACAACACCTGACACATTGCACATTTTTCTCACACAAATAGATCTGTTTAGTTTTCATGGAGCATCATATTTAAAGAAAAACATTAAGGCAAAAACTGCCACATTTGCAAACATTCTGCAGAATACAAAATTTGGGGGCAAGGAGATAGCTATTTAAATTTCCAAATTTTTATTGCAAAACTTCATGAAATTCTACCCTGTCTTCGTCTTAATATCACTCCTTTCTCTATTGTCTCTCCCTAGATCCTCAAAGATATTTAGGCTTCTAATTTCCATTGATTTCAATGGAAGTTAGAAGCCGAAATGCCTTTGAGGATCTGGGCCTGAGTCCTTTAAAAACATTAAGTGACATTAGTTTTTCTAATTTTTCCAGATCTGAATTTTGGGCCCTAAAATACTTCTCCTATAGGTCCTCTATTACTGTTCGTTTAGCAAAATCTTTTTGGCACATAAAAAAGGAGGGATCATCAACTTCCACGAGAACAGGACTGGGCCCAACAGCAGGTATTCCTTAGATCCTGATTCTCTGGTAGGCCTCTGTATTGGCGAAGGCATCCCCATTTGCAGATCTGAAGGCAGAATCAAGGCCTTAGACCTTAATCTTTATGCGCCAGGTTTCAGACACGCATATTTCACCTTGTGTGTAGTTCCATTGGACTTGATTCTCCATTGCTTTGCAACTTGTGTTGTCATTTACACCAGTGCACAGGTGGTGTAAACATGATACAAAATAGAATGGTAACGATTTAAAGCCGTTTGGCATTGGTGTAAATGACGACAAGTTGTACAGTGTGGCCCATAGACTTGAATGGGACGGCGCGTACATCTTTACAGGATTAGAATTGTTGTTTGTAAGCACCTTTGGTCGTGGATTATGTCTTCTTATGTATCTGTACAGAATCTAGCACAGTGGAGCCCTACTTCAGATCAGGATTTCTGGATGCTGGTGTAATACAATTAATAATAACTAATATTTTGCAGGCTCAGCCACTGAAAAGCCTGTTTTTTCTCCAAGGGACGGTAAAAATCCTCTATGGCATTACAGCACAACGGGACCGCAAAGCTTCTTTGGGCCAGAAGTTACGCCGACAAGGCTATTTTCAGTTGGACTCAGGCCATATATTTTAAACTACTGTTTTTAGGGGTTTAGCCCTTGGCCATGAAAATTCACTCAGCCTGAAACTTGGCACATAAAGTTATGGCACAGGAATGTTAAAGATTGTTGGTTTTTTAATCCTTTACAAAAAAAAATGCATTGTGACTATTTTTAAGTCAAACATGTGCAAAGACAAACCAGTAGGCTTCCCAGTTTGAAGTGTGTGTGTGTGTGTGTGTGTGTGTGTGTGTGTGTGTGTGTGTATGCGCTTGTATAACTCAAATAGACTTTGATTTTAACCATGATATTTTCCAAGCCCTTAATTCCATCGTTTCCAAAAATGCCTCATTCAATTTGTGTTTTAAAAGTAAAATGGCCAAGTTGCAGATATTTGAAAAGCACACAAACAGGCCCTGTGCTTGGACAATAAGTTTTTGTTCATAACATTTTTTATTGCAGGTATCCATATAATTATTATCTCACACACACATTATATACATATATATGAGTTTATGCTAGAGATTGAAATAATACTAAGGGTAAGAATGAATTCCTATTAAAGTCTGGGATTCATCTCCTATTGACTTCAATTGGAGGAGGTTAAATCACATTCCAGCTGTGATGGTTTGTTTTATTCATTAAATAATATGAATTTTTTTAGGCCCAAATTCAGCAAGGTATTTGAGCATGTGACTACCTTTAGGCCCAGGAGAAATTTCACTGGCTTCAACAGGACTATTTGCTTGCTTAAAGTTAGGCAATCGTTCACATACATTGCTGAATCAGGGCCAAAATGAGCTTTAGTCTGAATTTCTTCTTTAATTGATGTTCCAATCTATTGTATCAGGAAAATAATGGGCATTTTAGCCAACTTTCAAAAAATAATGTATATGTATAAACAAATCTTTAAACAACATTGGAATGAAGCAACCAGACAGAAAAGAAAATGTAACAGATGAGAGACACTGTCCTTTTAAAATTTACTTCACTGAGCATTTTATCCAAAAGATGTTAGGTTAATGTTGGACCATTGGCCTTAAATTTGAATTTCCTAGCTTTTGTTGGTGTGGGTCACAAATTTAACTTTGCTTAAAAATAGGTTTGGGGCTAATTCTTTTAATGTATTTAACATGTATTCCCTTTGGTTTCATTAAGAAGCAACATTTGAAACAGTATAAATCCTGGGAGTTTTACTACCTGATTAAAAACATATTCCTGCTCCATATGCTGGTGGGAAACTCATTTCTCAAAGGGTTAATTAACAGTCTTTACACATTCTGTATTTAGCTCAGGGTACCAAGCCAAAAACATAAATAACGTCTCAGACGGAAACAGGAGGTGCAGATGGTTTTTAGCTTTGGTTCTCAGTGCATTTTAAACAGGCCAGATATATGTCCTGTATAAAACCGAAACAATGACTCAGTAACCATATTTAATGTACAGTTATATTTAAAGTGTTCTTCCCTTTTGCAACTCTATATCTTTTAGACTTTTTTTAAAAACCATAAAACTTGCTGCCGTAAATGTCAGTGCAAATATCTTGGAACGGGGGGAGTGTTATTGCTACGGGCTTCGTAACTCTGACAGAGACAAATGGCAAGATATGAAACCACATTGGCATGTATGGAGCAGATAGTCATCTGACAGAAACAAAATTAAACAGTGGGGACAACAGAAATTACCACTTTGATTTACTGGCACTATTTCCAAAGCAAACACCATGTCAATTAACAGTAATATGGGATTAACTCTAATTGAAACAAAACTATAGGATGAGATTATTGGCTTCAAAAAAAATTAGAAAAGATCCTAGTCATTTCAAGATGCAAACTTTGAATTGTGGTTTTATAAAACCACAAACAGGACCCTTAACCCCAACTCAAGAGTAGTTCTTGCTCACACAAATATCCTATTGAGTCCCATAGCAAAGGAACCTGGTAAAGGCAAATTCACCCAACATCAGTTGGGATAGCTTAATGGACCATTCAACTAAGGACTATTTATTGGGTTAAGTATTTGCAGGTTTGGACTTGAATGCCTTCTGACTATGGGATAGTGGGTATGAAAGAGGCATGATCGGAATGGAGGAGGAAGCCAGAAACTCTCTCAATGTACTTTTTTATTAGCTATCATAGTTCTGATAAATGAGTGCTGTGCCCTTGGGCAAATTAGGTAATTTGTGCCTCACTTTCCCTATCTATGATATGGGGTTAATACATACCTAACCCACAGGAGTGCTGTTAAGATTAGCTAGTTAATGTTTGTAAAGAATTTTGCAAAATGATACGTTATGCATATTTACATCATTACTAAAGGCTAATTTCATACATTATCAAAGTAAAAATTGTGATTTAAGGTCTACCAGATCCTGGCACTGGACTTGGATTTAAAGGACAATTATTCTACAAAGAAATAGTTTTATGTAGCACCTTTCAGATTACTGGAATCTCAAAGTGCTTCAGAAAGCAAGGAGCTAAATCGTGATGGTGCAAATTGTGACAGTAACTGAGGACTCCAGTCAGAACTGTGCAAAAAAGGAGGCTGCATATTCTCTGAAATGTGCAGGGCTACTAGCGACATTCTCTACATTCACACCAGAGGGTCACATCCACACTTCCTTTGTAGAAGAAAGCTTTGTCAGGTCTGTGCAGAGCACAGAGATACTGGATCAGGCCTTGTGTAGGGAAATTCATAGATGCTAGGACTGGAAGGGACCTCGAGAGGTCATCGAGTCCAGTCCCCTGCCCGCATGGCAGGACCAAATACTGTCTAGACCATCCCTGATAGACATTTATCTAACCTACTCTTAAATATTTCCAGAGATGGTGTCATAACTATAAAGGGAAGGGTGACAGCTCTCCTGTGTACAGTGCTATGGAATCCCTCCTAGCCAGAGACTCCAAATCCTTTTACCTGTAAAGGGTTAAGAAGCTCGGGTAACCTGGCTGACACCTGACCCCAAGGACCAATAAGGGGACAAGATACTTTCAAATCTTGGGGGGGGGAAAGGCTTTTGTGTGTGTCCTTTGTTTAAGGGGTTGTTCGCTCTTGGGACTGAGAGGGACCAGACATCAATCCAGGTTCTCCCCATCTTTCTAAACAAGTCTCTCTTATTTCAAAATTGTAAGTAAAAGCCAGGCAAGGCGTCTTAGATTTACTTTGTTTTCTCAACTTGTAAATGTACCTTTTACTAAAGTGCTTATCTTGTTTGCTATACTTTGAACCTAAGACAGAGGGGATTCCTCTGAGCTCTTTAAGTTTGATTACCCTGTAAAGTTATTTTCCATACTGATTTTGCAGAGATGATTTTTACCTTTTGCTTTAATTAAAAGCCTTCTTTTTAAAAACCTGATTAATTTCTCCTTGTTTTAAGATCCAAAGGGGGTTTGGATCTGTATTCACCAGAAGTTGGTGAAAGGAAGGAGGGGGGAAGGGTCAATTTCTCCTTGTTTTAAAATCCAAGGAGTTTGGATCTGTATTCACCAGGGAATTGGTGAAAGGTTTCTCAAGGCTTCCCAGGGAGGGAATTCTTAAGATGGTGGCAGCGGACCAGAGCTAAGCTGGTAGATAAGCTTAGAAGTTTTCATGCAGGCCCCTACATTTGTACCCTAAGGTTCAAAGTAGGGATACAGCCTTGACAGATGGAGATTCCACAACCTCCCTAGGCAATTTATTCCAGTGTTTAACCACCCTGACAGTTAGGAACTTTTTCCTAATGTCCAACCTAGACCTCCCTTGCTGCAGTTTAAGCCCATTGCTTCTTGTTCTATCCTTAGAGGCTAAGGTGAACAAGTTTTCTCCCTCCTCCTTATGACACCCTTTTAGATACCTGAAAACTGCTATCATGTCCCCTCTCAGTCTTCTCTTTTCCAAACTAAACAAACCCAATTCTTTCAGCCTTCCTTCATAGGTCATGTTCTCAAGACCTTTAATCATTCTTGTTGCTCTTCTCTGGACCCTCTCCAATTTCTCCACATCTTTCTTGAAATGCGGTGCCCAGAACTGGACACAATACTCCAGCTGAGGCCTAACCAGAGCAGAGTAGAGTGGAAGAATGACTTCTCGTGTCTTGCTCACAACACACCTGTTAATACATCCCAGAATCACGTTTGCTTTTTTTGCAACAGCATCACACTGTTGACTCATATTTAGCTTGTGGTCCACTATAACCCCTAGATCCCTTTCTGCCGTACTCCTTCCTAGACAGTCTCTTCCCATTCTGTATGTGTGAAACTGATTTTTTCTTCCTAAGTGGAGCACTTTGCATTTGTCTTTGTTAAACTTCATCCTGTTTAACTCAGACCATTTCTCCAATTTGTCCAGATCATTTTGAATTAAGTCCCTGTCCTCCAAAGCAGTTGCAATCCCTCCCAGTTTGGTATCATCCGCAAACTTAATAAGCGTACTTTCTATGCCAATATCTAAGTCGTTAATGAAGATATTGAACAGAGCCAGTCCCAAAACAGACCCCTGCGGAACCCCACTCGTTATGCCTTTCCAGCAGGATTGGGAACCATTAATAACTACTCTCTGAGTACGGTTTCCAGCCAGTTATGCACCCACCTTATAGTAGCCCCATCTAAATTGTATTTGCCTAGTTTATCGATAAGAATATCATGCGAGACCGTATCAAATGCCTTACTAAAGTCTAGGTATACCACATCCACAGCTTCTCCCTTATCCACAAGACTCGTTATCCTATCAAAGAAAGCTATCAGATTGGTTTGACATGATTTGTTCTTTACAAATCCATGCTGGCTATTCCCTATCACCTTACCACCTTCCAAGTGTTTGCAGATGATTTCCTTAATTACTTGCTCCATTATCTTCCCTGGCACAGAAGTTAAACTAACTGGTCTGTAGTTTGCTGGGTTGTTTTTATTTCC
Organism: Emys orbicularis; assembly: GCF_028017835.1. Lineage (NCBI taxonomy): Eukaryota > Metazoa > Chordata > Testudines > Emydidae > Emys > Emys orbicularis. Next base: position 176,809,622 of record NC_088685.1, on the reverse strand, counting down.
CTTTTTATAGATGGGCACTATATTTGCCCTTTTCCAGGCTTCTGGAATCTCTCCCGTCTCCCATGATTTTCCAAAGATAATAGCTAGAGGCTCAGATACCTCCTCTATTAGCTCCTTGAGTATTTTAGGATGCATTTCATCAGGCCCTGGTGACTTGCAGGCATCTAACTTTTCTAAGTGATTTTTAACTTGTTCTTTTTTTATTTTATCTGCTAAACCTACCCCCTTCCCATTAGCATTCACTATGTTAGGCATTCCTTCAGACTTCTCGGTGAAGACCGAAACAAAGAAGTCATTAAGCATCTCTGCCATTTCCCAGTTTCCTGTTACTGTTTCTCCCTCTTCAGTGAGCAGTGGGCCTACCCTGTCTTTGGTCTTGCTCTTGCTTCTAATGTATTGATAAAAAGTCTTCTGGTTTCCCTTTATTCCCGTAGCTAGTTTGAGCTCATTTTGTGCCATTGCCTTTCTAATCTTGCCCCTGCATTCCTGTGTTGTTTGCCTATATTCATCCTTTGTAATCTGTCCTAGTTTCCATTTTTTATATGACTCCTTTTTATTTTTTAGATCATGCAAGATCTCGTGGTTAAGCCAAGCATCATAGAGCTTTTACCTGGAAAATTAACACACAGCCTTCGTCATTACACCAGATTTTACTGAAAGAGAGGCAGTTGGTCTGAACTCTGAGGTAATTCCTCTCTTTTTGATAAGTGTGTTGTGATTTTCAAATATAACTCCCAGTCTCTAGTGCCAAGCAGATGCAGTTCATTTTAATGCCTCACCTTGAACATGCCAGCTCTAGTAGTTTGGCAACCCTTACAGATACACTGCAGCCTCACTACTAGGTATGGGTCTAGGACTTGTTTGGTGACTTGAAGTCACAACTCTGGTCCAGAAGCGAGCATGGTGACAATTAAATCATACTGATTACTGTTAAAATTATAGATCCATAGACTCCAAGACTGAAGAGACATTGTGATCATCTAGTTTGACTTCTCGCTTAACAGAGGCCATAGAACTTCCCCAAAATAATTCCTTGAGAAGATCTTTTAGAAAAAGGATCCAATCTTGATTTTAAAATTGTCAGTGATGGAAAATCTACCATCAACCTTGATAAATTGTTCCTGTGGTTAATTATCCTTGTTGCTAAAAATATATGCCTTATTTCCAATCTGAATTTATCTAGCTTCAACTTCCAGTGACTGGCCCATGCTATACCTTTATCTGCTAGGACTGAAGAGCCCAGTATTAAATATTTCTTCCCCACTGTAGGTACTTACTGACTGTGATCAAGTTGTACCTTAAAATTCTCGTTAAGGTAAATAGATTTAGCTCCTTGTGTCTATTATTCTAAGGCATGTTTTCCAAGTCTTTAATCATTCTCATGGCTCTTCTCTGACCTTCTCCCATTTGTCAACGTCTCTCTTGAGTTGTTGACACCAGAACTGGACACACGATTTCCAGTAGCCATCATACCAGTGCCAAATACAAAGATAAAATAGATGAGCATCTTTGAAAAATATAAAGCAGCTTTCACCAAAATTAAACCAACAAGGTTTAAAGATGTAGGATGAGTTTTTCAAAAGAGCCTAAGACTTAAGTGACTTATGAACATATCTCACTGATATTCAATGGGACTTGTGCTCCTAAATCATTTTTTAGATGCTTTTGAAAATTCCATCCATTTAGATTATATGGTTAATCACTTGTCAGGATCATGACACTGAAGTGGGAGAGATGCTATAGCTGCTTCTTAAGATGCTAAAGGGGGAACATTATCGGTCACTTCTTCATATATTTTCTATTTTTTTCCTGTGGTCATTATTAAATAACTAACATTTTGTTCTCTAAGATCATGGACTAGCAATTCTGCATATTATACATCATACAAAATAAAGGCCAGATCACCAGCTGGCATAAACAAGCATAGCTCCAGAGACTTCAGTGGAACTACACCAATTACACCAGCTGTGGATTTGGCCCCAAACATCTTAAACTAGTATAGTACACTGAACATACAATGAACTTTGATACTCATAATGAAAAGACCCCAAAGACTTCATAACCAGAACAAGAAAACCACGGAGAGGTCAGAGGGAAAAAACAAAGGGAGGGGGAAGAGAGGGAAAAAACGGGAGTACAAAGGGAGGATTCTTCCTTTGCTTCTCAACTTCTGAAGGAGATGAGAGCAAAGGGGAGCAAAAGGGAAAGGGGTGGGAGGTGGGGAGAGTCAGGGGTGGATGAATGAGAGTCCCTGAGTGAGTTTTGGCAGATGAAAAAGGAAATGTTTGTGAACACTCTGGAGAAAAGCTGAACCTCTGTGCAGTACGGGGAGTGTAATTTGTGAGATGTCCATTTTTAAACAGACTAGAAACAATGTAAGCGATAGATGGAATAATAAGCTATTATGTACACAGTTACTTAGCAAAGAAAAAGTTAAAGGGTGACTTGATCACACTCTATAAGTACCTACATGGGGAACAACTATTTAACAACAGGCTCTTCAATCTAGCAGAGAAAAGTATAACCCGATCCAATGGCTGGAAGTTGAAGCTAGACAAATTCAGACCAGAAATAAGGCATCCATTTTTAATGGAGAGTGTAATTAACCATCTGAACAATTTACCAGAGGTGGTGATGGAGTCTCCATCACTGACCATTTTTAAATCAAGATTGGATGTTTTTCTAAAAGATATAGGAATTATTTGAGGAAAGTTCTATGGCTTGTGTGATACAGGAAGTCAGACCAGATGATGACAATGGTCCCTTCTGACCTTGAAATCTATGAATCTACAAAGTTCATATGAGTTTATGTGATATAATTGTTCACAGTCAAAATCAAATGTTCACACTAACATGGAAAAAGCCACCCATGCAGTGATCAATGCAAAGGAATTCCCCAAAAGATGCCTGCTAGAGGCACTTACTTTAGATCCTTATAAGCAGTTCATCCATATCAACAAAGCACAAAGTGCTTAAGTTTCATTGGGAAATAGGCACATATGGATTTAACATCTATGTTGTATTTAAGCACATGCCTACAGTTAAGTATGTGCCCATGTGCTTTGCTGAACAGGGATAACCTTAAGCATGTGCTTAAATACTTTGCTGTATCAGTGTGTTAACCAATACCCAGTTTCTCTCAGTGGGAGCGCAACCAGCAGAGCAATAGTGCTATTAGATGGAAAGACAATTTATAGGAAAAGGAACATTTATTGTTAATGAAGAGAGCTGGTAAAGGGGCACAGAGAAAAATGAGGAGGAATAAGGAAAAGCAGAGGGGAGGAAAGGCAGAAAAATGGGAGGTGACTGAAAAAGAGAAGGAGACAGACTGAGTGCAAAACAGTGCAAGACAAAGAAGAGGGAGGGGAAAATAGGGAGTACAAAAGAAAAGAAAAATGGGAGTTAAGCATAACCTTCCTTCATCCTTCTCACCTTAATTCTTTATTTTATTTCCCCCATCTTTTCTCTCTCTCAATTTTCCCTTGTATTGCATACCCTAGAATGAGCAAAACTGTCCCCACTCCTCTCCATTCTCTTACCTATGTAACATCACATGCTGCTGGAAATTACTCAGCTGTTCCCAGCCTATGTAGCCCTGTTGAGCCCTCTCAACGTAAATACATGGATATTTATTTAAGATCTTAGTATGTATATTTCATTGAGAAACATCCTTAATTTTAGGGGGGGCTAGTACTACCCACCTGACCAAACCTTATTCACATCATGTTTTATCTGAACCATGCAAATTACAGCTAATTTTGAAGAGCTGTTTGTAGGGGTGGGGGGACTGGGATTACAACATTTTGTGCACAGTATACATGTTAATGGGCCACAATACAGTAATCCTTAGGTGTCCAGTTATGGGTTCATCTTATACATTAAACTTTATACTTGATTTAATGGTGAGGGGGTGGTATTTCATCCTTATTTTTCCACTCCCATTTCCCTTTGTTTTTTTGATCTCCTTGTTTTACCTGTTTGCTTAAACTCTTTTGTTTCCTACATCTCAGGAAAACCTGTCTGACAGCCTTAGCAGGGGCAGACAGAACTCTGCACTGTTTTTATCATAGCAACAAAAGTCATCTGGCCATCTGCAACCTGTTAACATTTTTTTTTCCAGCCCAGGGCTTGAATCCAAAAGATACAAAGATCTGTCCTTACTCCACATTGACTCTTCCTGATCTGTGCTGGAGACTCCCTGTGCCTAACATAAGATAGAAGAGGTTGTATCAGCATGCAATTTAAGTGATTACTCTTGAAAATCATATACTCAACAGGGTAGAAGTAAGCCTTGTAAGGTAACCAGAGGATCTTCATCCTGTAGGCAGAAGGGCCCAGATTAACAAAGGTACTTCGTTACCTAAACCCAAAATTTAGGCATCTCAGTCTGGGCTTAGGTGCCTGAGTCTTAATTTTAGGCTCTACTGCAATTCACAAACTCCAACCAAACTCTGTAGATGCCTAAACTCACCCCAATCCTTATTTTTTCAGGGTAAAATTTCCCTAGGTGCCCACAGTTCTGCCTCCTCACTACTGCCTCCCGCTAGGCCTCTAGATGCCAATCTCCCACCTGAGCCCCAGAGAGATTCAAAGAACAGGGAAAGATAGGTGTTCAGATGCTAAGCTGTGTGAGGGGCCCAATCTGCTCAGAGGCCACCAATTGGATCAGGTCCCATTCAAAATCTGGCCACTGGAGGAAGTGGCTGTGGTGCCCTCCTCATAACTTTTAGAGCACTCGCTTGGAATGTGGGAGACCAGAGTGCAATTATCCCCTCTCTGTTTGAAGGGGAGAAAGAATTTGAACAGGAGTCTCCCACCACTCAGCAAGAGAGCTCTAACCACTGCCCTATGGCTCTGATGGGGGCTCCCTTATTCTCTCCCATAGAAGGTGTTCTAGTTTGGATAAATAATTAAAGAGTGATTGGAACAGGAGGACTGGACCCTGGGTTTTCCATCTCCCAGGTGGGTGCCCTAACCAGCAGCCTACATAGTCATTCTCTCCTCTCATCTCCCCAGCCTCTCTCTTTTTGGCCCAATGATGCTTTAAGTATCTGAAGCTGTTTCACTGTGTGTTAATAAAAGAAATGTAAAAATTAAGTTCAAAATGGCTTTCCAATGGACAAATAAACAAAAAACAGCTATTCCATTCCAACGCATGTTATGCGCTCATCCTAACTTATGCATGTGTGCCAAGAACATTTTCTACTATACAATTCTCTTACTATGTATAGCTATATATTTCATTTTGCCTAGAAATAACCTCAGAGCATCACACAGTAGAAAAACAAAGGCCAAGAAAACTAACTACCCCCAAATCAACACTGCTGCATAGGCATGCAAGCCAGCACTCCTGGTGATTGGGAAATCCGAGTCTATTTTTAATATCATATTTGTCCCCCAACTGTTGCTTCATAACCATGATAAACAGTATAATTTGTGGTTTCAAAGAAAAAAGGAAAAATAAACGTACTCTGGCAATACTGTATCTTTGCAGTCTTATAAGAACCCAGAAAGGAACATGTGTATCCATGAAATTAAACAAAACAGTAACAAACAAACAAATGAGATATCTTCAGCGTTTTCACTTATGCTACATTGTGATATTATCTTTTTGTACCCACTATAACAAGAGTGCACTGGATTCAAAGCTCCTTGCTTAGTTTGTACACACCCACTTGTTGCCATAAGCATCTTTTGTTTATGTAATTTTTTAAAATAGCAAAATATAGACTATGGCTTATGAAAATGCAACTTCAATAATATATTTTGTTAGTTGTACACATTATATTTACTCCTGAACACTACTGCTCAGAAAAACATGCAAGGCTGAAGCACAAATCCAAAACACCACTTGCTCTCTCTATTTACAGAGGGCTACCAGGTGGATATATGCATATTTTCTTCAGGAATACATCCTGGTGCCCAAACAGACTAAACATGGAATTACAATTGGCAAGCAAAATAGAATACATAATAGAAATGTCTATACATAAATTTATTTATAGCAAGTGTATTTGTCATTGTCTAATCCATCCTATCCCATTAGATAACCCCTAGCTTATGTAGGAGGGGACCTTTGGTTATGGTGACATCAACCTTGCTTTGGGACATGTACACTGTGGGTGCCACCATGCCTGTGAGAATACATTCAAAATTGTCACTCCTTTGCCGAGCAGTAGCAGATTTGGGTGACTCAGGTTGTTTCTCACTGGAGGAGAAATCAGTGATGCAAAGTCTGGGTACACTTTTAGTATAAATATACGCTAGTGCTTGAATGGAGGTAGTCAAATAGCACACAGGTAATCCCCTCATTCAGTAATCATCAGTCTTCTTTGAGACCGGACTAGAACAAATCACTTGAAGAAACTGCTAAAGTGGTGTCAGCAGAGTCCACAGGAACAGTGACAGGCTAGTGCAGGGTAGAATTACACCCCAGCTTGTTGCAAACTAAATATTTGTATAGACAAACCTTTGCCTTAGCCAAAGCACCAAAACCAAGTTCCCAGGGAGCACGTCTGCTGCAAGGATTAACACTAGTTACAGAGATTAAGGTGGAACGCAAACCCTCCTGCTGCTTGCAGCAGCGCCGCAAAAAAGAACATACGCCACAAAACTTACAACAATGCAGCATTTTTTTTTTCATAGATTGAACAATGGCTTGAAAGCTAAGAAAACTATGGCTATGTCTACACTAGCTCTAGTAGACATACTCAAGCTAGCTCCCATCGAGCTAGTGTGCTAAAAATAGTAGTAATCCTCGATAGCATCGGCAGTGGCAAGCGGTGGCATTGGCTGGCCACTCTGAGTACAAACCTGCCTGGGCCCACTGGGTACATATTCAGGGCAGCTAGCCTGTGCTGATCATGCTACCATGGCATCAAGGTAGCCTGGGTAGTCTATGCAGGCTGGAAATCACACCTTTAGCTCCAAGTGTAGATGTAGCCTATGTGTAACAGCACCACCTGGTTGCTCCCAACATAATGATATAAAATATGTCCTACAAAATGATATTAAAAGTCCCACTGGAGAGGGATGTGTCTCCCAATCTTTCTATTATTCTCTTGTTGATGTTTCCCTCAGAGCAGCTGCTGGCCCTGTGCATTCTCACGGTGCATTTTCACCTCTTCAGGTCCCTCAGACCTGTGCATTCTCACTCCAGATCTCCCCCCGGAATTAAGGGAAGAACTAAGTGCGGAAGGAATAGGAAAATGGAAGAACAAGGGAATTATTAATAAAGTCAACCACACAATCAGATGATGAGGGAAACAATAAGACTTCTTCTCACCTCCAACCTGCACAGTAGAGGCCTCGGCATGTAGTCTTTTGTAAGCATAGTTTACAGTTTTGGAAGCCCTACTTTCTCTTGGGAAAACTGAGTAGCTCCGTGTTCAGGGAAAGGGTTGGCGAGTCTTTAATAATAGAAATACATATAATAGGATAATACTGTAGCAAGAGGACAATTGGTTATAAATCCCACATCACAAAAAAAGAGAGGCTACACAGCAGGCCCCACGTTGTTTAGCTAGATGTGTGCAAACAAATGTCCTGCTTCTGCAAATTGATATGTGAAGAAATCCACCCATGTACAGTAACTTGAAGGATCGTGGCTAAAATCTCAGCCCCATGGCTTCTAAGTCTCTGTAAGAGAAGCCCCATCACTTAACTCCAGTGGATGTTCTCTTTTTTGGCAGTTCAGGCTCAGTTCCTATACACTGGAATGCTGGATAAGATTGTGGAGAGGTTTGGATGACAAGGTAACAATCTGTAGGACCATTTGTCCTTTCTGAAGGGAAGAGTTCTGGCTGAAGGCCCAGCAGAACACTATGAGTGGCTGTAACTGAGCCCCATTGGTTCAGGACAATGTGCATATGGAGATATGTGGAATTCTGTGAGTTGTGTTAAGGTTTTATCTCCTTTTCCCAGGGAGGGTCTCTATTTTGTCCTCCTTTTACTTCATTTTTCCCTTCCCGTTTCCCGTGGTAGTGTCATATGCCAATGATAAAAAACACAAAAAGAATCATTTTCTTCCAATGCAGAACAAGAAACATTCTTACTGAAAGGAAAACAGTGTTTCCTCTGATGCTGGACTGTATTTCTCACTTTCTGTTTCATCACTGAACTTCTGCGTCAAACCTTTCCCATTCCCCTCCTGACTAGAGGTGGGCACAATTTTTCAGATGAATTGTTATTTGCTGAAAAATGCGCTTTTGGTTGACTCCAAACTATTTATGAATTTGACGTGAATTTGCAAAATAGTTTTAGCCAAAAAATAGTTTGCTCTGAATGACAGGGGCTCTGTCAAAAAAAAAAAAAAATAGAATATGAGCATATAATTAAAGACTGTGCTGCAATGCATATGCAAAGGCAACCTTAATTTTGACATTTCCTGACTTGTGAGTGTTTGACTTTCCAATGTTAATAATGTTCTTTTAATGTGGATTTTTATTCTGTGTTCAGTGGAAACCCTGTTACATAGACTGTCATCCTAATTATTGTCTCAACTCAGAGAAGAGGCTATTAAACAAAAGTCTGAAAAGACTAAGTGGAATAAAATACTGTGTGGAACAAAAATGAAAGTCAAAATGAAAGCTATGCACCACTAAAGTCCTCCTGATCTTCTGTTTTGAGAGCTTAGGTAGGATTTAAGTAACACCTTAGTTTGCAGCTGTGAGGGTTGAATTTTACTCTGAATATGATTATTTTGTATCTTCTATATTAAAAGTCCAGAGCTTAAAATTGCACACTTATTTAAACACCTGGTGAAATACCACTTAGCTGCTCAGAATGCATCCCTATTAAGCAGAATGTTACTATTTCTGTAATGATTTCACAGACGTCCTTACCATTCACAATTATTAAACCAAACTGGCTTCCTGAGTGTTATCTGTCCTGAGGAAGAGGAAGGGCAACCCAAGAACACAGTACTACTAATAATTTGTATTTTTAGATTGCCTTTTATCCAAGGAGCTCCAAGTACTTCACAAACAGTAACTAAGCTTGTGAATACCCTGGGAGGTAAGTATTAGTGTAGTTATTTTAGAGATGAGTAAGTGAGGGGCCAGAATACAATTGTCATTATAATGGTGTAAGACTGAAGTAGCTTGGATATTAAGTACGCTATCTCTCCACCCTCCGAATTCTCCCTCAAAATCGATATACAGAATTCAGAGACACTCAGTACCTTTCAGGATTAGGCCATAAGCAATTTGCCCAAGATCACCTGGGGCTCACTCATGCCATTTAGGTGCCAGTCAACTCCTAAGGAAGCTCCAGGAAAAGTTCTGCCTACGGAAGGATGGACACCGCTTGGAACTGCCTGGCCTGAAATGGGAAAGCACACACTGCCACATTCTGGAGAGTGCAGGGACTGCAATTGTGATCAGCTGCTGAACAACGCTACCAAAAGGGATGAGCATCAGCATGGTATAGTGAAAGCAATGAATATGATCGTATAAGGATTCTTATTCAACACAAAATAAAGACTCAGATATAAACACCTCTGAACTTTAGAGATGTTTAAAATCTGAACCCAGATCCAGATCTGAATGTCACAAATTACCCTTACTTGCAGAATAACCCCCTTCCCTTGCTTCCCAGATCCAAACACCTTGGAACTTAGAGGTTTTTAAAGCAGATCTGTAATTCTTCTCTGCAGAAGCCTGGCTAATTCCACATACCTGACATTTTTTATGTGGTTGATGTGTTTTGCTTTCTAACTAGTTCCTTTGCAGTGATAGCGGAAACCGATAATTATGTAATTCCCATCATCAAAGGGGGGAGAAAAATCTTGTGTGACCTATTTTACAGTATTGACACAAATTAAAAGGCCTTTAGATTTATATAAGGCAAGGTGAGGTTGGGGGATGAGAAGGGGGTTGTGCCTGACAATAAAAATTCAGTTGTTATTTTGGAGTCACAGAAACTGGTCTCACAAGTAAACTGTGAGGGCAAACATGTGGTTTGTGCTGTAATTACTACTTACACACTATAAGCATAAAGGATGAACCAGTTGCTACAAGGCCCCAGCATTCTTGCAGTCATCCTCAAGTAGCAACAAGCATTTTGCATGCAGCAGAGAAAGGCCTAGGAAGTAAGTCTCCCCAGTACAATACGAAGGTGGTTTTCTGTATCAGTTAATAGGAGAAGCTGAAGTATTTTTCCCCCCTCAGAGACTGAATTAGCCCATGGCTTTGTCATGTGATACTGTAAACAGCCTTCACCCATATGAAATACCAAGGCTTTAGGACTATGTTTTCTACTATTCTGAAATTCAAATCTCTTGGCTGACACTGCAGTCTCACAGCTGTCAGACTACTGAGTTCTTTCTTTTCTAGGATGTTCAATCAGAGAGCTGTATTAACCAACAAATAGCCATCAGAATTTGTTTCTGAATCAAGACCCTTAATGTCATGCACAGTATGTAAATAGGCAGCTGGGAAAGAGAAACAAGCTAATTTGTTCTTAGGGTCATTTTTCAGTGTTTCATGGTATTTTAATTGAAAAAATCCAACTGAATTTAATGGGAGTCACAGCGATAGGCATGCAAGTTTAGGTTAGATATGACCCCACCACAAACCCTCCCAAATCTGTGTCCATTTTAAGAACCAGACTCGAACCAAATGTTCTTGTTGTCCTGGAATTTCTGAAGAAATGTTTTTTCCCAGTCTACTGTTAAGGATTTTCGGGGACCCCCATATGCCTTACACTGAATTATAGCCTATTGCTAAGCTAGCAACAGTAGGCCGGGGCAGGCCTGCTTAACAATAAAGATATAGGAAAAATTTGTAAGCTTGTGTGGCGCAATGCAGAACCTGCATGGCTCAATCAAAAGGCCAACAGGAGCAAAAGAGGAACCAACGCCTACTGGTAGTTGGGTAACCTGACCTAGAATAACAGCAGTTTAGCTATAAAAATTAATAACGCAAAAGAGTCTTGTACAATAAAACCGCAAGTAGGGGGGCCGTACAGAAGCCTCTAGCAATAACAGGAAAAACCCTAAATGGTATCGGGTCCAAATCGCGGCCCCCAGACAGGCTCTGATTGGTTCGCTGATAAGTATACCAAATAAGGCTAATAAAATTTGTAATGTTTCATTACGCGTTGCGGTTTTTACCTTTATAAGCTTAAGACTGTGTGATTTATGCAAGGCGGCTGACCCCCTTGCATGGGGACACGCCGACCTTCCCTTTATGCATAATTGTATTGTGTAACCTAATAAAGGTGCAACAGTGTGTCTGACCCAAAATCAACGGTGTGGTCAATTTTTCCACGACACTACCTAGAATGGGAAACAGAGGTGCAGAAAGTAATGGGGAGAATGCCTCTCTAACCTAATTTTGTAGACTTAAGATGTTTGGGTAGTTCTGATAAGCTTTGGATAAATATCTGCATCTTTGTTGCTTTTCTGCTTTTCCCAAATTCCAAACCTTTGAGGTTTGGCAAGTTTACAAATGATTGCTCTGCTTTCCCTGTGAGAGGGGTGGATTAAGTCCTATAATGCACAGCTCTGCACAGTGGCTACTGCACCACCCTATGCAAAGGTGTGGTGCCTCCCCTGCTAGTCTGGAGAAGGTAATGTTGTTCTAGGTACTAGGTACATGGATTTCTTGTGCTTATGGGAGCAGCAAGTCCAGATTATGTCTTGGGCTAAGGGCCCAAGAGAAAGAAGCTTCTTGTACAAACATTTTGCCCTTGAGAAAAAACAAAATCCAGCACTAAATGGGTCCTGGATCCATCACACCTTTGGATACTAAAATAGTAACTGTTTCCCTACAGAAGATCTTCCCATCCAGTCCCCCTCCAACCGGCAGACTTTAATTTGGCCTGGATCCCCTTTGCACTGGCCCTGCAAACGCCTGAACATTGAACACCTGACTTTTATCAGGATACTGCTAGGATGACCACACCCATTGGTGAAAAGAGTTCAGTTTCCATATAATATTACTCCTTGGGCATTCTGTACCAAAAAATAAAAATTCTGTGCAGAATATTTTAAAATTCTGCACATTTTATTTGTCCAAATAACACTGCATAATCATGCCAGTTTAATATATTTTGGTAATTAATTTTAAAATACCTGTCAGCAAGTACATCTGTAACAACATACACACAAGAATTCCCCAAGGAGTAGAGAGTTAAAGAAACCCCTATGATAACCCAGTTCCTGTTTCTCTGCCTCTCCCCCCTCCCCCAGAGTTCAGCTAGGGGCCCAGACAACCCCGCCCCCACCTTCAGAGCCCAGGGATCCAGAGGGAGAAACAGCCTGATGTTCAGTCCCAGGCTTGCACGCAGTTTCCTGTGTGCCGCCCTCTCCTTCCCTCAGGGCATGCTGGGAACTGCAGCTGCCAGGAACACTCTGACTCAGGGGTTCTTAAACTGGGTTATTATATGGGGGGTCATGAGCTGTTAGCCTCCACCCCAAACTCCGCTTTGCCTCCAGCATTTATAATGATATTAAATATATTTAAAAGTGTTTATAATTTATTAGGGGTGGTTGCACTCAGAGGCTTGCTATGTGAAAGGGGTCACCAGTACAAAAATTTGAAAACCACTGCTCTAGCTCCATCCCATCCCCTCTGCAATGTCTTCTATGTGTGAGCTGGGCTCTGCTGGGTCCAGCAGCTCCTAGTGGCGGCTATCAGCACTGCAGCCCATTTCTGTGGGGGAAAGGGAATTCTGCGCGAACAACATTAATTTCTGCAAAATTCTGCATTGTGCAGTGGTGCCCAGGAGTATTATATTCAGGCATGAAACCAGATTGACAGTGATCAAGAAAATGTAAGGACTTGGGACACAGCCAGATTTGTTCTAACAGCATCTTATCAATTGCCTTGAATACAAGCAGGCATGTTAGAGACAGTGATAGCAGTGAGATTGTCAGCATTAATGGATTCCTTGAGCCAGGATTTCAATGACCATTTCATTGAGGGATGCTGGTGCCCTATCCTCCTTTGGGGAAGAACTAATACTGTCTCCCCAGCCCATTTGATTTTACTAGCCCTGGGAAGCATGGATTCATCTCTCAGAGACCAGAACAAAGCGTCCCCAGCATATCGAGAACCCTAGTGAGTACAGCCATACAAAACACTGCTATAGCTGATGTGGCATTTGCCTCTTTTGGAAATGAATGTTCTAGATTGACAGATATGGTTAATTCCATCTGAACGTGTTCCAAAATTCATGACAGCAAAAAATACTTCGCTTTTTCTCCCTGGAGACTGCAACTCAGATTCACCAAATTATTCCCCTCCCAGACACTCACCAGACCCATTGGCTGAGGCTTTGGGGATAGAAGTAGAAGCCCTTCTTCATCTCTACGACAGGCATAGGAAAGGATTTTAAATTGTCTCTGTGCCCCAATGTGAAAGAACATCATCCCATTCCTGTCTCTTTTCTGGCTACATACCGCATGGAGGACTTTTTCTAGTCAAACACCTTGTGCAATTTATTTACAGTGTTCTCCCAAACCCCATCCTTACAAACAACAGATAATCTTAATGTCACATCAGACCATGGGTAGAATGGTCCTCCAGTTGTTGAGTACCATCCCTGTAAATACCTCTATGAAAGACAAGCAGTAAAAAATGGAAAGTGAGAGAAGTAATAGAAAGCTATCCACTAAGGAGATCTGAGGGGGTAGAAGTGCATTATGTAGCTTTTTCTTTCAATGAAATACTCAAAAATCAAGTAGAAATGGGCTTGACTAATAATGTTTGGCTGTTGTGCACCTATGCACTCTCCAGTATCCTATTATTTTAATAAAGCAGCCACTGTGTAAAGAAATGTAGTTACTTGCACAGGATAAAATTAGGTATGCCAACTTACTTCACACTATTTGCTTTTTTCAACCCACTGGCAGCTAGCCACTTTCCATAAATACCAGTTTTCCAATTAATCCTGACATTATTTTAGCTTGCTAGACATTTCTGGGGAGGCAGCTGCTATCTCATAATAGCTATCAGCCCAGGAAACACCAATGTCCTGCTTTAAATTTAATCATTTATTGGTTTTATCATTCAAATCTGCGTTGTGGAGCCTAATCCTATGAGGTGCTGAATACCCTCAACTCTCACTGAGTTGAGTGACCTAATGAAGCTCAGCACCTTGCATGGTTGGTCCCATTATGTTACTGATGATGCAGTATAACACAACATAATATGACATGAAGACTACAATTTAAAGAGGGACACAAATAACTTTGACTTACAAAGATACTATTGTAGGCACTTGAGTAATCATCTTCAGTCTGTGGAAACTGGTAAACCTTTGTGGTTTACCACTAATTTAATCATTTTAGAATTGTTCAGCAATTTTCTAGACTAACCAGGGCAGGACTGAGTGTGCTGAAGCACAGAAGGCAAGTGGGTGGAGTGAGAGAAGCATTAGTCTCCTATATCTAGGAATCTCCCTGAGGCCTTTGGTCTTGCATCTCAGCAAAATGCTGAAAGAATAATGTTTTTGTAGTATTTCAAACAGGAAACCCTCAAAGCCACTCATTCTCATGGCAATTCCCCACGATCCAAGAAAGTGGTACTTTGAAGACTCAAAAACCAGGAAAAGAATATTTGGCTTTTTGTGCTTGAAGAGGTAAACTGGATGTGGACCCTTCTTTGGCACACCTAAGACTTTCAATAGCTGAAGGCTGTTCTTGGCAAACTGACCAACTTTTTTTTAAATTTGTAACCTTAATGACTAGCAGATGTGAAATCACTAAATCCCAATTTGTATCACCTTCAATAGAAGTGAAATGCCCCTTCACAGCTCACATAAAGTGTGTTAGAAGTGTTCTTTTGGAGGTTCAACATGATGGAAATAATGGGCTAGTGTCTCTATTTTTATCGTTTTCAAAAAAAACACCTAGCCAAATGGAGAGAGAGAGAGAGAGAGAGAGAGAGAGCGGGCGTGCAAGAGAGCACACCATTCCTTAGAAGACCTGTCTAGTAAAGAAATAGAGGGAGGAGCAGGAGTAGACTTGAATTTACAAACACATAACTGATCCAAGAGCAGTTCTGCAGTAGCAGCTGAGACCTTTGGATCATATGGAGACTGGTTCCATTGTGAGTGTACAAGGCAAGAAAGGATGCTTCCCAGCCTCATACACCTAAATCAGTGGTTCTCAACTAAGGGTACATGTAGCCCTAGGGGTACGTAGAAGTCTTCCAGTGGGTACATTAACTCTTCTATATATATTTTCTAGATAATACTTAGTCCTGCTTTGAGTGCAGGGGACTGGACTAGATGACCTCTCGAGGTCCCTTCCAGTTCTATGATTATATGCCTAGTTTTAATCTCACTGTTAAACAATAGAATACCAATTGAAATGTATTAAATATTTTTGGATGTTTTCTACAGTTTCAGATATACTGATTTCAATTCCACACAATACAAAGTATACAGTGCTCACTTTGTTATTTTTTATTAGAAATGTTTGCACTGTAAAAATGACAAAAGAAATAGTATTTTTCAATTCACCTCATACACGAACTGTAGTTCAATCTCTATCATGAAAGTGAAATTTACAAATGTAGATTTTTTTTGTTACATAACTGCACTCAAAAACAAAACAATGTAAAACTTTAGAGCATATAAGTCCACTTCTTGTTCAGCCAATCACTAAGACAAACAAGTTTGTTTACATTTACAGGGAGATAATGCTGCCCTCTTATTTATGTCACCTGAAAGTGAGAAGAGACATTCACATGGCATTTTTGAAGCCGGCATTGCAAGGTATTTATGTGCCAGATATGCTAAACATTTGTATGCCCCTTCGTGCTTCGGACACCATTGCAGAGGACATGCTTCCATGCTGATGACGCTTGTTAAAAACATAATGTGTTAATTAAATTTGTGACTCAATTCCTTGGGGGAGAATTGTATGTCTCCTGCTCTGGTTTACCCATATTCTGCCATATATTTCATGTTATAGCAATCTTGGATGATGACCCAGCACATGTTGTTCATTTTAAGAACACTTTCACTGCAGATTTGACAAAATGCAAAGAAGTCACTAATGTGAAATTTTTAAAGATACAGTACTCGACCCGAGGTTTAAGAATCTGAAGTGCCTTCTAAAATCTGAGAGGGACGAGGTGTGGAGAATGCTTTCAGAAGTCTTAAAAGACCAACACTCTGATGCAGAAACTACAGAACCTGAACCACCAAAAAAGAAAACCAACCATCTGCTGGTGGCATCTGACTCAGATGATGAAAATGAACATGCGTCGGTCCGTTCAGCTTTGGATCGTTCATACTGCTCTGAATCGTTATTGAGCAGAACCTGTCATCAGCATGGACACATGTCCTCTGGAATGGTGGTTGAAGCATGAAGGGACATATGAATCTTTAGCGCATCTGGCACATAAATATCTTGCGAGGCCAACTACAATAGTGCCATGCAAACGTCTGTTCTGACTTTCAGGTGACATTGTAAATAAGAAGTGGGCAGCATTATCTCAGGCAAATGTGAACACACTTGTTTGTCTGAGCGATTGGCTGAACAAGAAGTAGAACTGAATGGACTTGTAGGCTCTAACGTTTTACATTGTTTTGTTTTTCTATGCAGTTATTTTTGTACATAATTCTACATTTGTAAGTTCAACTTTCATGATAAAGAGATTGCACAGTACTTGTAATGAGGGAATTGAAAAATACTATTTCTTTTGTTTTTTTACAGTGAAAATACTTGTAATCAAAAATAAAAATAAAGCGAACACTGTACACTTTGTATCTGTGTTGTAATTGAAATCAATATATTTGAAAAATGTAGAAAACATCCAAAAATATTTAAATAAATGGTATTCTATTATTGTTTAACAGTGCAATTAATTGTGCAATTAATCGTGCAATTATTCATGATTATTTTTTTAATCCTGTGATTAATCACAATTAATTTTTTTAATCGCTTGACAGCCCTAAAACTAAAATTTCATACAGACAATGACTTGTTTATACTGCTCTATATACTATACACTGAAATGTAAGTACAATATTTATATTCCAATTAATTTATTTTATAATTATATGGTTAAAAATCAGAAAGTAAACAATTTTTCAGTAATCGTGTTCTGTGAAACTTTTGTATTTGTATGTCTGATTTTGTAAGCAAGTAGTTTATGTGAGGTGAAACTTGGGGGTACACAAGACAAAGACTCCTGAAAGGGATATGAAAGGTTGAGAGCCACTGACCTAAACAAGATAGATAGCCACAATGTGACTGGGAGCTCATGCCTTTCTGGCTAACTGGAAGGGGACAGAGTGAGGCCAAGGCTCTTCCCTCCCTGTTGGCTCGAAGAGTTGGCTGGATGGGGAAGGAGAGCAGTGTACCCTCTAAGGATGATGTGCATTGCCTGGCAGCCTCCAGGAGAAGTGCTGGCAGAATCATCATTATTCCTGGACACTCTTGCTGCACCCTGGTCCCTCCACACCACTTCCAGCAGGTGTGTCATTGTGTTTTGTTAATCCTTTAGACACCACCCAAGCAATTCCACCCAAGCAATTCCATTGCTATTGCAGTAGAGCACCAGACTCCATGTATTCTAAAAGCATTTAATATTGAGTACGTCCAACCTGTACATTTTTCTCCAGTGGCTTTTATATAGTCCTCTCAGAACTTTTCCATTTAAATGAGAATGATGCTTCTTTCTATAGTCTTGCAGCCAGGAAATGGCCATAAGATTGAATCATCTACATTCATTTGCATTTTGCCTATTTAATTTTGCTCTTCTTCTGTAACATACATTGTTTTACTCGTCAAACCAAATGGGGTTGAGAGCTTTCAGCAAATCTGCAGAGAGGTCTGTTTCTTGAATATAATAACCAAATTGATCATCAGAGTGTCTCTATCACATTTCTGTTGGAAAGCTAGTTGAAACAGGAAGTAAAATAAGTTCTGTGCTCTACACAATAGTCCCCCTTTGGAGCCTGACACTTGAAATTAGGTTATGCTCTGAAAACACTCAGGCATAGTTTATAATGTACAGGGTATAACAGTAGGTATAAAGAAAGTCACTTATGTTGTGATTAAGTGACTGTGTAATTAAATGCTACTAAACTGATGGCTCATTGGGAAGTGTTTTTAAAGCCACTGTAAGGTATTTACTTTCCTGTGACTGTTCAAGTCCATCCACAAACTTTAATTATTTATAAGTTTAGTGAATTAAAAATTTCTCTCTTTTATAATAAAATGGATAAAGTTGCTCATACAGTCTTTCAGCTTAAGTGGACATGTTAAAAGATACATTTGGAAATCGAATACCAACAGAGGATTTTTCATGGGATATGAAGCTTTCTGCTGGATCAAACATAGCCTAATTCAATAATGATCAAAAGCTGTTATTACCCAATGGCTGTGTGCTGGCCCATGTGGCATGAACTGCTGGCCTCAGTGTGCTGCAGCCAAGGGTTGGATGGAAATGGAAACTGAACTAGTCTCACCCCTACAAGTGATTTCTCCAGAGTAGAACAGAGACACACTATTGGGATTGCAGGGCGGGCTGTATGACGGCTCCTGGCGCTGTACCTGTTCTATGGATAAATAGAGGACCAAAGTCTCCAGGCACTTAGATATGATGACAATGAATATGGTATAAGAACATGAACAGAGTAGAATAGATGTCCATCTGTCAGCCTAAACGACAACACAATTCACTTTATGTCTGTTTTAAAGAAGGCATTTGTTTTGGTAGAAGCTTGTTCATTATTTGGGTTCTGCCTGGTAAGTTGAGGAAACTATACATCCAGTTCTGCTTGAAGTACCAGGCACTGCGTGCCTGATTCTACTGTCTGGAACACTAGTTACATACAAATATATTTCACTAGAGATACTCCTGATTTACGCCAGTAGAGTCAGGCCTGGTGTGGCCTTTCCAAAGCATCAACGTTGACACTCCAAGCAAAACTGCTGTGTTCATTCACCACTCAAAGTGGGAAGTGGAAAATATCAGTGAAGGGCTTAAACTTCTCCTTTCCTCCTTCTCCATTAGTTATTTCACTTTCAGGTTTCCCTACCTATTCCACAGTCCATACTGCTTTACAAACAAGTTCCAGCCAAACAGACTCTGGTGATCTAGATTTGTCTATGGATCAGTTAGTTTTAGTTTGACTCTCATATGTTTCCCCTCTCAAAAACCAAATAATGTTCTTACAGACCTCTTGTGATACAATGTGTAGGAGCTCTTTCATCAGTCTCTCAGAGTCACTCTGATTGCTTTCACTGCCTGTATCTGCAGAAGCCCCCGTTTCAACGAAGATTGTTTAACATTCTTTTGTGACCATTTCTAAACATTTGCAACTAAATACATCCATTACGGGATCTTAGAGTTGTAGTTTAGCACCATAATGCATTGATTCGCTGGTCCTGTGACCTTGAATCACAGATGGGGATTTAGAGATCTGACAGATGTTTGGTGTCTCTGTCTGAGAAGTGGGGAGTTCTCCTCACTACTGAGGAGTAAGGCTGGGAAAAGCGGAATTTCAAGCATTTGGCAATGTGTGAGTGAAGTGCTCTGTACTGTATGACACAATACCAGTGAAGAGAAATAAGTGCACTTCGGTAACTTTTCTTTTTGGGTGGCTTAAAATGCCGATCACCTCATGAAGACTAAGACCCCAGTTCAAGAAAGTATCCCTGTACAGCAATGGTTGCTTATGTAGATGCATAAGTTTAAGCATGTGCTTAAGTGCTTTCCTGGATAGAGGTGGACTTAAGCATGTAGTTAAGTGCTTTCCTGAATTAGAGCCAAAACTGAGATAAATGACTATAGCTGAATAAAAAAGAAAGTCATCCAGAAATACAATGCACTCCCATTCCAAAAGTGTCTTGTTTAGACATACAGAAACATTTTTCATATACACAGACTATTCTATCTGCCTTCTTCAATGCAGATCTAAACGTCCTGTTTAGAAAATCATATTTTTGGATAACATGCAAGTTTCCAAGGTCTGCGTTGCTGTGGAGGAGGTGCTGTGTATGGGAAAGCTATATTTATAATTAAAAACAAAAAAACAAAAATAAAACAAAAAAAGAGTCCAGTAAGCAATTGTTTCACAATGTAGTCTAAAAGGCTAGAACAATTAAACAACTACAGATGCGTCAAATGATGTAGGAAAATCATGAGACACTTCCAAATGAGTAGGCGGAGGGTGTGATGAGACCATATCCTGCAGTATATGAATCTCAGATTCTTTGGCATGCAATGTTTTTTTTTAAAGAAAAATATCCTGGAGAATCTAAAGGGTTTCAGTTCAGCAACATAAAATAGACTTCTTTTTCTGATGTGGTGATTTTGGATCAGACCTGGGAATACAGTGTATAAAAGAAAGTACAGAATATATTTTGCAAAGATAAAGAGCCAAATTCCAATTTCAGCTGCCCTGATGTAAATGAGGAGTAACGCCATAAAGATAATAGGACAGACTGTCTAAGTGCAGGACCAGGGTGGGGAGATGGGAAAGTGGCTTTAATTAACCTTTGCATCACTCTTAGGGTATGTCTACACTACGAGGGTATTTCGATTTCACTTAAATCGAATATGTGGAATCGATATTGCAAAGTCGAACGTGTGTGTCCACACTAAGGACAGTAATTCGACTTTGTGAGTCCACACTAACGGGGAAAGCATCGACATTGGAAGCGGTGCACTGTGGGCAGCTATCCCACAGTTCCCGCAGTTCCCGCTGCCCATTGGAATTCTGGGTCGAGCCGCCAATGCCTTCTGGGTAAAAAAAATGTGTCGAGGGTGCTTTTGGGTAATTGTCGTCATCCGTCTGTCACTACCGCCCTCCCTCCCTCCCTGAAAGCGCCGGCGGGAAATCAGTTCGCGCACTTTTCCGGTCAGTGACAGCGCGGACGCCACAGCACTTCGAGCATGGATCCCGCTGCGACCATCGCTGCAGTTGTGGCCGTTGTCAACGCCTCGCAGGTTATCATCCACCTTTCCCAGAGGCAGATGCAGATAAACCAGGCGAGGAGGCTACGGCACCGCGGTGAGGGCCTGAAGTCTGAGAGTAGCACAGGCCTGTCAGAAAGCACGGGACCCAGTTCCGAGGACATCACGGTGACAATGGGTCATGTGGATGTTGTGGAACGGCGATTCTGGGCACGGGAAACAAGCACAGACTGGTGGGACTGCATAGTGCTGCAGGTCTGGGACGAATCCCAGTGGCTGCGAAACTTTCGCATGCGGAAGGGGACTTTCCTTGAACTTTGTGAGTTGCTGTCCCCTGCCCTGAAGCGCAATGACACCCGGATGGGAGCAGCCCTGACTGTCCAGAAGCGAGTGGCCATAGCCCTCTGGAAGCTTGCAACGCCGGACAGCTACCGGTCTGTCGCGAACCACTTTGGCGTGGGCAAATCTACCGTGGGGGTTGTTGTGATGCAAGTAGCCAATGCAATCGTTAAGGTACTGCTCTCAAAGGTAGTGACCCTGGGAAACGTGGAGGTTATCATAGATGGCTTCGCCGCAATGGGATTCCCAAACTGCGGTGGGGCTATAGATGGAACTCACATCCCTATCCTGGGACCGGACCACCAGGCCAGCCAGTACATTAACAGAAAGGGATACTTTTCAATGGTGCTGCAAGCACTGGTGGACCATCGGGGACGTTTTACAAACATCAACGTCGGATGGCCGGGCAAGGTTCATGACGCTCGCGTCTTCAGGAACTCTGGTCTGTTTAGACGGCTGCAGGAAGGTATTTACTTCCCGGACCACAAAATAAGTCTTGGGGATGTGGAGATGCCTACAGTGATCCTTGGGGACCCAGCCTACCCGCTAATGCCCTGGCTCATGAAGCCCTACACTGGCGCCCTGGACACTGAAAAAGAACTGTTCAACTACCGGCTGAGCAAGTGCAGAATGGTGGTGGAGTGTGCTTTTGGCCGTCTCAAGGGGAGATGGAGAAGCTTACTGACTCGCTGTGATCTCAGCGAAACCAATATCTCCATTGTTATAGCAGCTTGCTGTGTGCTCCACAATCTCTGTGAGAGCAAGGGGGAGACCTTTATGGCGGGGTGGGAGGTTGAGGCAAATAGCCTGGCATCTGATTACGCCCAGCCAGACAGCCGGGCGATTAGAAGAGCCCAGCGGGACGCGCTGTGCATCCGGGAGGCTTTGAAAGCAAGGTTCCACAGTGAGCAGGGTAACCAGTGACTTTTAAGTTTCTGTACAGA
This sequence comes from Emys orbicularis, assembly GCF_028017835.1. Lineage (NCBI taxonomy): Eukaryota > Metazoa > Chordata > Testudines > Emydidae > Emys > Emys orbicularis. The sequence continues at coordinate 176,787,454 of NC_088685.1, read as the reverse complement.
GAAGCTGAACCTGCGACCGTTTCTTTACCCAGTTAATGTTGACTATCCTCTCCAGTTACAGACCCCCTCCACCCCCTTCCAAAAAATTAAATCAGTTTTATTTTGTTAATGAACACCGTTGTCTTTAGTACTGTTTTCGCGGGAATGTTTGAAACCTGGGACGCAGACTGTGGTGGGGAGCGGGTGTAGTGTACTGATGCAAATGATCCTTCTAAACTCCAGGAATGACAGGATTCGCAGTGGCGGACTGGTTGTTTCAACGGAGCCTGCCAGCCCTCCTGAGCGGGACTGCGTGTATGTGGGGGCTATGTGACTTTATGGCAGGGGGAGGAGGGTTACAGATCCCCTGCTGCGTGGCTCTGTGATCCAGGACAAGGACCGCTGCATAAGATTTGTAACTGCCCTCCCCCGCAACAAAGTCACAGTGCAACCCCCCCCCCCCCTACGGACAGAACATGAAAACCACCTCCCAGACTGACCAGGGTAACTAGTCACTGCACTGTGTATGTGCCCTGCTGCTGGACCTGCCCCCGCCTCTGTACCCTGCTAAAGGTGACTGTCCTGACCAATTACCAAACCCCTTCCCCCCCTTCAGACAGACTCTCCCTCAAAAGAACATGACTGAAACAGTACTGAACAGAAACGTATTTTTTATTAGCAACTACACATGAAACTGGGGGGTGAAACTTGGACGGGGGCTTGGGTGAGGCGGGCAGGAAAGGACTTTTCAAATTTTGGGGAATGACAGCCTTCTGGTGCTTGAGCAGTCTGCAGGGGTGGAGTGAGAGTTTTCACGGACTCTGCCGCCCCTCCTTCTTTGGACTTTGGGCGAGGGGGGTATGGGACTTGGTGGCGGGGGAGTGCGGTTACTGATAGACTGCAGCGGGGCTCTGTCCTCCTGCCTCCGTTCCTGCAGAACATCAACAAGGCGCCGGAGCGTGTCCGTTTGCTCCCTCAGAAGTCCAAGCAGCGTTTGAGTCGCCTGCTGGTCTTCCTGCCGCCACCTCTCCTCACGTTCCATGTGTGTCCGGTGCATTTGGGACAAATTCTCCCTCCAATGGTTCTGCTGTGCTGCCTGGGCTTGGGAGCAGCCCATTAGTTCTGAGAACATGTCCTCTCGCGTCTTCTTCTTCCTCCGCCTAATGTGCGCTAGCCTCTGGGAGTGTGATGCCAGGCTGGGTTGGGAGATAGTCGCAGATGTGGCTGTGGGAATGAGAAAAAGGTAGTGAATTCCTCCGAAACATAAATGTAGTTGTGAACAGAGAACACAGTCTTTCTCTGTGAACAAGACCATGCACCGCACCTATCACATGCGCACTCAGGACAAGGTCGAATTTTCGGACCTCGCCTTCAGTGCCTGGGGTTTTGCACTGCCGATCTGGGAAGCGGGGCAGGACACAGGAATTTCTGTAGCAGGCAAACATGGTAAGCCGTAGACTTGTGGCTGCTTAAAACTTTAGTAGTACCACTGACCTCCTTTCACATTGAAAGCACTGCCAGTCTGTGCTGCCAGCAATCGGCCAAGCAGGAACTCTGGCCCTGTCCCACCCCCTCGCGGATGTCCCAGGGAAAGATCCCTGTATGCTGCCCCTCTCCCGCCTCCACCGCATGGCTGTAAACCAGCGGTTACAGTTCTGTAAAGGAACTTGCAAGCAGTCCCAATACTAACAGTCCCCTACCTAATTCAAAGCAGGTCATCATGAGCGACATAACTATCATGAGGATCTCGGACAGCGAGAAGGAAAGGATGCTTCGAGAAAGCCTGCAAAGACCAGGGACCTATGCCACCATGCTGTGCAAGGCAATGATCCCGGAGTACTTGCTTGTCTCCTGGCGCGGGAACGTCTCCTACTTCGGAGGACCCAATAAGGCCGCTCTCCCCAGGAACCTGATGAACAGGCTTTTAAATTACCTGCAGGAGAGCTTCGTGGAGATGTCCGTGGAGGATTATTGCTCTATCCCCGGACATATTGACCGGATTTTAATATAGCTGCAGTGGCAGGGACTAAAGAGTGGAGCAGCTTGGGCAGCAGAATCATGCACAACCGGACACTGTTAGATTTTTTTTAAATAGTTGGAACTGAATACTTAAGCGCCCAGGGTAAAGAAATCATGAAGCACACATTGTTCTTATTCTTAATATTCCAGTTTTGTAAAAAATAAATGTTTAGATGTTTAAAGCACTTACCGCTTGATCCTTCCCCTGAATCTGTGTCCGGGTTACATGCTGGGGAGGGTTGGTAGGGGATCTCTGTAAGGGTGATGAAGAGATCCTGGCTGTCGGGGAAATCAGCTTGGTAAGCGCTGTCGACTGCCTCGTCCTCCTCATCTCCTTCCTCATCTTCCCCGTCCGCTAACATGTCCGAGGAAGCGGCCGTGGACAATATCCCATCCTCAGAGTCCACGGTCAGTGGTGGGGTAGTGGTGGCGGCCGCACCTAGGATGGAATGTAGTGCCTCGTAGAAACGGGATGTGTGGGGCTGGGATCCGGAGCGTCCGTTTGCCTCTTTGGTCTTCTGGTAGCCTTGTCTCAGCTCCTTGATTTTCACGCGGCACTGCGTTGCATCCCGGCTGTATCCTCTCTCTGCCATGGCTTTAGAGATCTTCTCATAGATCTTTGCGTTCCGTCTTTTGGAGCGCAGCTCGGAAAGCACGGACTCATCGCCCCACACAGCGATGAGATCCAAGACTTCCCAATCAGTCCATGCTGGGGCCCTCTTTCTATTCTGGGATTGCACGGCCATCTCTGCTGGAGAGCTCTGCATCGTTGCCAGTGCTGCTGAGCTCGCCACGATGTCCAAACAGGAAATGAGATTCAAACTGCCCAGACAGGAAAAGGAATTCAAATTTTCCCGGGGCTTTTCCTGTGTGGCTGGTCAGAGCATCCGAGCTCGGACTGCTGTCCAGAGCGTCAACAGAGTGGTGCACTGTGGGATAGCTCCCGGAGCTATTAGCGTCGATTTCCATCCACACCAAGCCTAATTCGATATGGCCATGTCGAATTTAGCGCTACTCCCCTCGTTGGGGAGGAGTACAGAAGTCGAATTTAAGAGACCTCTATGTCGAACTAAATAGCCTCGTGGTGTGGACGGGTGCAGGGTTAATTCGATGTAACGGCGCTAAATTCGACATAAACGCCTAGTGTAGACCAGGCCTAATTTGGGCCTTAGCCCCTGGCACAATTTAGAATATTCTTAAATCACTCTAGATGAGACAGCTTGTAAGGATCTTCCAGGGACTGTTACACTTGTGTAGCATAGCATGGCCAGACATTTTCTGTCATTTCCCGCAACTGAGAGATTATGCAGTAGCCACTCCTGTCCTCATTGCAGCCCATTCACACTGATGGGGTGGGGTGGATTCTGCACCAGATTTTGTGACCATAGAATTATAGAGTACATAGGGTCCTGATTATAGCACACAATTATGCTAAACCATGTGAGCAATTTTGGATTATAGTAGAGTTGGGAAAAAAATATAGCAGGGATGAACTAGAAAGGAAAAAAAATCTCTTACTGAACATCATGGAGTCAATTCTCCTACAAGATGATAAAGCAACTCCCCAGTAGAAGATGCACCAGATATTCAGCAGATACTACAGTTTCTCTTCACCTATCATGCCGGTTTGTCAGATGCAACAATGGTTACATATAGGAGAGGGAGTAAGACAGAAAGACCAAGAAAGAAGGCTGGAACATCGCAAGGATCCTTCTGTAGAAAGTGCTTCATTTCATATAGTGAAACCTTTTAAGAAAACTGCCTATTAGAACTGGTGCTATTGTTTTGCTTAAAGGGACACTATTAAGACAGGCAAACCCCCAAATATGACCTACTTTTCCTTTCTATGTGCAAAATACGCAAACTCTTAATTTATGTGGGGGGATTTTTCCCAAAAGAATTTACACAATAGTCTTCATAAACAAAATAAAAAAATATTCAGTATTATAAGCTCAGCATTGAAGAACAACCCTATAGTACAGTAACAAACCAATGTGAGCATGCAGTCGAAGAGTGGAGAGATTTGCTAAGGGAAATCAATTTCAGTTTCAACTGTCTAAGGGGCCATTATAATAGGAAGAGACAACTATTGTCAACATTGTGAAAAGTTTTTCTCTAGACAGAGGCCTGTACAGAACAGCTTTAAGTTTCATGTAATGCTAGAGAAAAGATACAATGTCCAAAGCAAGGTCTACCATCAGTGACAAAATTCTCACTATCCTGAACTGGCATGAGAAATAAATGTCTGTGTGAAAAGTTGCTGTTTGGTGAGTGTGTTTTCTTTTCCCACCATCTTCCCATGGTCACAGGATCAGCAGACCAATGGAGCTGCAGATCTCTGAGAAATATCACGGCCAGAGGAAAAGTTACATACCTGGTTTTCTGAACTTCTATGTATTTAGTACTGGACTCCCTCAAAGAGAATGTCTTGCCAAAAATGCTTTATAAGACCAGTAGTGCCTGACGAATAAGTCCTTCACTGCTTCAAATATTTATTTGTAATGAGTTCCCCTCCGCCCCTTTTTTGCTATGTAATTAGATATTCCAAGAATCTATGAGCACATTAAAATATTTCCTATTTAACTTCATAGCAAAATAGATGTGGGTATAAACCGTAAGTTAGGAGCTAAATGGCACACAGTAAATCCATATAAGGGATTCATATTAAACTTATGGCAAAAAAATATTTTCTGAATTATGCTGTATAAAATAATTGTCAATAGTTATTTACTATTACCATATATGTGGTGAAAATATAGTGGAACAAAGCTATCAGAGCATATAAAGAGAGGAGTTATACAAACACTTAATTTAGCTTTTAATCATCAATGTTCTGTTACCATTTATAAGATCAAATAGTAAGTATTTCGGTTTATTTTAAATTAGTATTTAAGAAATCATCTGCACCTATACAGCAGTTTATAGGAGAAGGGTGAGGGGTGATCTAATATTGGACCCAATCCTGGAATGCTGAAGTCAATGGGAGTTTTGCCATTGACTTCAATGGAAGTCATTCCCCTAATTCTGAAAGGGTAGATGAAAGATCATGTCTAAACTGTAGGTACCATGTCTGACCCTACTGATAGGCAGAACTAAATTTTCCATGACAAAGTCAGCTCAGTTACAAATCCAGTTGAACTATAAAAGCAGGTATTTCAAACACAAGCCATTTAGAAAGAAAATATTTAAGTTATCGTCTAACATGAAGATTGTTGCATCATCTGCAAACTGGATTCTGAATGCAGTGATTTTATTTATTCAGTTAGTCTCTCTGCTTCACCCACATAAAGGCAGGCTTGCTGTATCAAAAGGACCTGTACTCTACTGGCACTCTTTTTCAATGCTTTGAGACCTGGGCGCGTATCCAGTTCCATTTTCTAGTTTACAATAAATGCTGTAGCACACTGATCATATTTCAGATAAAAATAAATTGCAGATCTGGCAATGTTTCAAAACACTGACATTTTGGTGAGCAGACTGACACTTATTCTAGACATATCATTTTATTATCTTTTTAGAAATCATTCAATTAACATTTTTTTCATTATCTGAGCAACTAATATAGAGCTGTGTGAATTAGCTGTGAATAACTTTGAATATGGAAGTGTTCTTAATAAAATATTGGTGAATAATTCTTTCTTAATTCACTCACCTCTAATTTTAATGGTGGGACTTATACTTTAGGTAAGACTACATGTTATATCAGGGGTAAGCAACCTATGGCACATGTGCCGAAGGTGGCACGCGAACTGATTTTCAGTGGCACTCACACTGCCCGGGTCCTGGCAATCAGTCCGGGGGGCTCTGCATTTTAATTTAATTTTAAATGAAGCTTCTTAAACATTTTAAAAACCTTATTTACTTTACATACAACAATAGTTTAGTTATATATTATAGACTTATAGAAAGAGACCTTCTGAAAACGTTCAAATGTATTACCGGCACGCGAAACCTTAAATTAGAGAGAATAAATGAAAACTCGGCACACCCGCTTCTGAAAGGTCGCCAACCCCTGTGTTATATCAATACGGTACACAGACAGTTACAGCACCAATCTCACACTTGTGGCACTATCCAAAATTTGTAATAATATTCAGCGCAAAATTGTGCTCACCATTAATATATTAATTAAGCTGCCATATGAAAGTGGTGCAACTAGGCTAGTGTGGCACACAGGGGCTGTAACTCAGCTTGTGGATCTGGCCCCAAATCTTCTATTGCCAATATCCCCCAAGCCTTTATCACTTGAGCTAAAGGAAAATCTGTAACTACTGAAGCATTTAGGCTTATGTCCTCTGGGTAGGCCAGCCAATAGACAATGACATGATTTCACACACTTGAGAAGTTCTTACATACATAGCCATTGTTGTGGTTCTTTGACCGTTCCTCCCCATCAGGCTCGGAGGGAGGCCACTCTGTTTCACTACCTCACACAGTAATGGAGTCAATTAGCAAGCTAGGACTCTGATCCTCTGGTCAGAGCAAAGCAGCACACAGTCTATTGCCCTGACCCTCGGGGGAGCGGGGGGAGGCAAGGCAATGAGCAATCTTTTGATATAGTCTTCGGGCTGGAGCGAACAGCAAACACAGCCTATTGGCAGGGCAGAGCAATAGGCAGTCTTTAGCCTATGTGAGTAGGCCTGCTGGCCTCAAGTGAGTAGGCCACCAGCCCCCAAAGGGGGGGGGAGCAGGGGGTAGGGGACCCGGGTCCACCCTACTCCACCAGGTCCCAGCCCAGGGCCCTAGCAGTTGAGGGTGGTTCCACCACTGGGTCAGCGGGGAAGTCACCAAAACAGACTGAATCATTTTCTGGTCACACAACCAGACTAATGTCTGGTTTCTCTGGGTTACTTCCTACCCCTACCTGTTTGTAGGGCTCCATTGCTCGTGGGTCCTCAGTCTCTTCTGGGCAGGGCTGGCTTTAAGGCGATTCACCTGATTCGGGCCCCGCGCCCCTAAGAGGGCCCCGCAACGTCCCTAAGAACCCTCCGCCGAATGCACCGGCAGCCAATTGAGCTGCCGCCGAAGTCCCGCCGCTGTCTACGGCGGCAGCTCTTTTGAATCGGGCCCCGCAGTGCCTAAAGCCGGCCCTGCCTCTGGGTACTCAGCAACTGGCAGTCCAAGCAACTCCTGAAGGTACTCATCTGGCGGCAGTCCCAGCAGCTCCTCAGGGCACTTGTCTGCAGGCAGTTCTGGCAGCTACGCAAGATACTTGGCTGATGGCAGCCTTGGCAGCTCCCCTACCTTGGGGTTCTCCTCCAGGGGAAGGGATTGGTCCCTGGTCCAGGAGCCAGCAGCAAGGCAAAGGCATCTGAGTCCTTCCCTGACTCTCATCCCACTGAGCTAGAGGCCTCACCTCTTACACTTCCTGTCCCGCCTCTCAGCTTCAGGTGCAAGGGGCAAGGCTTGCCTGGCTCTGCCCACCAGCAGGTGAGAGTGGGAGGCCACTGTGCCTCACTACACCCATAATTGTCTGAATGTTAGAAGATGGTACAATACTCAGTCTCTTCTGATCTGGGATGGATTTGGTCTAGGCCAGCGGTTCTCAAACTGTGGGTCGGGACCCCAAAGTGGGTCGCAACTCAGTTTTAATGGCGTCTCCAAGGCTGGCATTAGACTTGCTGGGGCCTGGGAATGAAGCCGAAGCCTGAGTCCCACCGCCCAGGGCCAAATCCCAAGCCCCACTGCCTTGGGTCAAAGCCAAAGCCTGAGGGCTTCATCCCTGGGTGGCAAGGCTCAGGTTACAGACCCCCATCGCCGCCTGGGGCTGAAGCCCTTGGGCTTCGTCTCCCCCCCCCCCACCTGAGGCGGAGGGACTCGGGCTCGGGCTTTGGTCCCCCATCCTGGGGTTGTGTAGTAATTTTTGTTGCCAGAAGGTGGTCACGGTGCAATGAAGTTAGAGAACCCCTGGTCTAGACTCTGTGTCCTATTATTAATTTTCTAAACCACATAGCTGCCTGACCTAAGCTCCTTTTGTGCAAATGACTTCTGGTCAATTGTTGTTTCTGCTATAGTTATAGCTTTCTTACTATTAATGAGCTCAATTAGCTGAGAAAGAACCCCGTGAGTTCTACCATTTACTGGGTCTCTAACTATTAACCGGCTAGCAATTAGCTATCACAATACTATGAACTAAAATACAGAAGCTTTGGCACAGGATAATTCAGGCTAACATCTAGAAATAGAAGACTATCTAGAAAACGTTTTCATCAGATAGGGCAGAATATGGGGCATGTTTCTTCACCTTTCAATGTGTTCTAGCCAGACTCTTGAAAACAAAAATTGTGAAAATAATAAAGTAAAATGTAAGCTAAAATAGGAACATTTTTCCGATGTTGTCAGGTGTCACAGGAGATGTGCCCAAGAATGTTATGAATAAAAAAGAGATTTTGTTATTATATACAGCTAATGTTACAGCTGGAGTTGTTCTGTTGGCTGAGAACATGACATCACTTTTTGACCTAAAATAAACAGAAACTTTCACAATAGAGCTGGTCAGAAAATGGTAAACTTTTAATGAAAATTTTGGATAGAAATGAAAACTGGGGAAACACGTTTTTGGTCAAAAATTTCAGTTTGAGATTTTTCTGCCAAAAAGATTGAAATTTTCTTTTAAAAAAATAAACATTTTCTGCAAAATATTTTTATTTTGAGAACAGGTCATTTTTTAAATTTTTTTTTGTAATTAAAAAAAAAATCAACCAGCTCTAATATGATGGGTATAGTAGACATTGAATTAAGGCAAAATTGCAGCAATAGGGTAGGGAAATGTTTTCAGAAGCACAACACAAAACACAAACTAGACATTTTGGTGTCTAGGGGAAATGTTTGCCCTTTATATTGGAAAAGGGAGCTGTGGTGCATAATAACAGTGATTTCAGAACAAAGCTTTGGGCCATTCATCCCACTGCCAGGCTCATTTACAATTTTTGAACTCGGGCAACAGTTTTCCACAACTGATGTTAATAATAGTACATTTACAGTACAATATGTAAGTATTTATTTTACATCCGACTTTCCTTCAGCTGCCTGTCAGCAGGAGCTCAGGTAAAGCTTATGATTATTTCTTCCTTTAAACCACAAGGGACTCATGGAGTTGTAATTAAAGTCATGTATTTTCCTGAATGAACTATACAAAATATGTTAAGTATTTGACCATATACTGAAGGCTGGTCATTTTGATCAAAGAGATGGAGAAATAGCACTAACAGAGGAAGAGAGTACTGGAACTCTTTGGGAATCTGAATGTTTGTGTTATAATTTATACAAAAGTAGGACTCTATGTCTGGCTACATAAATGTTTTTAACAAAGCACTGGCTTCAGAGAAGAAAGGGAGTAGTGCAATTTTCTTGATTTAAACTCACTATTTTGCAGACTGCTTCCCCTATTTAAGCAAAGATCACTTATTTATTTAAGGTTTCAGAGTAGCAGCCGTGTTAGTCTGTATCCGCAAAAATAACAGGAGTACTTGTGGCACCTTAGAGACTAACAAATTTATTATTTATAAATTTGTTAGTCTCTAAGGTGCCACAAGTACTCCTGTTATTTTATTTATTTAAGTCTGTTTTAATGTAATTTTATGCTGGTGTGGGTTTTTTCCCCTCGGATTTTTAGATCTGGACGCATCACCCATCCACCAAAGCAGTTGGGTTTCATAACAAACTGTTTTGTTTAATCTTTTCCTAAATTCTTGTCAACCAAATGCAAATAGAAAATATGAAGTTTAAGAGTACATTTTTATTGCAATTAATAGGATTTAATTGCCCTGTTCTCATTAACATTTGTTGGAATTGTATAGCTAAATCTCCACAAAAAGTATTAAATTTTTACCCCTAAAATATTTTGCCTTGCTTAAAAAAAAAAGTACTGATTTAAATATTTTGTAACAACCATAAGAATAACAAGTTTTGTTTATAACTGGAGATGCTCACTCTTCTTGCAGGATCTTCTTAGTTTGAAGATGCTCATATAAATTGGAAATGTTAATGCTTTTGTTTTAATAACGTGTTTTATTCCTTTTCAGTAATCAACAAATCGGAGGAGGGTTTGATAAAAAATTGACAATTTTAATAAATATATGAATAAATCTAAAAAAGGTTGGACAATATGGGCTTTTAAATGTGATTCTAGACAAACAGGCCAGTGTGGGTTTCTAAATATTAATTTAGATAATTTGGCCCATCTAATCGGATGGGCTAACCAGAAATGATAAAATAACTCAAATCTTTGCTTGTTCCTCAGACTGAACCAAAAACAAACATTTTCTGAAATTTTTAATGTTTTGTTTCTTTTATTTGCTTTTGTTACATGGTAACTTTCTGTTAGCACCAGCACAAGTGTCAAAACACTTAAGTAAAAAAATTCAGAATTGGCCTAAAGTAAAGAGCTCATTGATTTGCACAGGAATTTAGCTATTGCTGAAGTAAGGATCACAGAATTTGTGCCTGTGCTATTGGGCCTACTGTTTTATCTGGGGGTACTAAAAATACAGCTTATAAAACCTTCTCTTTGCTCTCCTGAACACAAGTTGATTAGAACACTGAGATTCTATAGGTTTTTTTTTTTTTAATTAAAATATATTCAGATCCTTTCAGAATGAAATGATGAGAAAGGTTGTATGTGGTATATCACTTAGTACTGTGAGAGAGGTATCAGAATATTCTAGGTGAAGAAGAACAGGTTGTTGCCTTAACATCCACTAAGGAGGAAACCTGTGGTTGAACAGAGTTTATTACAAAATAAAAGTTAGAAATGAAATCCTCAGGAGATTAGAAATGGGATACAGAGCCTTTCACATTAAGGTCACTAGTTCAAATACAGCTTAGATCTCCACGAACGGAAAGTCATTACTAACTCATGGTTGGTCAGCTGTCTGCATGAAATGAATTGGTGGTCTCAGTCCAATTCCTAATGGACAGGAATCCATACCACTACCACAATTGGCACCTTTGTCGTAAGTCTCAATTAACAAGCCAATGACTGAATTGAGCACAGACACAGAACAATCCTTTCACCCTGACAGGTGGTAACTCAAAAAACAAGTTAGTAAGACTTGTGGTAAGATTGTTGCTGGTAGTTGCTGCTTGCATTCCTAACTAGTAATCAAGATAGAAAATATCTGGGTTGGATTCCTAGTGCTGTGATGCCCAAATAAATTCTGGACAAACAAGCTATTCTTAACTCTTTCATCAGGGTAGTGATTTCTCTATTACTTAAAGACCACATAATTACCTCCATATGTAGCCCATATCTCTCTCCTACATGATATCTTCCTTCAACACCAGGAAAAGTACTCAGTTTACAACTTGATGAAAATAGGATTACTATTTTACATCATATAATAGTTCTTATGCACAAAGTGCTTTACAAACATTAATAGATCCACACAGCACCCCTGCAAAGTAAGTAAGATATCCTCAGCTCCTTGTGTAGTCTGTGATTCCCCTAGTATAAATTTGGTGCAGAATTCACCCCTTGACACAGAATTATGATTGAGAACCTCCACTTTCATTTAAATAAAAATTATTTTTCTAACCTTACCTTATGGTTGCAGAGACAACCTTGAAAATGTAAACTGATGCCTGTCTGAGTCTGCAAAGAGCCTGAAACACTTACTCCGAGAGGTGTGCATTGCCACAGTCATCTCACAGGGACCCATGGACTCTGTGATTGCATGGCCATGGAATTTAGCCTTTTTTTCAAGATATTACAAAATTCAGCATTGTTGCTACAGAATTGACTATTTTGCTGTAGCCAAACACCCAGCATTTTGTTCTGTCTCTCTGCTCTGTTGGGATCTATGCGCACCTACCTCTTGCTCTCCACCTTTCCCCACAAGGGGAAATTAGTTGCATTACAGGGCATGCTCCCTCTAAAAAGCCAGGCAGGAGACAGGACATTCCACAGCTTCAGAGCCACAAAAGTAAATACACACAGTAATGCCCAGTTTCTCAAAAGAGCTCAGACCTTCTTTTGGAAAATGGCCAGATTGTCAAAAGAGATCAGCATTCTGGAAGATGAGCTTTTTTTCAAAAGAAAAAAAAAAAGGTCACTAGTGTCACAATCAGCCAGATTCTCAAGTGCTCAGCACTGTCATGGGGTGTATGTACGCTGGCCCAGGTACCAAAGGGTTAATACAGGTACTTCGAGCCACTGCTGATTGTAAGCCTCACAGCAGCTAGGAGGATAAAAGGGCTGGGAAGCAGAGGGGCAGGGTTGCAGTTGTGAGCAGGTTGGAGAAAGGAGCTCCTGCCAGCAAACTACTTAACAGCTTCACAACAACAGCCCAGGAGGGGACAAACTGACCAATAGGCTGGAGAGCCTGCAGAGATCCGGGGCAGATAGGAAGAAGCTTGGGGCGCAGTCAAAGTAAAAAAACCTTGATCCTACTTATCTATCTCAAGGGCCCTGAGCTGGAATCCAGTGGAGTGGGCAGGCTCGGGTTCCCCTACTAACCCCCTGATGGACTTGGGAGAGACGAAAGGGTTTTCAGATTCCTGGACCCAGGAACAGACTGACAGCCCCGCTAGGCTAGGTGAGCCCAGGAGGTGAGCCATTGCACTGAGGCACCACCTCAAAAGCACCCACAATTGGAGCCAGATTTTCAAAAGAGCGCTGTTCCCGATTAGGCAACTAACTAAGGCGATTTACAAAATGCTCAGCATCCAACAGCTCCTTTGTGACACTTCTGGACAGATTTTTAAAAGAGGTAAGTATGCCAACACATTGCTCTCTCTGCGAAAATCAGGCCCAAAAGGAGCTGCTGGGTGCTGAATGCTTAAAAATCTGGCCCTAAGCATTGCTGGTTCTGCAGTACCAATTACATTCCCAAGATCAAAATCCCTAACTCCTCAGACCCTCAAACCATAAAGGTACCAGAGGCTTGGCAAGATAAACCTGTCTCATTTCAGTTCATGAGGCTTTTTGAAAGTTAACAGGGAGGCCTTAAAATTCAACACATGCACACTTACATCTAAAATAATGTGTCAAAATGTCATTTAGGAGGCAGTCAGTCTTACGGGGAATATTAAGTTTAGAACATATTTAATAGCAATCATTTCTGAGACAACCTTACCAGTATAATTTAAACGACCTTTCTGAATCTTGTCATCAGGACACAGTCTCTCTTAGACATCAGCTGTGCAGGGGGAAATTCTTTCTTACAGAGAAAACCTTCCTCTGAGAGAAAAATCATTAGGCAATAGAATATAAACAATCTGGTCATGGTCATTGTCTTCTTTTTTTGGCTGGAAAAAGCAACTTCCTGGATTCTGAAATATGTTGTTGATCAACACATTGTTTCAAACTGGAACACTGGAAACTACTACAATTAGGAATTTTAAACAGGCCAGTTCGCGAATGGGGCTGATTTAGTTTAAATTTAATGTTAAGAAAAAATATTTTAATGATTAAAGAATCCCTAGGCATTGGAATCTCTTCAGTGTTGGGAATGTGTTCACTAATAGAAATGATACCAAATGGGTGACCTAGATAAACTGGAGAAAAAAACTAATCTTTGTATTGGGGATAATCTTTTTGTTATGCTTGTACAAAGCCTAGCATGAGCTCCTGATTCCTGATGAGAGCCCCTCAGTACTAACACAATAAATGATAACAATACATTGTTGATGTATAGTTGGGGTCATTGTCATACCTTCCTTCATTATATTCAGGATTAGAAGGAAAAATATGGTGTTATGTAATTATTATTATTATTTGTATTAGAATAGCACCTGAGACCCCACCTGAGATCAGGGACCCTTTGTGCTATGCACTGACATAAACAGCATGAGAAAGAGTCCCTGCTCTGACAACGAGGAGTCCTTGTGGCACCTTATAGACTAACAAATGTATTTGGGAATAAGCTTTCGTGGGCTAGAACCCACTTCATCAGATGCATGGAGTAGAAAATACCTCTGTTATTCAGTGACCAGACCTAAAAGTGGCAATTCTTCAACAAAAAAACTTCAAAACCAGACTCCAACATGAAACTGCAGAACTGGAATTAATTTGCAAACTGGACACCATCAAATTAGGCCTGAATAAAGACTGGGAGTGGTTGGGTCATTACAAAACCTAATTTCCCCCATACTAATTTCCACCTACTGTTACACCTTCTTGTCAACTGTTTGAAATGGGCCACTCTCATTACCACTACAAAAGTTATTTTTCCTCCCTTGGTATCCTACTGTTAATTGAATTGTCTCGTTAGACTGACCTCCGACTTGATACGGCAACTCCCATCTTTTCATGTGCTGTGTATTATACCTGCTCCTGTATTTTCCACTCCATGCATCTGATGAAGTGGGTTCTAGTCCAGGAAAGCTTATGCCCAACTAAATTTTAGTCTCTAAGGTGCCACAAGGACTCCTCTTCATTTTTGTTGATACAGACTAACACGGCTACCACTCTGAAACCTGTCTCCCTGCTCTGAAGAACTTATGGTCTAAATAGACAAGACTGACAAAGGGCAAGGGGAAAGAGAAGCACAGAGAAGTTGGCATGTGCAGATTAAATGTTGAGGTAATAGAGGCCCTGGATACACAAAGGGACTGAGGTGTTATGATTCTGAGCATCGGAACACCTACATTTGCCCAGAAAATCACTGGAACAATACTGCAATCCACAAAGCCTGAGTTAAGCATGTAGGCTTCCTATAAAATGAATGGGAAGAAATGGGCACCTAAGAATTCAATCCACAAAAGCCAGCATGCTAGATGGGAAGCCACCTAAGCTAACCAATGGGAAACGCCAACCAGAAAGTGCGCCCCAAGCTGTGCCCCTCTCACAGAGTGAAGCTTTTAAGTCCAGGGAGGCACCTCTCTCTCTGCTTGTGATCCACAACCAGCTCCTCTCCTGGAGTCAGGTAGCTTTGTCGCCTAAGTTTGTTTCTTGTGAGAATAAGTAAAGGCACCTGCCTCATTCTACAGTAAATGGCTGGAGAAGAAGTGCTGTTATTGCCAGTGCCCATCCATAAATTTTAGCCCAGTGGATATAGCACTCCCATTGGATGGAGGAGAGACAGTCAATTCTACTCTCTGCCTGCTGGGGAGGAAGGATTTGAATAGGGGTCTCCCATATGTCTTAGGAGAGTGCTCTAACCATTGGGCTAAGGGATATTCTGAAGTGGGGCTTTGTGAAGGGACATGCCCTCATGCTGACAGAAAGGAGACTAATGAGCTCTTCTGGGGCTGTTCAACACCAATGAGGCACACCTGCAAGGCTTTTTCTGCCTGGATGGGGGGAGCTTAAAAGAGAAAACCTGCCACAAGAAGGGGCTGTGAACAGGAAGAGGGCCGCCCCGCATCAGACAGCTGAGACAGGCTTGCTGAGAGGGAGACAGCAACAAGCCTCACTGCTCCCAAAGCTGCAGGACACAGCCTCAGAGCAGTATGCCCCACAAGGAGGGGCTGGAGGTGGACCTCATTTAGACTAAGCCCAAAGGACTGACCAAGAAGACTGCCTGAGTTCCAGGTCACCCTTATTCTCTTTAATTTCCTACAGATTCCCCTCTCCCGTAAGGGACGGAAAAGGGGAAAGGACTTTTCTTTTGTTTGTCTGCTCCAAGAATGGTCTTAGGTATCTGCCTGGTAGGGAGAGAAGGACAGTATAAGGACTTGAGGTGGAGTATGGAGGAGAGCCCTGCCCTCTACAGGCTCCTGTTGAAGTTCTTTCACAGTGGATAAATAATTAAAGAGTCATTTAGTGGTGAGGATTCTGTAGCCTGGTGGTTTGGCACCCATTGAGGTGGTGGAAGACCCGAGATACAGCCCCTCCTGCTTCAGTGGCACTTTGTGATTCCTGTGATATCCTGTAAAACTGGAAATATTTGCTGTACATTCATTTTCACTATTTGTAGTTGTTTTTTAAAACTGCTGGAAAATAAAAGTACAGGACATAATTCACCCCATTGTGGTGGGCCAATGCACTTCTACAGCACTTAAATCCTATTAAACCCCATGTTAACAATATTGTCTGACTCATGGTCTTTGACCTTGTGAGGTTGATGCCAAAAAAAAATGAAATTTATTTAAAAAATTATCTTGTGCTTTTGATCTGTTTTGATTTTTTTTTAAATCCCCCCTGCCCACCAGTGCATTTTGTGTAGTTCCAGCAGTTCTTCATTTCTCTCTCCTAGGACTGGAGGGGACAGCTGCAGTGGGATCCTTCTCTTCTCTCCCTGCTCAAGGCTAGGGGCAGAGGCAGGGAGTGCCAAGAATCCTTCACTTCTATTTTCCTCCTTTTCAGGTCTGGTGTTGTAGGGATGGAGAGGGGAGGGGGCAACAGAGCAGACTGAGAGGAGGGAGCTGAGCCATTCTGAACTGGTGGGCTCTTTCTGCTCACTCCTTTCCCCCTCCCCTTCCCCTCCTGTGAGAATGGTGTTGGCTTCACCCTCCAACAGCCCAAAAAGTCCTCTGAGTTCCTGAGGAGAAGCTCTGTAACAGTAGTTGGCCAGAGGACCAGACCACTCAAGACCCCTCTGTGGTTAGCTGGAATCTTGCAGGGGGCACCAGGGATTAGAAAAGGACTGTGATGCCATACCCTGCCACTTGGAGATGGGCTTGTGCTGACTTCTCCCTCAGCTAGTCTTTTTTTTTATTTTTACCTTCAGATTTCAGGGTGCTCAGCAGGCCAGCCTATGTCTGCCCTGCTAGGAGGTTGGAGGCAGCCTTTATGGTGGTCTCTTTCTCACAGTTCATCCTCAGTTGGGTGGGGAGAGGGGAACCTTGCCTTGCTCTCTCTGCAAGATTCCTGGCCCTGGCCTCTTAAAGATACAGGGACAGGATTTCCTTCCAGGTATCATTCATTCCCGGGGCCTCTTCCTCTCGATCTATAAGTGCTTCCCCCTTATGTGCTTCTATCTTGATTGATCTATCTAGATAGGGCCTTTCAAACCCTTAGGGTCAGGTCATGTGGTGGGGTGGGCTGGGCTGACCACAAGGCCCTATTACCCTTAAGGGCAGACTACCCTGTCATAATCCCCAAAAACTATGCTGAGACAGGGAATCAATATAATAGAATCATAGAACTGTAGGGCTGGAAGAGACCTCAAGAAGTCAAGTCCAGCCCCCTGCACTGAGGCAGGACCAAGTATACCTAGACCATCCCCCATAGGTGTTGGTCTAAGCTGTTGTTAAAACCTTCCAGTGATGGGGATTCCACAACCTCCCTTGGAAGCCTATTCCAGAGCTTAATTAGCCTGATAGTTAGAAAGTTTTTCCTAATATCTAACCCATAGGCGCCAACTTCTCCTGGCGCAGGTGGGTGCTCGACCCCCCCTCCCGGCCCCAGGCCCCTCCCCGACTCCACCCCTGCCCCACCCCATTCTAACCCCTTCCCCAAAATCCCCACCTCAACTCCGCCCCCTCCCTGCATCTATTGGACTCCTTCCCCTAATCCCTGCCCCAGCCCCGCCTCTTCCCTGCCTCCTCCTCTGAGCACGTGGTGTTCCTGCTCCTCCCCCCTCCCTCCCACAGCTTGTTATGCCACAAAATAGCTGTTTCGCAGCAGCAAGCACTGGGAGGAGAAGCGGGGACGTGGCACGCTCAGGGGAGGAGGAGGTGACCTGGGGTGGGGCGGGGAGCTTGACTGGTGGTGGGTGCAGAGCCACCCATTTTCCCCTGTGGGTGCTTCAGCCCCAGAGCACCCACAGAGTCGGCGCCTATGATCTAACCTAAATCTCCTTGGCTTCAGATTAAGCCCGTTACTACTTGTCCTACCTCCAGTGGACATGGAGAACAATTGATCACAGTCCCCTTCATAACAGCCCTTAACATAAGCCTGGTTTATCAGGTCTCACCACCAGCCCAAAGCTCAGAGGGAGCAGTACAAGCTCCTGAATTTCCAGAAACTCATTCTGTAAGCACTAGAGCTGGGCAAAATGTTCTTGATAACCAGTTTGTTCACTGAAGAATGAAGTTCGGGTCAACTGAAACTGTTTGAGAATTCCTGTTGAGTTTTGCAAATTAGTTTTGTCTGGGGGAAAAAATGGGAAAAATTATTTCCAAAAAAGTCAAAACATTTTGTTTCATCATTTTAGAAACTAAAACATTTATAGACATCTCATTTCAAAATAACACTTGGTTTAGAAATTTAACAAGATTTAACTTAAAAAAAAAAAAGTGAGGTGGGGGGGAGGGGAGGCAGGAGGGAGTAAAACCCTACCTGAAAAGTGTATCAGAGTTTTTGGTTTTGGCCACTGAACTGAAAAAAATCAGTTACTCACCCAACTCTGGTAACATCATAGGTTTTCCATCCAAGTATTGTCCAGGCATAATTCTGTTTAGTTTATGAGGTCTGGTAAGATTCCTTCCTAATATGATAAGCCGTGAACCAAGTTTGGGAACCCCTGTCATAGATGATAGTTAAATCCGTCACCCTTTCCTTTTACATACATGAGAGGTAGATTCTTATCAAATATTAACTTTTTGTGTCTCCTGAAATGTATCTGGGGGAACATATCCCTCAGCTGGTATAATTTGGGGTAATAGGCGTGGTTTGACTTCTATATCTGGAGGGGAGGCTCCAGTCAGGCCAATGGGGTTGCGCATGGGAGTGGGACAAATTCTATGCCTGCCCATAGGGGCAACTTTAGCCATGATTCCAGTGGCTACTTAGGCAACTGAAAACTCTAGTGTTTTTGCAGATAACAACTTAGAAGTATCTGACAGGAGCACTATCTAATTCCTATATCAAGAAAGAAAATTAAATAAATATTTGACCCACTCAGCTCTAATAATAACATGTTCTGGTATCTTGTGGCAAGTCACTTGAGGGACACTGGTTAGGTTTAAAACTGTAATGTATATTCTTACTCAGATACTCTTACTAAAGCCAGAAGGGACCATCGTGATCATCTAGTCTGACCTACCGCACACTGCAGGCCACAGAACCTCACCCACTGACTCTTGCAATAGATCCCTAACTTCTGGCTGAGCTACTGAAGTCCTCAAATCATGGTTTAAATACTTCAAGTTACAGAGAATCCACCATTTACACTAGTTTAAATCTGCAAGTGACTCCATACCCCATGCTGCAGAAGAAGGTGAAACCTACCCATGGTCTCTTCCAATCTGACCCGGGGGGAAATTTCTTCCTAACCCCAAATATGGTGATCAGTTAGACCCTGAGCAAGTGGGCAAGATCCACCAGGCAGATAGCTGGGAAAAAATTCTCTGAAGTAACTCTGAGCCCTCCACATCTAGTGTCCCGTCTCCAGCTGTTGGGGATTTTTGCTACTGGCAGTCACCAATGGGCCACACGCCATTATAGGCGGTCTTGTCATATCATTTCCTCCATAAACTTATCAAGCTCAGACTTGAAGCCAGTTAGGTTTTTTGCCCCCTCTGCTCCTCTTGAGAGGCTGCTCCAGAACTTCACTCCTCTGATGGTTAGAAACCTTCACCTAATTTCAACTTGTTGATGGTCAGTTTATATGTATTTGTTCTGGGGTCCACATTAATGCTTAACTTAAATAACTCCTCTCCCTCCCTGGTATTTATCCCCCTGATGTATTTATATAGAGTAATCACATCTCCCCTCAGCCTTCTATTGGTTCGACCAGCGGTTATCAGACTGTGGGTCAGACCCCAAAGTGGGTCGCAACCCCATTTTAATGGGGTCTCCAGGGCTGGTGTTAGACTTGCAGGGCACAAATTGGGAGCAGCACATCTCCTGTCCCCTCTACAGAACTCATTGCATTGCACACTCAGGCTGCCTGCCCCGATGCAACACCCTGCCTTGCCCCCCCCCCCCCCAACTCTGCCTATGTTTGGGGTAGCTCCATTGCCAACAATGGAACATTTACATAAGCTGAGTAACTGTCCTGAGGTCTAAAATGGTTCAAGCATTCAAACGTGGGGGAAGGGTTATTTGACCTGAACCTCATATTTCCTTTCTCTCTCACACAATATGTTGGTTAGAGTTAAAAAAAAAAAAATCTATCAGTACAACCATATGAGTGAGATAAAAACAGCTCAATCAAAATTAATTTGTGTATCAGTATTGTATAGTGAAATGCATGCACAAGACTCATTTGTAAGCACCTCATGGATGAAACAATATGGAAATACAGCTCAAAATACTCAGTCTGACATATGTCACATGGCTTTAAAGAGATTTACTTACTTACAAGAGACAGGATTCTGCCGTCCTTCTTCACATAAGTAGTCATTACTCATGTGAGTGATCTCATTGACTTCTATGGAACTACTCAGATGAGTAATTATGAGCTCAATTCTGCCATAACGGCTAATGTACCAGAGTCCATTTCGATTTTATTTAGAGTCAGTGATAGAAGGTTTCAAGAACATGGGAATGAGCCATGCTGTTCAGGTCTGGATTCTGATCCATTTCTGAACTTCCCCAAAGTCTAAGGACTGTTGTATCTGGTGCTTTGCTTTGGCTCTATCTTACAGAAATGGGATGAAGTCCTGAAGTGTAAGTATTGATTTTTTTCAAGAAAAATGCAACCTCCCGCCCCACAATGTATTTAAATAAATACAACAATTATTACTGGGAATCAAGCTGCCAATCCCGCCTAGGTACCAAATGGCTCTCTCACCAGCTTCTCACACGAGCAGGATTGGCCCATACCATAGAGACCAAGTTAGGAAACTTAGTCATTTGTTTCTTTTGTTGCTGCTGATTCTGTGATTAGTCAGGTACATTAGCTAGGGACTAATCTTACCCATATCATATTCTGTACTTGCATTTCTGATCTCTGTTCCCTTTCTCAGAGATTAAAAAAAATTTTCACCATGAAATTCTACCAAGATTCAGAGCTGATTAACATATTTTTATATATATTAGTTTTGACCAGAAGCAGTCAAATATCTTGGGCCAGCCCTTCCTTTGTTATTGAAGGAAATGACATGAGGGAATGGTACCTTTGTGCTTTGATGTGCTTTCCCAGAGGGGAAAGTGTACTTCAGACAGAAATAGTTTTATTTTATGTCATTTTGATATGCACATAAATGTCTTTTACTGTGATAATGTCTGGGCAAGGTCTTTTCCATAGTTTTAGATTGCCTATGACATTGAAACAGACAGGAAGGATGGCAAATTCATACACATGGGCCACATTTTGCATGCTGTCGAGACTAGCTAGTGCAACACTTTCTTAGGAGTGACAGTATTTGAAAATAAAGGCTGCCCTTACTTATGTGAGTTGTACAGTGCTGGGGGAAGACAAGGGGGAAAAGCAAAGTGGGACAGGCCATGTGGTAGCTGCTGGAAATTCAAATGCCTAGGATATTTCTTTCAATGCAAGAGTTCTGATTTCATCATTCAGGATACTAGCGTCTCAATCCAATGTCAGTGGAGATCAAGGAGAATCTTTCCATTGACTTTTTCCACAGATATTGGATATGATTCTGTGCAGGGCCAGATTTCCAATTAGGCACAGAAGGCACATGCCTGGGGCTCTGGCATTCTAGCAGCACCTAAAAGTAAAAAGTGGGATAAAAGTTTCATATTTTATGGAAAACACAAAGGTCAGCGGGGGGGGGGGGGGGAGGGAGAGAGGGAGGGGGAGTTGAATATGCTGTGCCTAAGGGTGCATAAGGTGTATATCCGGCCCTGATTCTGTGCAGCACCTCTAAGAAGTGCAACTCACAACTTGATGTCCAGGTGAAGTGGAGTTGAGGCAACTTTAAACCCATCTCTGTACCCTCCTGAGTGGGCTGGAGATATCCCTGGCATAAGTTAGACAGCCTCTGGGAGAGGGGAAGGGGGGAGGGTGTCTGTCTAAGTCACAGTAGCCTCCCTGGGCTTCCCTATACTGTCCTTGGGCTACTACACCAGAGCTTGTGAGGGGGTCCTTAGAAGTTAGCCTTAAAATGGTCTTTCCAGCACCTGCACCAAGGGAAAATCCTCCCTGGTCAGAACAGGAGATTTTTGGACACCTTTACATTGCTTTGGCTCTTTTACCTGGCATAAAGGGGCCAGGGTGGGGGTGAGGATTTTACCCATTAATTCTATTTAAACTAGAATGCACTCTATTTGTTCTGATTAGTTTGGATAAAGTCATAAAGATACATATAGTGAATAATCAGCAATCACCCAAATTTAGGTGAATCAATTTAATACAGATTAGATATTAGCATCCAAGTATTTTTATTACACTGTCTCTTGCACAAATGGTTTTGTGGTGTATTAGATATTTGGGTATTTTGATTGGCTCGGTAGAGCCTCCACTACCAGTTAATTTTGCATTGGCTTCAAATTCCCTATCCTATAGCTAGACTGCCATAACCCCCTTTTTTGGCCTATCATTACAGGGGTGTTAATGCCCCACTTCACCTAGAAGGGTCCTTAGAATATATGCTAACTACTTATGCTAATTAGTTCGATCTTGTATTTAGCTGTGACGTACTTAGTACCTTTCCCAGACCTGAAGAAGAGCTCTGTGTAGCTCAAAAGCTTGTCTGTCTCACCAACAGAAGTTGGGCCAAGAAGATACTGTATTACCTCACCCACCTTGTCTCTCTAATATCCTGGGACTGACATGGCTACAACAACACTGCATACCTTTATGTATAAATCAGTTAGCCTCAGTGATTTGTTTCCTTCTATTTTTAGTCAGTGCAGGAATCAACACTTTTTGAATTACAAACATGCATTCATGTGTTCAGAACACAGACAAACATCACTGGCCATCATCAAGCCTTTAGCAACTGTTTGAGTTACTGCAGCCAGCTGTCACATACATCTGAGAGCAACACTTCAGTTCACAGTTCATTCATTAAGTTCCAATCACTTGAAATGCTTGAGTCCAATCATGAGGCGTCACAGGAGCTGAGTCTAAAAGATTTCATGCCCTAACACTTCATCTGAGCTTTCAAAAGACAAAACAGTCATCTGTGTCACTGACATCAGAATCTGGAGCTGTATTTCTTTTTAGTTGTTTTTCTTCTGCCAGTTTTTATCTTTCTTTCTTCTCATTCTTTTTCCTACCAAAGTAAGTCAGTTGTCAGAGCACATGGTCTTTGCTTTCCTAATGCATGCCAAAGACTTCTCCAAAGTGTCTCTCTTTACTAAAGTTTTAATTTAAAAAATATACATTGTAGACTAAAATATGATTATATAACACAAAAAGGTGCATGTGTAGTGGGGAGGGGGAGAAAGCAGAAACAATTATACACTTACTCCATAAACCAGTTTTGTAGTGGTAGAGTTAGTCGCAACTACATTTATGAGTGAACAAAATTTCCATCCAAGCTGGGTTTTGAAATGAAACTGTATTGGATTTAAATCCCACACCAAAAAAAAAAAAAAAAAAAAAAAAAAAAAGGGAAGTGGCTTTATAGTCTTGCAAGAAACTAATTGTATACATAACTCATTGCATAAGGGTGTATGGTTTATCTGCCCCATGTAATTATTAGGGATGGGCTTTGAACCAAACCCAGTCCTCTTCTGAGGTTCAAAAAGTTTGGTTAACTGATTTTTGTTTCAGCCAAGAGCAGAAGCCTCAGTACCAACATACAATATTGTGAGAGACGGTTCTCACGGTATCCTTATGCTGGCAGCAAGAAGTGAGCACTGGAAATATCATAAGATCTTGCAACATTTCCAGCCTTATTTCCAGACCAAAGAGGCTTGGATAGGTTTTGATTAAGCAGTAGAACTTTTGGATGCGTATCCAAACTGAACAGTCTCTCTGAACCTTTTGAGATTCAGCACTCAGTAACTAGCCATTTGAGTAGCTGTTGGAGACTTCGTGTAATTGACAAAAGCCTGCCAATGTCTTCAAGTGTGTTCAGTTTATTCTGCAGTGTCAGTAACTTTCTCATACTGTGCGTGTTGAGAGTAAGCTTCCCTTCTGACTTTGGCGTTTGAGGAGAGGTGATATTGTGCTCATCTAATGAATGCTGTCCTGTCCTTTCAGACATTTATTCACTTATAACAATGGTGAAATGCAGACCCAGCTCACAAGTGTTATAAAAGCTTTTCCACGTTGTTTTGATACTGTGGGGTTTTTTTACAACTACTATTCAATTATTACGACGAGGAGTCCTTGTGGTGCCTTAGAGACTAACAAATTTATTTGGGCATAAGCTTTCGTGGGCTAAAACCTACTTCATCAGATGCATGGAGTGGAAAATAGAGAGGCAGGTATAAATACACAGCACATGAAAAAATGGGAGTTGCCTTACCAAGTGGGGGGTCCTTGCTAATGAGCCAATTCAATTAAGGTGGAAGTGGGCTATTCTCAACAGCTGACAAGAAGAGGTGAATACTACTAATGAGGCCAATGTAATCAAGGTGGCTCATTTCAAACAGTTGACAAGAAGGTACGAGTATCAGCAGGGGGAAATTAGTTTTTGTAGTGACCCATCCACTCCCAGTCTTTATTCAGGCCTAATTTGATGGTGTCCAGTTTGCAAATTAATTCCAGTTCTGCAGTTTCTTGTTGAAGTCTGTTTTTGAAGTTTTTTGTTGAAGAATTGCCACTTTTAAGTCTGTTATTGAGTGTCCAGGGAGATTTAAGTGCTCTCCTACTGGTTTTTGAATGTTATAATTCTTGATGTCTGATTTGTGTCCATTTATTCTTTTGTGTAGAGACTGTCTGGTCTGGCCAATGTACATGGCAGAGGAGCATTGCTGGTACATGATGGCATTTATCACATTGGTAGATGTGCAAGTGAACGAGCCCCTGATGGTGTGGCTGATGTGGTTAGGTCCTATGATGGTGTCCCTTGAATAGATATGCGGACAGAGTTGGCAATGGGGTCTGTTGCAGGGATTGGTTCCTGGGTTAATATTTTTGTTGTGTGGTGTGTAGTTGCTGGTGAGTATTTGCTTCAGGTTGGGTGGCTGTCTGTAAGCGAGGACTAGCCTGTCTCCCAAGGTCTGTGAGAGGGAGGGATCATCCTTCAGGATAGGTTGTAGATCCTTGATGATGCGCTGGAGAGGTTTTAGTTGGGGGCTGTAGGTGACGGCTAGTGGTGTTCTGTTACTTTCTTTGTTGGGCCAGTCCTGTAGTAGATGACTTCTGGGTACCCTTCTGGCTCTGTCAATATCTTTCTTCACTTCACTAGGTGGGTATTGTAGTTTTAAGAATGCTTGATAGAGATCCTGTAGGTGTTTGTCTCTGTCTGAGGGATTGGAGCAAATGCGGTTGTATCTTAGAGCTTGGCTGTAGACAATGGATCGTGTGATATGGTCTGGATGAAAGCTGGAGACATGTAGGTAAGTATAGCGGTCAGTAGGTTTCTGGTATAGGGTGGTGTTTATGAGACCATCGTTTATTTGCACTGTACTTTGTAGGAAGTGGATCTCTTGTGTGGACTGGTCCAGGCTGAGGTTGATGGTGGGGTGGAAATTGTTGAAATCCTGGTGGAATTCCTCAAGGGCCTCCTTCCCATGGGTCCATATGATGAAGATGTCATCAGTGTAGTGCAAGTAGAGTAGGGGTGTTAGGGGACAAGAGCTGAAGAAGCATTGTTCTAAGTCAGTCATAAAAATGTTGGCATACTGTGGGGTCATGCAGGTACCTACCTCTGGTTTTTTCCACTCCATGCATCTGATGAAGTGAGTTTTAGCCCACGAAAGCTTATGCCCAAATAAATTTGTTAGTCTCTAAGGTGCCACAAGGACTCCTCGTTGTTTTTGCTGACATAGACTAACACAGCTACCACTCTGAAACCTATTCAATTATTATTATTAAATTCTGAAATGTATTTTCTGTGCTTTTTATGGAAGTTGTTTCATTAGATGAAAGTATTAGAGGTGCGAAAAGGCTGTTTGGAATTCCATAGTGAATAGGATTCACTTTCCTAAAATTCTCTACCTCATCCAGAGAACGTGGCATTTTGGATGAGATTTGGGCTCAGAAAAATTTCACAGTGGATGGATACAAAGTTATTTAGTGCAGGTGTTTCAGTACAAATGTGTCCTTTTAAAAAATCCCTCCTCTCTTGCAAGTAGAAGGGGGTTTTTGTGTGGGGGGTGAGGGGTGGGGGTTGTTTATAACAGGAACTCCATTATAACTCTGTCTCATAGAATCACAGAAATGTAGGACTGGAAGGGACCTCAAGAAGTCATTGAATCCAGCCCCCTGCACTGAGTGAACTTAGACCATTCCTGACAGGTGTTATCCAATTTGTTCTTAAAAAACCTCCTTTGATGGGGATCCCACAACCTCCCTTGGAAGCTTTTTCCAGAGCTTAACTAAAACTTATATAGTTGGAAAGTTTTCCTAATAGCTAATCTAAATCTCCCTTGCTGCAGATTAAGCTCATTACTTCTTGTACTACCTTCAGTGGACATAGAGAACGATTGATCACCATCCTCTCTATAACAACCCTCAACATATGAAGACTATTATCAAGTCTCCCCTCATCTTATATCTATTTAGATGGTAAGGTCTTCAGAGCAGGGATTATCTACCACTCTGTGCAGCACCTAGCACAATGTGGTCCTGATTTCGGTTGGGGTTCCTACCATAAACAAGTTTATAATAATAATTTTTATTCCATGGAATTCACCCTGGAGGACAGGAGGATTGTAAAGAGCTTGGACTGTAGCTGCAATACCCAGCCTATGTTACTATTAACAGAGGTGTAGTCAGCAAATACATACACATTCACACAGTTGAAATGAATGACAAGAAAGTGAAAGTGTCTAGTGGCTTGAGCGGTACTCTGCGTTACAGTGCCACCCAAAGATGACACACTTGTGACACTGAGGGGGCATTATTCTATCATCTCCTTGTTGTGAAAGAGGAGACGGATACAGCACAAGGATAAGGAAAGTTTGTGTGAAAATGAGAATCCTGATCCAGGTAAGAACTTTTATAAGGTCATAGGAATCTAGGAATTGCAGGACTGCATCAGAGACCTGACTCCTCAGACAGTCTATGAAAGTGAGCAGTTCTAGGTTCTTCAGAGAAAGACATAAACCTCCCCGTAATGGACAAGCGTGCAGTGATCTCTCTCTGGGGAAAGTTTCCTTCCAGCCTCAAGAAGTTAGTGGTTGGATTAGGAAGAACAATAATTATCATGCTCAGTAATATTTTACGTCAGGACTTTCCACAGGTTAATTAAGCATTGTGTGGAAAAAGTATTTTCTTCTATCAATTTTAAATTTGTTGCCTTTCAGTGTCTACTCCATGGCCTCCTACTCTTGTATTATGAAAAAGGATAAATAGGAGTGCCTGATTTCACCATCTCTGTGCCATTCATTATTTTACATCTCTCTTGTGTTGCCTCTTAATTCATCCCATTTTAAAATTTCTCCTTCTTTGAAAGCTGTTCCGTGGCTCTATCCATTTGTGTTGCCTACCTCTCGACCTTTTCTAGTTCTCCTATATTCTTGGACAGGCAGTCACCAGAACTCAACAGAGTGTTTGGTTGAAGGCTCACCATTGACTCATATAATGGAACTATGATATTTGCTGCATTATTTTCTCTTACTTTTTTTTGAAAATACAAGCTAACATCTTAGTTCCTGTCTTGACCTCTGTCGCATGCTGACCAGAGTTTTTCAGTATGCTGCCCATCATGAAACCTAGGTTTTTTTCACCCAAGTGCTGACAGTTCATTTAGAATCCAGCAACGTGTCTAAGTAGTGAAAATGGTTCTTCCCATTATTCCTTACTGTATCTCACCCTTGATTATACTGCTCTGCATTCCTTGCCCTTTTACCCCTGCGTTATATTCATAGCTCTCTCCTCTACTACTTCTCCTTCCCCTTCCCCACCCTGATTCTTCCTCAGCCTGTTTGCCACTTCACACTGTGGACACATGCAACACCGTGGCAGTGACTAAGTACCTACACAGTCAGAATGATTCAGAAATTAGTGATTAGTCAGACCAGACTCTCAGGTGCATCCCAGGGTCTTAGAATATTGCACACATTTTGTGTTCAAGGTCCAGCCCTTAGAGACCATGGATGAATAGTGATGAAGTGCCATGGGGTAGTATTACTTACGCTCAACCTTCCACCTGTATAGTCTGGTTTTCTAGCATTCTAATGAATCCCTAGAAGGGCTAGTCAAACTACTATTCATCGCAAACAAGGTAGTTAACAAATGTAGTCCTTTCTTCTTCTGTTTGCAGAACTGCTGTTCATACTGCATATTCTGTCACTTGATGTGATATTAGGAATTTGCTATTTGAGCTGTGTCACCAATTACCCAAGGGTATGTCTACACTTCAAGGTGGGCGTGTGATTCCCAGCTTGAAGAGACATACCCATGTTAGCTCTCATTGAGCTAGTGCGCTAGCTGTGACAGCGCAAGCAGTGGGAGGTGGTAGCCACCACTTGTACATGCCAATGGTCTCAAACAGGCACATACTGAGGGGCCTCCCACTGCTCACTTTGCCCCAGCTACATTCTAACTTTAGGATACTAGCTTGATGAGAGCTAGCACAGGTGTGTCTCCTCGAGCTTGGAATCATATCACCGGCTCAAAGTGTGGACATAACCTTTGTCGCATGGGATTGTTTCTGTCCACTGATTGAATGACCTGACCTCTTTATAAACTACTTCTGCTTTCATCTGAAGCTAAATTTGTTTGGTTACTAAAAGGATTTACTTCGTTGGTTGAACAAATTTCAATATAGGCCCTAAATAAGCTTTTGCTTAATAAACATTGGTACGAACAAAAGCTTTGTTGGCTGGGAATAGTGAATGATAAAGGAATATGAAAACAACTAGCTCATGTCATCAGCCACATTAATATACATACATCATGTCTGTTAGCCTAAACACACGTATAGCACAAGGACTAGAACTTGAACTAGTGGTTTAGCTCCCAAACCATGTTTGCTGCTTCCGCAAAAGGAGAATCTTTTTTACCTCTCAGCAGTAATGTGGTTTATATAGTCTTTGTGGGCTAGCCACTAGCTGGAGAGATGACAGCAAATAGTTGAGCAGGTGTCACTCTATCCTTTACAGGACAACAGAAAACATTCACAGTAGACAGTAGAACTGGTCAAAATAGTTTCATCAAAACGTTTAAAATGAAGAATAGTGTTTCACTTAAATAATTTTTTTGAGGAAATCTTTCATTTTGGTCAAATGTTTTTTGATGGCAAACCAAAATGTGAAATACTGAGGTTTCATTTTTTTTAAACACACACCCCCACCCCCACCATTCCCTATTTTCTTCACTTTATCCTTGTGTGAAAAGGAAGGAAAAGGCAAAAAGAGGAGAAAAGGGCAGGGAGGGATGTGTGCACAACCCCTGCCCCCCTGAGTTTTGGGCGTTCATTTTATTGACAATCCTGTTGTATTATGTCACGCTGAAAATCTGGTCCTTCATGGTAAAGTTGGGATTTTCAAAGGTCCTCAGGATTGGTCCTTGACTCTGCTCCTAATTATGTCAATGGTGAAATTCAGTGGGAGGAGAGTTAGGCCAATACCAAGTACTTTTGAAAATCCCACCTTAGGTGTCTCCAACTGGGTCCCCAAAAACTAAGCTAACCAAAATTAATGGACTAATTTGAAAACTTAATGATGTTATTGGGAGCTATGGATGCTCCGAGAATCAGGAACTAGCTTTCTAAAATATTCAAATTAGAGACCAATTTTTAAAAATGTGTCTGTCAGTTCTTGCTCAAGGCCACCCAGAAAGTCAATGGCAGAGCCAGGAAAGAAATCCAGAACCCTGACGCTCCAGTCTCTTGCTCAGACTGGCAAACAACTTTCCTTCCTTTAGCTTAGGCTTATGCTTTTGATATTCTGCCTTCTCAGTAAAAAAGTGGAAAATGTGTGATTATGTTGACTAATTATATTCTGAGTAGTAGCTCTAAGCATAGAAGGTCACTTAAAAATGAAAGTTAATACCTGTGTGGGTTATTATTGGCGGTAGCAAGATGGAAATGTGACTCTCGGGCTCATATCAGGGTCAAGCTTGCTTTGACCTGGATCTGTCTCTGAACAAGCCATTTCCAAGCATTTCCTATCATGCTTCTCATCAGTCTACCATAAAAGACCAAGAGGGAGAATTCTCAGAGTGTTTCAATAGGAAATAATACCAAGAATTCACTTCCTAGTGGTATTTTCTCTGCATTGCAAAATGGCAGCAGCTTGCCTGGCCCCTCTCCCTTACCAGGAAATGAACTCTCTTTTTTTTCATTTTAAGTACTCTCACTCCTGCTATTTATTGATTGATTTTTGTTTTCTTGACTTGACAAGATCAGGTTGGTCAAACCTGAACTGCCTCGATGTTGCTGACTGGATGGGCTGCAGACCTTTTAAAACTCTTGTCATCTTGTCTTATAAATTACATTAATGAGGGGTGTAAATCTTAGTATTCTAAGGGTATAGTTATAAAATAAAAGCCAGTATCTTGCAGGGGTGCTCTTAAAATGTAATGCATCCTCTGAGAGCTGCTTTCCCCCGGCCCCCCTTTTTAAACTAAGGTTGGATTTTTTTAAAGAAATACGAATGGACCAATTTTTCAAAGTCACTTTCAGGAAAGTGCAATGTAAATAGCAGATTGTTCACATCTGTGGAGTTTTGCATATGCAGACAAAAGTGGTAAATTTTATGCACACATTTTTAAAGGGAATTTGGAAAATTTAGCCCAATACATCTAACCATATTTTCACACATTAGAAATAATGCCAGTTTCTAAACAATACCATTTAAAACATATTACGACTACTTCCTCCCCACCCCTTCCCCAAAGGAAAAAAAAGCAAAGGATACAAAAATCATTGAGTAAATCCAAAAAAATCTTTAGCAGAACCAGGAATAGAACTGCAGTCTCCTGACTCTGTGTTGTGACAAGCACAAGATATGCCTAAGGGCACCTGAATATAACATCCTCTGATGACTGACACCGTTGACCCCTGAGACAATTATACGGATTGGTGTGTGCCATGTGAAACCCTTCCTCCCAAGCTGAGCATGTTGCTTCTGTACTGCTCTCAGGACTTGATTCAAAGCCTACTGATGTCTATAGAGAGTCTTTCCATTAATGTCAACAGACTTTGGATTAGGCTCCATGCCTCTGCAAACTCAGGTGCAAGGATTGAGTTTGACACCCAAACTGGGTTTGTGTGCACAACATTTTGGAACAAGCCTCCTAGCCTGGGCTGATAGATTAGGGTGAGAAGGACTAATGTTCTAAAAATAACTGTATAGACAGTGCTTTGAAGTTGTGGCTTGGTCTGGAGCATGGGCTCCCAATCCCACCCCTCTCATTTGGCTTCAGAGCTCCAGCCCAAATCGCAACCTCAAAGTGCTCTCTATACAGCTATTTTGAGAGCACTAGCATGAGCCCCGCTAGCCCCGGGATATCGGGCTGAGAGGCTCACTCCCAAATGCTGTGCAGATGCACCCGTTGAGGCCCCAGTTCAGCAAGGTACTTGAGCATAGGATTGGTCCCATCAGAGGGAATAGGACTACTCACTTGCTTAAAGTTAGGCATGTGCTTAAGTAACCTGCTGAATCAGGGCCTGTGTGGGGAGAGTCTAACATTTGCAAAGATTAATTGTTCAATAATTCCCTTCTGTACTTTCTGCTCGATAGCAAGCAATTATAAAATGGCTACATGAAATGCTCATCCGATCACCATGCCAAGCACACTGATTTGTTGGAACTGCTTATCTCAAACCACCTATCATTATCTACTACTATATCACTGCCCCTCAAACACACACATAAGGACAAAAAGAGAAATGTGGCTAGGCAGGTTTTGGGGGCTCTTGCGGCATTTATCTGAAGTCCTCTCAGCCAGTCCAAACCTACTGACAGGATGCTAGTGTCAAAGCAGTCTGTAGTACTGTAGATTTATTTTCTCTTTCTTGATATCAGTGACAAACAGATCAAAATATGCATCTTGGATCAAAGTGCTAGGCTGACTCTTTAGACCTCAGCGTATTGTTAACAGCCTGGGAAGTTGCAGGAGAATCTTATTACAGACAGAGCACCCAACAGAAAAGTGATAGCAATGAAAATCATATCCTTGTAAGAACAGCTGCACCTCATTGAAAACCGCAGTCTTCAAATATTCCAGTGCATAGGCTGGATGTTACAGCAAAAGTAATTTACAATATAATTATAAACCCCAACACATTAATATCTATGCAACCAGCCAAGAAATCTCACATTGCAACTGTGGTCAATTAGCAACGGGTCAAAAAATAAAAGTTAATGCCATTTTAATCAGACACAGCACAAGGAGATCCTCATTATTATTAATTATTATTTTACTCAGTTCTATAAATCAATGAGAGTTTTGCCCGAACAAGGACTAAGAACAAACTTCAGCAGATTGACCAAGATTAATAATTTTAAGAATAGGCCAAGTTCATCTCTGATGTAACTCCCCTTATTTCAGTTTGAAGTTTGCCCAATATAAAATGTATTGCTGATTTTAAAACTAAAGCTACTCAAATGTTTTTAAAAATACATGCACAAGTCAACTAATAAACTCACAATGGGAGTTGAAGGGTGCATATGTTCCTCTTGTGATGTTACTTGGAAGAGGTGGGATAATAGTTGCTAAACAAAAGAACCTTAACTGTAATATTAAATTCTGTGGCCCTCATTCTCAG
This sequence comes from Emys orbicularis, assembly GCF_028017835.1. Lineage (NCBI taxonomy): Eukaryota > Metazoa > Chordata > Testudines > Emydidae > Emys > Emys orbicularis. Next base: position 176,754,943 of record NC_088685.1, on the reverse strand, counting down.
TAGCACTACAGCCTATTTATACTGCCAGAGCAGAGCAGAGCATAACAGGGCCTTAGGGTATGTCTACATTGCAAAAAAAGTGCATTCCTAACTTGGGTTAGCTAAACTCAGCCTCCCCTGTAGGCTTTAACTCAAGTCTGAGTTAAAAACCGAGTTGCCATGTCTTCACTGCTATTCCAACCTGAGTTAGCTAACATGGGTTAGGTAACCTGAGTTAAGAGCACACTTTTTTTTTTTTTTTTTTGCAGTACCTATGGTCTCAGATGGAATCATGTTTGGGGCCGCTATCTTCTCCCTCTGCTTGCGCCACTGTGGTTATGCATCTATTTCTAGTGGACTACCTTAGTCACTCTTCCAGCTTTAGGGTAGACATACCCTTAGACTAGCTGAGGATCAGGAGATATGTATTGCAATACATCTATATGGCTAAAATATTTCATAAGCATAGCAGCAAGGTTTTTTAAATTGTTCTCCATCACAGGTCTTTGTTTAAAATAGATAATGCAACATTTTCAGATGGGCCCCTGAACCTGAAATGTTCCATGCTCACCTGTTTGTGTGCTCAAAAACCATATCTGAGAGTCTGTCTCTATCTCCACTGTGGTGTGGACATTTGTGCATTTAACAAATCAAGTGGTGCTCACATATGCCTGTGTCTGCATTCAAATATGGTGTTATATGCAAAAAACCGTGGAGGCTGGTTTGAAGCCAGTTGAAAATATGGCCCATAAAGTCTCAACTGTGATATGTACCCTTCTAAAGGAACACTCTGTAAAAGTCGAAAGGTCCCCTGCTATTCTCGCCTCCTTACCTGGTAGTGGGTTTTGTTACAAATTCAAACTTTGGACTAAGTTTGCCAAAAGATTTGCAAATCCTTCGGTGAATTTGGTCTGAGCTTTGAGCAAACCCACTCCAAGTTTAAGTAAACATAGGCTGAGTTTAGAGCAAAGTGGGATCTATTTTAGACTCATCAGGAAAAAAAATTTTGAGCTACAAATAGGTGGTTTGGGGTAAAACTGTTGTTGTTTTGAGGTTTTCTTTGATCCCCCAAATGTAACACTTGAGAGGTGCAAACCCATCCAAACCAAAATACACAAACATTTGCATGAATACCTGCAAACAAATTTTGCACATCTTTAAGGTTGGGATTTTCAAAGGGTTGAGGGAGGGTAAAATGTCCACATCTCACTGAAAGTCAGTGGACGATGGGACCTTACTTTCTTAGGCCTCTTCAAAATCCTTATCCTATATCTTTGGGCATTCTAATTTGGATATTACGTCACATTGTTTAATCATCCAGTTGAGCCAAAGCAAAGTTTTCTATAACAACTTTAAAAAACAAAAACAAAAAAACAGCCAGTTTGAAGAGAGAAATTACTTTCTTCCATCCTTTGGATGTATTTTTTTTTTTTAAATACCCAATGATTCTGTAATCTGTAAAACTCAGTAAAACGTTCCTAGTGGAATTCAAATCCACAAGGCATACGAGAACTAACCTGGAGAAAGATCTTGATCATTCCTTTCTTTTTCATGCATAAGACTGAATAAAATGGGGCTTTTCTTACAGCAGTAGCCTTTTCCATTTTCTTCTGCTTTGTTTTTCTCTTTCAGTGATGAAGAATGCACCAAGGGACCGATGAGTTAAGCTCGAATACCATATGTGTACGTGTGAATACTTCAGTATGTTCAGGAAAACAAGGCTTTCATAACTACTATACCAGTCTGAAGAAGGTGATTTTTTTGATGTTTGTTCTACAAATTACACTGTAAATGCTTTCTTTCATAAGTTCTAAAGTCCCTGAGCAAGACACTGGAATTCCCATCTGTACAATACATGCTTTCATCTGTGTGTTCATCAACATATGTTGAATGAGTTTCTGAAAGTTTGTTTTAAAGTTCTGGCCATGGAACATCATGTGACCACTGACTCATTTTCTTCCAGCTCAGGGTACATTTTATCTTGCCAGACATTTCCATAGTTTGTGCAAGCAGTTCCTAAAGTCTGATTCAGCTACACATGATGTGGCTGTCTGCTTGTCTGAGTGCAGGGGAGGTTTAGGGTATCATTTTCCTCTTCACACTGTGATTTTTAATCCTCTAAAGCGTTTCCTGAGTGCTAAACATATGCATTATTTCTGGCAAATGGTATTTAAAAGATGCTAGGAACAGTTTGTTGATGAAAAATAAAATACATCACGATGGTCTTCAAAGAGCCCTTAATTATTGTAAGTCGGGAGGAAAAAGATGTTTCTCAAAATGCATATTTTATGTTAATGAAAATAATATTTTAATGGCATAATTTTATGGGAGGTTTCTTAAAGTAAGGAATCCACCTCATATTTAATAGGATTTATCGCACACATCCACCCATCAAATGCACATAGAGCACTCCGTCAACCAATTTAAAAAAAAAAAAAAAGCCAGCCAACTGTGAACTTCAAGCAAATGTGCCAGTAAAACTGAAACTCTAGCACTGAGCTATAGTTGTCTGAAGAATTGCAATGGATTCATTAGTGCCAGATCAATGCATGCACATTACATTTTGGTAACTACAGCATTAATAACCAGATAAGTATGTTTATGCAGTAGATGCCCTGGGCCAAATTCTGATCTCACCATTTATGCTGGTGGATCAGAATTTGGCCCATTCTCTCCCACAGTTAGGTTTTAAACACGACCACACAGGGCCGGCTCCAGGCACCAGGCAACCAAGCGCGTGCTTGGGGCGGCACCTAGTAAGGGGCGGCCAATCTTGGGGTGGCGGGGGGCAGCGCGGCGCTCGGCGGGGGGGGGGGTTCCGGCGGCGCAGTGCTCGGCGGGGGTGTTCAGCAGCGCGGCACTCCGCGGGGAGGGGTTCGGCAGCGTGGCGCTCGGCGGCGCTCGGCGGGGGGGGAGGGGTTCGGCAGGAGCGGAGGGCGGGGGGGTGTTCGACAACGCGGCGCTCGGGGATGTTTGGCGGCGCGGCACTCGGCGGGGGTTTCGGCAGCGCGGCGCTCGGCGGGGGGTGGGGGTGTTCAGCAGCGCGGCGCTCCGCGGGGGTTTCGGCAGCGCTCCGCGCGGGGGGGGGGGAGATTCGGCAGTGCGGCGCTCCGCGGGGGGCGGGGGTGTTCAGCAGCGCGGCGCTCGAGGATGTTCAGTGGCGCAGCGCTCCGCGGGGGTTTCAGCGGCGCGGCGCTCCACGGGGGGCAGGGGTGTTCAGCAGCACGGCACTCGGCGGGGGGTGTTTGGCGGCGCTCCGCGCGGGGGGGTTCAGCAGGTTGGCGGGGGATGTTCGGCAGCGCGGCGGGGGCGGGGGCTGTTCGGCGGCGCGGCGCTCGGCGGGGGGGGGTTCAGCAGTGTGGCACTCGGTGGAGGGGTGTTTTGGTGGGGGGGTGGCGCTTGGGGGGGGGTGTTACGGCAGGGCGGCGCTTTTTTTTGCTGCTTGGGGCGGCAAAAAAGTTAGAGCCGGCCCTGCGACCACAGGCAGTGGGGACATGGTCTGTTAGCCCCGAATGAGCTGTACAGGTAGGGATTGGTGGCTCTGATATTCTTTTGAGTTATAGCCACATTAAGGTCATTTTCAAAGTTACAGGCTGGGCCGGCTCCAGGCACCAGCAAAGGAAGCAGGTGCCTGGGGCGGCCAATAGAAAGGGGCGACAGTCCGTCCGTTGTTGGAGCAGCACGTCCAGGTCTTCGGCGGCAATTTGGCGGTGGGTCCCTCACTTCCTCTTTGGCAGCAATTCGGCGACAGCTCAATCGATTTTTTTTTTCTTCGCCGCTTGGGGCGGCAAAAAAGCTGGAGCTGGCCCTGGTTACAGGGATTAAATTTCCCAAATTTGTCTTTACAGTTTGCCTTATTATCTCAGGAAATTTGCCTTGTCAGCTTTGCATTTTGGTCTAGAATCTACTGATGTGAGTGTCAGTGCCTAAAAACTGTACATGTTCAATAGAATCCGTATCACATCTGTCTACATACCAGAACAGAGCACCTGGTTAAACTGCTTCAGAAGGGTTTGAAGATCTGGTGGTGTTTTAAGGCTTCGCTAAGCCTCTGCTACTTTTTAACTTCTCTAGAAATCAGAGACAGAAAGGGTCTGTTGGGCCAGCTAGCCTTTTTCCTTTGTCTATGCCAGATTAGTTCCTATGATATATTTTCTTGTGCTTTGTCCAGTCTAGTGTTAAAATGTCTCAAGCAATGTGGCTTCCTGCACTTCCTTCGAGAGACTATTCAGTTGTCTAATAGATCTCACTGTCAGGATGTTTTTCCTGATACTCAACATGTTTTCCCTTTCTTAATTTCATCCTATTAATGTTAGTTATACTCCCTTTCCCTTCATTTCAACTATTGTTTTTCAAAGGAAATATAACAAAGTCTTTCTAACTAAAAGGAAGCCTGTCACCAAAGATTCATGTTGGAAGATAATGCTTGCTCTGCTTCTAGGAACTAGGGAATTAACATTTTGAAAAAGAACACAAATCCATCTCTCACTTTTTGCCAAACCTAAACAGAACTCAGAAGGGGGGAGGGATAGCTCAGTGGTTTGAGCATTGGCCTGCTGAACCCAGGGTTTTAAGCTCAATCCTTGAGGGGGCCATTTGGGGCAAAAATCTGTCTGGGGACTGGTCCTGCTTTGAGCAGGGGGTTGGACTAGATGGCCTCCTGAAGTCCCTGACATTCTATGATTTTTGGGGTCTAATTCTAGAACCCAGTTTTCAAGTGGGTTATAAACCTGGCAAAACATTCTGCTGGCCAACCTTCCTTATAGACCAATGCAATATGCAATTTACATAGAGGGCTTGCTCCAAAGCCCTTTGAAGGCAATGTGACTTTTCCCATCAACATCAACCCCAATACACATGAAGACAGAACTGTACTAACAATACAACTGTACTACTGTACTAACAATACAAAGGTAAGTTATTTGGGAATGCCTAGGAATATTTAACTTCTATAAGCTTCCATATCAGGGGCTCTCAAACTGGGGGTTGGGACCCCTCAGGGGGTCACAAGGTTCTTACATGGGGAGTCACGAGCTGTCAGCCTCCACCCCAAACCCCACTTTGCATCCAGCATTTATAATGGTGTTAAATATCTAAATAAGCATTGTAATTGATAGGAGCAGGGGGAACATTCAGAGGCTTGCTATGTGAAAGGGATCACCAGTAAAAAAGTTTGAGAATCACTGTTCTATATGTTTTACTTCATCTCTGAAAGTGCCTGTGATGAAATCATGTGTATTTCAAATTTGCATGGCAAGATAATCTTTCAAGTCTCTTCACCCTTTGCTTTATACAAGCTTAACTTGTAACAGCATGCAGAGTGGAGCAGCAATTTCCTTGAGAGAGAATTTATTTTCCAGATGGCTCCAGTAACAAGGGTTTAACCTGTTGATTGCAGTAGTTATACATACAGTAATATGATTAGCTCTTCCAGATATTATTGGACCTGTTTAAGTTAAGGATAAATATCCCTTGTATTCTCTCTCTCTCACTAATATCTATTTAGTTAGTTATCTGGTGAATGTTGTTCCACAGGAAATTCCCAAAGGAAAGTACTGTACTGTAACAGCATTCTACCTCTCTTACATATAGGTCAGCACAAAGTGCATTCCAACATACCCTCTCTTACCAATCATGTGCTCTCTCTCTCCCCCACCCCTCTCTCTGTGAGATAGTTTTGGGTCTCCTATTCTGATAACTGAGTTGGCATTCAGAAAAGATGGTCAATTTTCAGCCAAGGAAAACATGCTGATGTATTGGCATTGAGATAACATCTCACAGCTTTGCTCAGTGATGTATACTAAATCGTCTACACCAGGCATGAAGATATGCACACCCATATCTAACATATTCACTTTATCTCTTGCTTGGTCTCTCTTCCTGAGCTATGTAGAGACAAACTCCCATGTTCGTGCTAAAGTTTTACTGTTACAGCTTAAAGTAAACAAACTAGAGATAATGCTGTCTTTCTTTCCAGCCAGAAATGCTGGTTTCCTGCTTAAATGCAAACCTTTGATGATGGTTCACTGGCAGAACTTGCCTTAGGTAAAAGAAACATAATTATGTAATTTTCAGCTAGACTATTTTTCTCCTTAAAGAGAGATGAAAACCGAAAAACACAATCCTACCTCCTTAGTAGTGTTCACTTGTGGCATTAACATTATTTTACAGCTTTGCTCTCATTTATATTTTTTTAAAATGTGGTTTTGAGTATATTTACCTGAAACAAGTGGACAACAATCTAGATAGGTGTTGTCAAAGATGTTCCCTATACCAAATTTCATATTGTTGTCAGCTAGTCAGAGGCTTAAGAAATAAAAATACTTTAAAAATGTATTACATCAACGTGTTATAAAGTTTTACACACACACACACACACACACACACACACACACACACACACACACACACACACATTAGGGCCATAAAAGAATTCAGAAAGATATGTTAATAGTTCATATAGTACATGCTCTAACTGTCCAGCATACTGTGCTGAATAGAAATGAGTGTGGTTATTTAAATCTTGACTCATTAATAAAGTAAACACTAATTATATGGGAAGTACCTATTAGTTAATCTCTGAGGGCTCTGCTTTGCCTATAAAGAGACTGTTTTGTCATAGTATTTCTCATCTTGTTTGATACATTCTTTTAGGAATTTTATCTATACTATGGTAGCATTGAAAAGGGTTGATAAATAAATAAACCTGAACACTTTTTCTAAGCTTACATCTTCCCAGGTCAAAGAAGGCAGCTCTGTCTCCATGTTACATTGCCCAGTTCTAGAAGTCAGTCTCCCAGACTTCAACTTAGCCAAGTAGAACAGCTACGATAATTTCATATTCAGTGGCTGGGCTAATGCCCGTAACTGTTTACTGCCATAAGAGAATGGAAAGACTAGATGGGAAGGAGATTTTGGTGAGCTAGTTTGACTAAAGTGCTGCTCTACTTATACAATATAATAAACTAACTTGCTCATACTACTGGACCATAGAGATGATGGCCCCTCCCCCCAAGAATCAGAACAGTAGTATCACCTGGATAATGTAGGTATCATCCCAGTGACTAAGTCTGAGATCTCACATAGCTCCAGAAGTAAGGATGTCACACAATATCCTTACGAGTGGGCAAAGTGCAGCTTGCTGTCTTCTTGGGTCTGCATGAAGCAGCATAGTTAAAAATATTACCTGGCTACCCAGCATATGAATCATGCAATTCCACCACTGCACCATCAGACCATCTCCATCTGCATCTGCTGGCAGGGCAGTTGGTTCTTTGTCTGAAGCTCTTGGAAATGCATATGTGCAACTCAAGACAGGCAGAAGGGGCTGCAGATATTTCTGGTTGTTATGAAAACAATCTTCACTTTCAAGATGAACTCCTTCTTGACTAGTGTGAGGCAGTGCATGAAGCAGGATGCATGTGAGAAACCACTGCCATGCACTGACGACAACCCTGCCATGACAGCAAGCATTTTTCCACAGCTATGCCACTGCTGGCAATTCCGTAACTCCACACTGGTAGTGCATGGCACATTAATGCTCACTTTCCTTGCTCAACCAATATGCATGCCAGGATATATAGCAAGCAACACTTACACCCAAAGTATTACATTACAGGGGTTAAACCTGTAGCCTTGGTGTAACTGATCCCCAGGTTTGCTATGCAATTGGTGCACTTGTCCATAGAGTAGGATCCATAGGGTAGACCCTCCAGCACTCACAATTCTAAGGTATTTACATGGCTCCCATTACAGTAGAACCTAAATAATCTTTTCTGTATTTATCCTCACAACACCCCTGTGAGGTAGAGAAGTGCTATTATTCCTATTTTCCAGATGCAGAACTGAGACACAGAGACTTGTCCAAAGTCACACAGGAAGTCAGTGGCAGAATAGGGACATGAATCCAGAGCTCCCAAGTCCTAGGCTAGTGCCCTAACCACTGGACCATCGTTTCTCCCCAAGGGCATGCCACTCTTCTGCTTTCAGTGCTTGGAAAAGCTTTGGCATAGCCTTTAAGGGCTTGGCACCTGCTAGCATTGGGTAGCAGCAACCATCAATCCCTGGAAGCCAATTCTCTCCACATGAGGAGGAAAGAAATATGCTAACAAATGACAAGTCAGACAGTGTTCAATGAAAACAAACACACATTCCTATCCTGCACTAGTACACATACTTTACCTTTGAACACTGGTGGAAATGTTAGTAGTATGTTTATTGCCAACTCCAACAGGTGGATTCCACAGAATACTGCCTCAACTTTCAAAATGAATCCCAGCACAAACATCAGGCTCTGTTGCCCCTACTCACTGCTAGGCTCTCCCTATTGCATGGATCAAACCTCTGTGCAGAGCCTCCAACTTTGGGATGTTTCTCCCAATCAGTTCTCTGAACTTTTTTTAGGCTCCCTAATGGATTGCCATTACACACCAGGGGCTCCATTCAACCCTGGTGTAATTCCACTGCTGTCAGTGAATTTAGCCCAACATCTTCCAATAGATGGCCTGATTGTTTTCAAGTCCTTGAGATAAATAGCACCATTAATCACAGGAAAAACAGAATGCTCACGAAAATGTCTACATTTATTATAGGAAAAGAACCAGACTCTGTAAATCAAAGGGTTTTGTTTTTATTTTGGTGAAGTGGAATATTGCATTCTGTCAGAGGTTTTCTTTCATAGATGCTATTGAACAGTCTTTTGGCATTAATGACAATAGATGATATCTTGCAGTATGTGTGTGGGTACGGCCATTTTTGGAAGAGAAATTCAATTAAAAGAAAGAGTTCATGACTGAACAACTAAATCCAATGGGAAAACTATCAGACATTATACTGCTTGGATATCTTATAAAGATATAAAGTTTCTCACTGCATTGCCAGTTGTGCTAAGCTTTTTCACAGATGTGTGTACTATCATAAAACTAACTAAATAGATAGGATAAGACATTCTTACGTCCCAGACTATGAGCATGATTCTCTCTTGTCCCACGTGGCTGTAAAATGCTACTAAATCAGAATGCTAGCTTTTTGCACCCACTTTGCACAGATGCAAATGATAGGTTCAGGGCAGTGGAGAATCAGATCCTAATTGTCCATTATGGAGAGCAGATGGGATAGTTGACTGAAAATGAGTAAACATAGTGAGCTGATTCTTATTTACACTAAAGAGCCTTATACTGCACTGGTGGTGGAGAGCAGCCTTATTATGATTGTAAATTGTAACATGGTATTTTCATAGTAAATAATGATCAGTTCTCACACCCATTGTATAGTTGTGTAACTTGACTTCATCCCATTGACAGATTTATTTTAATGTAAAGCGGACAGAAAAGAGAGAATGGTATGTGTTTTGACTGTAAAAGCAAAGCATAATTCCCAGGTAGAGGAGTTCTCTTTATACTGGTGTCATGGTATCCCAACAACATCTCATTCAAACTGCCACCCCTGCATAGCTTGATATTTGATGAGAGAAATGAGTGACATTGCCTATGAATTTGCAACTGAATTTGCAGTTGTTCAACAGTAAAAACAAAATTATTTGATCACAAAAGCACCATATGTACAAATACATTTCATTTAACAGGAGCATACTATGTACCAGTGGTTTTGATCCTTATATTTTCAGTTTGTTCCAAGACCTATTATGGAAAGAATTGTCAGGCTAATCGAGGGGAAAGAGAGTCGTATGCCATTCCCTACTGATAAATAAATAACATACCTTATCCTGTTACTTAAATCATGTTTTAAAATAATATGTTCTGAAGGATTTGAGAAACCCCACATAAGCCTTTTGAAATGTTTGGGATTAATTCTGATTTGATTATTCTGAGTTTGGGTAAAAGGGCTGAAACTTTCTAGTTCAAGAGTTTTTTCCTTGCTTTCCATCTCTCTCTCTCTCTCTCTCTCTCTCTCTCTCTCACACACACACACACACACACAGCCCCAACCTCTGAATTACTTTTTCCCTGGGATCTTTGGTATTGCTGAGGTCTGTACAGGTTATTGCAGGCTGTCATTACTAAATTCTATGGGGCAGGATGTTCTCTTTTTGATGCGAATGGGAACTGAACATGTGGAAAATGTGACAAATATGACCCTAAATTCTGGTCCCTGCATTATATAAAGGACATTGAAAAAATAGAGAGGAGTAAAAGAAAATGATTATAACAACAGAAAGATGGGGGTAGATGATACAGAGTACTGCATATAAGAGAAACTTATGGAGCACAATAATATCAATTAAGGATGGTGCTGCTCCACATAATCATCTTGGCTACATAAGGCATAATGGCCTAAAAATGAAAAAAAATCAGGATAGACATAAGGATTTTTTTTTAGAGTGATTAGTTATTTGAGTCGATTACCAAGAGGGTGGATGCGACCCTAACTATTAGTGAAAGGATTCCATGTTCCCATTCTGCTCCCAGTAACAAAACCTCCATTGACTTAAAAGCAACAAGATTGGGCCCCAAGAGATTAGATAAAATACTAGAAGATGATACTGAGAGAGATTAAGTGAGTTTGATAGTGTCACCTCAGTGTCCAATAAGTGTTCATCTACCTCATAGAACCAATGCAGAACTTTGTGCAATCAACTATCTTTGTTAAAGGCAGGTGAGGAAGACCTGCTCTGAGTGTGCAGAGCCACCTAGGGGAGCTTGCTAAAGATCTGTCAGGTCCCAGCCAGTGTTACTGGTTTCTTGATTAAACAAACAAAGTTTTCCAAAATTTTAAAATAAAAAAAAAATTGAGGCTCAATTTTTCAGTGTAGAATTCTAGCAGAAAATGTGAATTTTGCAGATAAATGACCAGGACCTCCAGCACACCATTGACTCTATTTATGATGAAAATACAGGAAAGTAAAAATAGAATTGTTTCCCCATGGGAAGAAGCTTGCAAATGTTTTGCACATAAGGCCAAGTGATGATAATTTGAGGGAAATATTTTTTGAAGGAATACTAATACTGTCTATAAGAAGAGAGGCAAGAATTTCTAGTTGAAATCTGTATGGCAGGAATGGATTGTGTAGTATTTATAATGTAGTCTGTGCTTTGTGGACCACATTTCAAACAAGTATCTATAAATACATTGGCAAGATTTGTGGACTTATCCATTTGTGCATGCACAAAATGGGCAACTGCACTTCTAACCACCCATTTACATTAATTTATCTTGCACAGACATATAATATTTTTGGTCACGTAACAACATTTGCAGGAAACGTCCCCAGGCTTTATCAAGATGTGGCTTGAATGCTTTTTTGCTCTGTATCTTATATGTACTATTTCTTGTGGACTCTGTGTTATCTGGCAGAATATGTTTCTTCACAGATATATTAGCTCCAATTGTGGATGTTTAAGAAAAGAGTTGTATTTGGTTTAGCTGATATTAGAAATAATGCACACTTATACTAAGAGCATGTAATAGATTATACATGGAGTTGTCTTATTTAATATGAACTCAAGGTACATTGGTTGCCTGCATCCAAAGCTAAATTTAGCCAATTAATTTTAACAAAGCATTTGCACCAAATATAATGTAACGCAAAACCTATTGTGTAGAATTTTAAAAGAATGCTTAGAAGAAAGTTGAAGACATTTCCAATGGAAATATTAAAATTAAACAGATCTGTACAGCTCAAAATAGTTTACATTTTATATGGAAAAGGCTCTGGGGACATTTGCTGTTTCCTACTATGAGATTCATTTCAACGGATCCATTAACCCATTGCACCTATTTCAGCACTCTCCTTACATGTACCATTATATACCATACATACACAAGCACATAGAAAAGTAATACCAAGTATTTTCTTTTACTGTGTATGTTCATAATAGAATACTGCTTTTCTATTAATGGTAGATTTAGTAAATTAAGTGGCAATACAAACACATCTATTTCTCATTGCCTATAACATGCAGTCTAAGCAGTCATATATTATCATTGGAAGAAAGCCAAAACTGTATAGTTCACTCTCTCATACAAGAACCCTTGCCTTCAGGACAGAAAACCTAATATAAGATTTTTACATATAATTTAGCTTTACAGCTTCGAAGCATTTAAAGCAGGACAACGCCAACTATGGCTTTAACAGCGTGGCGGCCATGACTCAGCCTGTAAATGAATCTTTGTTTAATGAAAGTTTTATGACTGATATAACTTACTACAGAAACAATGTAATGAAAATTAGACTAATGCTATAAGCATATCACTAGCAGAGCTGTGTGGGAACCAGATTTTTCGTTTCACAGAAAATTCCAGGATTTTGAAGTTTTTTTCTATTAAAAAATGAGATGAAAACAATTTTTAAAAATTTCCCATGGAGCAAAATTCTGAAAAAAACTGCTTTGGGTCAATCAAAAAACTTTTGTTCAGATTTTGACTTTTTAAAATGCTTATATGATAATACAATTTTTTTAAAAATTGGAAAAAAAAGTCATTTTGAAACAGAAAATCAAAATGTTTCATTCCAGTTTCTAAAAGAAATTTAATTGAAGTAGACATAAAAAACATGTTAGCAGAAAATTTCCACCCAGCCCTAATAACTTCATGTTTAGAAATACCATTCATGTTAATAAATTCATGTTGACAGCTAACACTCTGCCATTTAATTGCTGCCTTTTGCTGCTTTGTTTGACTTGATTTACTTGGTAGATGGGTTAACATTACCTACACACTTTTTCTATGAACTAGCTCATGATGTGCCTTTTCTCAAGTGCCAGATACATTATTTAAGAAACAAATGGCCAATACAAACACTTAACTTTATTTTTAAACTCAACATTTTGGTAGCAGCTTTGTAAACCAGTAAAGGAAACGTTTTGTTTTAAGATCTTAACTTAAATCTTTGTGAAGCATTTTATCAATTGATAATCTCATACTGCAAGTGAATCTGAGATGTATTGTGTAAAAGTAATGGCCAACGACATTGGTTTCTAAAGGTAGGCTCCTAAATCTATATTTAGGCACCTAAATAAGTGGCCTCATTTTCAGAGGTGCTCACTAATCCACAACTCCCACTGTCTTTAGAAACCCAAACATTCAAATGTTGGCCATTTTACAGAACTCACCCATAAAGGGATTGTTGGGAGGGGAAGGAAGGACTGAATTTGTTTGATGTGAACACGGTGTACATTGTAAAGGAATGGATTTGCATGGGGTTTGGAGTCAAGGTACATTAGCCAAGCAGTCAGGGGTGACTGCATCAGAACACTTTGCAGCTTAATAATGAGTGGCAGGACTGTTTTAACAAAATATGCTGTGGTAGCGGTGCCTGAGTAGCCCAAAGGCTGGCTGCCCTCTCACAAACCACCTCAATAAAAAGGATAATTTATTAGTTTTTTCCCTGAAATAAAGGAAACATACTGAGTTCTCATTTAAAGCCCTGTAAATAAGATACCTTTAATCAGACTGGTTTACAAATTAAGATTACAAGCTTTCAATCCCCTGAGGAGCAGAAATAATCAGGATGATGACATATGATTAGAGAAAGGCCACTCTATGCCAAGAATTTTAATCTACAAGCAATTATTTAAAGACAGCAGAAGGCAGCTGTATAAGCTGAAAGAGATGAGATAATTATTAGAGGAATAACGGTAGAACAGGGAACTGCTTCTACAAAGGGAATCGCAGTGTTGATTTATAGGTTTGACGCACAAATAATGAATGAATGCAGGCCGGTGAAATAAGAATTCAAGATTGTTTTTGAAATTTTATTTTCAACGAAGCACAAGCCAGAACAGGCCCATATCATGCTACAAATACAGAAGTGTGGGTTATTACAAGAAATTAAGTGATCAAGCAAGAATTCAGGCCACCATGCTGGTCAAAGTCCTGACCTGCTTATCTGAATGGGGTGTTGATCTATAACCTTGAAAAGGCCATCATGCCATATAATATATCACTTGTGGCTAAATGCCTCTGAAAGTCCAGGCACAAGAGCGAGATATCAGGCCTTAAAGAGTGATTATGTGGTCCAAATATTCCATTTACAAAGGGTCAGTAATGAACAGGTACGTGAATGAAAGCCACAGCCTTGATGAACATCCCCCCTACCCTACCCAGCAAACCCAAATGCCACCCCCCCCCTCCCGGTCCCAGGATTCCAAGTTTTGGCATCACCAGAACCACTGCCCCTCAAATAATGAGGGAGAGAGACAAGATGGAAAAAGATAAATAGTCCCTCAGCTTGCTAAAGAGATATGGCAGGCCTAGTAAGTAACATGGCTGGAACCTTTCAGAACTACTTGAGATTCTATTGTTCTTCTCCAGAGCTGTCTGTCTCTCTCTTCCTCAGCACTCTTGTCCCTGCTCTTGCGAAAAGCAAGAGAAGCAGCCAGTAATTAAAGCTGGGACTTTCACATAGCAATACAGAGTCCATTCAGTAATCTATTGGGCTAGGTAGGTGCCGCTAGCTTTAACTTACTGTGCTGGGCATAGCTATTATGATACACATGCTTCTGTAGGTAAGATCGAACAGGGTACTGTGACTATGTGACAAGAGAAGAGCTGCAGATTTAGAGTTTGGTCATGAACAGTGCATGTTTGGGGTGTTGCCAAATACAAGCATAAAATAAAAAGTGGTGAGCATGAGAGGGAAGGCACTGGAACCTAATAATGTGTCAATGAGAGTGCTGCTGTGCAACTGCCAGGTTACCCTGGGGTATCAGGAAGAGAGGCTTAAGAAAGGAACAGTTAGCTAAGCCCTCTATAGCATGATGGGGACACTGCTTCAAGCCATATCTCCTGAGACATGGCCTTTGTCCTCACCTACTTTCGACCCTGAACAACTAGGAAAAAGGGTGCACTGGTGTAAGTGGAGCTTGAGATGTACCACCGTACCTAGCCTAAACCTGAAATCCTTGCCCCACACATAGCTTACTCCTGCCCATAGTCCATTTGCCTTCCAGAGGACAATCTGCAGGACAGGAGTAAGATAACACACAGGACTAGAAGCTTAAAAGAATGGGCCTGGAAGGTGAAATTCACCCTTGTGCAGAGAGCCAGAACAAGGCCTACACACCTCTTTAAGTCGCACTAAAACATGATTTTGAAGACTTCGGTGGGACTAAGCAGGGTCTGTGCTGGCCCTCTGAATCTCACCCTCTGTGTATAGACCTACTCCTAGTTCATGCCCTTACTTGTCTCCGTGTATAAATTTCATTTGCATTGGAGTGCAATAACTTTGAGAACCCTGCTGCACCCCTTACAATGGCTGACAGGGTCAGGGCCTTAATATCCACGCATTTCAGTATACCTTTGTATTTGCTAATACATCTCAGCTCATTTTCAGCTAGAAATCAGCAGCCTTCTTTCCTTTTTTTTGTATACATGTATAGTGGATGATATGAAAGCACCCAGGGTTTTGTCAGATGCCATTTTCTCAGGACTTGAAGTCCCAATTACAACTATTATCATGGTGGGGATTGTGAATTGTCTTACACTTACACTGGAATAAAAGAAAAAAAAAGTTTTGTTAAACTTGAAAGCAACAACATCATCTGCTGCCTCTAGACATCTAACTGGAGGACTCGTGTTTTGTATTTAAAGCAACCAATAGAAATCAGATGACTAGCACAGCACTAGCATAACACATTGACCTCTGCATGTCCTATATCAATGTTTCTACTTCTAAAGCTTTCTTATGCTGCATAATAGTGCAGTATTGTACTCTTTAGTGCCTTAGAAATTCCCTGCAAATCAAGTGAGCAATCCTGTGAAATGCATCCCTTTCTCAAGGCAAAATTTAAACAACATGAGACAGCCACATGCATATTTCTTTCAACTTCCACTGTACTTCCCCGCCCTCCCCCCCAAGTCATGATATGTCAGTTACAAGGCTATGGACTGTGCAGTTACATGCTCGCTTTTAGTTTGTATATTGAACAAATTCAAACACCACAGATTCTTAGTATGCGGATTAGGATTTTATGGTAGCTACAGGCATGATTTTTGCTTATGTAAGTTACCTCATATTTCTGCCAAGAAAGTGGCATGTTTTTCTCTTTTTGGTTTAGTTTTGGCTACCATGTCTGGGTGTGAGGTACATTTTGTTGTAGATACTATATCTGTTTTCCTTTCCTGTTTATGTGTTGATAATATCTTAAGGGGCCAAAACAATCAGAGCTTACAAGCTTCTGAAAGTTCAAGTAACTCTTTTCATAGTTATGGCCACAAATACTGATGTCACTAGAGAGAGAAACTACATTGTTGTTAGCTAACAAACTTCCAATTGTGAAATGCAGTTTTGCAGCACATGCAGTGAAAGGGAGAGAAATAGGTTAGAGAGAAATTTGGAACGGTTGTTCTAGTGCTTCACATGCTTAGCAAGGCTGCCCTTAGACTTGCAAATTCAGCTCAGGATACATCTTGTACTCCAATCCTGGGTCAGGCAACTTGAGCAGAGCTTCTCAGTTATGTTGAGCTGTTAATCACCAATCAATAGAGAGAAGAAAGACCAGAAACTTATTTTCACTAGGATTTAAATTCAGATCTTTCTAGACAGGGCCGGCTCTAGGATTTTTGCCGCCCAAGGCAAAAACAATTTTGGCCGCCCCCGCCCCGTTTTTTAATTACCCCACCCCCGGCCCCGCCTCAACTCCGCCCCTTCCCCAAATCCCCAGCCCTGCCTCCTCCCCCCAGGCTCTCAAGCCTAGGAGGGAGGGAGGGGGAGAAGCGGCGCCCGCGCCGCGGCCACTCGGAGTCTCCCCCTCCCTCCCAGGCTTGAGACCCTGGGAGGGAGGGGGAGACCCCGAGCGGCCGCGGCGCGCGAAACAGCTGATTCGCACGCCGCTACTCGCCCTCCCTCCCAGGCTCTCAAGTTAGAAACAGAAAAGAAGGAAGATCCAGCCCATCTCTCAGCCCCTGCAGGACCATTCTGCTGTGTTCAGGTATGTTACCTAGGACTTTCTTCAGTATAGTTTTAAAAGTTCTGAGCAATGGGGCTTCTACTCCTTCTGTAAGGAGGCTATTGCACAGCCAAATACATCTCAACACAAAGAAGTTTTTCCTGATATACAGCCTACATTTTTGCTTCCTAAATTCCATCTCATTATTCCTTGTCCTACTTGTAGACTTTCTGGTCATATAGCATCCAGATCGGAGTGCAATATTCCAGTGCAGTCACACCAGAGGCAGTGGTGTTGGAACAAATTGTATAGTGGGGATGCTGAAAGACATTGAACAAAACTGTAATCCCTATATGATGGAAACCACTTCAAGCCAGGAGGTGATGTCGCACCCCCAGCACCGCTAGTTCCAGCACCCCTGACCAGAGGGACAACTGCTTCTGCAATATGATACCATTTTGTATGCAGCCCAAACCTTTACTGGACGTTTTTGTATCCATATTGTTTAGCAAACTCATGTTGAATTGTCTGTCCACTGTCATCCCTGGAGGTCTTTCAGCATTGCTGCTTCCTGGGTTTCTCCCTCACACTGAAACATCAAGTACTCAATGGATCTTTCCCTAGGTAGGGTGACCAGACAGCAAATGTGAAAAATCGGGACAGGGAGTGGGAAGTAATAGGAGCCTATATAAGAAAAAGACCCCAAAATCGGGACTGTCCCTATAAAATCGGGACATCTGGTCACCCTATCCCTAGGTGACATAATTCCAGGATGAAACTCATTTTATTTTCTTCCCATATTTCTCTCCTTTATGTGTTATGTCATTGTCATGACTGGAATTCACCTTCTCCCAACGTATTATTATTTGCTAATCTAACGAGCTGTTCGCTCTCTCTGCCAGATCAGTATTGAAGACATTAATGAAACAGCTTTTAAGATTGAACCTTGTGCTATTCCACTGGGCAGCCTCTGTCCCACAGCTCGATACAGCTCCATTTATCACTATCCTGTGTTTACAATCTGTTAGCCAATTTTCAGCGCCCATGACCTTGACTCTATCTGAGCCCATTGGAATGAATTTTTCATGTAAGATTTCATGAGGTGCTTTCAAATGTATTGCTCAAATCCCCAAATATTCTATCCACCATATCACTTTCATCCCTAAATATTGTAATTCTATTAAAAAAAAAACAACAGACAGACAGTTTGGCCTGGTAAGACTTGGAGCATGATCCTGCAGCCTTTACTCATAAATAACTCAAACTAACATTGGCCCTGTTTCAGCAAGGTATTTAAGCATTCAACTAACTTTAAAAATGTGACTGGTCCTATTGATTTCAAGAAAGAAATAATACAGGCAGAACATATTACAAGAAGAAGCAATAGGCTCTTGGAAGTCAGCAATTACCAG
Organism: Emys orbicularis; assembly: GCF_028017835.1. Lineage (NCBI taxonomy): Eukaryota > Metazoa > Chordata > Testudines > Emydidae > Emys > Emys orbicularis. The sequence continues at coordinate 176,736,705 of NC_088685.1, read as the reverse complement.
TGTGTGTATATAAAGTTATTTTCCTAACCCAGCTCTACTTACAGAACATGTGAAATGATTTAGAGTAGATCAAATACTTAACATGGTAAAAAGAAACATAAAAAATTCCACATTCTATTGGACCAGTGGTCTAACTAATCTTAAAAAGAAAGAAGAAGTCTGTGTAGGACAGATATAAAATTGTGTCTAAAACTAGAGAATCGTCTTTTTGAGGAGCAATACCTTAGGCATTTAATGTACTTTTAGCTTCCTTTAATGTCTCTTAGCAGTTGAAAACAAGAAAGAGAGCCACAATATGAAAAGCCAGCTCTTCAGAGACTACCATTGGTCCATAAGCCATAGATTAACAACCTGTGCTCCAAATAAAAATTCTCTCTCTAATTCCCCGTGCATTTTGGAGTATACCTTAGAATCCAAGTATCAGAGGGGTAGCCATGTTAGTCTGTATCCACAAAAACGAGGAGTCCAGTGGCACCTTAAAGACTTATTTAGATTTATTTGGGCATAAGCTTCAGAAGTGGGTTTTTTAGGTTTAGGGTTTTTTAGATTTAGACTAAATCTGTGAATCTTTAAGGTGCCACCGGACTCCTATTAGAATCCAAGTAACGCCTAACTGTTTCTGTTGTAGATATATGTTTCTAGAGAAGATCAAACCTTAAATTCACACTAATGTAAAAATGAGCCCTCTTCAGAAAAAGCATAAAAGTGTTTGTGTGTGTGTATATATTATATATTCTGTTCTCTCTTCTGGGAAACTTGGTGAAAGTGGGAGATGAAAGGGACATGTTAAGTAGAAACAGATATCTGATAATTCTCACAAGGTCTGGTTTGTGTCCAGTATTTTCCATTAAGAAATTTGGAAGTAGCTAGCAGCCTTGAAAGGTGCATACATTGATAGTATATGAGTTTTCATGAGCCCTTCAAGACCTTTTGGGCAATTCTTAGGCCCTCAGAGCTCCCTTCTTCTCTCAGCTATAAACACTGTTCTCAAAGCAGTATTACATAAATACATTATTATTCATAACACCACGTTCAAATAGACTTACAAATATTAAGGGATTAATCCTCACAATACCCATTCAATTTAGGTATTAGTAAGTAGTAGTTGCCTCCATGGTAGAGTCTCCACTGACCTGGGAAAGGGCGTCCAGGGTTTAATTATTATGTCTTTTGTGATATTATATATTAGGGTTACAGGGGAATCTATATGGCATATAAACTACTACTGTTTCAATAGACATTGGTTATGGATAGAGATGGTTAGGAATTTTCTGTTTAAATGTTTTTCTGTTGGAAAATGCAATTTCTACAAAAATCAAGGTTTTCCATGGAAAAAAAAAATTAAATTTTGCCAATTTTTTTTGACTTTCCATCAGGAAAATTAAATACAATATTTTATTCCAGGTTGGATCAATCGATATTGAATTATTTCAATTCTTTGACCTGAATTCAAATGTTTTATTTCAGGTCAGTTCAACATTAATCTGTGTTCAACTGAGTTGCTGAGGGGAGAGGGATAGCTCAGTGGTTTGAGCATTGGCCTGCTAAACCCAGGGTTGTGAATTCAATCTTTGAGGGGGCCACTTAGGGATCTAGGGCAAAAATCAGTACTTGGTCCTGCTAGTGAAGGCAGCGGGCTGGACTCAATGACCTTTCAGGATCCCTTCCAGTTCTGTGAGATAGGTATATCTCCATATATTTTTATATTTCCTACAATGCCTCACGGAAATTGTAATTTGCGTGCCTCTTGGCTTCACACTCCTATGGGTAGACTTGGCAGAATTCAATTTTCATTTTTTAAAATAATTGCAACAGATAATAGGGGTGCTTATTTTTATCATTTTTATTATTTTAATCAATTTACATTTTCACAGTTACACAAAATTATGGATTTTAAATGTTTTTTTAGTGATTTAAGTTTTCACAGTTCAGGAATCATCTGGGGTGTCAAACAATTATTTAATGACAGTAGACATTGAGATTCAAAAAGTAAAGCTTCATAACTGCTTAAATATAAATTGTCAACATCACATGTCAAAAATATACAAAATAAATATCCTTAAATCAACAACTCATACCTGTTTTTACTATTCATTTGCTAGTCCATTTCTATCAAGACTAATTCAAAAGTCTAAATCACTGGATTGTGTTTCTAAGGCCTGGTCCACACTAACCCCCCACTTCGAACTAAGGTACGCAAATTCAGCTACGTTAATAACGTAGCTGAATTCGAAGTACCTTAATTCGAACTTACCGCGGGTCCAGACGCGGCAGGCAGGCTCCCTCATCGATGCCGCGTACGCCTCTCGCCAAGCTGGAGTACCGGCGTCGACGGCGAGCACTTCCGGGACCGATCCCAGAAGATCGATTGCTTACGGCCAGACCAGGAAGTAAGTGTAGACCTGCCCTAAGAAGTTCTCAGGAAGCAGTTTTCTTTGCCTAGTTTTAAATTTTGATTATTAGCGATGGAAAAGTGGGTAGGTCCAGTTAGGGAGTGACTGGAGCCAAAGCAGCAAAGAGATGTGCTGATTCATTGCTTGCCCTGGACAACCTTCACCAGTGGTGCTCCTATGGAGAGCATGTTATGAGTGCTCTACATCTGCATATATGTAAATAGTTAATACATACGCTGCCAATAGATGGTGCCTATTAATATGTAACATAGTTCCTGGGTTTTGTAGAACCAATGAAATTTGTTGTACACTGAAAATGGCTTCCTCTGTGTAGCTCTTAACAGAGCATAGAGAACAGCAGCAGGAGATGAGAGCCATTTCTAGAACAGTGCCTTGGGATCTGGCTCTTCTAGATGAAAGATGCTTCCTAAACATATAATGCTATTGTAAAAAGGACTTAAAGTTAAACTTTTTGAAGCTACACTCTTTTTACTGTCTTGAATTGAGTTCTGATTGAAGGCCCAAAAATATTTCTGTTGGAAATGGTGTCATGCAGTACAAATTGTGTACGTTTTTATAGACCATTGAAGGAATGTGATGTGTTAATAAAGAGAGCAGTATTGTACATTTTAACGGGGATAGTGTCTCACTAATTCGCAGAAGTCAGAACTTTTGCAGAGCACCACTCATCTTACAAAATTTTTCTGTAACCTTCTCCTGAGTCCTGGCCCAGCTTGTGATGTTCTGATTACAGTAATTATTCTGTCTTGATACTCATATGTTGCATAAGATGTGTTTAAAGCATCTATCAACAGAAGAACAATTATGTCTGTGGAGCTTAAGGCACACTTCTCTGGCTGGTGTGGTTTCTATGGGGTGATTTATTTTACAGTTAGTGCTTAAGGAGTTCACACATTTTGTAAGTTTTAAAAAAAATTTACATAGAATTGCCAGCACCTCAAGCAGCATCTAAGGCCAAAAAAAATAAATACGGAAGAGAATACCGTTGTCCTGAATAGCATTATTTAATTAGGTAATGACAACATGCTGACTGTGTGGTGGTTTACATCACTTGATCTTTATTCTAAAACATCCCCAACTATCATTATAACCCTGTTTCCGTTGCACATGCCCAACATATCTTTAAGCATCTGTATAAATATAAAATCACTCCCCAAACTTTGGAACTAATTTAGACATTTTTTGACAGTTTAGGTTTTCTTCTGCCAAAATACTGACACATGCTCACCACATAAATACAGTTATAATGCGCTGGTCATGATTTTAACTTACCACATACAATTTGATAACATTTTCATTTTCCATATTTTTAGAATGGGTTGAGAATACTTTGATTACTTCTCTCTCTTTGGAGGTTTGTTTTGTATAAATCCCTGAAAGTTTGGATGCTTATCTGAACTGGATGCATATTCACTTCCTGTCTTAAACTTTTAGGTAGTTTCTGTGCCCTGATAAAACAGCCACCACATTCCTCCCTAGAAACAGTTAATTAATCCCTGTACATAGTTTGTATAACAGTTTGTGAAGCACTTTAGGATTCTCCAAGATGAAACACACTATGTAATTAGAACTAGTTGGAAAAATTTTAATGAAACTTTCTTTCTATGGGAAAAGGTCAGTTTTGATTAAATTTCCTCTTTTTGAAAAACAAATTGAAAAGTATTTAGAAGTTGTTGAAAGTGACAGGTTTCAACAGTTTCAAAACAAAAACTTTCCAGTTTCCTGCTTCAAAATTACTTTTCATTTCAAAAATTAAGCTAATTATAGTGGAAATTTAAAAAGGTGAAAAATCAAAATGAAATGGTTCGATTGACCTGAACCAAGTGGTTTGTTTTGTTTGTTTACAGATTTTCAGTATTTTCAAAATTGCTTCTCCCCCCCCCCCCCCCCCCGCCCCCATTTGGGACAGGAACATTTTTCCAAATCTCAAATGTTTTCCTGGGATGGGGAAAAAAAATCCAATTTCCTGCCTTGTTCTGTATATATTTTAATCAATCTAAAACTTTAAGGCTTCTTCCCTATTTTTAATCCTATCCCTATGTTGTCCCACCCAGTCAAACTATATCCTTCTTTAAATGTAATCCAATTTTTTCTGACCCCGCCCCTCTTCTTAACTTTTTAACTATTGACCCAATACCAATTAATTTTCCCTTGCCCCAAAGAGGCTATTGAATCACTCACAGCTGGCCCTATGTCCATCTCACTTCCTTACCCCAGTATGCCTCCTACCTTCAATGAGATCAGTTTGAGTTGGAAGTGGGGAAATTAGGTTAAATTTGGAGCCAGTTCTTATGTTTCCTAGGCAGTTTACATCCTGTCTTCACTGATCAACTCAGGTGCAGCAGTGTCTCTAGACTCTTCCTCAACAAGAATGCATGGCCAAACACAACTTATTTCTTCTAAGGTGAAGGGAGGAAAGGGGTCTAAAAAGGCTTCAAGAGGGCTTCAAATGAAGGCTCTTAAGGTCTCTCAGAGGGCATTAGATAGGAACTTCAAGCTCTAGGTTTCAAAAAGGTTGGAAATTTCAAATGCAAACTTCTAAAGGAGCAGCCCAAGGCATCAAAGAGGCTTCCAAAGAGGTGCCTAGTCAAAAGAAATAAATGCAGGATTCTTTAAACAGAAAATCTTATCCTCGGGGTGGAGTTAAACAGGCAATCATAAAAGGAAGCAATACCACATATTCTTACTGTCTGAAAGCAAAGGTAGATGCATAACAGAGGATTCAGACTTTTGAAATTAGAGAAATCTCCGATCTCTTTTTTTAAAATGTTATTTGAAAGAAAATGGATTTCAGCCTGTCACGATGCATGAAACACTCTTTTAAAGATTTTACCGATACTATTTTATTGGGCTGGTTTGAAGTAAAGGCTAGAACTGTCTGAACTTAAATACTGCAGACAGCTGAAGGCTGTCAGTACTGGGAGTAGTGAATGAGGGGGCTGTAAACAAACAATCCCCTTCAAACATTTACAGGCACCCTGGCATGCTCCCAAGTTTATTTTTCATAAAATTTTCTAAGAAAGTAGGGCTCTCTTTCAATCATTGGTTCTGGTTCTGTCCCATTTGCTGGCATTACATAGCTCAGCCTTTAAATATGCTGCCTTAAAACTGTATTATGATTTTCATTTTAGCCTTCTTTCTATGAGAGATATGCAGTGAATTTCCTGCTGAGACCCTCATGACAGGATGATTAGACAGGCATTGTACTGTATAAGAATTTCTGAAATTAAAAAAATAGCAAAACAAAAGTCCTTTTCTGCTCTTCTTTAGTCATTAAAAACTTACATGAAAACTAGAGCTGGTTAAAAAACAAATGCAGACATATTTCTGCAAAAATAGTTCCTCAAAATTGTCTAAAATATTTCAATTGATTCTAGTTATACAAGAGATTAGACTGGTCCAAAATGCCAAGTGTCTCCCCCAGCATGCACAGACTTTGGATTTGAATGCTGATGTGAATTTTGCAACTTTGAGCTCCCCGTGTAATGGCCTGTACCCGAGGCCCTAATCATAATCTACAAGATTGGGAAAGTTTGAATTTGGATCGGAATCCAGATTCAAATATGCATCTTGTTCCCTCCTCAGAGAGAGTATCATTTAAAGAAAGCAGGACGATGAACAGAGCTGTAGTGCTTTGCCAGATTAGTTAGAGAAATGTCAGGCAACAAGATTGCTTGTTTTATTAAATTGCATAATCTTGTATCTTAAAAAAAAAAGTCCTGCACCTTATAAAATTGATATAAATACAATTTAAAGCAATTTGGAATTCTTCTTGAGAGCAACAGAAAGCTAAGCAAAAAGTTTATGGGCCTTATTCTCCTTTACACTAAAGCCTCCTTACACCACTCTGGCGGTATAAAGGAGCCTTAGCATGAGTAAATTCACCTTAATGCCCTTTTATACTAGCAGAGCAGTGTAAAGGGGCCTAGTGTAAATGAGAATCAAACCCTTTGTGTCCAGACACAGCTACACAATGCAACCTACAGTATTTTAATTGTCAGTATGTTACTGTAGTTTCCCTTACAGCACCTTATGATATTTGATGCATTTCAGAGATTGAATTGGGGCTAAAATGTGATTGGTGCAATTCTGTTGAAGAATCTTGACCTAAGTATTACACCAGCAGAGAATTCGGTACATAATGTGCTGTTTCTGCCATCCAACTATTTTTCCCAGTCCCTCCCCTTTTCAGATGGAGCTGGTGAGAAGTTTGGCTATGAAAAAAACATGTACACCAACATCATTCAAACATTTGTGCCTTTGCTCCAGCACAAATGTGAAACATAGGTCTACTCTGAAGCCCAAATGCTAGGTAATCATTAGTACATGTAGTCATCCCTTGAAATGAATACTGTGGTGCACATTCAGGTATTATTTTCAGTACTGCATACTGTAATATCTTAAACTGATCTCCTACATGTGCCCAGTCAGGACTTTGGAGCAACCAAACAGTACATAAAGAATCAAACCAAAGATTTACATGAGAAACCATGCATGCTAGGACAGGATACATTAGAGCACGAACTTGTTTGCTTTTTTCTTTAATAGTGAGCCTTATTTGCATACATTAGAAATTGGCAGGAACACATGATGGATACATATCAAACAAATCGCTTTTGGCTCAAATGAAGTTCATTCACTGGCAAAAAAGAAGATAAATTCTCAGGCTTTTAAATAAATAAATAAATAAATAAATAAATAAATAAAACAGAACAAATCAATAGGAACCAGGTGGGGAAAATGGCAAATTCAAGCCTAGCATTAAAGCAATTGCTGTTGAAAAATAAAATAAATAAATAAATAAAAATCTACAGTGGCAAAAGTCTGCTAGTTTACACTGACAAGGACTCGTTGGTTATGTCAGGTGATAATGTTTGATATATTTTGTTGACATTCAGCAAGTGGGTCTTTTCTTATCCTAGAAACCCCAGGATAATGGAACTACAAGTTGACATGTACCGGTATGCAATTTTGTTTGGTAGCTGCTTTTTCAAAAGTACAGTTGTAAATGTAGAAATTAAAAAATTGTGGTTAAGGCTACAAAGCCCCACAATGCCCATTCCCCCTTCCCTCATTTTTGAATTGGTAGAATAAACATTTAAGTACAGTCTGAACTTATTTCACCTTCTTAGAGATGCATTGTCTTGCAACTCTTTCCTCCCGCTGCATTCAGGGTACACTACTTGATTAATTAATGATTTTACTAATAGCTCCATGAGTGATGAATATGAAATTGTTTTCAAACTAATGTTTCCTTGCTCGCTGTTGTTCTCTTCCTGCTTCCTTCATATCTGACCTGACCTAGTCTCATTTAATGTTCCATCCTGCACTATCCAAAGCAGAATAGGTTTTTGTTTTTTCTAAAAATCAAGAGCAGTTCCAACAGCATACAGATTCCCATGAAAGGGTGTCTGTAGACCTAGTAAATACCACCACTCACGATGGACAGGTTCAGTGAGGGTAAAAGAAAAGAAAATAGATGAGAGGTGGGGGGGTTGTTTTGGTTTGGTTTAGAATTTAGCTCAAATCTGGTGGGGGAAGAGGCAGGAGAATGCTGCTATAGCTCTCACGCTAGTGAAAATGAACTGACAGTACATTCCATGCAGGAATCGAATCAACCTGCCTGCACTTTGAACAGAGAACTTCACTTTCCAAAGTAACTTTGTTATAGAAAAGTCAGATTATGCAGTTGATGTGAATTCATGGGAAATGGCTTCTGGACTAAAATCATACTTAACTGTCCAGATGAAACTGAAGACCAAACTTTCTGTACCCAGGTGTGTAGAATTTGAGTGCAAGTCTGCATAGATCTTTGACGAACTAGTAGAAATCTTTGGATATCTTCTAACCTATCCTGGGTTTCTAGTATAATGTTTTCCCTGCAAAATATTGAGTTACATTGTGTTGTTTGAAATCTCCCATAGTAAAGCAATAGTTATGAAAACATCCCACTGGGCAGAAATTAGTGAGAATACACATTATGTGCCTCTGCTGGATTTGCTGCCATGAATACCTATGGATGCCAAACATTTTTAGCTTTTACAAGAAGCTTCACTGCTCATGCTCATAAATTTCCAAGTATTTTTCCTCTTTAAACCTCAGCCCAGGCTGGATCTTTCGGCGGAAGCTCTTGTGTCTGAACAGAAGATAATATAAGAAGTGGATAAATGGATTATTATCAAAGGAGGTCTGCAAAGTGTATGTCACGGGAAAGTTAAAGATGGCAATGGGTTTTCACACTAAGACAACACATACACAATAAAATGGCTAAGATTAAAGTAAGGTTCTGATCTGAAACATAAAAAATGTTATCTTCTTCCTCCTCAATAGTTCAACTCCCTGTGCATATTCAGAGTCTTATCTTACTGACTTTAGGGCAGGGGTAGTCAATAGGCGGACTGCGGGACAAATCCAGACCACCAGACGCTTTTGAATGGACCCCAACATCTTTTTATTGACTTGTAATTTTTTAATTATTATTTTCTCTGGAGTCTAGACCTTGACTATACCTTAACTAAGAAATTTGGACCTTGACAGAAAATAATTTGACTATCCCTGCTTTAGGGTATATCTTCACTGCACAGTTAACTCAGGCTCTTACCTGGCTTTTAGTCCAACACCTCTCACCACCCCCCATCTACTATCCACAAAGAAAAAAATCTGACCCAGGTTTGGATATGTTTTAAGCGTGAGCTATCTTACCCAGTGAAGGGCATACATTGGAGCCCAGGCTCTGGTTTAACTCAGGTTGGAACACACACACTTTGCAATGAGGATATAGTAAATCACTTGTGTGTTAATAGTCCTCCAGTGCCTTCCCACAATTCCCCCCAAAGGACAGACAAGTTTTCCTGCAGCTGAGTAGGACAGAATCCTAGAGTGTCTCAGCACAAAGAACCATGGGTTATGCACCCAGACACAGTGAGAGCAGAAACAGTGACAACACAGTAGTGTAGGTTAGGTTTTGCTGTAGGTATCACAGTTGCCAACTTTCACGCGATAAATAAGTGCCTGACTTTCACAATAAGCCAAAAATCAAGCTAATCCCATTTCAAAACAAGGCCAAAACAAGCCAATCCCTAAGAACCCCAACACTCTATGTGACTAGATCCCCCTGGCGTGCAGTCTGGGACTGTGGTGGGCTTGCTGTGCACCCCTGATTCTCTCCCCCCACCTTGCCCCTGCTTGCTGGGAGCCGATCAAAAAAAAAGATTGAGGCAACAAGCCAAAAACTAGCCAATAAGCAACTCTCAAGCCAATTAAGCCAAAAACAAGCCCAATTTCTGTGTTATTTTTGTGGGTTTGGCATGTCTGGTAGGGATGCTCACACATGGGCTAGGCTAATGCAGGTGCTCAGACCCAGGTGACAGTCACTGGGTTAACTGTGCAATGAAGACATAGATTCATAGATTCTAGGACTGGAAGGGACCTCGAGAGGTCATCAAGTCCAGTCCCCTGCCCGCATGGCAGGACCAAATACTGTCTAGACCATCCCTGATAGACATTTATCTAACCTACTCTTAAATATCTCCAGAGATGGAGATTCCACAACCTCCCTAGGCAATTTATTCCAGTGTTTAACCACCCTGACAGTTAGGAACTTTTTCCTAATGTCCAACCTAGACCTCCCTTGCTGCAGTTTAAGCCCATTGCTTCTTGTTCTATCCTTAGAGGCTAAGGTGAACAAGTTTTCTCCCTCCTCATGACACCCTTTTAGATACCTGAAAACTGCTATCATGTCCCCTCTCAGTCTTCTCTTTTCCAAACTAAACAAACCCAATTCTTTCAGTCTTCCTTCATAGGTCATGTTCTCAAGACCTTTAATCATTCTTGTTGCTCTTCTCTGGACCCTTTCCAATTTCTCTACATCTTTCTTGAAATGCGGTGCCCAAAACTGGACACAATACTCCAGCTGAGGCCTAACCAGAGCAGAGTAGAGCGGAAGAATGACTTCTCGTGTCTTGCTCACAACACACCTGTTAATACATCCCAGAATCATGATGGCTTTTTTGGCAACAGCATCACACTGTTGACTCATATTTAGCTTGTGGTCCACTATAACCCCTAGATCCCTTTCTGCCGTACTCCTTCCTAGACAGTCTCTTCCCATTCTGTATGTGTGAAACTGATTTTTTCTTCCTAAGTGGAGCACTTTGTATTTGTCTTTGTTAAACTTCATCCTGTTTAACTCAGACCATTTCTCCAATTTGTCCAGATCATTTTGAATTATGACCCTGTCCTCCAAAGCAGTTGCATACGTTTAGTACTTTTTTATTGCTTTTTATTCCTTTAAGCCTTGAAGAGCCACCACAACTAAGAGAACGTGGGCTGGATTCTATTCCTCGTGCATCATCAACGGACTCATTAACTAAATTCCAAAATTAGTTACACTGGGACAAACTTACTGAAGGCAATGGATCTGCACAGGCGTCACTGAGGACATAATCTGAAGACAGTGGGTTTGCACAAATGTCAGTGAGAGCATAACTGACCATCATAATGTTTGTTACTCCTGGATTAGGTGTAAAACCTGCAATTTCCCCCCTTGTAAATAGAGCACAGTTGTCAAGGAACTCATCGAGACACAATAAACATGGAACCCCACCAAAGCCTTTTTGGCAGAGTAAAACCACACTTTATAAATACATCCCCAAATTTAGCAACACATGCTAATGAACTGTGGGAAAGGAGAATTTCTCCTGTCTGGGCATGCATTGCTGATGAAAAATGCAAATTATGTTAACAGTAATTTCTTTGTTATGACCAAAGCTTTGCATATATCCAGCCCATGAAATTAAAACTCATTTAAGATTTTTAGGTTTCTGCAAGTATTTTTCATGAAAACCAGGTAATAGAACTGGCCTACTCATTACTTTTGTGAGACTGTTTTCATTTGTGGATATACTGTAGGCACAGAATCTAATAGAATAGTACAAACTTTTGAGGGTTTGCTCTATTGATTTGTTTCAACAGAAAGTATTGGTATGTGGATGCATATTAAAAACCCCTACTTTGATCCCAAGGCAAGAAGAGAAATGTGGTAAGGAAATAGGATTTAAGATCAACACATGTGGACAATATTATCTCACAGAAAAGATTTCTCTGTTAGGGAGTATAAGGTCTAGACTTGTAAAAAAACCATGGTGATTTTGATTCAAAAGGCTTTGGAAGAAATATTTTTTGTTTAGGTACAGGTGAGTTCACAACCATGGAGCTTTACTTTGAGCTTGGGGTTTGAATGAAAAATGAAACAGCCAAAAAACACCATGTTTCATTTGATTCTATGTAAAAAAATTGGTGAAAAACTGTTGAGCTCTGCATGGTGATCATCTGAAACCATAAACAAACAGAGATCCCTTCACCAGGACTACCTCCAATGGCCCCTTCTGACAAAAGGCCTCATCCTACACCACAAAAATCAATGAGGAGCGCAGATCATAAAAGACAGAAAATAGGGGAGTTGGCCAGCTGAACTCTTGGATGGAGTGAGGAGTTGGCCATAAACTGGAAACTGGGCTCTTGCTCATCTGAACCTCATCCCCCATTTCATGGACAGGTTTGGGCACCTCTGAGGATCTTTGGAAAATGAGGGCTGAGTGATGGATTGGTAAAGTCAGTTTCTGGCTTGGTTAAAAACTTAGTATTACTCCCATAGTCCCATTGAAAAATCTCCCTTGCTGAAGCTGGAAGATTTTCTTCAGGCAGGCAGAGAAGCCAGACTCTCCAAGTTTCCACTCCTTCATTTCTTACGGACTCAAGTCTTGGTGGTGCAGTGTTTATAAAAAAGGTTATCTGGCTTCCACAGCACAGAAGCAGGAAGCGGGTTTCTGCTGAGCACAGGATAACTAAGAGGGGCCAGACTCCTGAAAATGTATTCCAGAGAAATACACTAGGCCTGATTCTGATCTTATTTACACTAATGTACATCAGGAGTAGAGTTATAAAATCAGGGCCTGACTCACCACTCTATTACTCATTTTGTACCAGTCTGGCTTTATTGTAACCACTGAGTTACACTGGTGTAAAACTAGAACAATGCAGTTGTGAATAAGGCCTGTATAAAGCAGATGAGTATAAAACTGTTGGTGAGGTCATAATCATGACCACTGGTCCTAATTCTTCTGTCTGTTAAACCAGTGTAACTAAGGCATAATTCCACTGACTTCAGTAGAATTACGCCGGTATAAAACAATACAAGTGAAAGCAGAATCAGACCCAATGTTCTAAGGGGAACATGTGAACTTTTATTTTATGGTTCCATTTTTTTAAAGCCATTAGAGCTTAGTCATGGTTATGGATAAAATCCAGTGAGATAGAAACAGATTTCTTTTTAAATAAGAAAAGTAGCATTAGACATATAATAGAGCTCATTTTGCAATATGGATGGGAAACTAAGAAAATAAACATTTGCTGCAGAATTTTTTTTTATTTTCTTTAGGATAAAAATAATGTAGCGTGTGGGCCATCCTCTCTTTACTAGGTTGTTCTAAACATACAGACTTTAGAGAGCTTTTGAGCTGAACTCTTGGAAGGAGTGAGGAGCTGGAAACTGGGCCCTTGCTCATCTGAACCTCATCCCCCATTTCATGGACAGGTTTGGGAACCTCTGAGGATCTCTGGCAAATGAGGACTGAGTGAATCACTCAGGAATCACTCCAACAGAGAGATCTATCCCAGCACATTTATTAGCATGGACAGAGGCCCCCTGTCACTGAAAAGAACTGTCAGCAGGAATATGGCTCCTTCCAGTGAAGACACCTCAGGACTGGGGGATAGGTCCAGAGAGTAGCGTGAGCATGAGCCCCTGTTCAGCCTACACTGCATGTAAGAATCAGCAATAGAACAAAGGGACCTCATGCTCAGGCTACTGTCCGGACCTATTCCCCAGTCCTGAGTTCAAGTTCTGTTTGGGCTTGCTTGGTCCCTCCAGCAACTGCACAGGCCTTCTACTGGTAGCCTGCATGGTCCCTTCTCAAACAGCATACGTCTACTCCAGGGCATACGTCTACTCCAGGGGTTCTCAAACTTCATTGCACCATGACCCCCTTCTGACAACAAAAAATACTACAGGACCCAGGGCCGGCTCGCTTTTTTGCCGCCCCAAGCGGCAAAGCGTGGGGGGAAAAAAAAGCTGAAGTGCCGCTGATCGCGGCTTTATCAGCAGCTCTACCGCGCCGCTTCATTCTTCAGCGGCAATTCGGTGACGGGTCCTTTCCTGCAAGAGGGACTGAGGGACCCGCCGCCGAATTGCTGCCCAAGACCCAGACGTGCTGCCCCTTTCCATTGGCCGCCCCAAGCACCTGCTTGGTTCGCTGGTTCCTGGAGCTGGCCCTGACAGGGCCCCAGGAGGGGGGACCGAAGCCTGAGCCCATCCGAGCCCCACCACCCCAGGTGTGGGGGACAAAGCCTGAGCCCCACTGCCCTGGGTGGAGGGGGGGGGAGGGAGGGGAAGGAGTCAAAGCCCAAGGGCTTTAGCCTCAGGCAGGGGCCTGTAACCTGAGCCCTGCCACCCAGGGCTGAAGCCCTCAGGCTTTGGCTTTGGCCTCAGGCCCCAGCAAGTCTAAGCCAGTCCTGGCAACCCCATTAAAATGGAGTTGCGACTCATGTTGGGGTCCTGACCCACAGTTTGAGAACTGCTGCTCTACTCCAGTCAGAGGACAGCTGGCAGCAGGAAATAGGGTGGGATTTATTTATTTATTTTGGTCAGCTCTTTGGCCAACCATGGCTCTGGTGAGTGGAGAGGCCACCTTTTCCCATCCAACCAGGACTCAGGGGGCAGGACCAGCCTTCATAGCACTGCTGCTGTTCCATGGAGTAGGGGCTCCACGGTAGGTATACAAATGATCTTTTAACAACTATTGCTAAAATCTCGTGCCATAGAGTAGTTGCGATCTAAATAGGAAAGCAAAAAAAAAAAAAAAAAAAAAGTACCTGGGTGTTGACTGGATATTGAAGCCAACAAAGCTCAGGGTTCTCCAGTGTCTTATACCTTACAGTCATTTATACCTACGTGAAGTGAATTTAACATGTTCCCATTCTGATACAGCTAGTATTATACAGAGGGGTAAAAGGTAGTAGTGAATTAGATCCAAAAGGTCCTTCTTGAAGTTGCTGCTCCCATGCTCCTAACAAGCACATCTCACAGCTAAAACATACACAGCATTTACTTTTGGATTAATATTTAACCTGCTTTAAAGTATGAATGGAAAGATTTTTTGATAAATGGAATGGCCCAGTGTACATAATACACTGACAGCTGGAAGTGTAACCATGTTGACTGCCCTTGTTTAATAACCTCAGTACAAACTAGATAAGGTTCCTTCCCATCATTTCTGGTTAATAAACAAACAGAGCTGGCCCCTCAAATGCAAGAATGACAATGGACAACACAGTTTCTTGAATCAGCACAGTTTTCAGTGAAAAAGAGCAGATATTTATGCTCAGTCTCTCTCACCTCCCCCATACACATGGGGAAGAGTTTTGCATTTAGTTCTGAGATTGGCTATTTCCATGGTCACCTATATTTAAATCGATATCTATTACATGTTAAATGAAACATTAAGACACCAATGTGTATTGGCAGCCCTACAGGGCTGTGCTAATCTATTGGTACGAAATTTCATGGGGAAAATAGCTTCAAACAAAGATGCAATCATCTCACTGCCCAAACTATTCATGTTTGCAGAATGTTAGCTTTGGCACTGAAGTTTGCAAAGTTCAGAATTTTGCTCTTTAACTTTATCTGAATCAAAACAAACATTTTGAGTTATTCATTTTTTTAAAAAATAGGAGAATTTTGGAGTGAAACTTAAGATTATTTTGCATTCAAAACCATTTCTATTTTTGAACTTTAAAGACGTCCTAGTGACATCTGAATTACTAATATATAAAAAAAAAATCCTCCAGAAACACTTTGACATAGAGGAGTTACCGAGAATGTTCCTAATGTTCTAAAGGGAAATAGTGGGAGCTAGTGGATAGAGCATTGGATGGCACACAGGAGACCACTAGCCTGCTAGGTGACATTGGGCAAATCATGAAAATTCCCTGTGCCTCAGTTTCCCAATCCATAAAATGAGAAGAATTACCTCCTTTGTCAAGTGTTTTGAGATCTACAGATGAAAAATGCTACATAAGAAGTAACATTTTATTAAACAGTCTAAAACAATGCTTCTACTCATTATTGTAATTGGTACCTAATAATACAGTGATGGGCATTTCAGAAATCTGTAGATAGTAATGTTGTAAGTACAATTGGTTTTCCATCAAATGTTCAGAAAATCCACAAAAGTAAAAGTCCCAAATTAATCATAAATTGGAAAAATGGATCCTGATTCTATAAAACAAACAAACAAAAGAAACATAGCAGCAAAAATACCAAGGAAAATTTCATGGGAATTATTACATTTTGTTCCTGGACTGAGATACCTCTTCTTCAGCTCACAAACCCCAATTCCATAGCAGTTTTCCCAGGAATATTCAGAGTTAAGGTGCTCTGGGACAACATAATTACATCTCCTTTTTATAACTGGAACACAACTCTTCCTTGGCACAGATATCTAAGCACATCTTTTCTATTGAATCAGCACAGTTTTCAATGAAAAAGAGCAGGTTTATTATTTGCTGAGAGACAGAAGTTGTCCAAAGCCAGAGAAGATATGCCATATGGCCAATATTGTAAAAATATTGTTCTAATTTGCTGTTCTCTGAAATACCAGCTTCAGAACCCTCCTCTGACCACTTCAAAACTCGAAGAGTTACAGTGGGATATGGCTCCTTGTTGCTGAGGACACATACTTGCATTTGTTAACTCTACTTCTGGTTATTAACAATTTATTTTATCACCGTGTATGGAGTCTACAAGATTATTGTGGATAATTATCCAAGGGGAAAATAAAAATAGTATGTACCTGGTTTCCATCACATCAGAAACTCAAGTTTTGTAATCTTTAAGGGACTAGGTGCTGAAATCTTTCAGTCAGCCTGGAGAAGCTAAATACAATTTCTGAAAATGACCATTTCCATGCATGATGTTTTGCAGATCTTTTAGTGCTCCATTACAAAAATTAATGTTGCATGAACAAATGCAGTCCTGGTAAATGGGCAGTGACTGTCCCTTCCACTGCGACCATGGAAGCATATCAACGGATAATTTAGTCTTTGATGGAAGGCAGCTGCTGAATCCTCTCCCCCTGCACTGACTCACAGTATAACATTACTAGGAAAAATGTAGTCACATTTTCTTGTGACAACACCTGGAGCGGCATATATATAATATACTGAAAAGAGGCGAGGGAACACTGGAAGTTGTAATTACAGTGTTCAAGTGAATATGAAGTCTTGAAATGCCTGAAGTCGGAGTTTAAAAATAAGTGATAGGAAATTGCATGTATTGCATGATTTAATGCACAAAATATGAGAGGGTAAGGTAGGCTATGACTGTGCAAGCTACTCTATGATTGTGTACCCTGCAGCGTAGACAGAGGTTGGAAATGAATGAATCTCTGCCGATACACTTGAACCTTCTCTAAACTATGAAAACTAGTATGTTTAGCAAATACATTAGCTAACACAGGTGAATTAACATGTTGCTAAAGACCACTTAGCACATATTAGACAAAGATAGTTGGGTTTTTTTAAAAGCATGGCTTGGAGATTTGAGTTTAATTAATTCAAGTCACCAACTAGAACTACTGAACTGGCTCCTTCCACTGCGCTGTCCCCCTCCACCCCCCACGCGCCCAGGAAACCCCTTTTCTAATCAATAGTTAGGTTTTTTGCTTCCGCTATTCACCCCTCCCCCATTACACTATAGGAGGCCTGACCATCTTCTTAACCGGAAGTCTTCGGGGTCTTGTTTCGGAAGGAGGGACTTTTCATGGGAAGAGAGGAGAGGAGGGAAGGCTGCCTGTGGGGAAATAGATTCATCAGTTTCCCAGTGCTGTGAGCTTCCCAGCCCACACTGGAACTTTTGTGAGTCTGAACTTAGATTTGCAATCATGTTGAATCTCACACCCAAGTCTTGGACTAAGTGGGCTTGAGGGTCAGTGTGAACACTGCACACAACTCTAGTCTATTCTTTGTTTAATATACAGCATAAGTTAAATTACTGTTCACTGTGTGCAGCAAACTGAACTTTTTTAAATGACCAAAAAGCAGAAATGCTTATACAGGTCTCATTCAGACACAGGCAGCTGGACCTGGAATTTAAAACTCTCAGTCGACTGGATCTACATCACAAACCTTTCCCAGAGGAATATGCACAACCTTGAAAGGTTTACAGCTATATATTTCAGTCCAAAGTTTCACCTAATCTCATTCTTTAAAAATTCTGCCCACTTTGTGTGATTTTTTCTGTTGCTATGCATGTTTGCAAATTCCACCATCTTTTCCGCAGCATTTTGTGTAACTTTTCATTGGTTTGTGTGACAATTATTTGAAAAACTATAGAGGTGAGAAGCATGTTTACATTTTTCTGAACCCAATGTAGATCCAAAATTAACTTGTTTCACTTGAAGTAAAAATTATTTCCACTACATAGGCTAAATAGCATCCAAACACCAATGAGTAATCAGATAGAATAACCACTTGGTAGTCAAAAAAAGATTTACAGTTGTTAACATTAAAGAAAGCCTCCACAATCCATTCATATATTTTCTATAGTATATTATGTTGCTGCCAAAGCCTGGTCAGTTGTATTCATGTATGACTAGGTGTAATAGAGATACATCTCCAGGTTTTCTTACAAAAAATGGGTATACAGTAAATGGAAAATTTCTAAAATGATTGATAAAAGTAGTAAAACTATTGTGGAAAAGTTCATGAAAAATGGGTCAATTTTGAACCAGGTAGAATGGACATACCTTAGAAATTTCAATAAACTGTTTTCCCATTTTTCTATCATGTCTATGTGGATGTGTTCCAGGCTGAGGCAGGATGGGATAGCTTTCCAGAGCTTCTTACAATACTCTGATACAAACCTGCCGAGGCAATACGGTAGGTGTGGCTATTCAAACACATTTGACATGGAGTCCTGGCGCGAATGAAGCTGCATACTCAACCATGTTGCTTCACTGAGTGTGTCATGAATAGGTTTGAAAAAACAAACCAGGCTGCACCTGTAGCGTAGGTGTGACCCTAATGAACTCCAACACTGAACAATATTCCTTACAACTGGACACTACTTCTGCTTGCAATGAGCACACTTCGGGTCCAGAGAACAACATTTAGGTGCCTCTGGTATCCACAGAACCCCCACTCAGCTGCTGCCTAAGCCTGCAGGCACCTAAACCTTGTAGATATTAAAATTCCCTAAATTTCAGCAGCTGGGCATGTGCATAGCTACCTAAGTCCTGAGACCACTGAGCAGCTCAGCTCCTATCTCATGCCTAAGCCCAGAAGGGATTCATAAACTAGGTTTTCCCCCTCACCTGTCTTGCCTACAGGGCACAATCCAGTAGGCCTGCTCTAAGCACATGTAACCCCAGACAGGAAGAAGACACAAGTGTGAAATCACTGTTCCACATGAAGAAGGGAAGGGCAGGGCCGGCTCTGGGTTTTTTGCCACCCTAGGCAAAAAAGCCACCTGCCGCCCTCCCCCCGCCCCTCCCAGCGCGGCAGGGGAGGGCGCCGAGCCCGGCCGTGGGCCCGCAATCCCCGACCGGCCAGAGTGCTGGGGGGAGGGCGGCGAGCCCGGCCGGGGCTCTCCGCTCTCCCTGGCGGCCAGAGTGCGGGGGGGAGGGCGGAGAGCCCCCGGCGGCCAGAGCGCCGGGGGGAGGGCGGCGAGCCCGCCGTCATCCCGCTTTCCCCGACCGGCTGGAGCGCCGGGGGGAGGGCGGCGAGCCCGGCCGGGGCCCTGCTCTCCCCGACTGGCCAGAGCACCTGGGGAGGGCGGCGAGCCCGCTGCGGCTCCGCTCTCCCCGGCGGCCGGAGCACTGCGGGGAGGGCGGCGAGCCCAGTCGCGGCCCCGCTCTCGGGCCGGAGCGCCCCGCCGCGCCGCCCCCCTCCAGGCGCCACCCCAAGCACATGGTTGGTGGGCTAGTGCCTGGAGCTGGCCCTGGGGAAGGGACATGAACCTAGGTCTCCTACAGTGTGATTGAGTATTCTAACCACAGAGCTAATGGGTAAAAGACGGACCTGATTTAGGTACTCAGCTCCAGGAGAGGGGTCATGGTTGTGAATCCTGAATGGAGACAGGTCCTAAGATCCTTGGAGTGGAAGGGCTTTGGCCACACTCATCTCCTCAGCACTTCCTACTGGGTAGCATAAGCAGCTCTCTGCTCAGCTTGCAGTCTCCTGTGAATCCCTTTTTAGGTGCCTAACTATCCCTCTGCATTATATGGAGAGCCTGGACACCTAACTCAGAGTTGTGAATTCCATTAGGTGACTTGGCACCTCAGAGTTAGGCACTGCAACACCTAAATCCTTGAGAATCGAGCTCTTATTGCATCAGCCTTGTAAGTGCTGCCTCTTTCCCATTTTCTAGTCATTCAGATATTGATGCTCAACACACCAAATGTTTGAAAGCATCTAAATTCATAATAGATATGAGTATACCTCAGAGTAAATCTCTTATTGATAATTCTACTCTATCATATGCCTTGAAATATGTGTTAACTACTTATGCTAAACAATCTGTTCCACCTTGCATTTACTTGTGATGCTCTGAGTAAGTTTCCCAGACCCAAAGAAGAGCTCTGTGTATGCACAAAAGGTTGTATCTCTCTCACCAACAGAAATTGGTCCAATAAAAGATATGACCTCACCCACCTTGTCTTGCTAATATCCTGGCACAGACACAGCTACAAACATTGCATACACATAGCTCACGGTCATACTATGTTCACCACTACAACTGGCAAACACCTGTGGCTTATTAGTCACGTACTTTGTTGTAGATACTGATGCTGCCAGGTTCAAAATAGCTTTGTAAAACCCATGTGGATTCATTTTAGAGGATGACTGATCCTCAAAGCAATCATCCTGTTTTTCTAATGGCTAAAGTAGTTAGAGGCTCATGTGATTCCTTCCTGCTCCTTAAAACCTGGGATTTTTCTAGCAGACATATAGAAAACAAATTGGATTTTATAGGGACATTTAGGCTTATTTACAGTAATTATCCCCTGGTATTGGAGAAACAAGAGATAAGGTCAACTTGCTGTGGAACTTCCACCAGATAACATATATAGGCTTTCCCATCCATTAGCGTAGGTCCTGCTGGTTCCAGTTGTCCTTTCTCCTCCCCCCTCTCACCCCTGACTATAAAACCAACTGCCTCCCTTTTTCCTCCTTACTGAAATGCCTAGCTGTGTCTTCTGGAGTAATTAGTAGCCTGCTTGTAGCTATTACATTCATTGTTTGGTTCCTCATTTCTGCCCCTATGTGCTTTGAACTACAGTACAAGAGGATGGAGAAGAGGGATATGCAAATCGCATCAAGCCAACTGAGTACTCTCCCAAACCTAGACTGAAGTTTGCAGAGGGAATAAAACCAGAATCCACCTGATTTCAGGTGAGATTCATATGAACCTTTCACACAGCCCTATTCTCTAATCAGAGAGGGACATGCCAGACTTGTTCTCGCTCACATTGGTTAGATCCAGTCCTTGTGCCCAGGGCACTTAGGCCATGACTCTCCCTCAAGAGCATGTATAGACAATAAGATCAGAGGGGAAACCATTAAAACATTTATTTGAATTGTAAAATGAGCAGTTTCATAACCACACTGTACAGAGGTTTGTCACAATGTACACACCATGGGCCAATAATGTCCTTATACAATAGGTGCTTTGTGGCGATTAAGCCCTCAAGCTTGCATTTAAACATTTACCATTAAACCTATCATCATCCGTGATGGTAGTTTTTAGATTGAAAACTAATGATATTTTAAATTCCACAGGCCTAGCCCAGCAAATTGTATTGTATTGTATTGTATCTACCTGTACATATACACAGAAATGTATGCACGTGCAGGGGCATCCATACTACATGTATATTGTATCACACGGGGCAGATTGTCTACCCTGATCTGCTCCTTTGGGGCCACTCAGAGGGTGTAGAAGGGAATGGAAACCACCCACATGTTCCTTGCTGGGAATTCCCCCTGGGTGAGGGAGTCCCTGGCAAGCACAAAGTGATGGAGAGTCTCTCTCCCTGCTGCTCCTAATACTGGGGTTGTGTTGGAAAAAGGAGAGCTCTTTGGGGGATGGAAGGTGGTAGGGATGGGCAGCTGCTGTAAACTGCACTGGGGCAGGAGCAGAGAAGTCGGGAGCCTCCTCTGCTCTGCTATGCCTAGCTGGGCTGCGCAAAGAATCTGTCCCCTCTGTGTTTAGCTTGCAGGGGAAGTTGGATGTAGCTTTTACTGAGCCTGGCCCCATTTGTTAAAATAAACCATTTCCGCTAGGTAAGAGAATCTTTTGCAGACATACTATGTGTACCTTGGAAAAAGGGCGGAATATAATGATGAGTATTGAAAATAGTAAACAAACTTATGAAGGGGGACATTTGGTTTTAGTGGATGACAGTAAGTTTCTTATTATTATTAAAAATATATATAACAAATACTGTAAGGAATGTAAAAACAAAACGTAGCATAACATGCACGTTGCCCGCCTAAAATGTTTGCAGGGGGATGGGAAATGGTACGCCACATAGTCCTTACGTGTTTTTGAGAAGTCCATGAAAGGCTGGCAAATATAAGAGACTTTGAGTATCTGCCGTTATGTTGTTAGGACACATTTGCTTCCCTTACTGCTGGCTACCAGTACTAGATGCAGTGCTCCACAGTTTGCTTCCAGAAGTATTAAAGAGAAAGCATTGGACAAGCATTAGGAAGTTGCATCTATAATAGTGAAACTCCTTTTACTTATAGATTTGCATAATCCAGCCCTTCTCCTATGGAGAGCTCACGAAGTAAGAAGTTTGTGGCATTGGGGTGCTGCTGCACGCCATGGCTTGAAGTGGTTTCCATCATGTACAGGGTTTACAGTTTGGTTCAATGGCTCTCAGCACCCCCACTGTACAAATTGTTCCAGCACCCCCGGTTTGTGTTGTCAGAAATCACTATTATTAGTCACATTTATCATGTTAGTGACGAAGGACCAACCAAGCATGGGTCCCATTGTACTAGGAACTATAAACCACAGATGGTCCTTTCCCCGAAGAGCTCAAACTCTAAATAGACGAGGCAGGCACAGACTGAGGGTAGGTGCAGAACACAGAGTGAGCAATGTGATGGCAGCAGACAGCATATTAGTTCCATTTTTTCAGTGGGTTTCATTAGGAAGGGGATCAGCTAAATGGAAAGAATAGGAAAAGGAAGGGGAAGGGGGACAAGGGAGAAAAGGGTAAGAGGTGTAGAGTGAAGTTGAGGTAAAGAGACTGAGGGAGAAGGAAGAAGCAGGTTAGAGCAAGCAGCCAAACAGCACAGAGCAGAGAACATCCAGAGAAGTTTTTACAGTTTTGACTGAATGTTTGAAGGCCACAGCTTCGGCTGCTTCTGCAGCTGAGCATACTGGCTGGAGTCTCTGGCTGGTTCCTCCCTGCAATTTTTCTCCATGGCTACATAGGTGGTGGGGATGAGGGAGGAACCACCTGCGTCCTAGTGACCACAGAGCGGGGCAGGACTTCCAAACAGCAAGTGGTGTCAGTGATTCAGTAAGCGACACTCTTCCTCTTCGAATCAATGCTCTACTGCAGTGTTTTTCGAAAGGCGGTGTGGGCCCCTTTGGAAATCTTAGACATAGTCTGCAGACCCTAGTGATCAGTGGACCACAGGTTGAAAACCGCTGCTCTAATGTAATTCCGGAGGCACTTGGATGTGTAAAACAGAGGACCTAGCCACCTGTTATCACTAAAGATCTCAAGATACTTTTGTAAGAGTATGAGTGTTAATTCCAGAGGCTTGGATAAATGTCGGCTTGAGATATTACTGTACACAGTGCCTACCTAAATCCCCCCTGGAATTTTAATTAGATAAGGTTTTGTCCTTTACTTCACTTCA
The DNA here is from genome assembly GCF_028017835.1 of Emys orbicularis. NCBI lineage: Eukaryota > Metazoa > Chordata > Testudines > Emydidae > Emys > Emys orbicularis. The sequence continues at coordinate 176,713,291 of NC_088685.1, read as the reverse complement.
ATGTGTAATATTGCTGTGCTCAGCTACAAGCTGTTGCATTGCACAACAGATATGCCTTCAGTTTCATGGCACGTGAAGCGATCTCTGTCCATAGGGCCTGATCCAAAGCTCACTGAGATCAGTGGAAAGATTCCCATTGGCTTCAGTGGACTTTAGATGACATTCACAGTTTCTCTCTCAATCTATTCAATTTATAATGTGCTTGGAGCCATTTGGAATGAAAGATGCTATACAAATGCATATTGCTTTCTTTTGTGAGTGCTGCAAAGGTCTATCATTCTACTTTGCTGAAGAGATCAGGCACATTTGCGAAGGCTTGTCAAACAGCACAGATCAGTGTCCCCTATACTGGTGAACAAACAGCTCAGCTGCATTTCTAGAGTTCAGGACATTCACTCCTCAAGAAGTTCTGGACAGCCTAAAGAAATCTTGATCCAAGAGTTTATAATCTGACCCAGGCCCTTTCTGGCTGGAAAGAAAGTCATGTTCAAAATCTTATACTTCTCTTAAAGCTGTTCAATGGCCTGGGCCCAGCTGTGATGATTTGGGGAGTCCATATGAATAACTGAACTCCTATGGCTATTACTTCAATGAGACATGTCATAAACTTTCATTATATGTTTCAGTAAGAGAGCTGAAGGCCACAGACAGACTACCCTAGAATAACGTATAACAAAGAAAATAATATATTCCACTCATGGAAACAAAGAGAAATTCTTCTCAACCACATTATTGGTTCCATGAAAAGTGCACACCCCCTGAACATTTCCTATACTTTGAAACTTGGGGCTCTTCCTAATAAACCATACCTTGTGGGAGGGATGTTTTATAACCATGATGGATAGCTATATCTAGACGTCTGAATTATATACTGTATTACACGTCTCAACTTCAAATTTTGTTATGAATAAATTTTGCTCATTTTCCAGAGTAGACAGATCACCAGCATAGTCAAATTGTAGTAAACACTAGAAGTGTGTCATTACCAACCTACCCAACTAAATATTAATATGTGTTTAAGCAACCCTAAGACAGCACACTTGTCCCTCTCCAACCCGTTCTGATTAAAAGTAGGAAAAACTTGCTTAAGGGACAGTGTATAGTGGCAGGCTATCTGTACACAGGGACATCTGGACCACTCTCCCACCACTAAGGTTTGATGCTTTCTGAGGCTCCTGTCCCAGAAAAACTACAGAGCAGGGTCTCTGACATTTTAAGAGAGCTAGACAATTTTCAGTTTATGCTCCCACAGAGGTCTTTAGATCCAGATTAATGTTCACCACCAGCTCTAATTTGGCCTGAGGGTGTGTAAACAGACTGCACTTCCTGCTGGGAAGGGGTAGTAAAATGATACGGTGGAACTTCCAAAAGTACTCATCATTTGCCTAACTCTGTTCCCAGGAAGACAATGGGAGTTGTAAGAATAAATAACCATTTTGAAAAATGTAACAATTTTCTTGCACTAATTTTAGCAGTGTCAGTCTCTTGTCTGTTCTCCACTAGCTGTGAGGGGAAAAAAATACACTGACAGAGCATTATGAAACTGACCACAAAAGTGCAGACCCAGTGATAAATGAAACATATCAAAGCCAAGCAGAGGAAATAGAATACTTTCAAAAAAGACTCCCTTTTTTTGAGAGGGTTAATCATTCAGTGCTTCACCCTATCCAACAGAAAAATGAGCAACTACAGTAAGATACAATCATTGGGTCAATTCTCTCCTCAAATACATTTATCTGAAGACAGAATTTGGCCATAAATATATTAGAGGATAGAGCTATCCATAGACCATAGAAGTTAAATAAAAGTAATGGGGACTTATTCTCTTTTCATTACTCAGGTTTCACAAAATTCTAATTCCTTTGATGTAAACTAAACTATTCCTGATTTACATTGCTGTGAGAAGATAATGTGCTGCTTACCTGGGATGCTGCAGACCAGGAGGACTACTAATTTGCATCCCCAGTAGAATTATTTTGAAACCATTTCCTCTCCCAGCAATTTGCTTTGGAAGTTGATCTATTAGAGATGGCCAAAAAATGTTTGCAAATAATTTATTTACCAAAAAAAATGCACTTTCACTCAACCTGCAACTATTTGTGAATTCATGTTGAGTTTACCGATACTTTTCACATAACTGCAAATCAAAATGGTTACATAATGTGGTAGTGCCCTCTTTATAACAGTGGTGAGGGCACTCACCTGTGATGTAGAAGGCCTTGGTTCAATTCCCCTCTGCCTACTCTGAAGAAGAGATTTGAACTTGGATCTCTCCCTTATAGGAGATGCCCATAGCCACTGAGCTAAGTGATATTCTGGTGCAGGACTCTCTCAGCCTTTGATGTTGAAGCTGTTCCACTTGATATCATTAATTGTCATTGAACCAGGGATTTGAGTCTCCAATCTATCAGGAGAGTGCCCTAACACCTGGGCTATCGAGTCATTCTTGCTTTCTTTTCCTGGCCCAGTCGCTATTGACAGCAACAATTCATAGTCACTCTTCCTCCCTCCCCCGATTCTGTGAATCTCATCCTCCTTTGCTTTTGTTGAAATGACCAAAATTAAAAACAAACAACAAAAACTGAGTCAAGTCAAACAAAACATTTCATTTGACCTGCCTCAAAATGTTTTCCAATTTTTAAATGCACCAAAAATTTTGAAAAAAATTGTTTTGGTTTGATTTTTTTTTCTTCAATTTTTGCTAACTGCCAGCCAACCAAAAAGCCATTATTTGCCTAGCTCTATATCTAATATACCTCCAAGGTGGAAGGACATTCACCCCATACAAGGTGTGTGCCGTAACAGCTAACTGTCTGCCATAAATCATATTCACTGACATCTTGGTATCATAAATAAAATAAGCTTTTGTTTTTTAACTTCATAAAGTTTAACCTGTGTTTGAAATTTTGCTAAGGCAGAAGAGATTTAATGCTAGGCTTTAAGTTGTAAGGATTCAGTTGGATATTTCACATTACATGATACATGACAAGCCCTGAAACAACCCAGACCGATCTAACCTGATTACTCCAAGGTTAAAATTATTCCTGCAGAGGATTAACATCTGCTTCTAATCATAAGGAGATATTCTGATCAGAACGTGCTGATTATCACTTTCAAGGAGAAAAAAGAGCTAGGTTTGTTTTAGGCAAATCTGCTAATTATAGTGCTGTCATGAATAGCAAGGTTGTTGGATAGGGTTTTAATTGCCTGCCTCCGGGCCAAGTTTATTTATTTATTTTTGTCATGCATGGAGTAGATAAATATTCCTGGACGCATATAGGGCAAAAATTACAGAAGATTCATCTCTCTTTTGCAACCCACAAAAGTAACCTTTGCAAAATGGATTTCAGGAATGCAGCTGGATACTCACATTCTTTACCTAATTGCAGGCACAAATCAGCTCCTTAGAAACACAGTTACTCAGATTTGTCTCCAATACATTTTGTGTGTGCAAAAAAAGTGGGTTCAAATTTTCTAAAGGGCAGAGTCCCTTCTGTGGTCTTTGCACCTGCAGTAAAAGTGGAGTTCAAAAATATGGGTGCAAATTTTGTGGGTGCTAATTGTTCTCACAGAAACTGATGCCAGGTCTCAGCCCTTTTAGTAATGTACCATAGGAGAAGGTCTAGACTACGTCTTAGACAACACTCCCTCCCCTCCCCCCCCCAGAGGGATGTGATAAAGCCGTTGCACTCCTGCATGGGCTTTATGGACCTTGGGTCAACATACAGAAGTAGGGCTACTTGTTCACTGGGTAGAGAGGGGCAGAGAATGGCAAAACTTTGGCTCCACCACTGCTACTCCTTTTCCAAGTAGCTGAACCAGGGCAGCGTGTGTGGGATGGAAATGGGGATAGTAATGTACCAAAGCTACTGTTTTACAAGAGCAAAGAAGAGGAAGCATGGGAGGAATTGTGCCTCAGAGGTGTCTTCTGAGTCACCATGTCTTCTTAGGCTACTCCTCCTGGGGTAGCGCAGCTCGCAAACCACACCTTGTTCAAGGTTGTGCCTGAAACCACAACATAGCCTTTGTTAATATGGGATCTTTGGGCTTGATCCTGTGAAGTATGTGAGTAACTTTACTCAGATGAGTACAGTAGTCTCATCGCTATCACTTGGATTCTTTATGTGCATGAAATTACTCACATGTTGTTTGTAGTGTTGTAGCTGTGTTGGTCCCAGGATATGAAAGACACAAGGAGGGTGAGCTAATCTTTTATTAAGCCAGCTTCTGTTGGTAGAAAAAACCTTTCCCAAACTCAAAGAAGAGCTCTGTGGAAGTTTGTCTCTCTCACCAACAGAAGTTGCTCCAATAAAAAAATATTCCCACCTTCCCACCTTGTCTTACTCACATGTGAGTGTTTACAGGGACTGGGCTTTTGAAATGGTCTATAATTGTTGATGTATTTATTTATTCATTGCTTTCTATTTACATGTAAAGTTTAGAAACTGTTTTAATGGGTTTACTGAGGATTTGTATTGCAAAGAATACCACCACCCCCCCATTCCAGGTTTCTATTACTCCATAAGATGGTTCACATTATTATAAAAATTGGATTTCCAAATTTTAAGGAATTATAGGATCATTTTGTAAATTGGATTAGAATGAAGAGGCTTAACATTCTTTAGTAGTTTTACACAATAAAGACATCATTGTAGGAATCTATGGGTAAATTGAATGTTTACATTGAACTTCCCTGACCACCCAGAAAGGACCTTGAACAAAGTGTTAAGCAGTAGCTTGTACATATAGAATAATTATGGTCTTTTTTCAATTGCTTCAATGAGATGTAATAATATATTACTCAAGTTACAAAATTGTAACCTGTATAATTGTAACACTTCAGCCCTCACCACAAAAACATAAAACTTCAGTGATTTTTGCTGATGTATACACTGTATAGTCTTATTCTCAACTTCAATAAGGGCCCCCCGTCCCATGCCTACAATATTACACAGTGTATTTAGCCTACAGTTATCTGGAAGCCTTGGGCTGAGTTAATCTGCTGAACTGACTCATTTAATTGTAAAACGAGTTTGAAGATCAATGCACGATAAGCTCCATACACAAGAATCTTTTCTACCAAGGCACAAATACAGAGCAACAACAAACTGATTAACTTGACCAAAAATAATATGCAGATGTTACATCTGCAATTTCAACTGCACTGTAGCTAAATTAGCGGAACACAGATTTATGAGTGTTTAAACTCTGAAACTTAGCAGGATATCCCTTTACACAACTACAATGATAATTACTTATAGAAGTTTAACTAGCAAAAGATGATTCCCAACTGTTTTACCATTGAAAACTGTATGACTCTTCTTGTTGGCTGGCACCAAACCTCCCCCTCTTAGCCCCCCCGTCCCAAAAACACATTTGAAGATTCAGGATTGAAAGGAAATCTTTTTGCCCTTTTACATTAGTAAAAGATAGTCTTGAAAAAGTTTTTAAAGGGTTCTAAAAACTAAGTGTTAGTCAAGCCAATTTGTGAATTCAGTAAAAAGCTGTAAGCCCATGTCTGTCTGTTTTCTCTTATGGTATCCACTTGGAGTTTTATGTGCCCACCCTGTTAACATCAACTAATGCTGACTAAACTAAAGCTAGCTAAACTTTAATACTGTCTTTGTTTAGTCCTTTGTATGCAAACACTTACGTGCTAAACACTTTTAAAGATCTTTAGTTTTGCTCAGTAAATATTTTACTATTAAGATGAAAGATACAATCATACCCATGTTTTAATTACCTTTCTTTTAAAAATTTGCCTTTATCTCTTACTTATCTCTTTCTATTGTTTGAGGTGTCAGAAAATGAGATGTTGTTCGAACAGGTGGAGTTTGACCTTTAACTCTCCAACTCTTAATTACCAATCAATTCAAGTGAAATTAAGGGGAAACCTGAAAGACATAGCTATGTTTGCCAGAACACAAATTGGTAAGTACATGATTTTTCTGTATGACCATGTCTTTTATTTCCAGGGAAATGGTATGTAAAACATGATAAGACTGACAAGAACCTGCATAGGAATTCAGGGGCCCCATCCTACAACATGATGATCACCTTCAACTCCCACAGGAGTTTATAGGTTTTGAGAGTATTAAACTCCTCACAGAGGTACTCAGCACTTGGCAAGAATGGGCTTAGGTTCCCTGTTCCTGGTACAGCATGAGCGGCAAACATCAAAAAAGTTAGTTCAGATAAGAATCTGAAAGTTCAAATGTTTATCTAAATCTTACTCAAACCAATTGAGTTTGCACCACTGGGAATCTATTCTGCAGTAGTGGCTCAGGGCCATCAAACCCAATGGAAATTATATCATAGTCCAGTGGTCACTCAACTTTTCCTCTCGCACCCCCCCAGGCTGGGAAAAGAGTTGCGGCCAGGCTGCAGCTGAGAGTGGGGGCTGGCGGCCGAGAGCAGGGGCTCGTGGCCGTGGAGCCTAGGCCACAACTGTGGTCTGGGGCTGGGGCGGAGCTAGGGGCAGGGTGGGGCTGTGTGTAATTCCCTCCCCGCCCCCTTGTGGGAGCTGGCCCAGGCCCCACTGCCCCACCCGGACGTTCCTCCATGCCCCCCTAGAGGGGTGCTCCTCATAGTTTGGGAACCACTGTCTTAGTACTACAGGAATAAGGCACTTCACTTAGAAAAAGATTCTCTTACAACCTTTTCTATACTGCCAGAACAGTCTCTCTCACAGTATATTTCAGAACAGCTGGAACTAAGAAGTGCAGAGCTGAAAAGAAAATTAAAAATAATGAGGGGATAAAATTATCTGCACTTTGGGGTTTAGCCTTGTTTTGGGAGGAAGTTTCAGGTTGGTTATTATTTTTTCCAACTGATTCCCTGCCCCTAGCATTTACGAATTCATCTTCTTACTTTGTAAAAGTACACCTCATGTTCCTCTTTTGGTCCAGTTTCTATTACCCATACATACATTGAGCAGGACCTTAATTCTTCAAATAGACCTCTCGTAACAATGTAAAGTGCCATTCAACAGGAGTGTGGCTGACAGAATCTAGCCCTTTAAAAGTACTACAGTGCTGAAAAAAAAATAAAAGAATGTATCATTCTTCAAATCTATGGAGCTTAGTATTTGAAATATTGCTGTTGACTTCCATTTTATTCCTTTTCATTTAATAACATATTTACTATGCAGAAATGGGCTAAGGAAATTCCACTTACTCCAGGTTATGGAACACACTTTAAAAAATAAGGTACATAATGTAGCATGTTATAAGGACATGAATAACTGATTTTGAGCAAAATTCTGCACTATCATAATATGCAGGCCCGGCTCTAGGCACCAGCCGACCAAGCACGTGCTTGGGGCGGCACCTCAGAAGGGGCGGCCAATGTTGGGGTGGCGGGGGGGCGCTCTAGGGTTTTTTTTTTGTTTTTGTTTCAGCCGGGCAGCGCGGGGGTGTTTCGGTGGCGCTGGGGGGGGGCGGGGGGGGGGCGTGGCGCGGCGCTGCGGGGGGGGCGGGGATTTGGCCAGCCCGGCCGGGCGCAGCGTGGCGCAGCGCTCCGGGGGGTGGGTTTCGGCGGCCCAGCGCGGCGCGGTGCTGGGGGGGGGGGGGGTGTCGGCGGCCTGGTACGGTGCTGGGGGGGGGGGGTGTTACGGCAGGGCGGCGCTCTTCTTTTTTGCCTGGGGCGGCAAAAAAGTTAGAGCCGGCCCTGATAATATGAGAGGAATCACGTCTGTGCAGAATATAAAAATATGTCCCTTACGAGAGGGCAGCCCTGCTCCCTATACCGCTAGACCCATTAGCCCAGTGTGGTAATCTTCAGTCACTCCTGCTGTTGGACATGAGAAATTGGGTTTACCCTAAATGGCTGCTAAGCACCAGTATTTTTGAACAAGAGTGGCTGGCCAAAGTTCACACCTTTCCCACTAATCCAATTATTGATCACAGGTCACAATCTGGAATAGGGACCCATTGAACTGGGTGCCAGAAATGCTCACATGTTGGGGAAACTTCTGAAAAATACATCCTCACCTGCAATATCTCTTTGTGCACTTGCTGCCATGCACAACCACTATCTATTAGTTATTCAAACGACTTCTACCTTACAGCAATTTAGAAAATAGAAATAATTCCTTTACTAAACAATAACAGAATCAAGCTCCACAGCCAAAAGTATTGGCAGCAGGCACTCTCATCTAGTCAACAAGAAATCTGAAGAAAGGGCAGGAAACGTTCCTTCAGCATTCAGAGGAACAGGGAAAACATCAAGAATGACAGATCACATTGTAGAAATTAAATAATCTATTCAGTTTGACTGAAAAATAAATAGGAGATCAAGGTGCCAGAGGACAACTGAAGATAAATCAAATCCTTCAACTCCAATATCACTACTTGAATAATCAAATAATTTCTTTGCAGGAAAAAATTTGTGTCTTGAAACCAGTTAGAAATAACCTAAGACTCTTCGCTTTTCTTGACAACATGAAACATTTCTGTAAAATACTGTCATTGCTAATCTTAATTTATCTTAAGGTTTCAGTTTCGACAACAAGCACAAAGAATGTAAACTGGCTAAAGCTGAAACTCTGGAGCATCCAGCCCTTAAAAAAAAAAAAATTGTTTATGTTTCAAGGCAACTGGTCTGAATTATTGGATACATTCACTCCTCATCCCCTACTCCTACTCATCAACCAGTATGGATATTCCAGAACTGTAAGGATACATGGGGAGATTTTCAAAGATACTAATGGCAATTAGGTACCTAATTTCTATTTACTTTCAGGATGCTCACTGCTATTAGTGCCTTTGAAAATCTCGTTCACATTTAATGGAGAAAAAAATAGGTCAAAGAGGTTAGTAAGAGAAGATAAAAATATTCAATGAACTATCCCCCCATGTCTTTTTAAAAAAAAATTGTGAGTTTTGTGTTTTTGAAAGGTGCTGGATTGACAGCCTGGGAAAAAGGAGTCCTCTGTCTAAGCACAGAAAGGTACAGTATGGGCTAGATCAGGGGTCGGCAACCTCTGGCACGCGGCTCGCCAGGGTAAGCACCCTGGCGGGCCGGGCCAGTTTGTTTACCTGCCGCGTCGGCAGGTTCGGCCGATCGCGGCTCCCACTGGCCGCGGTTCGCCGTCCCAGGCCAATGGGGGCTGCAGGAAGCGGCGCGGGCGAGGGATGCGCTGGCCGCGGCTTCCTGCTGCCCCCATTGGCCTGGGACGGCGAACCGCGGCCAGTGGGAGCCGCGATCGGCCGAACCTGCCGACGCGGCAGGTAAACAAACTGGCCCGGCCCGCCAGGGTGCTTACCCTGGCGAGCCGCGTGCCAGAGGTTGCCGACCCCTGGGCTAGATGCTATCCCGAACAGCTCTGGTAAGCTACATCAACCTTGACCTGTATGGGCCATATCAGTCTCCAGGCCCATTCAGTCCTTTGCTTCTCTACTTACTATGCCCACAAGGTTGCCTAGTAGTGCCAACTGTGGTGGCAATTTTTCTGATTTCTTATATGCACCCACTTGAGTATTCTCCAGAGATTTTTAATGTTAGATTTCAACTCTTCTGTGAAATGTATACTGACTATCACACTGGCTAGTTATTTTAACAAAGTGTTTGATCTTCTGCTAGGTGGGTCAAGGATCATAAGAACTGCAAAACCCATCATAAAAAATGCTAGATAATTTTTCTGAAAATAATATTTCTATTATGGTGACCTCAAGAATTATGCTGGCAAATTAGGTAAATGCACATACTCATCAAATCTATGCAAGCAAATGTGGGCTTTTACATGGGCAAACGGAATAATTTTGCAAGTGTATTAATAGAGGCCCTTTCAAAATTTACTCCATAGAAGCTAAACTACTGAATAGGGAGAGCTCCTTCTGTACATTCTATTATCCCACTGCACAAAATATATCCATATGGCTGTCAATGCCACCCGTTTATCTGATCATGCTCATATTAGTTTAGAGATAATAGACATATATAGAGTAGGGTTACCATATTTAACAAATAAAAAAAGAGGACCCTCCACGGGGCCCTGGCCCCACCCATTTCCCACCCCCAGCCCCGCCCCAACCCCGCCCTAACTCCGCCCCCTCCTCCCTCCCACTCCCAGCCACGCGAAAAGGGCTGCCCGAGCGCTACCGGCTTCACGGTTTGCCGGGCAGCCCCCAGACCCTGCGCCCCCGGCCGGCGCTTCCCCAGCGCAGCGGAGCCCGGGAGGGGAAGCGCCCAGCCGGGGGCGCAGGGTCTGGGGGCTGCCTGGCAAACCATGAAGCCGGTAGCGCTCGGGCTTCGGGCAGCCCCCATGCCTCCGGACCCTGCGCCCCCGGCCGGGCACTTCCCCTCCCGGGCTCTGGCGGCGCAGGGTCCGGAGGCATGGGGGCTGCCCGAAGCCGGTAGCGCTCGGCTCTTAAACAGAGCCGAAGAGTCAGGGGAGGAGCAGAGCCGCCGCGGCCGGAGGCTCTGCTCCTCCCCTGACTCTTCGACTCTGTTTAAGAGCCGAGCTGCCCGAGCGCTACCGGCTTCGGGCAGCCCCCATGCCTCCGGACCCTGCGCCGCCGGAGCCCGGGAGGGGAAGTGCCCGGCCGGCGGCTCGGGGTCCGGAGGCAAGGGGGCTGCCTGAAGCCCATAGCGCTCGGGCGGCTCGGCTCTTAAACAGAGCCGAAGAGTCAGGGGAGGAGCAGAGCAGCTGCGGGAGGGGAAGTGCCCGGCCGGCATTTTTCCCGGACATGTTTGGCTTTTTGGCAATTCCCCCCGGACGGGGGTTTGATTGCCGAAAAGCCGGACATGTCCGGGAAAAACCGGACGTATGGTAACCCTAATATAGAGGCACCTTTAGATGACATATGCATGCATCTCTCCAATGTGAGAATGTCTGACTTTTTTCACTCTAAGAAATAAAAATATTCTCTGGCCTTGATGAACCATGAATCCAAAATGATTTCATGTGTAGGCTAATACAAAAGATTGTATTAGAATAAAATTAAGCTTTACTTCTATAATCAGCATTGCTTCCCTGATTTTAAGAGAGTTAGGTCAATTTAAACTAGCTGAGGATCTGGCCCACAGTATGGAAATATCCATATTTGGTTTGCTGCATTACCCAAGTAAGCAGCTACTATGCCACTGGTCTAAGAGACCTTATCAATAGAAGTCATTACATGAATGTATTCCTTTCCTGTCTCAATATGTTTAATTGCACTTCAGGTTTGCCTGATGTGATAACATGGTATCAAGGTTGTAGGATGGTAGATCATTTCTCCGTTTGTTGAGTTTTATTGAAATGGCACAGAATGACGTCAAATGGATATTACATGAAGTTTTATATCAATTCGGCATATAAAAGCTAAAAAATAGAAAGCCACCTCAGAACTGATTTCCTTTACAGCAGCACTGATAACAAAATTTTAACAAAGCAGCATACAAGCAAAATTGAATTTTAACAGAGAAACTCCTGGATTTTTCCAATTCAGATGTCAGCATCCTCGCTTCTTTTTTTTAATGACAAGTTAAACATTTGCATTTTCTCTTTTAGAGAACACTCAGATGCCTTGTTTGGCTGGTTTGAAAGAGAACATTGTTTCAAGCAAAGCCAAGCCCTGACCTGACTCAGGCAGTGACCTGACATAAATAAATGAGTAGCAACTACCAACAGGGCAACAAACACCTATAAAAAGGGAGAAAAAAGGCCTTCATGGAAGTGAGTGAACGGTTGTGTGCAACTCTCTAAAGCCTAATCAATGGAAGCATTTTGTGTGTTGTTACTGAGAAATCAATGCTAAAAGTCTTGGTTACAGACCACACCTTTTATTGATGCCATATTGTCTCAAAGGCACTACCACTGGGAAAATAAACTAGTCTTCCTTGCCTTAATTATAAGGATATCTTTCTAGAAGTGGGAAACTGGTCACCCCATCTTTAGGAGTTTAAAAGCAAGAGGAACACCCACCCATATACCCTTTAATGCTACCCTATAGTGACATGTGGAAAAGAAAAATTGAAAAAAATTGAATATGCTTTAAAATCAGTTTAATCTAATCCAGAGCCACAAACACTATTATGTACTGTCATAATTGTATAGTTATTGCACAGTGTCCCTACAGGGCAGCGTTGGGTGCCTTGACTGTGTGTTTCCAGACCTTAAACTTAAAAGGAATCCAAACAAGTTAACTCTGAATTTCCTGGGATTGTACATACTACATAAATTTATCATTCTAGACATGGCAAAACGATAACTGAAAGTGTTAGGCCACGATCAAGAAAAACAGATCTAAAAATAGCTTTCTTTGTGTGTTTTTGAGATAACTTTAATACGTTTTAAAGGGACTGCAAATATCTCACATCCTAAAATATACTATAAATATATAAATTTGCTATACATTTTTAATGCAGTATAACAAATACATCTAAAGATCTATAGCTAAATGGCTATCAACAAGTGATAACCAAGCCAGTTTTCTATTAACAATTTATTATCTGTACTATAGTAACACCTAATGGTCCAAAGTGTTGGATACTGTATAGATACATAATGAAAGACAGTCCCTTACAGAGGAGCTTACCACCTAGTTATATTTACTAGCCTCCAGTCCTCTTATTGCCCTAAGGGCACAATTTATTATCCAAACACAAAAACTCATGAAGTAACTCAAAACAAAGCTATTCCCCTGACCAAAGCAGGCTGCAGTCCCCAGATGCATTTTTGTCCCTTGACTGATGTTCCTTCCTTTAGCTTCCTACTGAGTCATGTGACAGGTAGGTAGCCCATAACCCTTTTCTGTCTCTTTCACCCTGTCACATAGGGAAAGAGGTTTCCACAGATAAATTGAATAAGGATATTCAAAAACATCCCCTCCCTGGATATTCACAACTTTAACTGTTCCACTCAGCACTGGTGAGGCCTCAGCTGGAGTACCATGTCCTGGTTTGGGCACCATACTTTAAGAAAGATATGGATAAATTGGAGAGGGTCCAGAGGAGAGCAAGAAAAATAATAAGAGGTTTAGAAAACCTGACCTGTGAGGAAAGGTTGAAAGAATTGGTCATGTTTAGTCCTGAGAAGGCTGCGGGGCACATGATAACAGACTTCAAATATGTATAAAGTTTATTATAGGAAGGACAGTGATGAATTGTTCTTTATGTCCACCAAGGAAAGGACAAGGGAGATTTAGGTTAGATATAAGGGAAAACTTTCTAACTAGAACGATAGTTCAGCACTGAAACAGGTTATCTATGGAGGTTGTGGAATCATTGGAGATTTTTAAGAACAGGTTCAGGCAAACGTCTGTCAGGGATGGTCTACCTGCCTCAGCATGGGGGCGGGACTAGATGACCTAGTCCCTTCCAGCCCTTCATGTCTATGATTCTAATGAATGTTTGTGTTTCAGGACAAGTTGCCACTTGAGATTTGTTACTAACCGACAAAGAATATCTTCTGTTAAAAAGCTTACAGAAGCTCACACCTCTTAGTATGTATTAGTGATCATAAGAGACCTGCTGTATTATACTATGATTGTGGGGTGTAGTTTTCAAAAACACTCATCTGCTGGCATAAATAGGAGTTTTAACAATGACTTCAGTGGAAGCAGTTAGGCCAGTGTGGGGCACTTTTGAAAATCCCACCCTGACATTATAAATAACGTTTGACATTACTATTGTTATTGTGTAGTGATATTTTTTTTCCCAAATACAATCACATGGACATCTTTTGTCAAGACTTGGTTTAAGAAAAATACTCAGGGTGCCATTAATCTGATTATAGACAATGACAAATATTATTGTTAATATGATTAATGTGATTTCATAAAAATGATTAATCATTTGACCTCGGGAGGCTGTTGTCTTAGCAAACATAATAACTATAATAAAAATAATATGATATAATACAAAGGATGACCTGTTGTTCACTGAAATGAAACCAACAAAAGGACAAATTGGTAGAACATAGAGTATCTGGTCAACAATCCTCAGTGGTGATAGACTGAGCAAATGCTGCTCTAGCCATGCCAATGAACATCTAGAAGGGATAGCTTTCTCCAACTGTTTGTATTTCAGCACTGAATTGGCTATTTGGCAGTGGCAAAAGATCACTTAAGGCCCTAGTCTTGCAATCAGGTCTGCATAGATGGATCACTGTTTCCACGTGGAGCCCCATGGAAGTCCACTCATGCAGTTCTGATTTAAGGATCAGGCAGATAGGTAGCACATTTGCTTCACATTTCCAGTTTTCAACAAACCTCCCTGCAAACTTTTGGTGAAATCCTGGCTCCATAGACATCAATAGCAAAACTCCTATTAACTTCATTGGGGCCAGAGTTTCACCCCTTAATGCCAAATTGTATGTTTATAATCAAGGAAAACTAAATGGAAGTTTTGTTCAATGAAAAAGGTCCCTTCAACTTGAATTTACTGAAACTGAGTAAAGTAAAACCATTGCAATTTTTATAATAAAATGACTTTTAGACTTCTAGTAGTTGGTTATCAGTGTCTGTTCAGCAAGTAATAAGTGGATTATAGAGGGGAAGCAGTGAAACTGACTACATAAAGAGCTTTCAAATGAACAAGTAAACATACTGAAAAAATAGAGAACTATTTTTAATTACAATCATGTTGGTGTTACATGCACCTACTGAAGGTACAAAAACATCAGGTAGAAATGTGATTTTTAATTTGACAGTATCCTTTTAAGAACTGTAAAATATGTCCGCTTGTGGCCGCAGGAACCATTTGGAATCTCAAACTGGTCTGAACTCACCCTGCGTGTCACATCAATATGGTTCTCCTTAGCTCAATTTAGGTAAACCCTTTAATATACCCATTTGACCATCTATATTCATTCTAATCTCACAAAATCCCACTTGGCAAACAGCAGCAACAGAGAGAATGTAAACCTCGCACAATCAGGGAGGACTTTACTTACTGGTTAATCTTCAACCTGTATAAACAAACACAGCTTGATCTCTGACCATTGTGGAGAATTGGAAGTTTCATGGCATTATTTAACCAACTATGTTTGCTTTAAAGGATTACCTCATTCCATTCCCCTTTCTGTTCACCCCCATTTGCTACAGCTTCTCTTCACCATAGTCTGCATGAACTTTTTCACTACTCTAAATGTACCTTTGATCAATTCCACCAACGGGTGGTATTCAAATTTACCTAACATGCAGATCTGAGTCTTGATCCTACAATACATTGCTCATGGTTCTTCAATTTAAATATGTGACCATGCAGGCACAGGAGTGAGCCTGGGCATTACACACTGAAGGATTATGGCTTTGGTCATTTCCACAGCTTTGTCTCTATGTCAGCAGTTATGATTTGTATTGCAACAGCACTTAGAGTTTCCAGTCAAGATCACATCAGCAACTGCAAAACTATTTAAAATCATATATACATTTAAAATTTTTGCAATTAAATGATCAGAGATCAAATAAAGTTGAGTCCATCTTCGCTTCCCTCCCTCTCCCCTCCTGCCCCCTCCAAATCTCAGACAAACTATTTAGGTAATCTCAAATGCATTTATGTGCTGCAATGACGTGGTTTTAAATATGAAAAGTTACATCAAAAGCACATGAGTAATTACTGGACAGGAAAAAGGTATTTGGCCCTAAAAGCCTGTCTCCTCTAAGTTTGCCTCAGTCCCTCTTCCAGTTTTGCTACTCTTTTGCCTTAATTCTCATCTCCCAAAACAACAAATGCCTGGCAGCCCTTCAGCCGATACTATTGATACTGCTTGCTTTGATTGCTTTACTTAGCAATTTATTCTATGATGTGTACTAGCTGAGATAAAATATTTGTTGAAACTTACTGTTTACCTCAATGTTGAATTTTTGCTCATTTTATTCCTGCTTTCAACCTTTCACCAAGACCAATTTTTCATTGCATTTTGTCAGCCTCCTTCATAAGTGTGAATGGCACATATGTTTGAAATGAGAAATCATCTACAATTGTCACCCGGTGCTGCATTTTTCAAGGTCAATACTATCCTACATATGGAAATCTGATTAAATACACCTCTACCTCGATCTAACGCTGTCCGTGGGAGCCAAAAAATCTTACCATGTTATAGGTGAAACCACGTTATATCGAACTTGCTTTAATCCGCCAGAGTGCGCTGCTTTGCCGCGTTATATCCGAATTCGTGTTATATCAGGTCGCGTTATATCGGGGTAGCGGTGTATAAGCACAGTATTCTAGATGAGCTCTAACTATAATGTGCTGTGTACACAAAGATCATTTTATTTGGATTGCATTTTACTACAGCCCAACATTCGGGTTTTTTTCCCCTTCCTCTCCCCCCCCCCCCTTTTTTTTTAATCTATACATTGGGCAGATGATGTCAAGGATTTTTCTGCAACCATAACTCTTTTTTTCTGGTCAGTACACTTCATGACTACCCCTATTTAATACATACTATCTATTCTAGTATCAGAGGGGTAGCCGTGTTAGTCTGAATCTGTAAAAAGCAACAGAGGGTCCTGTGGCACCTATAAGACTAACAGAAGTATTGGGAGCATAAGCTTTCGTGGGTAAGAACCTCAGCATAAGCTTTCGTGGGTAAGAACCTCACTTCTTAAGTGAGGTTCTTACCCACGAAAGCTTATGCTCCCAATACTTCTGTTAGTCTTAAAGGTGCCACAGGACCCTCTGTTGCTTTTTACTATCTATTCTAGTTGCTTATATTACATCTTCCATTTTCTTTTCTATTTTCACCCAAACTATTTGCATATCTATCATTTATTATGAACAATAGAGGCTGTGAAACTAAATCCAAAGCTATCTGACCAATTAACTCTCTTTTGTTGGAGAAGTTAAAAACTATAAATATAAATGGTAATTTCCTAGTTTTGTGGCAGCTTTTTAACTAGCAGTATATTATACTTTTCCATATCATTCAAGACTTAACTTGTTACTTTGTAACCTTCAATGCTGGATGTTATCAATGCTTTGGAAATCAAAGTGTCCAATCCTCCAGGCATTGGAATCCTTGAAACGTTTCTTTTTCTACTGGCTATTTTTATTCAAATTATCTCAAAGTAATCCATCAAAAAGTGAATCTTCTGTGCTCCCTGATGATGTAAGATGTTTTACAACTGGTGACAAGCTAAGTCTATAACTGGTCTAATATTGTAGCGACTTGCTGCAAATCTTCCTTAATACTGTTTTCATTTTTCCCACTCTGCAGGCCTTGGAAAACTAAACTGGAACCAGAGAACTATTAAAAATAAGAGATGGGACAACAGAAAAACCTAGATCTGAACACACCCCAAATATGATTTGGAATCCAAATCCGGATCTGAACTTTGTGACTTGGGTCCATGCTATGTCTATTTAAAATACGAACCTCATGTTTATTTCAGACTTCAGTTGTTAAAATACTGGGTGAAATCTTGTGCTCTTTACTTAGGCAAAACCCCACTTTTGACTTCATTGGGAGTTCAGTATAATTAATAAACAGAGGATCAGACCCCAAGTTTGTGATCGATCAATTCTAGAAGTCCTCCAGCCCCATTTATAATACTTATCTTATTGCAGTGAATTAGGAAAAGAATTACCTTTTCATAATTTTAGCTATTTAGTGTACTCCTTTTGCAAGCTGTTGCCAGCAGCAAAAAGGGTCAGGTTCAGTTACCTTAGAGTTCCTTCTGAAAACTTAACAAATAACACCAGCTCAAGCCAAGAAGCCTGGAAAACCTAAATATCCTCCTGGGCACCTTTGAAAGGCAGTACTTTCCCCATACAAGCAATGAGTCAATTTCACAAACCAAAGCAAACTCTTTGGGGAGCAGAAGTGGAACAGAATAAACTTGGGAAAGCAAGTAATAATTAATCAACAATATCTGTTTATATCTATTAAGTAAGACTCCCCCTCCCCCAAGTGTGTCTTGGGCATAGCCTGAAACTCAGGTGGTATGTTCCTGTAATAGCCATTTCCCTCCTTCCCATCCTTTGCTATACCCTTACTCACTGTTTGTTGTTCACGGTTTCCAGAGATCAAGTTTGGCAAGATCAACCTCAGGGAAGTGCTGCTCCAGAGACTCTTCTACTTATCTCAGCAGTAGAGATTACAGCTTTTACTGATTGCTGAGTAGGAAGCCCTCACCAGAATTCTACACTATCTGCCAGCTTTGTGCTTCTTTTTGCAAAATCTTCAGAGAACACCAGTAGCATATAGGACCCAACATATAGTCTTTACTCCCAAATCATGTTCTCTTCCTCCCCTACCCCCCAAAAGTAGGAACCCTTTTTTCCATTTTCTCTCTCACACTCATGCTTTTATCTGGGCTTTGCTACCCAACCACACCAGACTGTGCTTTTGGTTAGGGTGACCCCCTCATTCCAAACACATTTCATGCAGTTCTTTCTTGCCTTTCATTACTTGAGAAGGATAATAATATTGTATTACTCCCAAACTTAAAACTTAACTAAATTTTGACCCAAATGCCCCAAACGGTCACATAACAGAAATGCAAATCAGGCCTGGTCTATTTGGCAATTTATTCTTGCTCACCAATCGATGTTGGAATTCTCAAGCAGGTCTGGGCTGAAGCTGAGTGTATTTTTTGGCAAAAATAGTTCATTCACCAAAAAATATTCACTTTTGGTCAATCCAAAACATTTTGCGAATGTGCTGTGAATGTGCTGAATAGTCTGTGCCACAAAGTTTTTTGGGTGGACTGGGGCACCACTGTCAGAACAGTTGGAGGAGGAGGAGGTACAGCTGCCCTCCTGATGACTTTCAGATCCTTGGTTATAGTATTTGTTTGGTAGGTGGGAGACCTGTGTTCCATTTCCCCTTCTGCTTCATGTCTCCCACATTGCAGGACAGTGCCCTGGACAATTGGCTAGAGGATATTCTGGTGTAACTATCTCTCCTGTTGAAACGGTTCTACTTTGTATAAATAATTAAATAAGCAAAGAAGCAGGGCTTGGACTTGAGTCTTCTACAGCCTCATAGAATGTTCTAGCCCTCAGGATATAGAGCCATTCTCACTCTTTTTTTTTTCTGGCTTAAAGACAATTAATAGTCATGCTTTATGACTATGACTAGTCATTAGCAGGGAAAGAGATTTTTTTCAATTCATCTAATTTTTTTTTTATATTTCTGATTTGATTTGACTCTAACCAATTTTTCTCTCCAATTTTTTGAAACTACCAGAGAACCAAAATCACTCTTCTTCCTATGTAAATAGCAAGCTTCCTACTCTCTAGGGCTTCATGCCTCAGGATTTACATTCTAGAACTGATTGACTCATGTAATCTGGCTCTTTATATCTCTATTAGGTTATTAATATGTAAATTATTAACATAAATTATATTTGAGTTCTGGGATTTCTGAATCCAAATTTTCTTATCTATAAAACTATTGGCTGAATTACTTTAACTCATCCTCAAAAACTTGCACAGCATCTCAAAATCACTTGACTGCAGTAAAACATACAAAGAGAGACTTTCAGATGATACAAATATAGGGCTATATTTCCAAAGGATTTAAGTGCCTAATCACCACTTTAGCCATGTAAATCCCAGAATCAGGCCTCAAGGGGATTCACTCAGCCATTGCGAAACCGTATAGGTGCCTAACCTTGCTTGGTGCCTACATTTCTGCAGTAAAATTTCCCTAGGTGCCTATGTTTCTGTCTTTCCGCATGTACACGGCAGCCTCACTTGAGGGGTCTGGACGCTTAAGCCCCAGTGTAATACACAAACTGGGGGAAGATAGGCAGTCCTCTGCCTAACTCACCTGTGAGGGCGAGAGACAGAAAGAGAGTATGCAAGCATGAGAATGACTCCATAACCTGCTGGTTAGAACACTTACTTGGGCTGTGAGCAACCCAAAAGCCAGTCCCCCTGCTCCAATGACTTTTACTTACTTATCCAGAATGGAACAGCTTCAACAGGAGAGACTGAGGGATTGCCACATCAGAATATCCCATAGCTCAATGGTTAGGGTACTCACCTGAGAGGTGACAGAGCCTGCTTCAAATCCCTCCTTCCCCTTAGGTGGGTGGGGGTGAGGAGGTCTTTCCCATATCCCAAATGAATATCCTAACCGCTGGCTTTAATGTTATGAGGGAGATTCTCCAAGAAAAAGTTTGCAGCTGAGAATTCCAAACAGTGAGAGGTGCCAAACTCCCTGAGAGTGGTGGTGCTACATAAGAATGGCCATACTGGGTCAGACCAAAGGTCTATCTAGCCCAGTATCCTGTCTTCCAACAGTGGCCAATGCCAGGTGCCCCAGATGGAATGAATAGAACAGTGATCCATCTTTGGTGAGGGACCTTGTCAAAGGCTTTCTGAACATCTAAGTACACTATATCCACTGGATCCCCCTTGTCCACATGCTGTTATTTTTAACGCTAATCGTCTCTCATTTCTTGCAGCACCTAGATGTCCCTTATCACACAAGTATTGCCACATTCCAATCTTGCTTCACTTGTGAGATCAGAGGATTAATTCTGCAACATTCAGCTGAAAAAAAATAAGCCATTCATTAAGACTTCTCTGTCACTTGAGGTCCTTTGTTTTTATGGCTGCTACAGCATCATTTCATTTAAGCTTTGTTCCTTACCTTTCCTGCCACCACAACCAAGGTGTCAGTATGGCTCAGTCTGTAGTTGCACACCTTTGGGCTATAGTCATTCTTAGTCATTTTAGTAGGAGACGAGATTTATTTTGAAGCTGTCAAAATATGATGTAACATGTCACCCCACAGCGGTCTATTTTGATTCATCATACATGTATAATATCCCTAATGAGAATCAAAAGGAGAAAAGGTTCCTTAATATGGACCTGAAACAACATTAATATACAGAAATGCATATTAAAACGGCTATACACTTGTACTTATGCTAGCAACTAATTTTTTCTTGTTATTAACTTAGCTATTTTGCCATATTTTTTAAGTACATAACGTTCTTAGCCTGCCTTTTATACTAATATCCTGGACATTTTTTTTTCAAAACTAACATTTCTTGTTATTATTAGAGGTCAAAAAAGCATCAGACATCTGCTGAAGTGAATATTTTAATCCTCCTCTTTAAAACAAAAAAACAAAAACAAAACTAAACTAAAACAACTTTAATGAGAATGTTCAAGAGAAAAAGTCTTCTTAGTAAAGTAACGAGCTTCAGCACATTTTTTTTGGCCAGTATATTGACCCCTAAAAAATAAAGCTTCCAATGGAGAGTCTGGATGAAGTTTATTTCCATTACAGTGATATTAGTGCTTAAATGTTTGTACAGTCCCTAGCACAATGGGGCCCTGATTTCTGCTGAGAGTTTTTAGTTGCTATCAGAATAGCAGCAATTAGTAAGCTGCTCTACATGCGACATTTTACACAAAGTATTTAATGCGATCATTTGCATATTTGCAAATAATTTGCATGTGTCCATACATTTCAGCATATGGTCAACACACCCTTCCCCAAGCATTGGTAGGGGTAGGACATGGCATGGCAGCTGGGAGTGAGTAGCTGGGAGGATGACCAGAGCTGCTGGGATACATGGATGAGTGTGGGAAGACATGGGGGTGCTGGGTATTTGAGTGTTGAAGAATGCTAGGGCATCTAGGATAGATGGATGTGCGAGTGCAGGTGGGTGTGGGGGTGTTTGGAAGGTGCTAGGGCATTCTGGAGTGCTGAAGTATGTTGGGAGAGAAGCTGGGGGTGGTTTTCTGGGGGGGGAAGATAAGAGTCATGTGGGGGCAGGGTGAAGATGTCAGGGGGAAGCTAAAAGCTGGAGGGGCCTGGTGGCATTTGGGAAGGAGGGCTGTCTATCTTGGGAAAAGCTGGGAAAGGGTGAAGTTGGGGAAACCTGAGGCCACAACCTTCTTTCCTCATGTACTACTGCTGCTGTTGCCTACTGTTCTTCCCAGTTGCTCCTTTTCAGCTAGGATTGAGCATGAGGAGCCAGAGCGGCCGATGGAGGCTGGCAGAGAAGGGACCATAGCAATGTCTGGTGGCTGACACCAATAATTACAGCAAATTTCTGCAATCCAGCTGGATGCCAGGCTATGGCAATGCATGACTGGGTTGCTTGGTGGGTGACAGCTGGTAGCCCTATAAATGCAGGATTTATACCATCTGCCTGCATGTTGTAATAATCTATATGCCCAAAAAAGATACCTAAACTGAAGAATAATTATTGTACGGGGTCTAAAGAGCCTCATTTAGTCAGAGATGTGAGTCCAACCTGATAATTTTTGGTTGCCTCTTTTTCTGTGTCAGGTCTACTTTAAATCTTTGTTGAAAGAAATAAACAGAAAGATGATTAAAACCACTGAACTTGATCATGCAAGCTTTCATTTCCATAGGAATTACACCCAGGGAGAATTTGCTGAGTAGGACTTTTCTTTACCCTGTAAAGGATGAGGAACACACAGATGAGGAACACACAGATTAGCAATACTGGGTCAAATCTGCAAGTGATGTATATGAGGGAGTGGGGGAAGTAAAGGGAGGAGTAGTGTGGAAGTTACCTGATAGCAATTGGGATTGTGTCTGAGTGAATTTAAAGTACATCTAATGGAGTCAAAGTTGGTGTAACATATGTTGAAGGACCTAGAAGAAGGTCCAAATGCAAGGGGCAAGTCTTCAACCTTGCCTTCTCTAATATAAAAACATGGCAGTGTGTATTGTTGTGTGACCTCACTGTCTCCTTCTTGATGGATTAGCACAAGCAGGCAGAGTCCCTGGAGCGAGGGCACCAGCAGGAGCTCAGAATGTGTGTTTACAACTGGAAGAATAAAACAATACTTTTGCTTTTCCTCTAGGCAGGAAGTACACGCCACCTCATCTCAGCTTCCTAAAAACGAGGCCCTTCTTCTTTGGGGGGGAGCCACATCCTTTAGGGGCTATCTGTGGTGGACGTCCACACCCTCAGACCCAGCAGCCAGCACAATACATCTCCTGCACTGCTCCTCCTTTTTCAAAAAGACGTGTCCTTTAGTCCGCATAACAAAATGAGCAAAAGAAGGAACTATGAAAACATGGTTTTTATGTCCAAGTGGTAGCTCAGCCTTTCTTGCAGGTGTACTACCCTTCAAAAGGAAATGTCACTTTTGTCATAATCCTCGTTGCTATGGGGATGAGACCTATCAATTTCCTGGCCACACAGTCAGCACACATTGGACACCATTGTTCGACAGCCTGGCTAGTAATGCCTGGCTGATACCCACCTGCTGTGTGCTTCTCTACCCGTCTCTCACCAGCTGATATGTAGCATTTGCAACACCTGCATCGCTAACATCAGGTCTGTTCTTTGAACCCTGATAATTTGGCCACTTGTTGGTTTCTCACCTTTCTTATTTACTATTCCTTCCTCTTGAGAGCAAGGGAAAACTCCCCTAATTTAGTGTCAGGCTATGCAATCTGATCTTCTGGTGCTCTATGAGCTACCCAACCCAGTATCACTCCGTTTCTGGCTGTTCCAAGAGAGCGTGCCACCAGCAATCAGACCTTTCTAATGTCCCACCAGATGTCTCCAAAATGGTCTCTAGTCTGAGACATTATACCTGTTACCAGGACTGGAATTACCTCCTCTGACCTTAATGGGATTATTACATCCCTACCACAGTTACCCTATATTCAGCAATGGTATCATTCTGGCAAATTACAGGGATGCATTTTCCAATTGTAATGCATGTTTTATCCCCAACCAATGCCCTGTAGTCTAAGTTTTGTGCCACAGTAAAACCCCATATCGATGTAATGTTTGGCAATTACCCATTATATCCATCTTTGGCCATTTGCCCCACTGACTCCCCTACTGCTGTGTCCTGAGCTCTGTGTTCCCAGAGCCTCAGTGCTGCTCCCTCACACCCTTCCATCTGGTGGATCTGCTCCAGTTCATTTGCTAGTGTGATGGGTTCATCAAGCCTTTGCAGTTTTGCACTCCTCAGTTGTATCCAGACATCCCTTCTGTCTATATCACCAATGAAGTTGTTTCATGCTAAGGCATCCTTACTGCTGTGTCCATTCCTGTGCAGGCTGTTGCTGCTAGCTGCCTGAGCTGATTCCCATAGTCTCTGAGTATTTCTCTGACTTGGCATTTCTGGTCTCCACTTGCCATCCGAGACCAAACTTCATGTAAAGGAGCCTCAAATTGCTGTTCCAGTGCCTCTTTCGGGGCTTTGCAATCTGTCTGTACCCAGGGGAGGCAGGCACACACACACCTGCCATGCCCTGCCTTTCAGTAGCAGCACCAAAAAATCCACCTTCGCTCCCTCAGACCATTGATTCAGATTGTTCAAAGGGTCTTATCCAGGCACTCCAATCATCCACAGCCCCTGCAAATTGATCAGGCATAAAAAAAATGGGTGTTTTTCAGAGTCTTTCCATTCCTGAGGTTCCCTGGTACATGTCACCCTCTTCATCGCTGTCATCTACCGTTTTCCTTCCTTCCTAGGCTACGTGCTGATCCCAGTCTGCCACCAGTGGTGTGTGAGCGTTCAGTCTCCTTCTTGATGGGATAGCACAAGCAGGCAGAGTCTGTGGATAAGGACACATTCAGTAACAACAGAACATGCACTTATTACTAAAAGAGGGGACAGAGGCTGCTCCCATTCCGCTGCTGGTGCTGCTGACTCCAAAACACTTTTGATTTTTTGCAGGAAGCACACACCCCTATCTTCACCTTCCTGAGAGTGGGGTCATTCCTCTCTGGAAAGAGTCACTCCCTTTAGGGGCTGTCTGTGGATGTGCCACAAACAGATACCCAGGCAGCACAGTAACTCTGTCATAGAACATTTTAAAAAAAGTTCTCCCAAAACAAAACCCTACCAAAACAAGCCATTCCATGGCATACACAATTCTCTCTCTGGGAAGAGGATGAGAGAAAGAACAAACCGTACATGACCAATGTTTGTCACATGGCTTAATTCACTACTAGAAAGCACTTAGTTGCTACAAGAATGAGGGTGGTTTAAGAAACCAAATAGAATAGACAAAACTAAACTTGCCTTTAAATTTGGCACACTTTGGGAACATAACTTTTGGGACAGTTGGGGCCTAACTCAAAGCCCACTGAAGTCACCATGAATCTTTCCATGACTTCAATATGCTTTGAAGAATCCCTTATAGCAATCAGCAAAGTGCTCCTTGGAATCATTTCAAGTTTTTCCTCACTAAGGGCTCAATCCAAAGTCAGTGCAAATCTTTCAGTTTCAATATTACGGAGTCCCTAATGCTAAAATGCTGTTTCTTATGCAAAATATTTCAATAGATATTTCCGTAGACACTCGTACAGTAAGAGATATTGTAGGTAACACAGGAGGAATTTAAAGTATTGAATAGATGGGTAGCTGACACAGTAGGAGCTGCTGCTGCCTGGCCATTAGAAGCTTGAAAAGCATAGAAGAATTTTAATCCTCATCTCCAATCTGCAAGGGAGTGTGCTTCACCGATAAGGCCAGAACAATATCTTTTTTTAAAAAAACAAAAGGAAAGAGGAGAATTTAAGTACTTGTCCAAAATTTTTCTCCAGATATTGCCAAGATAGGACCTAATTTCTGAACACACTGAAGTCCGTGAGAATTTTGCTCGCAGTAAGGACATAGGATGCTGCCCAAATTGCTCAGATTAGTCTGCATCACAGATACACTACCTTATGCCAATACCGAGCCTGGGCATAATAAATCCAGCAACCTCTAGATTCCTGAAGAAGCTCCAATGCAGAATGTTCTGAATACATTTGAACTGGAAGAGAGGAGGTATTTATAATGGTTAGAGCAATCAGAGTTCAGAATAACATTGGCTCCACTACTGACTTGTTCTGTGTCCTTGGCAAACCACTTAAACTTTCTGTGGCTGAGTTTCATCACCAGCAAAATGAATGTACTCAAGCATACCTAATTAACAAGGATGATGGAAGGAAAGTTTGTAAAGCCCTTCTGAGAGCTTGAGAGCGTGGCATGATTGTGAGGCAAAGAATTAACAGTGTTCTCTTATTATCATTACATGTGCAGAGAGCGAGAGAGAGATCTCTATGTTTATACTAATACATGCAGCATATTGCAGATGTAGATCCTTATGTTCCAAGCCACCAAAAGCTCGTGTACAACAGGGAATAGAAGTACTGAAGTAAGGGAACTGAAGACGACATTAAAACTACCTATGTTGTAGCATTTCCTTAAAGCAAGAAAGAGCTCCCATACTGTCATCAGTACATCATTTATAAAAGTGTTTGGTAATTCCAGAGTGGAAATAAAGGAACCGTTCTTTAATAAACTGGCAACTCTCCTGATCATAAAAACAATTACTAAAGGAAAAGGCATTACACTGTAATACCACTTCATCTAGTCAGATCAGTGTCTGTTTGGGTGGGTGGTTCTTCGATTATGTGTTTGCTAAAAAATGTTTTGGAGCAGTTAAGCTAGAGGGATATCATGCATCACATCCTTTTGTCCTTGAGGGTTTTTTTCCTTTAAAAAAAAATATTCAGTCTGGTCCCTCAGAGTTCAGAAGTGCAGCACCTGCCTCTCTGATTGTCTGCTAAAGAAAACTATCAGATACCTCCACAGGTGGGGGTGGAGGTTACTTTGCCACTATTCAGTTAGGGCCAGATTCCAACACCCTTACTCATACTGAGTAGTATCTGACACCTCAGATAGTCCCATTGATTTCAGTGGGACTACTTATGGAGTTACTACTCAGAGTGAGTAAAGGGTATCAGAATCTGGCTTTTAGAAGAGGCCTGAGTTGCAACTTTCCAATTTGTATTTGTATTATGAAATCCCATCCCCCAAAGGTTGGTGGTAATCATTCCTAGGGTTTAATTTGGCTGAGGGTAGAAACAGAACATCTGTCATGAAGTTCAGATAGCTGACTCCCTCCCCCCCCCTTTAAAATTTGAGTGTGTTCAGGTATGGGATTTTGGCTTGTGCCTATCTCTGGTTAAAATCCTAATATTATGCTGCTTACAAACTGGTACATCAGTAGCTGGATAAGGAAAGGGTACAGCTAATTAATGTAGTGGTTGGTTCGAGTCCTCCAATTGATTTCAGAGGTACATGGCATGGAGCATGGTCTTGTATTCAGTTTTGCAGACATTTGCTAATCAAATTAGCGTATTAAAATGTTATCTGAAGAACAAAATGCAAGAACTACAGTGAACAGGAAAATTCCTCAAACCTTCCTAGCTGTTTATTGCTGTTTTCTGCCTTTTGCTTTCTTCATTTCCATGTGGCTGTTTAGTCTCCTTGTCCTCTTGTCATTCATCCTTTCGCCAACATGGAGTTCTATCAAATCTCAGTCAGAGGACTCTCACATTGTTCCCTTTGCTCCTTATCATCCTGACTGAAGGCAATTTGAACCCTGCCAGACTGAGAAGTGTAGCAAGAAATTATTACTTTCCTGTCCCCGAATACTCTGTTTTGTCTTAAAAGTGATTTAACCTGTGATCTTAAACCAGGCTTTGACTTGGTCTCCAGTATTGTGGGTGCTTTTAATTATGACTGCAGTTACACTTATTTAGATGTCCAAAGACTTAATTTGCAGCTGCAGTTAAATAGTGAGGCTTCTAAATAGATCCATTTGGCAATCTCATAAGAATCTACCTACTCCCTACCCACTTGCACATGGAAAGGAAATGGAATCCCCAGTGTAAAATCTTGCACCACCACCTGTGATATGCTTAACTAGCACAAGGCATTAAGGGGGTTGTGTGTGTCAGTTAAGCAGCTCACAATCTGGTCCTTATTCAGTTTAATTTGTGATTACAGTCAGTTTCTAGTCCATTTCTGTTTCTGATTCTCATGCATTAACATAAGCCTGTAATGCTTTGATTGCAAACTACATTTAGAAAATTTGTTTATTTGAAATTAGAAAAAATTGTGGAAGCATTTTTCTTGGTCTCAGATTTTGAAAAAGCTTATTTTCATAAAGATTAAGTTCTGGGTTAAATTTGATCTGGCAGAATCCCTTTAAAGTTTCTATTTGAAATGCAAATTTAGTACAAGCATTCATTTGAATTTTTTCTTAATTTGTGCTAGAGAGAAATCTACTTAGTACTGAATCAGAAATAGAAATTTAATATAGTTTGTTTTGTCTTGGTGAGAGTCTCTGTAATTAATTAAATATGATGTTATCTTCCATTATGAAGTATGTTCCCTGGATTCACTCAGAGGGGTGTGGACACTCTTCAATGGATAAAGTGCTATTAACAAAATATCTTGAACGGATGGGAAGAATATCATTAGTAAGCATATGGGGAAATGTATGCTTAATAAGAACAGGAATCAGCCTTAATTAGAAGTCCAGATTCTAATTCCCCTGAACTCCAGGGAAATTTGGATCCAGAACCTGATTTTGCAACTAAGGCTTCTCTGAAACATAGGAAGAATCCAAGGGCATCAGAGGACTTTAAGGAAGTTTTGGATTTGGATCCAAATCCATAGCCAGACTTTTCAATTCAATCCCATTTCTACGGTGAAATCCTGGCCCCCTTGAAGTCAGTGAGGGCTTTGCCATTGACTTCAGTGGGGTCAGGCTTTCACAACCTGGTCTCTGTATAAGGTAAATATAGATGCCTGTATTGGGGAAAGATAGGGGATATAAATATGCCATTTAGACAATCCTCGAAGAGCAGTGTCCAGGCGACAGCCTAACATTTTTTCAGAAAGTTCATTGAACATAATAGAGAATGAAGAGCTGTCAATGTGGAAGGCTTGAGGCTATCAGGAGTGTGTAATCTTCTATAGATTGTTTGATTTTTTTGTTTTCTTAGAACTTAGCATGACCCTGAAATGCTAGTGCACATTTTAACAAGTAAATGTATCTCACTGTGGTGGTTTCTGTTTGCCTATACTGAACATTTTGTATGTCATTCCACAATTGTTTTAGGCTATGTAACCTCACATTTTAAAAGATTCTGTGATCTTTACAGCAATTTGTATGGAGATGGAATAAGATTATTAGCTTCATCCACATGCCAGGGCACGTCCCTCTAGTGTGTGTCTAGTCAATTGTAAGTGTCTGATGGGACTGATACTCTTTTCTTTGAAGGAATTCCACAATTAAATCTCTCAAGTAGTTTTTCCTGATACTCTAAAGTTACCTTTTCTTTGTTATCAGTTGATCTTTGTTATATGTCTTGTACCATCCTCTCTGTCTCAGATATGTATATAGAGCTCATTGCCGTAGTATCTAGCCTCCGCCACAGTAACTATATAATTATTATAATACATATTCAAATATATTAACTATATATACACTAAGATCAAAATCTGCCCTTCAAGATGCATTTGCAGAAAATTAATAGGGGCAGGTATATCTAAGGGCAGAATGTATCCCCAATGCAAGAAAAGTTTCTCTGAAAACAATACCACTAAATGATAAATATCTAACAGCACTTAAAGGGACCTAATTCTGCTTTGAATGTGCTAACCATTCCAGTCTGGGCTGAGGGAATGGAAGCTGCATGAATTTAGACCCCTGGGTTTAAAGAACACAGTCCATTCTTCTGATCATTTTAAATTGTTTTTTTCAATTACTTGCAGAATTCACATTCACCTCATATTTCTTCAAAATGGTAAGCATCAACATCTCCCAGTAACTCCACTGTTAAATGCCGTGGCTGTTACCCATGAAATTATTGCCATTCACACCAGGAAATCCAAAGACCAAGATCATTTTTAATGATCAGCTTGCGACACACATTGCCTCAGAACAGACTTTGGAGCTCTCTGTAGAATCACACTTTTTAGAGACTTACCCACTGCAGTATCCTGTTTACACAATGTACTTCTTTTAATCATTTCAGGACTACACTGGATTTATTTTCACATCATTCTTTGCCATGAAATTTATAGTTTATAAACAACTTTAAACTATGTTTGCCCTTGACAAGGTCAACTAGGGCAAGCAGCCCATCAGCCACACCTCCAGCTATAAAGTAGCTCAGATGTGTCATCTGACTTGAACCAATAAATAATAAAGATTGATGAAAGCAGCACTTAAAGGAACTTTCAAAATACATTCTATTTTCAGAATTTCTTTAATGGCCAGCTGTAAAAAAAGAAAATGAAAGAAATTAATTTTTTTAGCGCTGTAGATTCAGCTGAAGTTTAGAGTCTGCCTAACACTAACAAAAAAGGGTGTGCTGCTATGGTTGAAACCAATGTGACTTTTGCACATTCACAGTGCTGTTATGTGCATGCATATTAAAGTTCTGAAGAGTAACTGTATCATGCGGCATAATAAATTTGGGTCTTTGGCATAATGAGGGCTTTTTATTTGTCTTTCACTCCCACATACTGTATACGCCAGGAAAATATAGTCCTGCTCCCTAAATTTGGAACCTTTAGATATATTCAAAATTATATCTACAACTGGGATCAGAGAAACATGTAGAAGTTAGTAGTAACTAGGGGACAAATCCTGTTCCCAGGTGTTTGGATGTTGGGTGTTTGGCATATTTGGGACTGGGGCAGGAGTAGGAAGATACATATCCCTTCCAGGCTGCCTCAGAGATGGATTAGCCTCCCACACACCTTCCACAGGAGTATAGGGCGAAGTGGAGACTCCACCAGCTTCAACCATCCCCTTTGGGTGAAGGTTTGTTCAAGGGACACAATGAATCAACCCATCCTCTGGCTATGCTTCTCTTTTTTGCTCACATAGCTAATTTGGACAGTGTGACCCTAAGTGTATATTACATTTTAATAAACTACATTAAAAGAATGTTAAAGTTGCAATGTGAAGCACTCAAAAGTTAAGAAATGCCAGAATTAAGGTTGCCTTTGCAACCTTAATTCAGTCCCCTTGTGCATATGCATTATGAGAAAGTCTTTAATTATGTGATCACATACTATTTTTTCCATAGGACTTCTGCCTCATTCACAGCAATTTCCTTCTCTCGGGTCCTGTGCGCTGCCCCACAGCAGTCCTGGCAGTGAAGAACAATACTTGCAGTGACATCATGTCAGTCCCTTCAGCCATGGCCTAGAGCATGCTCACTTGCTCTGTGTGGATGGGGCATTCACCGTCCAGGCTGGCACATAGCAGTAGCTGCTTGAGGAGGGAGCACACACACTGTAGATGGAATCTTTGAAGAATTTAGCTTCCAAACTTTAAAAGGCTCCACTGAGCATCTGCAAACTGAGATTTTTCAGAGATGCATAATAATTTAACCCAATCTGTGCCGGTTTTCACAGGAACAATAAAAGGCACCAAGGTGACATGCCAGACTCCTGCCAAATTTAGGGCCCAACTTGAAATTGATTGATGTGAAGATGAGGAGCTCAGAATTTATGTGGGATTGGAAGCTGCATAAGTAATATCTGGGCTAGGGTTAGGTATATGTGGAGCTAAGGGGACACAGCATGAATTAACTGAAATTTGGGGGTTTGGAGAGAAGCTCCCAGCATCATCAGGAAGTGCTATATGCAAATGTGTCATTTGGTCTTAGTTAGGGTGACCATATTTCCCTATGCTAAATTCCCCTTTCGGCTCCTCCCAGTATTTCTATATCACTAGTGATCAAACAGAGGAAGGGCTTGTTGACTGCTCCTTTGCTTGGTCCAGCCTGAACCTAAGACACTGAGGAGCAGGGATTGGCCCTGACAGAACATCCTGGAGAGATGAAATCATCAGCACTGTGATACCACACTGATAAGAGCAACAGTTCTAAGGTGCTGCTGGCCAGCGAGAGTAGTGCATTTCCATTGACCTCACAGTCAAAGCGCCAGCCCTGCTGTCTGCTTCCAACTGAGTTGACTGTGAATGGGATTTGGTCTGCTTGTATTATAGACGGCACAGGTAGTAACACCTACAGTTAAGGTTGACTGATACTTCATTATTAGACTTTCCTCTTTCTTGCTCATAACCTACTGTTGCTAACCCCAAAAGTTCAAAAATCATGAATCCCCCCTTCTGTTAAATGGTCCCCTCAGCAGCTTAAGTATGGAGGGACAGAGACTGGTTACTGGTATATTGGGAAGCATTCTGACCAGTCCCAATGGGGAGGAACTGTGGGCCCTTCATCTCTCCTTGCTCCTCTCAGGAGAAAGTGCTGCAGGCACAAAGTTGCTCAGACTCTCAAAAATGTGTCCCTTAAAATGTGATGAAAATGTCAATGAGATAATCAATAATTTCAAGGCAGGTCACATTCCGGTTAAATTATTTGACCATGCTTCTAAATTACCTTTAATTGAGTCATCAACAATTTTTGTATGTGTAATCCAGTATCATTCCTCATGCTTTCTAAAGGAACAGCTTTTATTATTCTCTCTTGTTTTCATATAAAGTTGTTCAAGTGTTTCAACTTAAAATAGCCCAAAACTTTGTACAAAATGATTAATAGATCAGATGATGGAGAGCATGTATCCATAGTCAGAGCTCCACAATCACCTGCCAGTAGATACAAGCTGAAATTCTTAGTGCACCCTAGGGGTAAAAACACACGCAGCTTCCAAAATAAGGCTGCAGTTCCTGTAGCCATTAAGAACACATCCTGCCCTGACAAAAATATTACTCTTCTCCCTTCTCCCTGTTTCACCATCAGACTGTTCTCACCCAAGGAACAATCCCAGAATCATTACAGAGGGGAAACCATCTTTAGCTAAAGAATAATGTAAAACAAGTGAACAAAGAGCTTGGAGGTAAACAGAGGGCAGGAACAGACAAAGACAGATGATAAACACAAATAAATAGAGACCTGAGTGCCAAAGCCCTTCAAAGGCAGTAAATCACTCACAGACTCCCTTATAAATCAGCACAAACAGCTTCCATGTGTGCTATTCTTAAGTGCAACACCCTAATTGGCATGAATTTATTACAGCTCTGCTTTCGCCTCACCTTCTTCCATCAATACCTCACCCTATCCTATGTACATTAACTTCATGGGCAAGGTCTCGCTGTGATTCTAGTGAATACACTGTAAGTAACATCTCAATCCAGTTTCAGTAAATTTATTTTGACCCTGTGATACCTCCCAATTAATGTTTACTTTAGAGATTATGCAGTACAATTTTCAACTGAAAGCTATTACAGTGAATTATGACTAAGCCAGAGGGTAGCTTTGATAGGGACACATACATAGAGACTACTAGACCAATAATACGTGAATTAGCAGGTAGATCAGGATTATTACCAAATGAGATGTTCCCAGGGCATGTCATCATAGAACTCCATATTTGACACCATCCTAATATTGAGTTGATCTAATGAGGCCATCATTTTATAGACAGTTCTTTGTGCTCATATGGAATGGGTTGTAACTGAGCCACCTTATGAAAGAAATGCACCTCATTTTCATCTGCGATCAACAGCCTTCTTGCTGAAGAAAAGTACATTTCTTCCAACCCACCCACCAGTCTCATTTAATGTTCCTACTCAAATTTCAGTTTTCAGTGTTTCATCTGGATTCTTTTTCTATGTCCCAAACTGAAATTTGTCCCTAGTCAAATTGCATGGCTTGGCACAGAATTTCACTGCAGGTGGGAACTCATGGATAACGTTACAGTTGTTTTATCATTTAGATGACGACTGTTTTCCAAACTGAGGAAGAAAATCTATATGGAAGGAGGATAAAGCACACTGCATCATTTTTCTTGTATAATAAGAGATAGTTTAACAATCTGTCTGGGAGTGTACCTTTTCTTTTGTCAAGATGTCTGAAAAGCACTCAATCCATCCTTCTCAGAAGCAGTACCGCATTATCAAACTACTCACACCAACCTGCTTTGGGATTTGGATGGAGTAAGTACTATAGAAATTAGTTAATAGCTAACATACCTGAACAGCTGTAATAGAAAAGGGGGATATTAAAAAGAAAGGAGGCAAATCCACTAATGAGGTAACAGAGCAGTGAACATACGTTTCAAGTGAGCGATTGGTAGCCTCTGCTTTACTTTCAGACCATTGTGTTAGGGTAATAAACTAAAGCCTAAGAATTATTTTCAGATAGTAAATCAATCAGGAGTTTTACTGTATTAATACAGTAAAACAGGGTCAGATTCTCAACTGGTGCAAATTAGTGCAACCCCATTGAAGTCAATGGAGCTACATGGATTGATACTAGCTAAGGATCTGGCCCTATGTCCTATATATTTTTTTGAAATTAAATTCTTTATTAAAAAGTAGTATTACAGTATTTTACTGTAATGTGACTGACTAATATGTATGGGTACCACTGCCCTATGGACTTGCGACAGCTCAACTGTGTGTCATGCAGTCTCTACTACTAACAGTTAATATTGAAGTCCTACTGTAGTTGGTCATGAGTTCGTTAAAACATAATTAGCATTGTTTCAATTAAAACACTTTTTTTAAAGGAATTATTTTTACATTTGATTATTAATGATGCATTTTTATTTCAGAAAAACTGTTGTGCTGGAATAGGAAAAAATGTCTGGGATTTGTGGTTGCCTCTAAAAACCCTTTTTAAAACTTGACCTCCCTGCAAATGTCTCTAGTGACTGGCAGGAGGAGGGAGGGAGGGATGTTGAGGAAGGATAACTGCTCTCTCCAAACCACCATTTAGATAAAAATGATGAACTGCTACAAACATTCTACCAACATTCCAAATGAAATTAACTACTTTTGAGGTTCCAAAAGTCATTCATTTTGTCTAACATTTTTTTGTTATTAAAGCCCTCCTTGTCTTCATTCAGGAACCAGAAGCAGATGTCCCAAAATCCTCAAAAGAGGCTACTGGCCTTGAGGTATTTCTGGCATGGTCAAAATTAGGAAGTACTGGCGATCTCTTAAGAAAATCTGATTTTGTGTAATGTCCAGACAAAGATGAGTACTCAAACTTTTGGATTCTTCTCAAGAATGAATCTCCAAAATCTTAGAGATTCACTTAGCAGCAGCAGAATAGCAGAAGCAAATCCTAAAAAGATTTCTAACAGATTTATTTCTAAAAACTGCTTTTCTCAGTTACAAGATCTGTAGCAAACAAGCCGTCAGAAAAATTTATACTGTACGAGCTACCTCACTGAGCATTTTCCTTAATTTGAAAAAGACCCTAAATAAATGATGTACTCCATTAAATGCAAGGCCTGTATAGTGTCAAAGTTATGTTTCACTAATATGTTATTCCTTCAGAACATCTCAGGCACTGGCTTCTTCCCTTGAATTACCATTCTGAATGCTTTGTTTATTGAAAGCAATCAGATTTCTCAGGCCTGGTCTACACTAACCCCCAAATTCGAACTAAGGTACGCAACTTCAGCTACGTGAATAACGTAGCTGAAGTCGACATACCTTAGTTCGAACTTACCGCGGTTCAGACGCGGTCCACACGTGGCAGGCAGGCTCCCCGTCGACTCCGCGGTACTCCTCTCGCCGAGCTGGAGTACCGCAGTCGACGGCGAGCGCTTCCGGGATCGATTTATCGCGTCCAGACCAGACGCGATAAATCGAACACGGAAGTTCGATTGCCAGCTGTCGAACTACCGCGGTAGTGTAGACCTGGCCTCAGATAGAAACTGACTTGCTCTGAAACAAAAATCATTTCAGGTTTGAGATTGAGAAGGATTCCCCCTAATTTCCCAGCAAGAGATCTGTCACCATAACGAGTATTCAAAAATAGGCCATCTCTGGCTCTGAAGTTTTTCATAAGAGATACATTTGACTAACGTGTTTGTTCTATCCTAATGGGTGTAGAAAAAAAGAAAGTATAAAATGTGATCAGAATCACTCATCAGTTGCTGGTTCTCTATAATTAATTAAAATGAAACAATTTATTGAGGCATTGTACATCAGTGATAAAAACAAAGGGTCAGCTGTTATACAGCTTCTTGAATATCTGAATATAGTAAGGTTACCCACTGAAGAAGTATTGTTTGACTTACTTCATCTCCAGTGTTTTCATTCCTTAAGACATCTGGGAGCAGGGAAATGGGGGTGGATTTCATGTGTGGTCACTTCTGTTTTGTGCAGGTCACGTGGGGAAGGAGGTTTCTGCTTTGTGCAGTGTGTACATCAGACTAGGGAAAGATTCAACAATTTAAGTAGGAATGAAAGTATCTGACATATATATGACTTTTCCATTGTCCATTAGTTCTGATTGACTCTGGAGGAATTATGCTGTGTGGGCCAAATATAATTACGCAATCAGGGGAATTAAAGTAATATTCAGGGCAAATTCAAGCACAGACACCAAGGTTGTGGCCATAAAATATGTACATGCACATGCGAGCATGTATTTGTTCATGCAGACTGATTAATTGCATGTGCAAATGGGTAATAACACACGCATGTACCAATTATGGACACACAAATTAGTATCTTGTGCTTTCTGTTTGAAAACATATCTACATTTTCCTAGATAAATCCTGGCCAATGGCCTGATCCTGTTGGGGCTGACTTTGCCAGCAGCTGAGGGTAGTCAGTACTTTCCAGGAGGTACTTAGCACCTCACAGACTTAGGCCCTAAAACAGGGAGTTGTTGTTGGAGTTTCTACAGTGAAACCACTGACGGTTGTGATGATGAAATGAGGAGTTGAGTGAGTCCAAAGGCCTGTTCACAAGTTTAAAGGGAAAGCACTGTAACTGTGTGCTTGCATATAACAACCTATTTAGCTTTCAGCAAATGAATGTGTTCTACCTAATATGATTTTCTTTCTACCTCTGATGGTTAAATGCTTCCCCTAGTACTAATGTGTGAAGTGATCTGGAGTGCTAGTGTTTGCATTAAGCAGTTACTTGCGTAGGCCTTGGAAAAATGATGGCTTCTGGCAAAATTCACTAGAGGAAAAAATAAATACATTCCAGATTCAGATTTTACTTAAGGCTTTACTGTTCACTGATCAGTGGTTTGGGCAAGCTCTTACTTCCACTTTTCCCCTGCAAGAAAATAGGCAATGACTAGTAAATGAGCTGGAAATCATTACTATAATTAACATGTCTTCAAAGCAGCCGTTGGAAATTGTGCATGCAGCAACAAACTAATGAAGCTCCAGTTGCACAAAAACAAAAGGGCACAACAACCTGGAAAAACCCAGAGTGGGAGTTGCTTCAGAGAAGTTCCCCAATATTGAAAACAGGCTTTGAAGGGGAGAGTAACAATACCATACCAAACTGCAGAGTTTTATTGTCTCGGCTGTGAAATCTCCCAGTAATGAATGTCTGCTCTGTCAGCACACATGGAGGCATTTGGAAATCCTCATAGAAGAGAGAAGACAGAAGGTCTGGGGGAGGGAGAGAGAAGGGGACAGGAGAAATGCAGCCAAAAGAGGATATTGGCAATCTGAAGAGAGAGGTTTGTTTGGCCAAAACCTGATTTATTGTGTAAATAATCATTCAGCTAGTGCGCACTAATTACAGATAAAGTGCACTAACAAATGAGAGTGGATCTTTTTAAACTGATATGACCCAGTTCTGCTCGTTAGGTTTTTCTCTAAGAGGGTACAGAAAAAAAAAAGTGGGTTTCACAACAGCATTTCAACCACATTATTGCCAGTTTATAATAGCCCAGTCTATAATAGATTTTTAGTTTGTTTGTTTTTGCTGCATAAGGGGGGGAAATCATAGAATCATAGAAGATTAGGGTTGGAAGAGACCTCAGGAGGTCATCTAGTCCAACCCCCCACTCAAAGCAGGACCAACCCCAACTAAATCATCCCAGCCAGGGCTTTGTCAAGCTGGGCCTTAAAAACCTCTAAGGATGGAGCTTCCACCACCTCCCTAGGTAACCCATTCCTGTGCTTCACCACCCTCCTAGTGAAATAGTTTTTCCTAATATCCAACCTAGACCTCCCCCACTGCAACGTGAGACCATTGCTCCTTGTTCTGTCATCTGCCACCACTGAGAACAGCCTATCTCCCTCTTCTTTGGAACCCCCCCTTCAGGTAGTCGAAGGCTGCTATCAAATCCCCCCTCACTCTTCTCTTCTGCAGACTAAATAAGCCCAGTTCCCTCAGCCTCTCCTCATCAGTCATGTGCCCCAGCCCCCTAGTCATTTTCATTGCCCTCTGCTGGACTCTCCCCAATTTTTCCACATCCTTTGTGTGTGTGTGTGGGCGGGGGGGACGACGAAACTGGAGGCAATACTCCAGATGTGGCCTCACCAGTGCTGAATAGAGGGGAATAATCACGTCCCTTGATCTGCTGGCAATGCTCCTACTAATGCAGCCCAATATGCCGTTATGCAACAAGCAACAAGAGCACACTGTTGACTCATATCCAGCTTTTTGTCCACCACAATCCCCAGGTCCTTTTCTGCAGAACTGCCACTTAGACAGTTGGTCCCCAGCCTTTAGCAGTGCATGGGCTTCTTCCATCCTAAATGCAGGACTCTTCTTGAACCTCATCAGATTTCTTTTTGGCCCAATCCTCCAATTTGTCTAGGTCACTCTGGACCCTATCCCTACCCTCCAGTGTATCTACCTCTCCCACCAGCTTAGTGTCATCTGTGAACTTACTGAGGGTGCAATCCATCCCATTATCCAGATCATTAATGAAGATGTTGAACAAAACCGACCCGAGGACTGACCCCTGGGACACTCCGCTTGATACCGGCTGCCAACTAGACATCGAGCCATTCCACATACCAATATGGAATATTTAAATTTTATTCATTGACTCATTTTAAATGAGAAGTTAGGAAGCAGTAGCAGTTGGAAGAGCAAATCATAAGCATAATATGGACAGGTTCTAGGCAATTGCCCACTCACATATTTCTGCCATGACACCTGCCACATCAGTAGGCTTGCCAGAAATCTGTTTTTATTTTTTATAATTTTGACAGATAATATCAATGTTTATTTTTAAGCATTTTTAACTTTTATCAATCAAAATGTTCAGAGTTGTGGAAAATTATGGGTGGGTCAGACAATATTTGTTTAATGACAGTAACTGTTGAGATTCAAAAAGTTAAATCTTTATAAACCATTAAAGCACAAATTGTCAATATCATGTCAAGTTATACAAAGTAAATCTCATTCAATCAAACTCTATGTTCTCAAGCAGCATTTTTCTTACATTGCCTATCTGAACATTTAAATTATTGATGGAAATATTTCATCTGTTTGTGCCTGAAATCAACATTTGACAAAAATCTAATACTTCGACATCTACACACCAATCCTCATCTGAAGCATCCCTGTTATTGGGCCTGATTCAAACCCCACGGAAGTAAATATGAGTTTTTCAGCTGACTTCAAACGGTTTTGGATCAAATCTATTATGGGCCTTTCCTCAATTAAGACTAGACTAGTTGTGCCAAATTTTGTGGATTTTTTTTTATGTTAATTAAACAACCCACCAAGGATGTGCCTGGTGTGTGAGGTTTGAGTGTGCATTGGAGGGAGAACAAAATCTAATCACTGGATTATTTTAGATCCCTCCTCTTTCTAGTCAGAAGGTCCCATATGGTGCTGGAACCTTAACATTCCACCATTCCTGCCAGGGGATTCCCTGCCCTGAAGGGTGAATTCTATTGAATAACACTAAGTTCCTGTGAAAAGACACTCTCTTCCTACAGAACAAGGGCTAAGTTAATCAACCAAATTAATCATTACAAATCATTTGCTTATCTCTGTTCCTTCCACATTTAAGTGAATATTTTATTAATGCAATTTTTTAATCAAACCTGACCTAGCCTTTTCACTGCAGCATTAGCAATAATCACAGTGGCAATGAGCTAACCGGAATTATCAGGCTATGCATGATGTACTTCGAGTATTGAAAGATGAATTCAGATTTCCTGCAGAATTGTGTTGCGGATATTCAGGCCGCTGAGGAGATTGCTAATTATAAGTTTGGCTATAAACTTCTATTATATACTGCAGTGAAAGAACTCCAGATTTGACTTGGCTTTGACATGCTTTTTCCTCTTACAGTTTGTAATGACTAATTCAAATGGATTGAGCACATTCACAGGGCTTCCCATTACACTCCAGTTTATCCATGAAAGTAGTCTGCCAGTATCATGTTCCAATGATATGGCATATACAACCAGCCTTTGCTCAACCATCCCATGTAACAAAGAATATAGAATTCCATCTGTTAACTGCATCTAAAGTTTGCATTGGGATATATTGCATTCATCTTTGAAATGTCTCTGAAGTTGCTTTTACAGATCTAAAATATTTCTTCCTTTTGGAAGTGATGGTGCGTACATCTTTCTTTTACTCCAGGGTATTCTGCAAGGTAAGATGTATTTGAAGCAGGGGATATTTACAAAGCTAACATTTGCTATGGCCAGTTTGCACTGCATGAAATCTTTCTGCCACACCTGGGATGATGAAAAATATATAGTCTTCTGGCAAACTTTTAATGTCCTCAAAATGAAATGACCCTGAAGGGGGGGGGGGAGGCAAAATGGGTCCTTCAGTAAGCAAAATCATGTCATACTTACAATTCCAGAATTTTACAGTTGCAAATAGAAAATATTTTCAAAGGTAAAAAACTATGGATGGGATTTTCAGAAGTGCTCAGCATTGGCCTAACAAACACTCATTGATCTCACTGAAAGTCCCACCATAAGTTTACAAGGTGTATTAAGATCTACCAGAGACAAAACTTTCTAGGATTCCTAGGCCAAGATTAGATTATTTGTTACAATTTATAAAATTTTAGAAGGGAGGGTAAAATCAACATTAGGCCAAAGGTGATTGTTTTTCTGTTTGAAGCAGAAGGTCCCTAACTGATCAGTGAGTTTCCAGACCATCCACCCAGCTGGCCAAAAAGTTAGCTATTAACTTCATAACAATTCTTTAGAGAAAACCCGCAGGGGCATCCTAGGTCATTGTTTAAATCTCAGCACAAAATATTTCAACTTCATTGCCACAATAGGGATTTTCTAATGAATCGGAAGGAGAAACTTATAGGAACTTTAGTGTATTGTCAATTCATAGAGGAGAAATGGTCCCCATGAGTCCCAAACATTCCACTTTCAACAGATAAGGCAGGGGAGCTGGAAGAGGTGCAAGTGAGGACTTATTTGGTTGCTGGAGTAGGCATAGGTATTATTACAACTATTATTCAGTTTTATTACAGTAGCCTCCCTGACCAAGACCCAGTCAGATCGGGGCCTCATTGTGCTAGGTACTGTACAAACACATAGTAAAAGTCAGTCTGCAAGAGACACTGTTACTTTTTGTCTGTGTAAAAGAAGAATCTGCATTCTATTAAAGATGCTAAACAAAGGTAGTGTGAATATCTTAATAAACAGAACATATAAATTTATGTATTTAACTAGATCAATGTGTCCAAAAAAGACAGAATAAAATTCTGAAAACCATATAAGTGAATTAGGAACATAATCCCTATATTCAAAAGTGGTTTAGGCACAGATTTTTAAAAGTATTTTGCCATTGTTCTGCTCAGCATTGCAAGGCCTAAATGATTGAGGCACTTAGGCCCAGATCCTCAAAGGCATTTAGACACCTAAATGACTAAATCACTTCTGAAAATTAGGTGTAGGCTCCTAAGTCACTTAGACCTAGCAACGCTGAGCAGAGCAATGGCTAAATACCTTTACAAATCTGGGCCTAAATCACTTTTGAAAATGGTGCTTAACGTCTTCATTGATTTAAGTGCTTTGAAAATTTGACCCTTGGTTATATCTTTACACAAATTTTAATCTATCTTAATCTAACAATGAAATATGGATTATTTAGAATACCTGTTAGATAGTACAACTAATTCACATCTTCCATGAAATACTTCTAGTGAAGAAAACTCATTATAAATAGCTATCTTAAAACACTTAAGACAACACAATCAAGTCTATGCAAATCTAATGCTCACAAATCCATAGGACTTGCTATTCAGACTCTCTTTCATGTTTACTTGAGCTAAAGATACAGACCACAATTGATCTCACTGGTACAGAAACTGGTATAATCCGGGGGTGAATCAAACAATTATTGTTATCTTTAATTAAGAATTTCCCAGGTTTGATCAATTTAAAAGTATTTAAGCATAGTGGGACAAATTTGCCTATGTGTAAGGCCACTGACTTCAAGTATGCTACACCAGGGAGAAATTTGGTTCATTTCTAATATGTGATCTTTCAAATCTCCTTGATCGAGGCAATAACTATCCTCAATGCTTGTAACATTGCACATATTCAATAGTTGAGCTGAATTTTAAGTAGAGTTGTCATCTTCAACTAAAAAATGTTCCACATTTCATGATGATGCCCATTAAGGTTCCTGAGATATTTAGTTATTATTGGGTTCTTACTATGACATTCAGGAAGAATAATAAATTTAGATAAGGAATGTCGTGTTTTGGGAAAAGAACACAGAGGGCTGTCTAACATTTCAATAATGAAATAATGAAAGCTAGTGCCATTCTGTATGTGAATAACTGCCAGGTTAAAGCCATTAACTCAGATGTGAAAGTTGAATCTTTGAATTTTTTTTAAAGTGTTTCAATACTGAGGAAGTAATTTGAGTGACATGAATATTAATTGGTGATGTCACTGCCAAAAACTGTTTCATTTTGTTTAAAGATCCAATCGTTTGGAGCAGAACTCTGGCTAATGATGAGGGCAGGGGTTAGGAAGTCAGGACTCTTGGGGTCTTTCCCCTAGTTTTGCCATGACTCAGGAACCTCTAACAACCTCTGCGTAACATCTCAATATACTAGTAAGAGTACCACAGTATATTAAATCACAGTGGTGCTGTGAGGTTTTTCTTCTTGTATGTAAAGTACTTTGAGATCCCTGCATAAAATATGCTATAAGTAAAAAAGACTATTTGGGTGAGGGTTAAATATTTCAAAGGATAACTCATGAAACTCAAAGAACGGAGGTTCTGAATTACAACTATAACATGCATTGTTAGTGAGCTCCGGTGATAAAACTTAACTAAGGGGCAAATCATACCTCCCATTTCATGGGCATGGAGACTGTTGAACCAGCAGAACTGATGTGATTCTATTTGCACCACACAGGGAGACAGGATACAGATGGCCCACACGTTTTTCATGCCATTGGGGCACAATTCTGCAAGCACAAGTCAGTGTGTGGGAGTGGGGGAAGCTGGGATAGGGTGGGGTGGGAGAGGCGTGTGAGTAGGACTAATGGTTGTGACTATATATTTTCTCCCCAGGACTATGCTAGTGGTTGCAGAGCTGCTCTGCTGATATGCTACAACATGGGTGAGGATTTTATTTCCGATCCACTGCACCTGTGGGCTTTGGCCAAGTCCAGTAACTTAGGCTTTGCCTGAGAAGATGATTTAGCCCTAAAATCCAAGGGTCAGATCTTCATCTACTGTAAATTGGTAGAGTTCCACTGACTTCAGTAGAGTGCCAAAGATTTACATCAGTTGAGGATGTGGCTCCTGGAGTGTTTTTGGCTTTGGATATTCAGTCAAGTTATATACTAAACCCAATACACTTTTAATAATTCATTTTAAAAATTTGGGTACTTCTAGACAAACTTGTTTTCTTTGCTTGGCTTTCAACACCTCCTAAAAACAAACTGAAACTCTGCCTACGAACAAAGTACAAGGAGGATCACAAACAATTAGAAAGATATTTATCTTCTTTTTGTACGCACTCCATTTACACAGCACTATAGCTCAGTCCAGTTCATAGCTGTACATAGAGACTCCTATAAACCTTGAAGGCATCTATTTTTAAAGCTATCTGGGAATACAGAAATATCTTCTATGTTCTCATCTGGGAATGTTTTTAGAAATGCCATCTACATGGGCAATGCAGAAGCATGCTGTCAAAAAATAAACAGCATCTTTATGCAAGGCAATTAATTTCCCAAAGGCAGTCCAGTCTGTGAATGACTGGTAAACAAATGGGGCAACTGCCAAGATAAATATTTACTTGGGAAGACAGGCAGCTATGGAGCAAACAGAAGTTTGTCTTAAATGGTTAGTGTGTGCACGCTGCAGAAAAGGAACACGAATGGTTCTAACATTCACCAGAGGTCTGCACAAAAACTCCAAATGTATCTGAACATTTTAAAGTCTTTTTTATGGTATTAGTAAGAGTTATGCAAATTGAACACTGAGTATTTTGTAAAAAATCCCCAAATGAAGATTTAGTATAAACTATCACTAAAACAACATTTTAATTTGTTTTTCAATGAGGTGACATCAAATTTGACCTACAATGGCTGCATCTGAAGACGCAGCAGGTGAGAAGACGATGATACAATAAAAATGGAGGAAAAGCCACTAAGTGGAAAACGGTGGAAAAAAGTGACTCAGGAGATAAGAATATCAACTATTGACTAGTAACTAGAGCTATTTGACATTTTTGAACCAGTAATGAAATTTAAAATTTACGAAAAAACAGGAAAAGGTTTGATGAAAAACATTTGTGATGCCTTCTCCCTGGTTTTTGACCAACTGATTGAAATTTTTGAATTTCAAATTTGTGATGAAATTTTGAGTGTCCAAAGTCAACAGAAAACACAGGAGGAATTTTGGAAAAAATTGTGACATTATTTCCTGTTTTTTTCAGCCAGCTTTGCTAATCGTAAAAGTACAAGAATTAGAGTGCGAAGCTCTTCAGATAATGAAATGGTTTGATTAAAAAGAGTGAATTCTATTACTTATGTTGGAAATAACTGAATTCATGCTACTGCATTGGAAAGTTAGAACTCTGACCTTGCATGGTG
The DNA here is from genome assembly GCF_028017835.1 of Emys orbicularis. Lineage (NCBI taxonomy): Eukaryota > Metazoa > Chordata > Testudines > Emydidae > Emys > Emys orbicularis. The sequence continues at coordinate 176,668,789 of NC_088685.1, read as the reverse complement.
TAGCAGCTGTTGTGTGTGTATATTGTTGTCTCTCTGCTGGATGGAATGTCGGACCTGCTCAAGTGAGATAAGGTCAACTTCTACATGACAGAGCACAAAGAAGATATTGGACCAAGCTTAATACTAAATGAAATCCTCTGTTAGCTTAAATGGTAAGATTCCATGTTTTTAGAGCAGAAGTTCCTTAGCACTGCTAAGTCCTTGTGGTTACAGTGTGCTGACTAACTGACAACCATGAAGTCCAGTGTAACCACAGCATGGTTACACGTAGGATAAAATTGATGCTAAAATATAAAGGACTATCATTAAAGGGCCTGACCATGCTTACATCTACATTGCACATTAAGCCTGGGCTCTGACTCAGGTTTGAGCCCAAGTCCCGCTTCCTTCCACACACAAAGTAGTCTGACTTAGGTCAGCAGGCACTCAGCACCCAGGTCCTAGGACCCTGCTGCGTGGGCAACAGGAAGGAGCCCGAGTCCTACTGTCATTTTTGCAGTGTGGATACAGCTGAAGGTATGCATAGTGCAGTATGGCTGCATTAGCGTGGCTGTGAAACCTGGGTTCAGCAATTGTAAACCCAGGTTTACAATGTAGTGTGGACACTCAAGCTTGAAAACACTGATTCCACAAGCCCAGGTACACAATGCAGCTTAGACACACCCTGGGAATTCAGCACACTCAGCACCTGACAGGGCTGGGCTTAATATGCATAATTATTTCCATAGACATTGCAACAACTCCACTGGAAGTCCTGGACACATAACTGAGAAGGAATGTAGTTGCTCTTCAGAACTTTTGGTGTCTGAAAGGAAATGGCCATTGGGGGAGAGAGAAAGTTCTACAGCTCGATACATGGTACTGCCTTTATTCTTTCTAAAGATGTTAGCACTCAGCAGTCTCTTCTTATGGCACAGGATTTTTCTTTTATTCAGTTTCTTTGCAGTGCTATAGTTGTCATGTAAATTGGATCCAGATGTTCTTTGGAACCTACCTACATTTTACAGTCCAATTCCTACTTTGATGTCTCTTACCTCAGTATATTTGATGAAGAGGGTACTTCAAAGATAAGTACCTTTGGTGATAAAAAGATAACACTGCCAACAAATAATTTTTTCTGCAAACTTATATATTCCCATTTTCATGGCAATTGAGGCTTAAAACACACATCTGCAAGTCTGGTACATAGGGACAAGCGAAACCACTTCCTGCATATGTGCAAAGATACACAAGCTTTTAAAAAGGCTCAGTTGTGGTTCATTCTAAGGTGCACTCACCCAGTTTTCCCATCCCTTATTGAAAAGTCCTTTGGGATGAAACCTATAAGGGTTTAATGAAATTTATTATGATTCTAGAGAGTTTACTGAAAAAATTGAGAGGATTTAATGGAGATTTGGTAGAGGGAATTTTGGATCATCTACTAGAATCCTATAGAAAAGATACAATTCTTTATTACAGTGTATTGAAAGATTCAAAAGTGGATTGAAAATTTAGAATGTTTAATAAAATTCTACAGAACTTTTCTAGGTGAGTACATCTGTCCTCAAACCTACCATCTTTGCTGTGATTCCTATAAGAAATTAGACCATAAAAGATAGCTACTTTCCACATAAAGATTGTCAGAATTTATTTTACCTAGTTATTTTAATGACTACAACAGATGTTTGAGACACATATGTTTACACAAGCTACATGTATTTAGATTGTATTGCTCTACCCACGCGTTTTTTTACGTCACTTATCTCCTAGGGTCCTGACTCTGCTAACACCTATGCACACGTTTAACTTCACATACTGTGTGTGGTCCATTTGAAGTCACTTGGACTACTCACATGTATTGCATTAAGCACTTACATAGGTTGTTTCAGGATAAGGTCTAAGAGTTTAAGCTTCCTAGGACAGAGGCTGTGTCTTCATACATATTTGTCCAGCACCTAATACAATGGAGACTCATCCCGATTTGAACCTCTTGGCCTCTCTATAAGTATCAAACAATTATAAATAAAAAATAGTACTATTAACTGGGTGACTAAAGGAAAGCTTCAGCTACTCTATTGTACTCAGTACAAAAACCTGAAAGGTTAAATGGGAAAGCAGTACTTTGGGGAATGAATTCAAGTACTTGATATGTAGTGGCATTTTTTTTTAAGTCTACTCCTGCCAGCTTATCTTTCTGCAAAGGTTAATCATTCATCCGTGAACACCAACATAAGAAATTATCAACCAGTTCCAGCCTTGCAGTTAAAGGAGTTTGTCATCATAATAATTTCACTGAGTGAATATTAAATATATTTTTAAAAGATTAGGTCGTCAAGTTATTCTTCTGCTTAGGCTGATTTTTGTAAAACATGCAGTAAAATCTTCACCACAACACTTCCTGCACATATTTCCAATTGTTTGTGTCTCAAGTCTTGCTTAGCAGTGGCACGTTATCCACTATTGGATTCACACTATTCCTGCAAGGGGCTGGCTGCATCCTTAGCTCTCACCAGCTGGCAGGATCAGGCCTGCTAGAATGTTTTATTAAGCTGGCAGTATTTCTTTATACAGCAAAACAGTGAGAGCCACATTCTTGGTTGGTATATATCAGTGTATCTCCTATGAATTCAACAGAGCCATGTGGATTTACACCAGCTCTGAATCTGGGCCTGAGTTTTGGTAATTATAGCACCATCTGCTGATGACATCAGGAAAAGTACCAATATTGGCAGAGCTCGTAATTAAAAATCCCTGTTATATTATAATATTCATTTTTCAAATGCCTTTTGACAGTTTCAGAGTTGTGTATTGTGTGTCTCACCAACTGAGGTTCAGTTCCTCACTGCTGTGTTGGGTAAAATGAGCCATATAATCACACATTATTGCTTATAAATGGCCAGTTATTGGGTTGGTCACTCCCCTGTTCATGCAGGATTGTTCCCTCGGTATATTGAAACAGTGCTTTGTCCCGTATAATTTTTAATGTGTCAGAAGACAGGGCTTCCATCATGCACTCCAGTAAGGAATAGAGCAGAACCCAGAAGCATTTAGGAGATTAGCATGGGATAGGTATATTGTCTCATGTCTTCAGGCTTGGCACATGGTCTAGGGCTTATTCTTGATATGGGTATAGTGTTATTGAATGACAGCTCATCAGAAACCAGATTTGTATCTAGCCATTTCATAATAACCCATTTATTAAACAAATTGATCCCAAAATCAACATTCAGCTGTTTAAATAAACAAGTCCAGAATGTACATATATGCTTTTATTTTTACAATAATGGATAGGGAAAAAAATCTCTTGGTGCATGGTCATTACTTTGTAACAACCTGCCTGTCACAGGCAATAAGTGAGGTACATGTGGCAGGTAATTGCACTGAAGGCTATTACAAATACACTTTGGGTGTTATAATGCCTGAGACTTGCTGACAGATGTCTGAAATAAGAAAGATTTGGGGCACCATTGCCCATGTTAAGGCTGGAAAAAAAATTTCAAATGTGCTGCTCTTTATGCAGAGTAAAAATTGATGCTGATATTTTAATTGTTATGAAACTATTAGAAAGGAAAGCAAAACCATTGCAAATTGGTTATGTATGAAATATGGTTCATTCTACACGTATGTGAATAAGCATATAATTATATTTCTCAAGCTATAAAGAAACTTACAAGCCACATGAGGTGACAAAAAGGTTTTCTGAACCAATTCTCTAGCATTAGGGGGCTACCATGCTGTTGGGGTGTCATCTTACATATAAGAGAAAAGGTTACTCATATGTAATGGTCTGAGTTTAAATTTGATATCACCTTTGTCCGGCTTGTCCTCGTCACTCCCTCCACGGACACAAGTTGACCCCACACCATTCCATTTTGTTGCAAGCATGTTCTTTCCATTTCTGGCCAAAGAGTTTTGTCATGGCATCGGCCCAGCACTTTTTCGGTCTTCCCAGCAGTCGCTTGTGGTATCTGGGGTGAAAATTCTCTTGCCATTGAGAAGTCAAGGGGATTTTGCTATTGATTTAAGTGGGGCCTGGATTTCACTCCCTATCTGATATACAAACTAACACATCCTAGAAGCTGTTTACACAAGTCTCTGACTTTCCTGCAGCAGGGTGAATAGTAATTATAACTGTCATTGTAACTACAAGTCAGGGCCAGATTCTCAGCTGGTGTCAACTGATATGGCTCTATTTACCTTACTGGAGCGATACTGAAATATACCAGCTGAGATTCTGGCCTTCACTGTTTCTGTACAAGCCAGTACTGCCTATTTAATAAAACTAGAAAGGAAGTGGGGAATCTGAATCCTCCACAGAAAGGCCAAAACCAGAAACGTGATCCACATTCATGGAAGCCAGAGAGGTTTGATTCTAAGGACCTGAATGGTTTGGGTTTCAGAAGGGATCCAGAACAACAAGGGGCCTATTTTCCACTTCCAGTTTGGATACAGCTGCAATCTCATGAACCTGTTCTTATCAGATCTCCCCAATCCACATAAAAATCAGCTGATCAGACTGTTTCTCACCATAGGCTGAATCTCACAAGAACATTTCAAAAGATTTCAGTGCCACTGACTCGGAATCCTACCTTAAAATTAAACTGGAGCTGCACAACAGCACCTTGGCTTGTTATAGCCTGCACCTTCCAAATCTACCTTATACTGCCAAGTGACTGATATGATAAAGTGATAGGAGTCCTTGGAAGATATTTAACTGAGTGTAACAATCCAAAGGAAAGCCCTACAATCCAAGCTCATAGTCTATTATGTTTTTAGAGTCCCTTATCAAATGGAAACAATTCTTCAGCTAATATGATTATTGTTGTTAGTCAGCTCCAGTTGTAAACAGTGGTAAAGAAGCCTAAACTAATTTAGGCCTTAGAAATTTGGAGGCATGTATATCAACCTGTTGATTTTTAAAGCAGAATACATTGGTGAATTAAATTTATGGTACCAGGTTTAAACACACACACACAGGACGCAGTATGTACCTTGGTGTAAAAGTTCTATTTACTATCATTCTGTGAATGTGCTAATGAAAATTCAAAATGAAGGAAGAAAGATTATGTAAAAACAAAAGAAAGATTCTCCCCTCCCATCCCCAAGGTGGCCTTTGTGTATATGTTAAATATGTTGACCAGGATTAATGACTGCCCTTGGATAAAAATGTCTGGGAACTTCCTGAACTTTGCAGGAATGTTTTATTGAAAGTTTTTTCTTCAGTTGTACATCAGAAAGTGTCCGTAAACATGGGCTTAATGACATTTGTTTAATGAAATTTAGTAGGGAAAAAACACTTCACTCTGAACTTCAGTGCTTTTTGAAAGTCTCAGATTTAAAACAGTGAAGCAACAAATTATCAGAAGGTTGTAATATAACTTGATGGGCCAGATCAAAATCTTTCCTTTGTCCATTTTTTCCACAGATTTGTTTTTACATTATAAAATATCTCTTTCAAACATCACAGTGGTTACTTTTTTAGCTGAGGGCTGATAGGAAAGAAGGCAAGAAAATATTCTCAGAAAAGCTTATATTTGGAAAATGGGAAAATGAGGTCAGTGCTGCTACAAGCTAACCCTGAAAGGAATAAAGCGAATCTTGTGTATGGGTTCTTTGCTTTACTCCCAAGAATACAGAAAGGGAGTGGAAAAGCAAAACAGGGAGAGCTACAAAGGTTCTTGTTGTACACAGCTTAGTGTGTTGTGTTGCCAACAGAATAGCTTTGCTGGTTTTCTTTACGTTAAAAGAGGGGTGTAGTTTAAAGCTAGTGTAATTATTAGGCATATTGAAGTGTGTCACAAATCTGTGGCCATGTAGGAACTTCATGTTTTGGTGAAGTTCTTTGGCCCGTGTTATGCAGAAGATGAAAGTATATGATCATAATGGTCCCCTCTGGCCTTAAAAATCTATGAATCTATTGTTGCCCCTATGCTACACACATGGCAAAACAAAAAGACCACATGAAAAGCCAAACATTTCGTTATGTCATTTTCAAAATGATTTTTTTTTTGGGGGGGGGGGTCAAAATGGCTCTTCAAAATGTCCTTTAATTTTATTTTAGAAAGGTTTAAAAATGGTCAAGATGAAAACATTTTGTTTCAAAAATGTTGAAAATAAATGTTTCATTTGCCCTGAAATTAAATTTAAAATTTTTGATTAACCAAAAAATTTCAAAGAAAGTTGCTTTTGGTATTGACCTGAAACAATTCATCCAATTTTTTCAAACTGTAATAATCTGAAAAATCCATTATTCACACAACTCCATTTATGACACACAAATGAACAGTTCTAATTCTGCCCAGTAAAGGACTCTGCTAGGGATGCACACTACCCAATTATCAATGGTGACCTTCCAAAAAGTATGAGGCCGATGTTCAATTTAAATGCATGTCCAAAACATAGCAGATCTTCTTAAATCTGCAAAACTGGACAAAATATCTTCTGAGAACAAGTGACCTCATAAAAAATCTGGCACTTCCATTCGTGGATAGAATTACCTTGAAAGCAGGCTTTGTATTGGCATTTCAGCACTTCCAGTTCTAGTGCCTACTGGAAACTAGAAGTGAGAATGTTCTATCTAGACATTTCAGAACTTGGAAAGCTTTTGATTTAAGATCAGTTCTACAGTCCCAGGAGGTAATGGCGTGTGTGTACATGCAAAGTGTGCCTTATGATAAAGAAGAGATAGGGTTTGGTGGTCATGTATCCCCTCTTCTTAAATATGTTTTTAAAAAATGTCAAACTCCAGCAAGAATACCAACTGTAAACTGAATTTTCACATGCAAGCTTTGCTAATGACTTAAAGTCCATGGTGTGCTGTGGCGTGAGTACATAGCTTAAATGCCCAAACCATTGGCAGAGGCAGCATAATGCCCCCAATGGTAGTTATACCTTTCTAATGGAAGGAGCATATGCTCATCCCATTGGTGGCAAAAGAAAGCGCTAGCAGCATTAATGCTGCTTCTTAAGTATGTGCATTGGAAGATGGTGTTAGTAAAGGGATATTCTGGCACTCTCCTCTAGCACACTCCATCAGGGGAATCCATATTTTGGCAGAGTATTTTCATTAATTCTTCCAAGATGAACTGGGGACAAAATATGAGCATGAGGTTTGTGCTCTTGTCAATTGCCACATAAACACATAGACTTGATACATCAGTGACATATTATTCATTTCTATTATCTTATTGTCTTTGACTCTAAATTGGCTCCTTTTCATGTCTGTGGGAGTTAGGTTGTTGATTTCTATAGAGCCAGGATGGGGAACTACAGTGGTTGCCATTAAAAAAAATCAATAGTGTTGTTCGAAAGATTCCCCTTCGAGAGATGGGAAAGTGACTATGGTATCTCAAATACCACTGTGTGGTTCCCATTGGCAAGGGTAACTTTATAATGGCAACCACTGTTAGTGCTTGAAAAGTGGAAAGAAACATATAGGACCTGAAGAAGAGAGACTCAAACTCAGCCTGTTCTAAATATATGCGTGAAGGCAGAAGGTATTGCATCCACTTATATCAGGGCTGAATTTGGTACACTGCATTGAAAAGCTGGAGCAATTTCTTTGAATCTTAATAAGAATCTGCAAATTCCTCCCTGCTGGATGGAAACCATACTTCTGTACTATACACTAACTCTTCCTTTGATTGGTTCCTGAAATTTAAATAATGCTTGCAGAATCAGCTCCGCTCTTGGCTGGTTGTGCTTTTGTATATTTTATTGAAATTCCATTTGAGTGGGAAGAAGGGATAGATGCTTTAGCTAAAATTGAAAAGACCGGTCTAGCTGAGGGCATAGATTAAGTGATTTGGGTTGTTACTATTCCCTACAGCAAGAGGTCACTTGGATCTGAGAACAGGATTCCAATTTACTAACATGTATCTGAGTTTATCCTAGCAGAATACATTTCACATTATTATTGGATTAAGATGGTTACATTTTTCATGTTACAGCATATACAATTCCTCTTTCACTCCAGAAATAGTCTCTGCTCTAAATTACAGTGAACACAGAATGTTTACTAATATAGACCTACTGATCCAACTTCTAGTGGTAATGGCCTCTAAAATTATAATTTATTATGAATCCATAATATATAGATAGATGTAGGTAGCCATGTAAATCATATTAACCCAAGTTATGAAATGAAGGATCAAAAAAGGTGAAGTGACTTGTTCAAGCAGCATGAAGCCTAGTGGAATCAGTGTAGACTGCGAGGTAAGGGACCAGGGCCCTAGTAAGGGTCATTTGAGAAATGTTATGTACTTCCTGCAAAACAACTGATGAAATGAATCATTATCTTTCTTTGTTTCTTTCAAAATAGCAAATGAAATTGTTTGATTTTTTCATCAAAACAAAGCAAATCCAAAATGTTCATTTCATAGTGAAAATTTGCCTTTCAGGTTTTATTTTTCCCTGTCAAACGCTTTTCCCTCTTTTCTGCTGGAAAAAGGGGAAGGGAAAGGAGGAAAAAAGGAACCTCCTAAAAAACTGAAGCAAAATGAAAAAGTGATTGAAAACAAAAGTGTTTTATTTGAAATAAAATAAAAATTCTCATTTCAACCCATTTAATCGGCAGGTGGAGGTGAATTTTTCCATTTTGTGGGTCATTCCACAGGTTTAAAAATTGTTTCGATTTCAGAATTTCCCATGAAATGAGATTACAAAACAAATTTTGTTTCAGGTTGAAACATTTTCATTTAGATAAAACTGAACTTTTTATTCCCATTTTTAATTTATTTTTTAAAACTATATATGTTATTAAGTACAGACTGTTTCCATATGTTTTATGGAAATATGTTTATAATCCTATTCAATTTATTCATAAATGATCTGGAGAAAGGGGTAAATAGTGAGGTGGCAAAGTTTGCAGATGATACTAAACTGCTCAAGATAGTTAAGACCAAAGCAGACTGTGAAGAACTTCAAAAAGATCTCACAAAACTAAGTGATTGGGCAACAAAATGGCAAATGAAATTGAATGTGGATAAATGTAAAGTAATGCACATTGGGAAAAATAACCCCAACTATACATACAATATGATGGGGACGAATTTAGCTACAACTAATCAGGAAAGAGATGTTGGAGTCATCCTGGATAGTTCTCTGAAGACGTCCACGCAGTGTGCAGCGGCAGTCAAAAAAGCAAACAGGATGTTAGGAATCATTCAAAAAGGGATAGAGAATAAGATGGAGGATATCTTATTGCCCTTATATAAATCCATGGTACGCCCACATCTTGAATACTGTGGTCTCCTCATCTCAAAAAAGATATACTGGCATTAGAAAAGGTTCAGAGAAGGGCAACTAAAATGATTAGGGGTTTGGAACGGGTCCCATATGAAGAGAGATTAAAGAGGCTAGGACTTTTCAGCTTGGAAAAGAGGAGACTAAGGGGGGATATAATAGAGGTATATCAAATCATGAGTTGTGTGGAGAAAGTGAATAAGGAAAAGTTATGTACTTGTTCCCATAATATAAGAACTAAGGGCCACCAAATAAAATTAATGGGCAGCAGGTTTAAAACAAATAAAAGGAAGTTCTTCACACAGCGCACAGTCAACCTGTGGAACTCCTTGCCTGAGAAGGTTGTGAAGGCTTGGACTATAACAGGGTTTAAAAGAGAACTAGATAACTTCATGGAGGTTAAGTCCATTAATGGCTATTAGCCAGGATGGGTAAAGAATGGTGTCCCTAGCCTCTGTTTGTCAGAGGGTGGAGATGGATGACAGGAGAGAGATCACTTGATCATTACCTGTTAGTTCACTCCCTCTGGGACACCTGGCATTGGTCACTGTCGGTAGACAGGATACTGGGCTGGATGGGCCTTTGGTCTGACCCAGTATGGCCATTCTTATGTTCTTATGTTCTTAAGTGTGAATATGATGTAACTGAAATATGCTTTATGCAAAAGGTCTCTTGTAAGGTATCATTACAAAGCTTATGACCTACTGAGTGTGTTCATCCTATTTGTATGAATGTATCATTCTTGTATCTGAAGCTAGAAATATGAAGTATTACTCTGAAGTCCTATTGTAACTATGCAAAGTGTGGGCCATTAATAGTGGCTTAGAATCTTGATGGCTCCCATCAACTAGGACAATTGGTTGTAAATGGCTCTGTTTACTTGTAAGCCTTCCTGTATATGTGGGTGCCAGCCAGTGAGTAATGAAGTGTCACAGGACATGTGAACATGTCACATGATACTGGAATCCATCTTAAACCTGGTGCTTTTCCATTTAGAAGGAAGGGTGGGAACCCAGAGAGAGACAAAGGATTCCCGCCTTTGTGTCAAAGATATAAAAGGGTATGGAATAGAACAAAGGGGGCTGCCTGTCATGAGAAATCCCCTAGTTACCACCTGAGCTGGAACCAACAAGAACTGTACCGGGGAAAGGATTGGGCCCAAACTAGAAAGGAGTCTAGTCTGTGAAAGAAGCTTATTGGAACATCTCTAAGGGTGATATTTACCTGTATTCAGTTTCATAAATGTATTAGGCTTAGATTTGCGAGTTTTGTTTTATGTTGCTTGGTAACTTACTTTGTTCTGTCTGTTATTACTTGAAACCACTTAAATCCTACTTTTTATTCTTAATAAAATCACTTTTGTTTATTATTGAACCCAGAGTAAGTGATTAATCCCTGGGGGAGCAAACAGCTGTGCATCTCTCTCTCTATCAGTGTTTAATAGAGGGTGGACAATTTATGAGTTTACCCTGTATAAGCTTTATACAAAGTAAAACAGATTTATTTTGAGTTTGGATCCCACTGGGAGCTGGATGTCTGGGTGCTGGAGACAGGAGTACCTGCTGATTGGTTTTCACTTAAAGCCTGCAGCTTTGGGGATGTGGTTCAGACCCTGGGTCTGTGTTGTAGCAGGCTTGCATGTCTGGCTCAACAAGGCAGGGTTCTGGAGTCCCAAGCTGACAGGAAAACGGGCTCAGAGGTCATTTCAGCACATCAGGTGACAGTCCCATGGGGATCTCTGTGACCAAACCCATCACACAGACATTGACAGAGGTGCTCAGGCCCTCCTACTCTCCATTTCTTGTACTTGACCACATGACTTTGGGAAATCTCCTCTTCCAATTTCTACAAAATTCACAAGCTCAAATGCATGTACAAAAAACACTTTTGTGATATTTTGTGAAAACTGAAAAGGGGGATAGGTGGAGAAGGGGAAGTGTTTCAAGAATCACAATAAATGAGGAGGTGAAATATTTTCCACATGGAAAGATGTCACCAGTTTTGCTCTTCTCTGCTATAAATGATTGACAGCAAGGTGAGAATATGCACCTATGAATAGAAGTTAAGGCCCCAGTACTGCAAACATACATGTGTAGTCCTAGATTGAAGCTTTTACTAAGGAAATCTTGCAAGAACAAAATTATAATGAGAGTAATCTAATTACACCCAGTATTTTCTTGTTTCCCCAGGAATTTCTCAGATGCTGTTACACAAAGATCTGCTTTATAAACATTTTCAAAATATCGTGATTTGGGTTACATTCTGCCCACTAAGAGCACATGATTTTATTGTGGTCATGTGATTTACAGGGTGCCTAAAATGGAATCCTTTCTGGAAGAGTATAACAAACAAAAGAACAATATTCAATCAGCTGAAAATTTGATGCTTTCTTGTGGTGTTTCCAAAACTTCTCTTGTGGTTAGGTTGTACTTTATAGCACAATAGAAAGCCATATTGCCCCAGGGTTAGAGCAATGGGAGAAAATCCCATTGCAATAATTTTTTACAATTTGGGCCCTTGATAAAAGCATTTGATAGGCCTAGTCCATGAGACCCATAGAAAATATTGTGTTTTGATTTTGCATGGACTCATGATTTAGGAAGATTAAGCTAATGCTGTTGTACTGCTCTTGATGATTCTTTAAATACATTTTAAAAACTTTAGAAAAAATGTCAATAATTATAAATAAATAAATAGGTGTTGAGATACCATGGGCTGGGGGAAAAGATGTGAAAAATGTATCATCCTTGTATCCTGAATTTTGCTGCTGCTAGTGAAATGGAATACAGTAAACTGGAATATTTGCCAGAATAAAGCACACCGTATAAGGAAGTAAGTCACAATGATAGATATATTTGGGAGTGCTGAGATTTATAGCCATACAGCAGAAAAAGATTTTTTTCCAGTGTCTCCTAAAATATTCTGGGGGGGGGGGGGGGGTCTGCATTTGATTTCATAGCAGATATTGAAGCAATAGCTCCACTTTTGTTTAGCCCACATCCTCAATTAGACCAGCTTTGTCTAATTTGCCTGAACTACTGAAAAACACTCTACTGAGAAAAGATTCATGATCCTTTCTTTTTAAAAACTTCAGACTATACGATATAAAAAATAAGTTAATAAGTCATGTTAGGTGTGGCTGAGACACTCATAGTTTAGACATCAGGATAGCCAAGTGGCTGAATTTCTGCTAAAGCACTCTCTAATTCAAACATATTGGTGACCTCAGAGTGACTTGCATACATGTGCATTAGATATCACTTGCCCAGCCAACCTCAGAGGAATAGTAGTTGATTACAGTAATAGCCTACACTGCAGGAATGCAACTTTTCTACTAAAATGCACAGAGCTGGACATGGATTTATCTCAATTACACGAGGTACTTACATGTTATACAGGAAAAAGAGTTAGTACTGGGTGTAAATGCATTGAAAAATATTTCTTTAAAACACAGGGAAGTGAAAGAAAATGCTATCCAGTACAACGCCTCATACATATTTCTGGTTGACACATTGATCAGAAAATATCAATGTTTTGTTTTTTGTTCTGGGAGTAAGTACAGTTTGTAGCAGTTATTGCATTTTGAAATGACGATCTAAAGTAGAAATCTCGTGAACCACTTCTTCATGCTTCATAGACATTTGTTTATACAAGCAAATGTAAGATGATCAAGTAGCACAGAAGAATGGTATATTTAAGTTATAATTGTTTTTGCTGGGCCACATACAAGGAGATAAATAGAATATAAATTAATGAACCCCAGTGACTCAAGCTGCCATGTATTGATTCATGGGCTATTTATCTAAAGCTTTACTGTCCAACAAAAACAGTCAGTGCCATTATAACCCCATGATTTCTGAAACAAAATGACCCAAGAATTGCTTAAGAAAATAAAAAGTTGTAGCTTTTAAGCAGAGGAAGCCACTATCAAAATGGATATTGGCTTTCAGTGCTGAAAATAAGCACTACATGTGTCATTTTTAATTTGGGCATACACCAAACAAAGCTCAGGCAATATGCACACTGTTTTTGATTGGAATGGTCAATGGTTTTCCAGACATTAAGTAATGTCGATGATATAGAAAGGATTTTATGAAAATTGAATGACTGAAAAACACACCCAACCCCAGCCAAATCCTTATCCAGTTTGTGTGTGATCAGAATGAGAGAAGAACAAATGAAAAAATCAAAGGAATTAGAGATGGTAGAGCTCTATTAAATTAGATCCCATTTTCCCACCCCACCCCTTCTCACCAGCTGCAAGACATGGCCTCCAGTTAGAGGATTTATGTGGGATTATACTTCATCTTAATCAAAAGGCCAAGAAGAAGCATGAAATATCTCATATTAGTACATTGTAAACATGCCAGTAATCTATGTGAGACGTAATCCACAAATTCTTAAGTGACCTGAAAAGAAATAGAAACTCCCAGTCTAGTGACACAGTAAGGAGAGTGCTGTCTTTTTGTTGATTTCATTAAAGATCAGAAGAAACAAATCCCATTTCAGTGATTCTGTTTTGAACACCCTTCTGAAAGAAGGTTTTTATTGAAGAGCCTTTAACTTTGAAACAAAGACCTCCGCGCCCCATTAATCTGCCAGAACCTGGATTTATTCATTCTGAAAAGCCCAACCTTTCCCCCAGGCTTCTGGAGAGAGGAAAGGGTTATGGGGTAGAGAGGTTTGGTGGATATTTATGCTGTGGGTATTCCTTTACCTAGCATTGTGTATTTCCATTTATGGGATGGGTCTTTGAGAAGAGGAAGGACAATTGAAGAGATGTTTAAACATACATTTTAATGTATAAATAAGTAATAAATAATAACTTGGGAAAAGTAGGTTCTACTAATTTATCTAGCCTTAGTAAATTCTAATATGTGCAAGACTTGTTAAGCTTTTTAATTTTATTTCTATAATGAAGATAAATTATGAAGTGTAAAAAAAGTGATAAGGGAACCTAAAGACAGCAGGGGAAAACAGCTAGCAGGGCTGAGAACAATAAAAAACAAGTTTAGTTTTTGTTTTGTTTTAGTATAGTACAGGGGAAAAGACTGAATACTGGGATAGGCCTATTACGGTGAGATTGTTTATAACGGTGAGGCAGAAACACAAGCGTTCAATAAATATCTGTTTTGTATTTGGAAAGAAGCGGGATCATGTAGTCATATCTAGGCAAATTAATTTGTTTAGAATAATCAGTTCACCAAAAAAATACATCTTTGCAAATGCAGGTCAAATTCAGTGAATAGTTTCATATATATATATATATATATATATATATATATATATATATATATATATATATATGAAACTATTCACTGAATAGTTATAAATTGGAATAAAGTCAAAAAAGTCAAAACTGTTCATTTCAACCAAATTGAAACAAAAACATTTTGACTCTTCATTTCAAAATGGCATTTTATTTCAAAATTTAGCTGAGGTGAAGAGCCCTCGAAAATGAGGTCAAGTGAAATATTTCACGCACCCCAAAAATGAGTTTCTTGTTTTTCATTTCTTCAAGAAAAACTGAAAATTCAGCTTTGGTTCAAACCTAACAAAATTTGGATTTGGATTTTTTGTTTTGGGCTCTAAACTAGAAAAAAAATTCACCTAGCTTTGCTCATTTCACATGAGGCTGATGAAGTCCATGAGTAACTCCCAGTCCATGCGTAATGAAGGAAGATGTTAGACAATATTTACAAGGGATACACACAAATTTAAAAAGAGCAGATTCAAATAACTTGCACCCAAGAGTCCTAAATGAGTAGGCTGAGGAAGTCTCTGGGCAGCTGATGTTAATTTTTAATATATCTTGGAATAATGTGCAAATTTCAGGAGACTGGAAGAGTGCTAAGTACCAATATTCAGGAAAAGTAAGCAAAATGATCTGGGTAACTATAGGCCGATTTGCCTCATATCAGTCCCAGGCAAGATAATAGAAAAGCTGAAATATGTAAGGGGCCTGTCAGCCCCTTACTAAAACTTTGTAGGTTTTTAGGTTGGCCCTCTCCCCACACCAGGAGAAAGGGAAAGGGCCAAAGAGGAGTCAGGATCCTGCTACTGACAGGGCTCTGGCCATTCAGAGAGCTCCAGACTAGGAGCAACGGGAAGTAGCCAGCATCCCAAGTCAGTCTGATTGAGCAGGCAACTGTCCTAAAAACCCAGTGACACATGTAAAAGAGCACCAGCAAGCAAGGCGATGGTCAGGGAGGGGAGCAAGAAGCCACTGTAAAGACGTGAGACCAGCTGGGCAGGGCCCCGCAAAGGGGAGTGAACAACAGCACTAGAGACAGGAAGGGCCTGCAGAGAGTGGTCTGGGGAATAGAGACACATGATAAGGGAATGAGAAACAGTCACTGAGACCTCAGCTAAGGAGAGTAAGTGGAACAGCAAAGAGGGGGCTGAGTTATGACAGCACTGTAACCCCCTCACCCTACCAGCCTGAGACCAGCTGTGCAGGGAGCTGTAATTAGCAGTGCCCAGGGGAGTTCCCAGCAGCCCACAAGTCCCGGGAGAAGGCAGTGAGTCCTGCTGGGTAACTGCAGCTGGTTCTGCAGAGCCTTTTCCAGTCCACTGCTGAGGCAAAGACCTGTCTGAGTTATGCAAATCCCAGACAAAGGCAGCACCACCTCCCAGTAGGCAGGGGAGTCCAGAATTTTTTTCTGCCTTTTTCTCTCCTTTTCAGTTGACCCTTGGCTACAGCGGGGTGGGGAGGGGTGAGTGGATGCTTGGCCAGTGCATTCAGAAAGTTGGAGGTGGGTCTTCTTCATTCACTAACGCCTACTGTGGAACAGCATCTAGTGACCTTTTAAAACAGGGTCTCTCTTGTGGGGGAAGATTTTGGAGTTGTAAAAAAAACAAACGGGAGGAGCCCAGACACTGCTGTGATAATTTGTGTGGAACTCTCAGAGAAGCCATAGCTGGGGGGCGGGAGGGAGGGGCATTGTCTCATCACATCCCCCCTTCTGGGGCTATCAAACGACAGAGCCAAGTTTCACCATCCACAAAACAGACAGTTACTGTTTAAAGTGGGAGGCTTTGTATGTAGACATATAGAGTAAATAGTATGTCTTTTCATTCAGGTGTAGGAAGTAGCATATGGATTGCTTTGGTATATTTCGAAACCTGCTAAGACATTTTCTCCCAGTATTAGATTGTTCCTGTTTTACTTGGTTTAGTGTTTTGTGCATGTGCCCTTTGTAACAGTTTAGTTCAAGACAAAGCTACTACCCTATTAGGGGTATGTTACTTAGTGGGAATCTATCTAGTAACCAAGTGGCAGCACTCCACCTCATAGATGGATCTGATACAGGTAAGAGAAGCAACTGGGGAGGAGGCCCCATGATCAGAGAGTGAGATGATTTTTTTTTTTAGCTCCCTTGCCATAGTCTCCAGGGTTCAGCCTCAGTCCCAGGGTCCCATGGGCAGCTGTTATGTCCCTCAAGAGGGAGGATAGTTGGGTTGCAGCCTTAAACCCAGTCCCAGAGTGTTCTGGGGACCCAGTAGACAAGGCCCTTCTGGCATAGCCTCACTAGGTAGCTAGGGGAAAGGAAGTCCCCTTGAGTTACTAGTGTCCCACCCCTTCCCACAGGCAGGGAACCACACCCAGCCTGTTCCTCTGGGTAGTGCCCGGGGCAGTGAGGGATGAGTTGCTTCTCAGCCCCTGAGATAACTTAGGGTGAAGTAAGGTCCCATTTTACTATGCCCCTACCCCTACCCCTGTTACATATAAGATTTAACTGGTAAAGAACTAAAAGATATGAATATAACTAAATGATTTTGAACTATTCCTACGTACTTTATTAGAAGTTTTAACTCTCTTTAGGTTTTTTATTTATACAAGACTTTTTCATTCTGAAGTTGGCACACCAACTGCTGGTTTTGATTTATTTCTGCTTGGATGTCAACACAGCTGATCTAGACATGGTCAGCCAAGAAAGTAAAAGACCATAATCTTTCCTGAAAATTGCATTTGAAGTTCATGTTATTCAGACTGGTGCTGGAGGGAATGTGTGGGTGTGTACTGCCTTACTAGCCAAAGCTCATAAAAGCTAGTGCTTCTATGAAAGAAAATAAATCAAATAACCTTTTATTAAATTTCAAATGTACCTCCTAAGAACTTTTAAAAATAATTAAATCTCAAAACTGCCCTTTGAGGTAGGCCACTCATCTCCATTTTGCAGCTGGAGAAACTGAGGCACAGAGAAACTAAGTCACTTACCTAAGGTCACTTAGTGGGTTAGAGCCAGAGTCATTGTTAGTCCTTTGCTTAACCATTAAGCTACACTTGCTTGCTTAAAAGGTGCGTGGAGGTGACCCTAAAGTTTTGTTGGTGGGGAGACAAGATGCAAGCTCCTTCAAGCAAATGCTTGGTTTTTCACATGGTCCATATGGAGCTAAACACAATTGCTTTGTCTTGGAAACTGATCAGAAATCGGACAACACATACAATTTAAAGAAATAACTACTCTGGAAAAAAATCTGCTAACTTCTACAGGAAAGGAGAATAGTACGAACAGCTGTGGTCATGGTTCTAGGATGATTGGAGGGCAGACTACAACTCTTTTCACTTTGCCCTTGCCAGCCCATCTAATGTTTTTTGTGTTCAGCACCCACCCTAGTTTTATAGGGATTTTATATATAAATTCATCTGACTTGAGAGGACTCTGTGGTTCACTGTCAGAATTTTGAAAGTCCAGAGTTCCAGGTGTGGATTCAAATGAAGCTGTGGCCCTGTGAAGGACATCTCTCTCTCTCTCTCACTAGATTCATATGATCTTTCATTTTCTCTATACTCATATGATCTCTTGCTTTCTCGTCTCCTTCTTGCCCATGATAACTGTTTCCCATCTTGCCCTTTTGGGTGGAATGAAGTCAGGGGGAATTTTGCCATTGACTTCAATGGGGCCAGCATTTCACTTTTCATCTTCCAGTCTTGTCCCTTTCAGGACCACAGAACCCGCAACTGGTTCTTCCTTAATCTTTCCACTCCCTGATTAGCATTAAAGTTGCTATTATTTTGTTCCCCCACATACAAAGAACAAAACATATACTTTCAGTTCTTGTAACTTTTGATTGGGGGAAAAGAAATGACTATAAAATCTTCATGAGGAAGAAAGTAGGGACTCTCTCACCCCAAGATCCTCCACCTTCAATTCTCTCTTAGCTTTGCTCCCTAGCAGGCTTCATACATTTAATGGTGTCAGTATATAAAAAACAGAATCATAGTCAAATGCATCACAGTGACCACTGCTCTTTTTTATGATAGATGTTAAACATTGCTCAGGTTGGATGCATGCATTTCTATCTTCAAATGCACAATATATGTTTATCCTTGACTGAATTATTTGGTTTAGGGGCTTTTCTTCCCCCTATTTTCTCTCTCCTTTTCATTTTACCCTATGTATTCTGCAATCTCCAATAACATTGCCATGATAATCTAGCACCCATTACATCAGTATGTTTATTTTCTTGTGGTGAGTGGTAATTGTTCCTTTTATTATTTATGTTTTAGGTACATTCATTCATTATGACTCAAAAGACGCCGACCTGGCAGACTTGTTGAGACCAATGCTACTTGACAGAGTGAGTTGAAGACATACAGGAAAACATGCCTAGTCTCACTAATATTGCCAAGGTCACAAAAATGAAAAGTGCCCTTCTCTTATTACTTTGAAAGAAGTAAATCTTCTAGGAAGACAAGCACTTATTTTGATTTATACGTTTTAAATTATATTAACTTTTAAATGAAAAACATTGTGATTTGGAATGCACTTGAGCGGGGGGGGGGGGAATTCACAAATAAGATTTTCTCATTGGCAGCAACAATAATCTAGACCTAATTTACACCATTTTTCACTTGTTGGTGGCTTTATTCACTGGCCTTTTGCCTCTGTTCCTGGAGACCAGTGCTCAGTTTTAGTTAAGATCACAAATGATTTTTGGGGAGCTCAGCCGAATCCCTAAAGGATGTTGAATGTTCACATTATAAAACCACCACACATCATGGAGCCATTCAGCATAATGAATAGTCTGGATGAGAGAGATGCCCAGGCGTGAGTAATTGGAAGTCAGATTCACTAGGAAAGGAAGCACTTTCAATGCCCTAACCATATTCTGTCTGGCTCTAGCTTGCTCTTTTCATTTCCTAGTCAGCAATATTGACCAAAACTATTCCATATTCCTGCTCACTGGCTAGATTCTGCTTGTTTGATTATGAAAGAGCAGAATCTGACCCATTATATTATATAATGGGGTCCTGGGGTCTGATTGGGACCTTGTAGTTACAACAGAAATAGAAAAATAGTAAGTGTCCAGGCTTCAGTGCCTAGGGGGGAAAAAACCCAGCATTCAGCAGTAAAGAGGAAAGTGCCCCTTTCCATTTGGACTGCATGAGATCTACACAACATTAACCCATTCTGCAGCTCTCAGAACTAGGAGATTAAAGCGCAGAGATTAAGCATCAGAAGTTTTGAAAGCATCTGTCTTCATCTTTAAAACATCTAATCTGTATTTCTTCCTCTGTGGAAGAATCCACCGTGCATGCCTGGAAATTGAAGGAATGTAGTCAGCTTTCAGGACTTCTTAGATGTTGAAGTGAAGAATAAAATAATAATAAAAAAAAAAAATCAGGACCCCGATTCTTCTCTGTTTCTTCCCTCAGTTACACTGGTATAAAGCAGGAGTGACAAGTGAAGCCAAGAGGGGAGGGGGAGTAAATGCTGGTGTGAAACCATTATGAATGACTCTGACCCTTAGATTGCTTCCTTGCTATTACTTTATTATTGACCATGGTATCTCTCATGTTGAGAAACACTTCTTGATTAACAAGCCATTGGGCTAAATTTTGTCTCTATGCTCTGAAGTCAACAGGGGTTGTGTGAGCACGAACAAAGACAAAAGGAGGCCTGGAATCATATCTTTTATTTTTAGATTTCCTCACATAGGCCCACAGATTACTCCTTTTTCAATCAATGAGGAAGAAGAAACAATATTTTTATTGTCAGGAGATACTAGGCCTGATTAACCACTGAACAGTTACCAGGGAATTATACTATCATGAAACTGGAGTAATGCAGAGGTGAATTTGACCCGCTATATTTTAATTAGAGACATCTGATCCATGGTATTCAGGCTTCAGTCTGGCTTGTGAGCCACTTCCCCCCCCCCCCCCCGTCCTCCCACACACACACAGAGAAAAAAGTATCAGAGTCTTTAGATTTGGGGTTCTGGTTTGGCTCATTTATTGAGCTACAGCACAGAACTGAATACAAAAAACAATGTAATTTGCATATCAGGTTTAAACGTGAATGCATAGTAGAGCTGATTTAAAATTTTTCAGCTAAATAATCATGGGGGAGGGGGGTTGCCTTTTTGGATCAGTTTATATAAAATTGATAAAAATTTCCATAATTTTTAAGCAGTTTTAAATCATATCAAACATGTCAAACCTAGAGATAGCCCTAGAGATAGCCAAAAGTTCTCCTCTGTGTTAGCCTTTCCTCAAGAGGTCTTCAGACTTGGGTAGTTTTAGTTTGGTTTTGCAACATTAAAGCCATTCCCAGTTTTGCTCATCTCTTTCACTCTAATGTAAACAGTAAAGTTATTTTCATATTTTTACTGTATGTTCAAGTTAACACTTGAAAATGTCATTCAATTATTTATAATTCCCCAGGATTAGTTATTGAATGAAAAGCCTATATCCTGCCATGACTCAGAGGCTACATTCACATGACCAGCTCGGAGTGTTTTTCCCCAGCTCACGGACACATATTCGTGGCAGCTCAACGAGAGGTAGCACAAGCACAAATAACCATAAAAACAACGAGGAGTGCCAGTGGCACCTTAGAGACTAACAGATTTATTTGGGCATGAGCTTTCGAGAGTAAAAAACCCACTTCTTCAGATGCATTGTAGAGCTGAAGAAGTGGGGTTTTTACCCACGAAAGCTTATGCCCAAATAAATCTGTTAGTCTTTAAGGTGCCACCGGACTCCTCGTTGTTTTTGTGGATACAGACTAACATGGCTACCACTCTGATACAAATAACAATGTAGCTGCAGTGGCACAGACAGTGGCATGGCTCAGCCATGTTCACTAAAAACCTGAAACTGGTAAGTATATACTTGACTCAGTGTAGACATAACCATCCATTTTCATAGGATTCTTTTCTACAGAAAGCTACAGAGCTGAAGTGTACCATTGGGGCCCATAGCACCACTCTATTTCAACATGCCTGTCACCCTCTCCACTGCTGACCCTTCATACTGAAGAACTTTCAGGACCAGAATCATTATACAATATCACAGGTGTCTGTACCCTTAACCAAATATTTCCCGTGAACAAAATGGCCATATTACGTTATTAATTTGTTAATTATTGTGACAAAGTGACTCACCAGCCAGCATGCCCCCTTGTGACTGGGCACAGCGTTGTAGAGCCTGCCTTTCCATTGCCCACTCTGCATGGCCTTGCAGGTCTGTTGGTAGTCCACTTTGTCTTGTGGTCTCAACCCTCCAGCCAGGTCGCATTAAGTCCCACCCTTTCCATGGTAAACACAAAGTCCAGCAAAACAATAGTCTATTGACCACACACTGGGACTTCAGTCTGACTCCAGACAATTACTCCTACCACTTGTGTTACGGCCTTCCCAGTGGGCCCACAGTAGAACCCAGGGCCTTCCCCTACTCTGGGTTCCAGTACAGGAGACCCATAGCAAGCAGCCAAGGCATGTCTACTCAGACCCCTTGCTGCCTCCCTGGACCACTATCTACCTAGGCCTATCTTCTTCCTGAGCTCACTATGTGTCTGAGTCTCTCTCAGGGCCTCCTCTCTTAGGCCTACAGCAAAGAGCTTCCTAGCACTTACTACAGCTATCTTGCTCTACTGTAGGTGAGTTTTCTCGTCCCTCCCCGAGCTTTCTTTCCTTCCTTATAACTGTGTCTTGCATCTGATAAACACCCAGCTGGGCCTAATATAAAATTGGGCCTGGCCCTTCTTCCAGGCACCACCAAGTGTGATAACTGGGCCCTTATGCTCCTATTAACACACTGTTTGCTAGTGTTGGGTTCATACCCCACATCACAATTATTTATAATTGATTTGTGCCTTTAGGGCCTGATGCTGCAAGGTGCTAAGCTCAGATCCACAAAGGCATGTAAAATGCCTAAAGCCCAATTTAGGCACCACTGGGATCCACAGAACCCCCGCTCAGTTGCCACCTAACCCTGTAGGCACCTGAACTCAGTCTGTACCTATATTTTCAGGGTAAATGTCCCCTAGGTGCCTAAGTTTCTACCTCTGGACACATTCATTGCTGCCTCATGCATGTGCCTGAATACCTATCTCACATCTAAACCCCAGGGCAATCCTTAAACCTGGTGAAGATAGGAGTTCCCTCACCTATCTCATCTGTGGGGCCAAATCCAGTAGGCATGCACTAAGCCAGGGATCAGCAATCTTTAGCACGCGGCCCGTCAGGGTAAGTACCCTGGCGGGCTGGGCTGGTTTGTTTACCTGCCGCTTCCGCAAGATCAGCCAATTGCGGCTCCCACTGGCCACGGTTTGCTGCTCCAGGCCAATGGGGGCTGCGGGAAGCAGCGACCAGCACATCCCTCGGCCCGCATCACTTCCCGCTGCCCCCATTGGCCTGGGACGACGAACCACGGCCAGTGGGAGCCGCGATTGGCCGAACCTGCAGACATGGCAGATAAACAAACCAGCCCGGCCCGCCAGTGTACTTACCCTGGTGGGCCGCGTGCCAAAGGTTGCCGATCCCTGCGCTAAGCACATCTAATCCTGCACAAAATGGTAGGAGTCCTGGGGAGTGGAGGCAGAGGAAAATTACCTTATAATATTTAGTCCAGTAGTTAGGGTACTCAGCTGTGATGTGGGAGAACCCAGTTCAATCTGACGCCTCTGCCTGATGTGGAGAAGAGATCTGAGTACAAGTTTCCCCCTCTCAGGTAAGTGCCATAGCCACTCAACTATGGGATATTCTGAGTGGGTCCCTCTCAATCTTTCCTGTTGAAACTGTTCCACTTTGCATAACTAAGTAAATAATTAAATATGCCTTGGGCCAGAGAAAGAGTGAGAATAATTCGATAGTCCAGTGATCAGATCTCTTCTCCACATCAGGCAGAATTGAGCCAGGATTGCTCACATCTCCAGGTGAGTTTCCTAACCACTGGCCTAAAGGTTATAAGGGAGGCCACCCCCGCGGCTGCTGCCTGCTCCTTCCTTGGCACTCTCCGGCTGCTGTGTGTGGAGTTAGGCATGCACTGCCATTGTGTTTCAAGGGAACAACTTAGGTGTCTGACTACAGGAGAGGGTTCTCGGCTGTGAGTCCCATGCAGAGATAGGCACCTCACTCCCACCTGGACCTACGTACTGATTTTGCAGAGAGGAACAGGATTTAGGACACACCCCTCTCATCACATCAGCTATTGCCTGGCTTAATGACTCCCCACAGGGCCGGTGCAAGGATATTTCGTGCCCTAGGCAAAACTTCCACCTTGCGCCCCCCCTCCAGCCCGGGGAGCCAGGGCCGTCCTAGCTATTTTGGTGCCCTACGCAGCTCCCCCGCAGCAGCTCCCCACCCCCCTCCGCCCTGCGGCGCCCCCCTGCAGCAGCTTCCCGCCCCCCCGCTCCGCCCAGGCAGCCCCCCGTGTGGCAACTCCCCACCCCAGCTCACCTCCGCTCCGCCTTCTCCCCTGAGCATGCTGGCGCCGCTCCACTTCTTCCGCCTCCCAGCCTTGCGGTGCCAATCAGCTGTTTGGCGCGGCAAGCCTGGGAGGGGAGGAGAATTAGAGCGGGGGACGGCGTGCTCAGGGGAGAAGGCGGAGCGGAGGTGAGCTGGGGTGGGGAGCGGTTCCCCTGCACGCCCCCCCCCCCCATTACTTGCTGTGGGCAGACCTCCCCGCGCTCCTCTGCCCCAGCTCACCTCCACTCCACCGCCTCCCCTGAGCATGCTTTTTGGCGCCCCCAACCACTTGGCGCCCTAGGTGGCCGCCTAGTTCGCCTAGTGGTTGCACCGGCCCTGACTCCCCACCTAACAGACTGGCTTTTGTGGATCTAGTTGTCAGGCGCCTATCCTTCCCCATGCATTGTATGGGGAGCCTATGCGCCTAACTCCAGGTTTGTGGACTCCACTGGCTGGTGAAGCACCTAAAAGTGAGACTTTGCAATGCTGAGTATTGCAACGCCTAGGTCACTTTGTGGATCTGGGCCTGAATGCTGTACTCCCCACAACCAATTGTGGGTGCTCAGTGGCTCCTAGGAGGCACTTTGCACCTTGAAATATTGGGTCTTTTGCACAAATAAAGTGAATGAAATGTTACAGTAGTTACTAAAACTGAGCTAAATCAGAAAGCTTCAGAAGCAGTTGCCAGCTGAGGAAAATAAGGCTCTGATCTCAGAAAGGCTTACGTACATGCTGAACTTTACCATTATAAGTAATCCTTTTGGAGTTTGATGGGTCTTCTCCCAGAGTATAAAGTTAAACAGATGTCGAACTATTTGCAGGATCAGGCCCTAAGCTTGTAACAATTGTGACTTAAGGAAGCGCTTGATGCCTTTTGGAAACTGAAGCTTGAAATTACATCAAATATTTAAGTACGACGATGGAATTCTGTAAGAAGGATCAATCTGTGCAACTGTTCTTACATTTCTATTTCATAGATCCTTTACAATATAAAGGCACAGAATTAAAATTTTCCATTTGGAAGAGTAGTGGGTCCTGTTAAGCATTTTAATGTCAAAGCAGGTAAAGCAGGCTAGAACTAGCTCTAATGAAAGTGCCTTCTAGCTCTTTTAAGTTTTATTTCCAGCTGAGTAGCACTCAAAAGTGCAAAGTCCTTCCATGCCATTTACAATATTAATGAAATTATTTCCAGTCCAAACCTTTTTACTTAATTCCCAGTATACACTGGGATAAATAGGTCAGTGGCGAGAGCCAACATGCAGTGGGGGCTGCACTGATGGCCAGCCCCACATGCTGCATCTTCGCCCCACCTCCAGCTGTGCACACCCACCCCCATCATCGGCCACTGGACCCCCCCACTCTCCGTTGTTGGGTGGGCGTCTAGCGAGCAGGGATCTGGCCAACAGCAGGAACCGCCAATACTAATGGGGTGGGAGAGACAGAAAATACGGGACAATTTGCCCGTTTTTAAGAAAAAGTTGGGACACTTGCAGGAGGGCTTAAATATGGGACTGTCCCTTTAAAAATGGGACATCTAGTCACCCTAGTCAGTGCCAGTGGAGTCTGACTTTTGGGAAATAAGATCTGAGTCAGATAGTTGGCACTGAAACTGTTAAGACCCCACAATGGATTTTCAAGAGCTAAAGAAATCCTGTAGCTATCACCTTGTCTTATCCTTTCATTATATTTGGCCTGCTGAATGAGAACGACTTTACTTTGTGGTTTTCTGACTCAAGATAGTGTATGTCTGACTATCCTTTTTAAATGAAACATTTTGAATATCTTTATTATAAACACGCCAGAGTTTTTGGTGGTGATGTTTGTTGGTGGTGATGTTTTTCCAGGCGGTTTTTAGGTCAGCTTAATCCAAAATGATATTATCTAATATTTTGCATATGGAGAGCTTAAAAAGCTTCCCAACTAGCAGGGACATTTTAAAGCAAGATCTTTTTTTCTGTTTGTCCTACTGTACCTGTTGTAAGAATGTATTGTAACTAGCAGTTACAAACCACTGACCTCAAATTTAACCTCCTACACAAATACACACAATAATTGATGTCTCTCCAGACAAGACATAACTATTCGACTACGAAGAGCAAAACATTTAGTCTGCTAGTTGCTTTCTGTACAAACTGCATAATTAACATTTTGTTCTGTAATTTTACAAGCAAAACAAATAAAACTGTTTGTAATCCAAAGAACAGGAAAAAGAAAATCAAAGGGGGAATAGAAAAATACAGAACATTTTGGGTTTAAAGAAAAAATGCTAAAATGAGATTGTTACCTTAGCAGAAAGTTCCCTTTTCCAGAAATAGCACAGTAATGAGTAATTATGAAAGCAATGACAGTACAAAAGTCTAGAGCATGAAATCTTTCCATTCATTTTTAAATTCTCCTGTCTTTTCTCGTTGTAATTATTTGCAACATTCAGAAGCACTGGGGCCAAATCCTGTGAGCCGCACACAGCCTTTTCTTGGGCAAAAAGCCCATTGATGTCAGTGGGAGGTTCGCCTGAACAAGGACAATGCAGGAATTGGCCCTTAGTGACTCTGAATTCTGAGAAATAAAAATCCTATGAGTTTGATTTTTAACTCAGATAACATTAACATTGTTTAACGATCCTGGCTGAAAAGGTCCAAGTGAAAAACATTCAGATGCTTTGAGGAATTTCATGCCAAAATAACAAGTACTGAAACTGCATCTCATTTGTTCAAACAGCACATTTGAACTAGACCATTTTTTAAAAAATCATGGGCCAGATTCTCAGCCCTGTGAGGGTTACTTTATGTTTCTCTAGTGATTCAGAGCAGCCCTAAATCTTCTACAGGATTTCCCTTGTGTTAGGCAACGCCCCGTAGGTGGTGCAGAGCTGGTATTAGGGCTCAACCTATCCTTTGCCACTATCACCTGTAGAGGATCCATCCCATCCTGCTTCTTACCTAAAGTAAAGGGGCAGGGGCATGGCTCCTGAGCTAAAGCACAACGGGTGTTTTCAGGGGAAGGAGCCATGGCTGGGACAACTCTATGCCTTAGTGATCCAAGGCTACTGGAACTGCTTTTTGGGGCATCTGACAGCCAGTGCAAGTTAGAGCTGGCTTAAATCTGCCCCAAGTTGTACCAGACTGGAGCCCAAAAGTACCAAGGCAAAAGAAATACAAAAGTGTCTTAAAGCTACATGTTTCCTCCCGCTCCAAAACACTGCGTGAAAGCTGGTCTCCACCCCCAAATCTAGTCCCATATATTAAAATTAAGGTCTCAATCCCACTCCCATGGAAGTCCGTAATAAAACAAACACCCACTGGCTTCCTGAGGAGAGGGCCTATTACAAATGCCTGCTGGTGAATACTCCAGCGTATGAATTATTTAACCATTTCCAGGCCGTTGTACATGCCTGGTTTTTATTTCATCAGCGACTCCATTGTGAAAACATAGATCGTATTTAGTTAAATAAAGACTGATAAAAGAGCATGTTAACCTCCATCCTTCCAACAAGAAAAAGAACAAAATGGGGAAATCCACATTAGAATCAGTGCAGAATAAAATGAAGTGTAATGTTTCATTTTTAAAATCACCAGTGGACAATGATCAGTTTTATTGGTTAGAAGCTGAAACCATATTCCTGAAGTTAATAAGTGTTAAGCACGTTTGCACAACTGAAGTGCGACCATATGTGAGTTCAAACAAATTGTGCTGGTTGTGGGAGAAAGCTTCATATTTTATTGTTTAGAAAATACGACTTCTTAAACTTTTTCCAAGAAAAATGTTTTATTACTCTAAGAAAAGAGCAGTACTACATAAAAGGCATTTTAAAAATGGAAACTCAAGTTCATTTTGACTTCTGCCTCTACCTGAACAACAAGAATGTAGTGAAAATTATAAAACAAATTTCCTATATGGTTTTAATGTTAATCATATTCTTCTCCATGTGCATTATTTTCAACTGCAAGTTGATGGTGAAAACTTGGAAAACTCTGTCTCTTTAAAAGGTTACCTGGTATAACTGAAAAGGGTAAAACAATCATTGTCATTGGCCTTACCCTTATTATTTGACTTTGTTTTTCCTCAGTTAATAGTTTGTATTGTTTATGGTCAAATAAAATATTTAAATCCTCAGGATAAGGAACTTGTCTTATTTGTTTACAATGAGCTACGTTCTGAATGAAGAATAAAAAACAGATCATCTCACTTAAGTAGCACCTTACCCCTTCAGTAGTTCAACTGATGTCCCCCTTACCTAGACTGAGCAAGCATGCCAGGAAGGAGTAATCAGTATCAACATGTTTTAATGCTGCTCACCTGAGGCCTGCCCATTAACTTTGATGGAACCAGATTTCAATCCAGAGGAGTAAGGTACTAAGTGACATGAGTGAGGGCATGAAAATTAGGCTCTTGGACCTAGAGGGGGCAAATATTCAGCTACTCAGTCTATCAGGTTGCACTTGAGTCATGGTAACATTTTTTGGAGAACAATGTGGGGGAGGGAAGTTTGACACCTGATAAAAGTACATAAATAACGTGTGGGGGGGAGGGGAATCAAGTTTTGCTCATCTGCAATTAACACTGGCAAGATGTGATGAAAAAGCAGCAGCAACCCAGGAAAATATTCGGATGGGTGTCGGGCCTCATTTAGAGAAGGGCCTCAACTGAACTTCCCTTTTTGTGACAGAATTTTGGTTCCAGGATGAGCTTTTGTCATGTTAGAAGAATTCCACACTGAATTTATATAAAAAAAGTTATAGAATGGTATTACTCAGCAATCGCTGAAAACATTTCAATAACACTACTGCAAGTGGGAATGTGTGCGAGGATTACTTACCAAATATTGTGTGTTTATGAGGGTAGTGGGAACAGGATATGAAAGGTGAGCTGTACAATATTCACAGTAAAAAAAAAAAAAAAAGTGGCTAAAGTCAGGGACCAAAGTCAGGGACCAAAACTCCTGTGGACTACACCTGAGTCAAGATTTCACCCACATTATTTATAATAGTGGTTCAAAATCCTGTACTAATACTATTTTATGTAAGAGACCTGCATTCCTGTCCATCACCCCAATGGTCTTATTTGGGATGTTTCAAGATTGGCTGTATTTCTAAAAGATAAAATCTAGTTCAATCAGAAGTTATTCGGCTTGATACAGGAATTACTGGGGGGAAATTTAAGGCCTGTGCAGTACATGAGACTACATCATCATAATGGTCTCTTCTGTCTTTAAAACCTATTAATCTATGAACACAGGACCAAATCAATGAATTGTGGTGCTATGAATCATTACTGTTGGACCCGGTAACAAATTTTAAAATAAGCAAGCATCTGGGGATTCCTGTGACTTTAAAATTCAGTACCAGCATCCCAAGGAGTCCACCAACATCCATTTCTTGGATGGCATTTGCACAGAAAAGCTACAAATGGTCCAATATGCACTTGAAGGCTTATCATATTTAGAAAAAACCATCAACACTCTGACACATCAGAGTGTTGACTTACTCCCAGAACCTTCAAGGAGATCTATGTGGGTGAAAGGGTCTACATATGCAGAATTCCTGGCAGGACCAAACCCTTATTTGGTGCTATTTCTTGAGATATGTATATCTATTTAAGGAGACTGAAATGTCCTTCAAGAGAATCAGACTGGAAGCTTTTGGAAAGACTTTGGAGTATTGCATTCATATGTACTCTTCTTTGTGTTTTCTCTTCTTTTGCAGGGCTGCCATCAGAGGGATGGGAACAGAAGTTGTCCAGACCCAGGAAAGAGCAGCCAGGATCAATATGTTTTCATGCCACTCACCAAGGGCCTTATGTTGGACCCACTGAAGTCACTAGCAAGACTTCCATTAACAACAACAGGACAGGATTTGTCATCTTAACAGCAGCCACCATCCCCATTGTGGACCAGATAGTCAAGTGCTCACACCCATGACTGGGGCCAGATTTTCAAAAAAGCCACTTCCATAAGGACCAGATTTTCAGATGTGCTCAGCACACAACAGCCCCTATAGCAGTGGATGGGCAACCTGTAGCCCATCAGGGTAATCTGATTGCGGGCATGAGACATTTTGCTGATGTTGACCGCCCGCAGGCACAGCCCTCCCATAGCTCCCAGTGATCGCGGTTCGCCTGGATAATGGGAACCGTGGGAAGCGGCAGCCAGCACATCCCTGTGGACCACAACTTCCCACAGCTCCCATTGGCCGGGAACAGTGAACCACGGCCACTGGGAGCTTCGGGGGGCCGTGCCTGCCAACAGTCAATGTCAGCAAAATGTCTCGCGGCCCGCAATCAGATTACCCTGATGGTCTGCATGCAGGTTGCCCACCACTGCCCTTTAGTGACACTTATGACCAGATTTTCAAAAGAACTCACCACTAAGTATGTTGAACTCTCTTATAAATTTGGCCACTTAAGTCAGTAAATGGGAGTGGAGCTAAATCTGGCAGAGGGGGGAGAGAGAGAGAGAGAGAGAGAGAGAGAGTGTGTTTGTGGACGATACCAAGCTGGGAGGGGTTGCAAGTGCTTTGGAGGATAGGATTAAAATTCAAAATGATCTGGACAAACTGGAGAAATGTCTGAAGTTAATAGGATGAAATTCAATAAAGACAAATGCAAAGAACTCCACTTAGGAAGGAACAATCAGTTGCACACATACAAAATGGGAAATGACTGCCTAGGAAGGAGTACTGCGGAAAGGGTTCCGGGGTCATAGTGGACCACAAGCTAAATATGAGTCAACAGTGTAACACTGTTGCAAAGAAAGCAAACATCATTCTGGGATGTATTAGCAGGAGTATTGTAAGCAAGACACGAGAAGTAATTCTTCTGCTCTACTCCACGCTGATAAGGCCTCAACTGGAGTATTGTGTCCAGTTCTGGGCGCCACATTTCAGGAAATATGTGGACAAATTGGAGAAAGTCCATAGAAGAGCAACAAAAATGATTAAAGGTCTAGAAAACATGACCTATGGGGGAAGATTGAAAAAAATGGGTTTGTTTAGTCTGGAGAAGAGAAGACTGAGAGGGGACATGATAAGAGTTGTCAAGTACATAAAAGGTTGTTACAAGGAGGAGGGAGAAAAAATGTTCTTCTTACCCTCTGAGGATAGGACAAGAAGCAATGGGCTTAAATTGCAGCAAGGGTGGTCTAGGTTGGACATTAGGAAAAACTTCCTGTCAGAGTGGTTAAGCACTGGAATAAATTGCCTAGGGAGGTTGTGGAATCTCCATCATTGGGGATTTTTAAGAACAGGTTGAACAAACACCTGTCAGGAATGGTCTAGATAATACTTAGTCCTGCCATGAGTGCAGGGGACTGGACTAGAAGACCTCTCGAGGTCCCTTCCAGTTCTATGATTCTATGAGAGAGAGAGAGAGAGAGAGTGAGAGAGAGAGAGAGAGAGAGAGAGAGAGAGAGAGAGAGGAGGGGACCTGGTGAAAAACAATGGGAGGGAGATAGTTGGTGAATACCAGCAAGTAGTGATGGTAGGGGACTTGTATATATTACAATAGACTATGTTTTGGATGCATTTCTGCTCTTCTAAGTTATACTCCCATACTTGCCCCTCGTTAATTCACAATGACAGTAAAAAGGATTTGATATATGTATCTCTCCTCTCTCTGCTTTGTATACTGATTATAGAGATGATCAAAAATTAGAATTTCTATTCCATGAAAATTCCAATATTTCAACATTTGTTTTCCCCCAAAATCAGGATTAACAGTCAAAATATCAAATTTTTGCAGGGGAATGCAAAATTCCAAAACACTTTGAAAGGTTGAAACATTTTCGGTTAGGTCAACATTAAACTGTGTCTGTCTGAACTGCTGTGGTGCCTCCCATTCTGCCCTAAGGGCTTGGCTCTCTGGTCAGACTACAACTCCCATGCAGAACTGTGGTCATGGGATTTCCAAGGTACACCACAACAGATGAGCCAGAGGGAAAACTGCAATGAATTATGGGAACTGTACTGTGGCCTGGCAGCCCAGTTCATAGGGGAAAATGGGGGTTTGAGGCACTGATGAGGTCCATGGGAACTCAGGCTGACAGTTTAATGTCAACATAACCCAAAGCTAAATATTTCAATTCAATTTTTCTATGATATAATTTAAAAAAAATGCAAAATTATGCAAAACTGATATTTTCCTGCAGAAAATTTTTGTTTTGTAGAAACCACATTTTCTGCTGAAAAACTGACTGAAAATTTCTCACCAGCTCTAGTAGGTTTTTATTTGGTGTTACAGATCTGAGAGTTTGCTGGTTATACAAATTTTGATTTGCTTGAGCAATTTAATCTATGTCCAAAATGTCGGTGCAAATAGAAGGGCAATGAGCTATGATTATTATACAATTATCCTTTACAATTTCATTCAAATACACTTCAGACTAAACTTGATTCTCTTTAAACTTGACTAATTTAGCACTTGTGATAAGCTAGATTTTTTAAATGTATTTGTTAGCATTTGGTAGATAACACTGGATATGAAATACCGGCCAGTCAACTGGTGAGAAGCTGAAGGTTTTGATTTTGTGGAACATTGGAGCACATTCTAGTGGGAGAAAGGTCTGTGTGAATTGGAAGGCCTGCATCTCTCAGGTAGGGGAACTAATATTCTAGCTGCAGCAGCCACAAAGGGATTAAACTAACAATGCAAGAAGAGGGTGCTAAAGAGAGAACATGGTACTAACTCAAACTCAGCATCTCATGAACAAATTGAACCAATGTAAAAAGAAGAAAATTTTCAATTACTGCTAGGAGGCAGGGTAAAAAGCAAGAGGAATTGGAAATTTTCACTGATGAGAAGACATTTGATTGAATTCATATTATCTCATATTTGTATGATTAGAATGTTAAAATTGTTGGTTATAACCTGTTCAGGAAGGACAGAGCAGGTAAAAGAGGATGGTGGTGGAGACTCTATATTAAAGCTGTTTTCGGTTATTGATATCTCAGAAATGCAGGATCTTGAATGCATAAAGATCAACATGCTAGCTAATAAAGCCCAGGAGGGGTTACTGATGGGGGGCTATTACAGCCCCCCAAATCATACCAGAGAACCCTTGTCTATAACATGTAGCTTTTCTTTCTATGTTATGATGGACTTCAATATGGGAGACATACGCTGGAGGTTTCATGCAGCCAGTAGTGAAATATCATTAGTTTCTAAAAGTTACAGGTGATAATTTTCTAAAATGAAAAGGTATTGCACCCAACATAAGAAATATTTTGAACCTCATTATGATGGATACATGTGTATTATTAATTAAACTGGAATCTGGTGGTTGCCTAGGGACTAGTGATCATGCCCTCATTACATTCAATATGGGCAGTTCCACTCAGTAATATTTACTTACTTACACACACGATTCTTCAAAAAACCCTGTCTTAATTCAGTGATAAAGTAAAGGCAGCAATCAGGAGGGGGAAAAAAACAATAAATAAGTGGGAAAAGGGGTACTAGATAGCAATCAATATAAATTAGAAGTTATGAAGAGTAGAAAATTGATAAGGGAAACTTAAAGACATCCAGGAAAAACCCATGGCTTGTAGGGCTAAAGACAATAAGAAGGGTTTTATGTTTTTTGTATTATTTTAAGTATATTCAGAACAAAAACAATCCTAGCAATGGTATATCCCCACTGCTAGATGGAAATGGTAATATTGTTAATAATGATACAGAGAAGTTCAAATAATATTGCTCTTCTCTATTTGAAATGAATCAGACTGTTGTTCTTTTATCACATGAATATGATTAAGTACTTTCCAGTCCATTAGTAACTAAGAAGGATGTTAGGCAGCCAATCTATTAGAGATAAATATTTTTAAAACAGAAAGCTCCAGTTAACTTGCACTCAAGAGTAACAAAAAAAAATGGCTGAGGAGATCTCTGGCCCAATTATATTAATTTTTAATACATCATGGAATATTGGGGAAATTTCAGAAGACAGGAAAAGTGCTAATGTTGTGCCTATATCAAAAAAAGGGCAAGCAAGTAATCTGGGTAACTCTAGGCTGGTTAGCCTGGCATCATCTCATGCATAATAGTAGTAAAGCTGATACAAGATTCAACTGGTAAAGAATTAAAAGGACAAGAATATAACTAACGGCTCTCAATATGGTTTTATGGAAATAAATCTTGGCAAACAAATCAGATTTCATTCTTTGATGAGATTACAAGTTTGGTTGATGAAAGGTAACTACCGGTATGTTGCTGTAGCATACTGGATGCCTTTCTTGAAAATATGCTTTAGCCAACACAAGTAATACTTTAGTCAAAGATAAGTTATTGGGCTCAGTATAGGGGTGAAAATTAGTAGCCTGTAAGAGGTCACAGTAGATGATCTAATGTTTCCTTCTGGACTTAATTCTATACATTGAACATTACACCTCAGATACTAATCAGGCCTAACGTAGGAGTAACTTCTGTGAACTCAGTAGAAGAGGAGAATCAGACCCTGCATATATAGAAAGTGTCAATTTACAGACAATGGTTCTGACTTTCAGCAACTGCTTCCTATTTTGAGAGTTCAAGTTTGCACCAGAAATTACAGGTGCTGATAATCAAGTATCTAAATGCCTAAGTGCTATGATTTTCACCGACAGTTAATTGTGCTAAGAGGAAGCTTTTGGTGTCCCTGTTAAAATAATATAGTCCTATGCACACAAGTGCTTTGGAGTCAGACTGTATTTATAATAGGAATCATTTCATGCACTAGACCCTCCTCAGCAGTGGGAAATCTGTAACTATATACACACTGCACAACATGGGTTTAATTGAAAGGGAAAGTGTAGAGTAACTTCTTTACTTGAAAGTACAGGAGAACTGTATGTAGCAAAACCCCAGCTGGGATTTGGCTCAGGCATTTTATTCATGTAAAAAGTGAGAGGGATTCTTTAACAACCACAGTTGGTCAGGAGCTAGAGTTTTACCTCTCATCCAAAGGGCAAAGATGAGCTAAATATAAAATTTTAGTCTCGGTTCTTTACTTCTGTGGATTTAACTCAGACACTTGAAAGTTGTCTAAGCACCATTTATGTGGCTTAATCTATACTGTAGTCTGAACCTTTCTCATACTTGTGCTCAGTGGGAAAACACTGCAGGATGTTTTGCTTCCAAAAATATACTACTTACGGTTACCCAGAAAGAAGTGAGCCATTTTCAGTTACACAAGTCTGTGCTGAAAAAAGGTCCTGCTGACATATGAACAACACTCATTGATTGTATTTTACTTTATGTATTGTTTCAGATTATATACAGTATTTCAAACTGGTTTCAGAATGGGAGGGAACAATGATAGCATGTCAGAGGCTCTTAATTCATTGAGCAGCTACCACAGCTGTGATGGAGTCAGAAATTTTTTGGAAAGCTTCAGAAAAGAATGAAAAACAGACAGTTTGCAAAACCAGGGTTCTCCATTCCTCAGTTTGAGCAGAATCACAGAGCAGAAACTCCTTGGACACAGTAAAATACCATTTCCATTGTCTTTGCTTTTAAGATCAGACCATTTTACTATGATTTAAACGGCCAAAGCTCTTCCCTGTATACAGAGTCTAGCGAGTTTCATCACATAAAAACAAACAAATGGAGCTGATAAGAGAAAAGAGCTATGCTGATCTTAATTTAAAACTATTGAATGCTGAAGGTCTATTATTTGAGCATAACTTTTTCAGGATCTTTACATTTAAAATATTGTCCTTTTAAATGCACTTCAAAGATCAAAGATTACACCCCACATATCCAAGAGGGTCATTATTATATTAATGAAGGTAAAAATTGTTGATCTACACTGTTGTTGGCTACTTTGGTCTCCAATTTTGCAGCAACAGATTGCTTTGTATCTGGTGGTGGGTCAAAGGTCAAGCTAAACTCTAACCATGTGGAGCCTAACGATAGCTAAGGGAGAGTCATGAAGGATGTAAAAATAGAACTAACGATACAGGCTTTAATCACAAGTGACAAATTACATTTCTGATGTGTCAAGTTTAATATTAATTATTTTCAGCTACTCTGCTTTTTCTTTTGTCTTAAAGGAAGCTGCAGCAATCTGCTGACATGTATGAAAAAGTTCAGGTGCAAAATGATTTCAGTTCAGCTTGCACATTTACAGGAAACCATCTACTACCCTTGGAACATTTAATTCTATGGCCTGTGGAAATATAAATCAAGCCATGATCTTGCTCGTTTGCTAATTTTAGAATGTGCTGATTCTTTTAGTAGCATCACGTATTATAGACTGGTATGGGAAGAGACTGGGTTAGCATTTGAGCATCTCAATCAGGTAGTGTTTTCAAGTCAAAAGAGCAAGACACAGCACACCCCAATTTTAAAGCAGAATTAAATCTACTTCATGCGTGGTCTGGAATGTCTAACTAAATAGCTCACTGCCATAAACCAGCAACCTTAAAGAAACAGCCATCTCTTTTCATGAAGGCCACATAAATGCCATTAGGTGGTTTTTATGTTCAGTCAATATCAACATAACTTGATTTGAAACAGTGACCTTAGGCTCTTAAGGAATATGGTGTTAAAAGACCATTAACAAACCTTTAAGTCAACAGACCCCCCCCCCACATTAAAAACAGAAAATTCAAACAATTTTACCAATTAACTTACCTACTGCATATGCTGAGGTTTCAAAAATATGTTTTATTGATATAGAACATACATATGCCTTTTTGTAGAAATTATTAGGGGGGAAATGGGATATTTTTAGAATCATAAAATATCTATATGCAGAAATTCCTTTAGAAAGGTGTAGAAAAATGGCACTGAAGTTGAAGACACAATCGAGTGACTACCCACCTTGACAGATCCATATATAACAGACTGACTTCACCAGCACCAGTCCCCACACCACCCCAAAATGTAGTAGATGACAGATTACATAAAATAGTAGTATCTTACATCTATCTATGGACCATCCCTGATGAACCAGTAACCATGGCATCTAGACTATTCAGTTTAGAAACAGAATTTTTAAAACAATATATTGATCCTAAGTTTTTCTTTCCATGGCCAGGTTGTAATGAATACATGAAGTCCAAATTACAAATTAAATCTTTGAGGGTAATGAGTCAGATTGGGCAAATACTACAAAGAGAATGACATGTTTTCATTTGAATAAACACTTCAACTAGACAATATTTGCAACCTCTTTTACTCACTCTCCACAAGCATTTATATGAGTGAGTTTTTGTTCACAAGGATTAGAAAGAGAAAGTCAATCCTTGTGCTAATGGTGTTTGCATTACTATTTGTACTCTATATGTTCAGATGGTCATCTTGAAAGGTCAGAAAGCAAGAATAAAGCTATACAACTTGGGTAACAAATTGCAAATAGCAAACACCTGAAGCATACATCTCAACAATTTATTTACAAGCAATTCATTTGCATAAAATATTTGTTGAAGGATTTTGAATAATAAATATTTTTTAAATGAAATAGTTTCATAAATACTGTAGAAACATGGAAAGGGCCTAAATTCATAAGTTACTTTTTTTATATGAATAGTTCAATCTAGTAATAAATTGTCAAGCAGTTAAGTGTTCCATCCTAACAGAACTTTACTTACCAACTTATTAATGTACTAAATAGACAGGAGCTACAAAATATTATATTGTTAATAATGCACTGATATGATACGTAACTGGAAAATTGAGATTTACTCTAAACCATTGATCTTCTTCTAGTGTGATTTCCAAAAAAAGATGATGATCATTGACTGTAATCTTCACATCTGTGTGGTAACATTCTACATAAAAATATTTGAATGTCAGTATTTACTGCATGGTCATTGGAGAGCTGTGGTGAAAAGCAAAAGAAAAAAATAATAATCATCAAAGCAATCAATAAAATTATGCAAGAGAGTTTAAAATTCTGACTGTAAAATGAATATGGATGTAATTAATTAGAAGTAGCTCATGTTTATGGCACTGAAACACTACAAAGCCTGTAAAATTGCCCACAGCAAGTTAAAGAAACAATAAAAATAGTCAGTCCTGGAAACAAAGGTTATAAAAATAATGGAAGTGAGAACTGATTCAAGAGAATGAAAAGAGTGAAGTACAGTAATTACCCGAGCATATAATGAGAAACTCATAACATTGTGCTCATTGAGTTACTGCATATTCCTGTAGATCTGTGAAGAATCCAAATGTAACAACATTATAGTGTATAAATTCCTTCTGCAGCTGTCTCCAAAGGCAATCAACGTGAATCATCTTTTTTATTAAATTAACGTTATTAAAATTCATGAAGAGTTCACTTGGAGTTATAAAATGGCTATAAATGAGGCATCATGCTCTGTTGCATAAATGTGTGCATGTTTCCAGGGAGTGACCTTTGGACTGACCTGTCAGAGGTATATCCAAGCCATTATTCTCTGACAGGCCTTTATTGAGGGAGAAAAATCTTCATAATAGCACAGAAGAATTTACTGGTCTGACATCTAGTTTAGCAGATTAATCTTGAATGTTCTTTGATCATGCTTGGTAACCATGTGCAGCAAGTCAAACCAATCAACAATAATTAATTAGCAGAACAATGAAGAGCAGAGGTTACTTAATTATGAATGGCACACTGATTACAAATTATTAGTCCACAGATGAAAGACTAGATCAGTGTGGAAACATTTGCAAAAATGGCATATATCAGCACTGAGCCACTATCCTGAAGCTTATCTAAAGTGAATGGGAACCATGAAAGAAACCGGGAGGCCATCAGAAACCTTCATCTGAAAATCTGAATGGAAGATTGCCTTTGAGATTGTCACACACCAAGGCCCTGGTCCTACAGAGGGATCTATGTAGGCAGGCCCATACGCCAGTGCAGAATCCCCATCAGAAAAAAATTGTGCCTCTTTGTAGATGCTGATATATAGTCCAAAAGAGTTTGAGTTGACCAAAATGTGTAAATGATAAAACTAACCTTGTTGAGCTGGGTTTATATTCTTTAATATATTACAATAATGGTACAGTTCTACTCTCATTATTAAAACTATGCCACAGACATTTAGGGCCAAGTCTTCAGCTGGTGTTGCCTTATTATAGTCAACAGAGCTATAGTGATTTGAACCACGAATCTGGCCTCAGACCCCCTAGTGATCTAACATTTAATTTCAAACGTCTTTTGTTACCTAATGCAAGGATAGAACTTTTTCTGGAAAGTTAACTTGTCTTATAAACTCAGTCTGGCAGTGTTATTCAGCTCCACCTTTGTAACTGTAAACCAGGGCTATGTTCCTACCTGTGTAATATTATTAAGAATGACTAAGCCTTAATTATTCTGGGAAATGAGGTGGATATAAAACGGAGTTAAGTGTTTTAGGGAATTTTCTTTTAATAGAAAGAGTCTAAGGAAGTTACAGACATGTGCTGACTTAAAACTTTATCACATAAATAATTGGATGATTATATACTAGGAAATTGTTTGATGCAAAAATACTCTTTAATATCTACACACAGTTCCTTGTGATTTTTCTAGTTTGGAGTTGTCTTTTTAGAACTAAATTTAAGCAGATGTTCTGAAAAGGTCAAGGCCCTGATTTTTAAAAGCCTTTAGTTTTTTTCTTATAACCTCTCATCACTGATGAATAACTCCTGATCATTCTGAAGCCAAAGCCAAAAAAGCAATAAGATGACAAACATCTTTGGGGAAGATATTTCTGCTGGTAGATGTATCTTTAATTTATCAGAAAAAGGCATAATGAGATATAATGATTGGAAGTTCTAGCTAGACAAAATTCTGGCTAGAAAAAAATGCACAAAATTTTGATGTGATGGTAATTTATCATTGGAACACCTTACGTAGATATGTGGTGGATTCTCCATCACGTCTAGTCTTTAAATCAAGACTGGATCTCTTTCTAAAAAATGTGCTATAACCAAAACAGAAGTTATGGACTTGGTGAAGAAATTACTGGGTGAGGTCCTTTGGCTTGTGCTATGCAGGATGTCAGTCTGCGTGATCATAACGGTCCCTTCTGGATTTAAAATCTATGAATCTTTGATCTTATTTGAAAGCCATTTTTGGAGCTATGCTATCATTAGTTACTATTGTTTCTGTGCATTTTTGTGTGTTAACATCTGTGCACATATTACTTATGGAATTTATGCTATTTATTGGAATAGCTAAAATATTTATTGTAAAATGTTTTTTTCCAGTTATAAATTATTTTAGGGGTTTTTTTTATTTGTGGGTTCATGCAGGAATAGCACATTTTAATAATTTTTGTTGTACCCCATGCCAGCTTTTGTCTCCCATATTAAAAAAAAGTATGCTTACTGCTGTTGGATGGTAGCAGTATTGTGATGGAGATAGTTTTTAATACAAATATTAAATGTATTTTGGGAGTGTTTAATCTTTTGCCCAATACAATACACAACACTAAATTTCAGTGTGAGTTTATGTATGTATATTTTACCTACTATCATTTACTTATGCAATCCATCTGAATCAGATGCTTCGCTGAATCTTTATGCTGATTCGCCCCAGCTGAGTTTCTGTCCTATGTTTGTCACAGAGCAAGAAATCTGTCATACATTAAATTCAAAAGCACAAAAAACATTCAGAGTCACAATCAGATAATGTACACGGGCAACTGGAAACCATGGTGCCAAGGTTCCCTCTGACACAGGGAAACCCAGGGACTCTCAATTAATCTGCAGCAGTTCCCAACTGATATAAATAGATGGGAAGAAAGGAGGCAGATGATCCACAAAGCAAGAGACAACTGGCAGGCTCTGAGTGACCAAGGACAGGCCCCAAAGAGATAGGTCTTGCAACATGTCCTGCATGGTAAAAAACTCCAGTAGGCCCAAGGGCCCTTGACTGTGAACACCCTGTCTAATCTTCAACAAACCTAAGGATTGAAACCAGACTACCAGGGACGGTCTTAACTGCAGAGCAAAACTGAGCTTGCTTGTTTTTGTAGAAAAGCTTCCACAATGCTTCTCCTCACCCCCAGTTTCTGACATTCATGGGAAAGCTGAATAGAATGGCTGAAGCTTTAAAATGGAAATGTAGCCCTTGATATGCACTCATTGGTTTTGGTATTTTTTTTTAAAGATGTGAAATGGCTGGGATATTTAATTTTATCTGAGAGTAAAGTTGTACACGTAGCCTCCACTTTCACGTTTGTCTTGGTTTTTCTATAGCAATAAATACCATTCTAAAGACCTAGGGGGTTTGTACCATGTACATCAATGGAACCTGTTATTGTGAGAAACACAATCAGATGGATCAATCCCTCTTCCTCAGTGGGAAGATGGGAGGAGAATCCAATGGAACTTGAGAATGAAAGAATGCTGCCCTCAAAGTCATCATTTACCTTTTCTATTAACTGCAGAAATGCTTCTATGGGGCCTCCACAGCATCTGGGTTTTATAGTGTGGAAATGGGTGGACTACTTAGGCAGCTGTTCTTTATGGAATCATTGCTTCCCAAATCACATGGGCTAGATGGGGGTTCACTGGGTTTAGGAACCAAGCAAGAGGCCACACTCATGAGATGGAAAACCCTATCTTGATCACTCTATTTCTATCTGACCAACTTGGTCTAATTCCTGAACTGCCTACCAGCATAGTATCTAAGCCCCACAATGGATGCATTCATAGAAAACTCTCTGCACATGGAAGTTCAGAGTTTCCTATCTGTTAAATGGGAGTAGCCCTTGTAGAGGACTATTTTACCCTTTGTATTTAAGGTATTAGCTTTGGTGGTTTAGGACCTATAGGCGCTCTGACACCATCCATTTTAATGGGTTACATAATTAATGTGCACTTTGCCACCATGCAGGCCTAACATAGGCATGGGTGAGGTGAGTGAAGTATAACAAATTCAGTATGAACTACAAGTGTATACGTTGTAAGAAAAGTTACTGGACCTGGCAACCTGCATGTGATATTTCCTTGGTTTTGCTGGTTACAAGGAACATTTGATGTTACTTCAATAAAGTTTTTTTGCATTTAATTTTCTATATA
This sequence comes from Emys orbicularis, assembly GCF_028017835.1. Lineage (NCBI taxonomy): Eukaryota > Metazoa > Chordata > Testudines > Emydidae > Emys > Emys orbicularis. The sequence continues at coordinate 176,626,897 of NC_088685.1, read as the reverse complement.
GTTGATTTATCCTAGACTTTTAGGTTCTGAGCTTGGTCTCATCCATGTGATTACAGAAATAAAGTTTCTCAAAGAAACTAAAAATAACATTTTCTTTCCATAAATTCATAACTCATTTATAATAATAGCTGCTGAAATTCCATTTTTGAAATATCCTGGTAATTAAACATTATAAATGTGACGGTGTACCCCATAAGGCTTTATGGAAATATGCTTATGAATGTATATCTGACATAACTGGAATATGTTTTATGCTACATATGCCATGTAACATATCTCTGTAAAGGTTATGATCTACTGAATACATTCCTCCTATTTGTATGCATGTATCATTTTTGTACTTGAAGTTAGGAATATTGGCTGTATACTTGCTTGATTTCTAAGTAGCCTTAGTAAAGCATTTGGTCAGCTTCTTGAGAAAGGAATGTGCAAATTAAGTGCCCAATCAAGAACCTCTTAAGCCAACAATGAACTTGAAGACGCCAATCCACATCGGCGCTTTCCCAGGAATGTGGCTTGGTTGGTAAGAAACTCAGTCATGCATGGACATTTGACTTGCCCATAGGACTCCAAAACTCCATCTTGGAGATGGACTTTGCATAAGAGAGAGGAGGGGGTCTCCACCCACAAGAGAAAGTCTACTTAAACCCCTGGGAGACCCCTCCATTTTGTCTTCAGCTGGCTCAAGAGATAGCCTCTCCACCCCCAAGGATACCTGAATGAAATTGGAACAAAGGATAGTAACTATAGGGGCTGTGAATGATTTCTGGACCCAGACTAGAAGGAGACTAGTCTGTAAAAGGAAGCTTACTGGGTGAGGTTTTTATCTGTATTCAGTTTTCTTAGACATAGACTTACGTGTTCTATTTTATTTTGCTTGGTAATTCACTTTGTTCTGTCTGCCACTACTTGGAACCACTTAAATCCTACTTTCTGTATTTAATAAAATCGCTTTTTACTTATTAATTAACCCAGAGTATGTATTAATACCTGGGGGGGGGGACAAACAGCTGTGTATACATCTCTATCAGTGTTATAGAGAGCGACCAATTTATGAGTTTACCCTATATAAGCTTTATACAGGGTAAAACAGATTTATTTGGGGTTTGGACCCCATTGGGAGTTGGGCATCTGAGTGTCAAAGACAGGAACACTTCTTAAGTTGCTTTCAGTTAAGTCTGCAGCTTTAGGGCACGTGGTTCAGACCTGGGGTCGGTGTTGGAGCAGACTGGCATGTCTGGCTCAACAAGACAGGGTGCTGGAGTCCCAAGCTGGCAGGGAAAGCAGGGGCAGATGTAGTCTTGGCACATCAGTTGGCAGCCCTAAGGGGGTTTCTGTGACCCAACCCTTCACAATAAACACTTCTTAGGTCTTCTTTCTTTTGAATTTTAAGTAATGTTTCAATTCAAATAAAAATCTATACATCTGCAACCATGCATTTTACTCTTAAGTTATCGCTTTTGTTTCTGGGAATACTAAACTCATAGTTTGGCCAAACTTTTAAAACTTGGTTGCCTACATTTAGACATTTGAATCCATATTTAAAATACCCAACTAGGAGAAACCTTTACTATAAGACTTTAATTAAACAGTATCATGAGATTGCTGATAAACTGGCCTCATAAGAAATGTTTAGCTAGTATGTGCAGCACAAGGAATTAACTTCAATTTCCCCTTGCCTTTGAAATTAACAACATTTTTAGTCCAAAATAAGAATAAATTGAGAAGTCCAATGAAAACAATAGAGAGAGGAAAGAACAAATTTACAGCACAGCAGTTGTAAATGATAGTATTTCTGCTGCATTGACTACCTATTGGATAATTACTCTAATAGCTTAAAAAACATGAGAATACCAGGAAATGTAGAGAGGTCCACAAAATGTCCAAAGGAATGAATTTATTTAAGCTTTGCCAAATCTCAGAAAGGTTTCTTGTGTTGGATAAACCTTCAAGTCAACGTTGACTTTCTTGTGCTTCTTCTCTTTCTGGTTTTGTATTTTTTTCTTTTTCTAATGCAGAACAGAATACTAGTGCAGGTGCAAGTCTTTGTAATCTGCCTTGTAGACCACTTACTTCATGAAAAGCAACTATAAGGTGCCACAGGACTCTTTGTCGCTTTTTACAGATCCAGACTAACACGGCTACCCCTCTGATACTTACTTCACGAATACTCTTAAAATAAGCTATATTGATGCTGAGTCTTTGGGACCTAAATTCACTTTTAGCTATGGTAGTTCTGAGTGCATATATTTTATAGCTGCTTAAGGAGCATTTTTCCTCCTATGCATGTGGAGGTTCAAGTTCAGACCTTTGACATGAGTGCAGATGCTCATTCAACTGATGAAATAAGATTATTCACACAATCCACAATATGCAGCAAATTTTTAGCCAGTTTCCTTTATTGCATGTGAAATTTATGCACACTAAAAAACCACAGCCCATTTTTGCATCTGCAGCTACATTTTGAGTGCAAATCTTAGTAGTTACCATTTATCCACACAACAGCAACAGCAGCCAAAAAAAAAAAACATTAATTACTTTGGAGGTTCAGAATAAGGACTACATTTTCAGAAGTGACTAGTGGTATTGGTTGCCTCAATATTTGGTTCTCAACTTGAAACATTTTAATGGGGTCTGATTGTAACACTGTGGATGTTCACCACTTTTTGAAAATCAGATCCCCAAAATTGAGGTGTCCAAATTTACTAGTCACTTCTGAAAATGTAGGTCAAGGTATTTAAACAGGCAAAAAATAAGTTTTTAAGCCCTTATTTTGGGATATATAAATAGTTTCAATTGATTGGTTTTAACATGTGCTTCTCAAACCTCCAAGGAAAGCAAGGTTTATAACGAAGATAGAAGTTTTATTTTTTCTAGATGCCATATTATGGAGAATCTTAGTTCTCTGAAATGTCATAATTGCAACCTCCCTCCCATAACCTACAACCCAATCAAATCTGTAGGGCTGCCACTGCTGTTACTTCATGCTCATCTTAGTCATACAAAGGCCTTTACAGCCAGCCATTCTAGCAGTGTTCAAAGGAAAGTCACCAGAGCTGTAAGAAGAACCACTGAAGTAGCTACAGAAAGAGTTGTAGTTTCTGAGTGAGAAAACAGCAAGGGAGGCCATTAGGAAGGGCAAGGGTGAAAGAAGCAAGAGCCATGAATATCTGTCTGGAGAAAGAGGGTCATTGGAAGAAAGGAGCAGAGTAAATGGCAGGAAGATAAAGGAACCAGTGCAAAGGATGGCCTCAGGATTCACATGTATGTCTTATATGAGTGGGGAATACGTCATAATGTAGTATAAAGATTTTTATCAACATGAGATTGGAATGTTCACTTTACAAGTGACAAAGCCACAGATATGCAGGTCCTCCCAAATGAATGCTTCTAGGATTTTTGAACCACACCCTATATATATGTTGGTGCCATACATGTTATCGTAAAACTATCAGAAATATCTTAAAGAGTTTTTAAAATATTATTGGGAGTGTATCTTGTAACCCCTATGCTTGTAGGGTCAGGTATGATAATTACATGCATCCAAATGAGCAAAGTTCAGTGGGAGTGAAAAGTTTAAACACTAATAAATGTGTAATGCCTACAGAAATGATCTAAAATAGCGTTGCCAGATCTAAAATGTTAGTGTTAATGTGGATTGTCTTGGGTCCTGCTCCCAGGGCTGGAAGCATGTGATGGGAAGCTGAGGATCTCCCCACTTCATAATAATAGTATAAAAGTTCCCCTGTCTGTCTGGTCCTATAGGACTATGGGGATATCAGATGTTAGGACTGCAGCATTTTTATATATGGAAAAGCTATTATTGGACCAGGACTGAATAATGACTATCCTTGATCTCAGCTAAGGTAAGTGTTGGGAGGTGAAAATTCCACATTTGGTGAGGAAACATTTCTCTGTAGATTGATTTAAAAATCAAAGCCTCCCCTCCAGAAATACATATAATTGTTCAAGGCTGCAGAGGGATTAGTGGGAAGGTGATGCAGATGTGGGCATGTCATAAGTTTCACTCACACGACAAACTTATCACATGGACATCACCTCCACATATAACACCAGAGGGCTATAAAAATCTATTCCTGGATTCTACTGAAAAAACCTTGAGGTTTGCTTTCATGATTCGTGATGTCATAGAAGCCCTTGAAGTCATAAATATATGAATACACACTGAAAGTTCATAAAATCAAGGCACATAAGACAACATATTATCTGATTGCTTCACGGAAAAGAATTGTGTGGCCGACCTTGGTCTTTGGTGTTAGGCAGGAAAGAGGTTTTTGGCACACACATGTATCCCTGCTGAGTTCAAAAGGGAAACCCACAGTACAGTATGTTCAGGTGCCTCAGGCTTCTCATGGAAAGAACAGAGATATTCGAGAATAGACCCTTTAATCTGAACAAGCAGTCAAATGAAATCATTTAGTTTTGTGTGAAACTGTCCCTGTGAAAGAGACTGTGAAATGGATAGCAATCTTAGGTGCAATTTTCCATTGCATATGTTTTTCAAAGATAAACATCTGATCAGAACTGTTTGCTATTAGTAAGTGAAAATAAGAACCAGAGCTAATACTGTATCTGCCAGCAGCTCCTAGACCATTAACTATTGTTTATTTCTCCTCATGTTCAGACATCAGACTGGAGTGATGGAAGATATAGTCATTAATTTGGGAGCCATTTCAAGATGTTCCCATAAACACTGAATCAGGATATTGGCAAGCTGCCTGAGAAAACTTGCTGCCAAGATTTATTTTTTTTTTTTTGAGTATTGACATTTAAATGCTGGTGTTATTTCTGCTTTCTAGTCCCTGCAATAGACCAAAAGCAGATAGATCATCACAATGCTTTTACAGAACTTGCTTTCAGGTTTTTATCCTTAGCTCTGCAGCTACAGATGTTTCTTGCCTTTCTGTTACAACCAAAACGTTTAAAACTTTCATCATAAAACATTAAGTGCTCTGTTTCTGACTTCTATCACAATGACAGGGTAGTCTAAAGGGGGAAAAAATCTGTTTTTCTTCACCCTACAGAAGCCTATTAAAGTGACAGGTGAACTGTCAAAAACAGTTAGACTGAAATGAGTTGTAAGACTTCACAGAAATACTTCTATCCTTTCTGACAAAATTGAGTTTAAAGAATATATTCCACTTAAACAACAACAACAACAAAACCACAGATGATCCAGTCCCCATTAACCACATAATTAATGTAAATGATGTTAAAATACTTTAACCATGAATGGACTGAAAGAGAAATCAAAAATGTCTTACCTGTAATTAGATTGTGCAATTGATTAAGTAGAAGTGTTTTAATTTAAGTTACAGGGCTCAAAATTCTGGCCTGGAAGAATTATACAAGTCACATATCATGGGTCAAATCCTCAGCTGAGCAGTGAACAGAACCACGCAGATTTACACTAGCTGAGGAGCTGACTCCTAGCCTGTAATCTTTACTGACGTGGAAATTGCATTGAGTTTTCATGATAAATGGAAATGCTAGGTAACTCACAATTATGCTGCATGTTCCTGTGGTTACTTGGTAATGACACTGAGTGGGTCTAAAGCTGTTACCATGTGATATGCATCATGGAATAGAAGATGGAAGTAACCAAGAGTAAGACCCTGTAAACATTCCAAAAGAATGAATTTAGGCAAAGTAATTGAAATTTATAAACTTAAAAAATAATTTTGCTGCAGGGAAAATAAGTACTGCCAACATTTCAACTATTACAGTGCTTTTGTCAAGGATAACATCTTTCTTTGTTTTTTCAGTCCAGTGAGAGAAATAGAAGTTTTCATCCAGTTGCCCCAGTGGGAAGAAATACCAACTCCTCAATCTGAGGTCAAACTTCTGTACCACCTAAAAACGATATTATCTGTTTCTTAGCAAAAAGAATGAATTTCAGAACTGATTTAAAATGAAATGGACTTAACAGTACACAACAAAGGGCCTTGGGCAACTCAATGTTAATAACTCTAAATTTCAACCAATTTAATATTTTTCTACAAAACACTGATTTACAAATAAAATATGAAAAAACAAGAGTAGTACTGACTGCCATGCTGTTGTGTGTACTTTTGAATAAGATGTACCACAGCCCAATTCAAAAGGGAACCAAGTAAATTATATTTTATAAAACTGTCAACAGTGGTTGGACTTCCTTCATAAAACCATCATAACATAGTCAGTGTCTTTCTGGATCAATTAAAAAAAAGAGATTTCAAATTCAGATCTCTGTTATACTTTTTTTTTTAATTTAAGATTATGATCCAACAATAACACCACCATTCTGTAGTATATCAATATAATTCAGGAAGGCTCCTGGAATCAACCAAGCCCTCTCCCTTTATCCTTTAAGGCTCCCATATCAATTGTTCAGAAAGACTTCAAAGAAGGTTCAAGGAACTCTGGCTGGATTAACTGTTTAGAGTACATCCAGCTGGATTGTTAGAAGCTACTGAGTAAACACATGGATATTAAACTAGGCTACGTTG